>NW_027204381.1:15687602-16396352 GCF_024711535.1 Dipodomys merriami
GTGCAGCGAGAGGGGCTGGGGACCACAAAGGAGGTGACAACAGCAATGTCTGCAGCTCCAAGGACAGATGTGCGCTGTGACTTCTTGGGTCTGGACCCTCCAGCCCTGCGTTGTCAGGAGAGACTTGCAGACTTCCCAGATTTGTGTCTTCCTGGAGTTGCCTGAAGAATAATGCTGCCTAAGAGTCGCTGGAATGAGTCCAAGGAGGAAGGCAACTCATGGGACACCAAAGTGTGCTTGAATCCTTTGACATCATCTCTTAAAAACAAATCCCTTCTTAGTGTTCCCAGCAAGGTGTGCTTCCCAACACCTGGAACAGGTTTCCAAAAGTCAGGCTGACATTTATCGAATACCATGTGCCAGACACTGTATGGAAGTTTTCCATAAATGATAATCCTCATGGAAGCATCAAGAAGTTAGAAGCTATTATTACTCTGATTAAAGAGGATCGATCACTCCATCAATGCTTAATCCATCACTAGCAGAGCTGAGATTTGAGCCCCAGCAGCCTATCATCTAAGTCCATGTGCTAGTTTCTGGCCTTAGGAAATATTTGCAAATAGGCTCAAGTTCCTTTTCCTTCTTTGCTTGCTTGCTTGCTTGCTTGCCTCCTTCCTTCCTTCCTTCCTTCCTTCCTTCCTTCCTTCCTTCCTTCCTTCCTTCCTCTCCTACTTCTCTTCTTCATCACCTCCTCCTCTTCCTCTTCCACCTCCTCTTACTTCCCTCCTTCCCTCCTTCTCTCCTTCCCTCCTTCCCTCCCCCCCCTTTCCAGTCTAGTCTAAATCAAAGCTAGTAACCTCCCTGCAGGGTGGCGCTCATGCTCACAGGGTGAACGCTCTTCCTGGGTCACACAGCCCATCAACCTTGATGTTGATTGCAGCGCTCAGCGGAGTCACCACGGACTTGATACAGAGGACCCAGGCATTGAAGAACAGGGATGGCGGCTGTGTGAAATTCCCTCTCACAGTGTGGTGCAAAGTCCTGAGGTCTGGGGGAGGAGGAAAAGCAGGAATCACTGAAGAGGAGATAGATGGGGGAGCAGAGCTGTGCGAGTCAGCTTTCCACCACCCAAACAAGTCCTCGAGTGACAGTCCTGATATTAACCACCGCAAGGTCTAGTTGAGCCGAGGGTGCATTGACTCAGGATCTTCTTGGACTCTCCATAGCTGATCCTCCTTGGGGGTTGAATGGGACCCGAGGCCTGAGGGAACTTTTCTGTTTGTGATCTGAATGAAACATTTCCAGGGGTTCACTCTTCATCGGAGGAGCGACCTTCAGCCGGACTTACCTCAATATTTAAGGTGCAGAACATGGGCAGCAGCTCTGTTTGTACTGTGCAAAGAACAGCTCCTTGTAATTTGGTTCTTTTTGAACAGTTGCTAATAATTTTGCACTCAATTTCCATTTAAATGGAAACATTAACCTCTAGGGCCTTCAGAGGAGCCTAGAAGGGGCTCATAAGTACAACTCTTATCTCCGCGGCTCAGAGTGTCCCGGGAGTAAATCCAAACATACCTCTAAATCTCTCTCCTCTCCCCCCAGAGGGGGGAACTCGCTTCTCTTTCCCAAGATCCAGGAATAAAGCTTCATTTAACCATCCATTCCACTGCCAGGAAGTTCTTCCTCAAGTCTAACTTACGGTCTTCTAGTGGACTTTGAACCTTCTTTCTTTCCCTTGGACTATCTGTGGGGAAGACAATGGAAATCTGCCTTCTGAGTTGACAGCCAAGCTCCTGGCAGAGGACCAGGGACTCCCCGTGGGGTCTGAGGCAGAGCCCAGTGGTCATCAAAGACTTCATTTGGCAGGCAGCAAGAAGGAGAAGCCATATGACAAGAAAACATTATTTATGCAGCTTCCTCTTCATTCTGATGAGCCTGTGAAACAAACAATACTTCACTTAACCAATTCTTTGGACAAAGAAGCTGGGGCAAAGCGTTACACCCCTTCCCCCAATCAAATGGGAATTTGTGAAGACTGGACGCCCAGAGCCCTTGCCCTGTTCTCTGCAGAGATTAGGAAGAGCAGGGAGCTTCTCCACCAGCGTGATGGTGGCGAGGATGGTGGTGATGGTGGTGATGATGGCAGTAGTGGCAGTGACGATGATGACGATGACGAAGGGATGGGAATATGACTCAATCCTTGCTTGTCCCTAAATCCTCCCGCTTCCTGCTTGATCACTTCAACCAACATTGGCTTCTGCTGGCCCTCCCTGGATGGCAAAGAAGCAAGGTTGAAGCATTTCCTTCCTGCCATCAGTGCTGCTCACTCTGCTTTTGGTCTTTCTGCTTTGGGCTTTCCCCTTGTGTAGGAGTCTCCCCGCTTACGGAAGGGACGAGCTACCGTGCACAGAGGCCAAGTGCTGTCTGCCTGCTGCGTACAGGTGGGCAGATGCACCCCTGCACAAGTGCGCCCTACAGGGAGGCTGGGAGCCCAGCTGCTGGCACCCAGCTGTCAAGTGGGGAACCTGCTGGCCCCCGGGGTGCTAATGTCAGCCCAAGGGGCTTCTCTTATTTGCCTGGTAGTCCAGAGCTGGCCTCCAGGAGCACATTCAAGTGTACACATCTGGAAGTCTGGTGGCCAGGGGTGTGAAGAAGAGCAGAGAATGGGGTAGGGCAGAGGGACAGGCCTTCCTGGTCAGCCCTCGGGGGTCAGTGTGGCTTTCCCATTCCTAACTTCCCTGCATTGCTCGTGTCAGCCTCCTTTCCTCGGTTTCCAGTAATGAAGGAAACAGTGGACTCTTTGGTCAGCTTCCTGCTTGAAGGAGAACCATTCTCTGTCTGTCTGTCTCTCTGCCTGTCCTCTCTGTCTCTCTGTCTGTCTCTGTCTCTGTCTCAGTCTCCCTCCCCCTGCCATTTTCTGTCTGGCTTCTAAAAATAGTAATAATTAGAGAAGTCTGCCCATCATGGCTGTTTTTTTTTTCTTTTTCTCATCTTCATTGAAATTCGGTTGGTTTTTATCTCCTGCAATTTCTGATGGAGCAGGAACAGCGTCTGCAGACGATGATGAAGCATGGTATACATGTGCGAATGCATGTGTGCGCATGTGTTTTCATCATGAGTGCACTTGTGTGTGCATACGCACAAGGGAAGTGCATGTTCATGTGGGTGCACACATGCAGATTGGCATGTATGTATGTGCACATGTGTGTATATGTCTGTGTGAGATGTGTGTGTATACACGTGTGTGTGCATGCATACATGTGTGAATGGTGTGAGTGTGTCTATGTTGTATGTGTTGTGTAGACAATTTGGAGATGAGGAAAAAGCAGAAAGGAGCATAGGCTACTCACCCACAGTGATACCCTGATTGTCTCTCTCAGGTCTTTGACACACAGGCCCCTCTCTTTTCTTGGTGTGGGTGAAAGCCTCAGATTTGCCCTCCAGCCTTCCTGCTCTGTATTTTGTCACCAGGTTGACCAGATGGACTTCATCAACGGGCTCCTTGTGCTCCAAGCTGTGTTGAGGTTCACCCGTGGGAGCCCCAGTGGTTGATGGGAAGGAAAGTCAGGGCATTTGAGTCCCTGTCTGTCCTGCAGGGAGCCTTGGCTGCCCGTGTTCCTTGACCCTGGACTCTCTGAAGTGGGCCTTGTGTGCCAGCTGATCTTGATTTGTCCTGTCACCGTCCCTTCCTTTATCCATCTGGATTCAAGCACCCTCCCTGTCCTCCAGACCTTGCATTACTTTTGTAAATGATCTTTGTTACCCCTTCTTTAAGTAAGCCTAAAGCAAGCGTGCTGGAGTTTTCTGATGGCTTTCTGACATACATCACTTACTTTCTTTAGAAAAGTGTCTTCCCTCTGGTTGTCCTTTTCCCTAAATGTCTCCTTTAAGATCTCCAGTAGAGAAGTCAGTTTTACCCCCTGTAAGGGCTGAAAGGCAGAGTGGCTTTGTGGAGAGACCCCTCCCTTGGTCGAAGGGGTATTTTATGTGCAGCTTAAGTAGGCCATGGTGCTTTAGTTTTTAGTTTTTGTTTTTAAATCAAACCCTACTCTAAATGTTTCTGTGTAGGCAACCTTTTGACCTGAATAACATTTAAATCAGTAGACTGTGGGTAATCTTCTTCTAATCAGTTGCTGGCCTTGAGAGCAAAGATGGATGTTTCTAGAAGCAATGGTACTTCAAGACTGCAGCACAGAAGCCCTTCCTGAGTATCCAGCCCAGCCTGCTACTGCCCTGAGCCCTGTAGGCTGGAGATGAACAATAGCTTTAGCTTCTGAACAACCAGTGCATTTTGCATTTCCCCAGGCCTGCAATTGTGGGAGCCAATTCCTTCCCATGAGTCTCTCATTCCTTCTCCTATTGGTTCTTTGTCTGCAGAACGCTGGTAATGCACCTCCCTGCTCCATGGCCTTCTTCAAAGATACCCATGGCTGAGTCTTCCTGCTATAGGAGCAGCATGCTTTAGGTAAGTCTTCCCTTTGGAAGAGATAATGAATAAAACCCGTTCTTCCCTCCAGAGACACACAGCCAAGCTGAATTCTGCAGCTCCCTTTTGCATCTAGGTGAGTCTCATGACTCAACTCTGGCTGATAGAATATGAGTTGAAATGATGTGTGCCATTTCCAAACCTGGCTGTCTAGAAAACATTCGATTTGATCATCTATAGTCTCTACCCTTATTCCAAACCATGTGACAGGAAGTGAAGGCGTGTGGGGATCTGGAAGGTAGAAGAGTCACACAGTAGGAGAGACCCAACTAGGACAGGCACCTGAACAGAACATCACAATGGGTAGACTGACATTTGGGGGTTGATGGTTACAGCAGCTTAGATTTCTTGCATTGACTAACATACCTTTGAAGCAAACAATGCAAGACAATACTACCTACGCACAAGAGGTGATATTTTGGGAGAAAAGAAGCAAAAGGATGGTGGAGCAGAGGAATGTCTGTATCATCCAGGGGATAGGGAGCTCTGTGAAGTGTCACGGTAGAATCAGGAAGGCGATCTGATAGACAGGGCTACAGGTTCCTGGCCATGGCAAGTCTGTGGATGAGAATACCAGTGATTGTGGTATTCAGGATTCACCAGGTATAAGTAAGAGATAACAATGTGACTGAGCATAGGCTTGGAAAAGGAACTTTAAGTATATGGGATCATTTCACAGTGGCCCAAGAACAAGAACTCAGCTTCTGAGGGCTCTGGGATCAGTTAGCTCTCTGTGGATTGTAATTCCAAGTCCAGAAATTAAAAAAAAAACAAAATTGGTCCTGTTTGGTCAGATGTCCACTCTGATCTAATCCTCTATGGCTAGAAGGTGAAACAGGAGACAAACATGGCTGCCAGGAATATTCCCTGTAGACAGAGGGAGGTAGCTCTCTGAGAAAGTAAGGTAATTGTTGACTCGTGGCTAGCTACTGGATCCTTGTTGCCTGTGGAGAACAGGGAGTAGGGGTAAAGATGTACAATTCCTTTCCTCAACCTACTGATTAGGTAACTCACTCCACCTTCCAGACAAAGAGTAAAGGATAGGGCAGTAAAGGATAGGTCGAGTGTTACCCTGGAAGATGTCCTCCTTCAAGAGGGAAACTTCTTGAGGTAGGTAGAAAGGTTCCACTTTCCTAACAGTTATGTATGGGAAGTGCCTGACAGAGGGTAGAGGTACAGGTCAGATCTTTTCCCCCATCCCTTTCTTTCCTCCTTACTTTCTTTCCTCCCATCTCTTGTTTTCTTGTCACTGACAATAACAGTAACATATGAAGCCATTTTAGAGCCTGAGGCAAAAGGGGGAAAAAAAAACTACCACATGAATACCCATGCTGTCTTTATTTTGTTCTTCATGAATTACTTGAGCTAATTTTGTAGTTTAAAATATTGCATATTTTCACATATTCTTTATCTTGATTACTGAGCATTTCACACCCTCTTAAATTTTGTGCTTGAGGCAAGTGCCTTATTCACTTCACCCTGATACCAACCCTGCTTGTCAGAGGCGGTTACAAAGTAATCTGAGATATATTTCATTCTGCAGCAGCCAGCTTCTCTTGACTTCTTGGGTTAAAGTTTAATTTAAATCAGTTTTGAAAAATAAGAAGAGTTGTGGGTTTTATTTTTTTCTTCACTTAAGCTTGTACACATATAGACTCACTGAGAACTTAGCCAAGGAAGCGGTGATTGGTATTGCTTTTGAGAAGGGGAAATAGAAAGGAATGGGAGGAAGACTTACCTTAGAAAAAGTATGTGTTATTGTTGTTGTTTGCCATTATTTTTTGTGATGCAAGGGATTGAATCCAGGGCCTGTACATGTTAAGCAAGGACTTTACTACTGAGCTATATCTCCAGCCTGTATTTTTTAAAAAGATAAGGAAAAATGGATGTGACATTGATCAGATATATTGTATTCATAAACTGCTTGTTAAATGGCAACTCCTTTGTACAACTACTTCATTTTTTAAAAAAATTAAGGAAAAAATATTTCCTTATTAAAGAAAAATAACACACTCTGGAAAACGTTGAAAATGTGGATGAAACAAGAAATAGCAAACTGCTAAACATTCACAATCTCACTCTTCTGTTAATAGCTTTAGTGCTCATCTTGTTCTATCCCTATGTATATAAATTTTAGAAATATACTAATTGTGAATAGTATTTTGTGTTCTGTTTCCATTTAACATGCATTTCTAAGCTAACAGAATTATTATTTCTGTTATTATTTGCGGTATAGGATTTGAACCCAGGACCTTATACTTGCTAAGCAAGCACTGTACTGTGGAATCATGACTCCAGTGTTTTAGTTCTACTTGTTTTTCAGACCAAAAATGTGAAAAAAGAGCCCCCCTTCCCCTTATTTCTAATTCTTCTTACCTTTTAAGTTTTTGCTGGATCTCTACGCTCCCCTAAGGAGCATTTATTTGGTTGAATCATCAAGTGGTAATATCTTCTCTAAGACATTGTGGAGAAAGGCCTTTTCAAAGTCTTGAATGCTATTTTCCCGAGTGTCTGACAGAGATGTTTGCACAGTCGATGATCACTGTTATTGTGAGGTGAAGAAGCCCTGCGAGGGAAGCTGGATTCCCCCAGATTGTCCTGCTTTTCTTCTTGCACAAGAGAAACATGGCGAATAAGCTCCACTTCTGTTCATTCTGGGCAAATATCTCCAGATAGAAGTTACCTGATGCTTTCTCCATTGCCTAGATTCAAATACTGGCATCCAAGGTATCAGGAGCTCAAAGCAAATGTGTGTTTGATCCATATAACCCAGGAGAGGACTGCTGTAGTTTATCTACCATCCCTAGAAGTCAGATAATAGAATTTGAGGGAGGGACTTGGAAATAGGCCCTTGGCTTTGGCCATACCTTTGGTTTGCTCAGTTTCTCAAGTTACCCTCATCCTCGCAGATCAAGGACCCTGAATCAAGTGCTTTCTCATTTGGCTTTGCTCAGCTTCTTGTACCAGGAGTGTTGTAAGCTGAGTTCTGGGAGACTCCTGATTCACTCTGGGCTCAGAAGAAACAACAAAGTCTGGGGGCTGCTGCTTTTCCTGCCTTTCTTTTGTGTGTGTTTGATCATAATAAATAGATGTCTTTGCTTTTATAATTGCTTTGCGTTACAGAGTGTTTGACACAGATAAGCCATTTGAGTGGACCATGGAGAATAGAAATGGGCTGGAAATGATTGAATGTAGTCTAATACGTGGTTTTCCAGCAGCCTCCAAGTTTGTCTCTGCAGGGGGATGTAACAATCTTGTATTTCTCACTATAGGGATTTTTTTTTGGGCGGGGGTTACTGGTCCTAGGGCTTGAACTCAGGGTATAGGCACTGTCCTTACACTTTTGTGCTCAAGGGTAATGTTCTACTACTTGAGCTACAGCTCACCTTCAGGCCTTTTTTTCCCCTTGTGGTTCACAGGCTTTCCTGCCTGGGCTGGTTTTGAACTGAAATCCTCAGATCACAGCTCTGGGAGTGGCTAGGATTATAGGCAGGCAGGATTACTGGCACCTAGCTACTTTAAGAAAAATCTAAAGGCACTAGTTAATAGAAAGAAAGAAGCCAAGGAATAAAATCAGCAAGTGAGGGCCAGGGACTTAGATCCTCTTGTACGCCACACAGAAACATAAGCAAGGCTGCCATCTTGTTTTGCAGACGCCTTGCTCAGGTTGCCTTGTTGGAATCCTGAGAGGAAGAAGCTGAATTTTCCTTTAATGTTTCTACAACCTTCTCCTGTCCTAGGGCATGAGTCCCTCCCCTTGCTCTTAAGGCCCCAGGAATCAATGACTGATCCACTATCCTCAAGTAAAACTAAGCAATGACGAATGGATGCTTTTACTAGTATTTGGAAAGCATGACCTTAATGGAAACAATTTACAACATTTTAAAATGTTACTGGAGCCTTTAGTACAAAAGCTATTCCACCTACTTAAGCTAGAACCTGGTTTAAGATACTATCAATATCACAAAGAAATTTATCTTGAGCTATATTGTATGTAGTATGTCCCTATTTCATGATGTTCTTGGAGTGGTACGGCCACAAAGTACAAGATTGAGAAACATTGGAATGGATAATCTGTAGGCTCCTTACATCAAGTGAGGTGTTTACTTCCTGGAAAGATGGCTGGTCTACTGGGCACTAGTGGCCCATGCCTATAACCCTAGCCACTTGAATGGGCTGGGCTAATAGTGGTATAGGATAAGGCTGGGAAGAAAAAGTTGGTGAGATTCCATCTCAAAAGTAACCAGTGAAAAACAGGGCTGGAGGCATGACTTGAGTGGTAGAGTACCCAAGTTTGAAACCCTGAATTCAAACCAAAAAGGGGAAAAAATCAAAAGGTCAGTCTGGATCAAGGTTCGTATTTGTATACACCTTCCATTTGCCCGTTAACAAAGCACAGATTCATTCAGCACCTCTCTGCTAGTGACCTTATCATGCTCAGCCAATTCTTCTGTTTTTCTGGCCCTTCTAATTGCTGCAACCGTCTTCTAGGCCTTGAAGTTAATAGAAATGGCACCATTTCCAGCCCACACATTGCTCTACCTTTATTGAACAGACTCGTCCTCTATCATGGGCCTTTGGCTTCATTGAGATCCTCTGTTATAATTTCATATGGTTGTTCCCCTGAGCTCAGACAAGAGTTTAGTTCCCCCTAAGTCTATGTTAGTGGTATTAAGTGCATGGAAACTTCATCTCATCATGACACTTAGAGGTGGGGCCTTTGATAGATTAGCTTTTATTGGGGTATAGGTCCCCAGGCTGTATAAGAAGGAGGAGAAAGGTGTGCACAGACATGGAAGTTTATGCCCACTCTTTTTCAAATTTTACTTACTGTCATTATTAAGGTGATGTATAGAGGGGTTACAGTTACATAAGTCAGGTGGACAATGTCACCCCTTCCCTCGCTGTCTCCCAGTTTTCCCCCCTCCCCCACCCACAGGTTGTAGAGTTCATTATTATCGTAGTGTCTAGTGAATACTATTGCTGCATCTTCTCCTTCTCCTTCTCCTTCTCCTTTTTTTGGTAGGTCATGGGCCTGAACTTTGGGCCTGGGCGCTGTCCCTCAGCTCTTCAGCTCAAGGCTAGCGCTCTACCACTTGAGCCACAGCGCCACTTCCGGCCTTTTCTGCTTATGTGGTGCTGAGGAATAGAACCCAGGGTCTCATGCATGCAAGGCAAGCGCTCTACCACTGAGCCACCTTTCCAGCCCCTGTCCCTCCATTTCTGTTGCTTCTCCCTTACCCTCTCAAAGACAGATAAACAAACAAACCAGACAAAAAAGAAAAGAAAAACAACAAAGGAAAAAAAAACACCCCTCTTGTTTCCATTTGCTGGATATGCTCAATACAAGGTTCAACTCTATTCTGTGCTGCTTGGGGAGCTTCCAAAATGAGGAAATATATAACCTGTTTTCCTTATAAAGTAGCCTGCCTGGAGTATTTTGTTATAGTGATGAAATGAGTGATATGACTTTCATCTTTGGGCATCACTCATTTTCCACTTTCTATCGGCACCTACTTAGCTTTCCTTCCTGCTTAGTCCAGCCTGAAGTCTGCCTTCTGTCATTACGATCCCTTTACCAAGGCCATCAGCTCCTTTGCTTCTCCTCTGTGCATTGTCTCACAGTTCGACCCTCAGTGGGACTGCTCAAGGCCACTTCCCTCCTAGGTGTCTGCTCCTGAGAAGTCACGAACTAAATAGCTCTTTACTAATTCATGATGACCACACATTACAATTGGCCACACTTCCCTGCCCAGCTACTCCATGCTGCTTTTCTAGTGCACTGACTCTTCATTTCACACCTTCTCCTCGCTCTTTAAACATTCATTCACAGTGGATGACCTCAATCTCCTTTGAAGAAATAGAAATGATTGGATGCCAACTCCCCCGTGAACCCACAAATCCCTCAGTATTAGCAACAATTTCCTCTTTTCCTTCTATAATGGGAGAGTATCTCTTTCAGATGAAAGGGGGTGACTCTTTATTTTTCTTCTTTTTAACCAATCCTTCCTTGAACTCAGGCCCTGGGTGCTGTCCCTGAGTTTTTGTGCTCAAGGCTAGTGCTCTACCATTTGAGTCACAGTGCAACTTCTGGTTTTTGAGTGGTTAATTGGAGATAAGAGTCTCTTGGAGACTTTTCTGCCCCGGCTGGCTTTGAACTGTGATCCTCAGATCTCAGCCTTCTGAGTAGTTAGGATTATAGGTGTGGCATTCAGCTCAAAGGGTGATTCTCACTCTAATAGCTGGTTGAATCTCCTTTCACCTTCTCCAAGATTGTATTTCTCTGATTATAACCTATCTCCACCCATATACTTTCCCCCACTCTGCTTAATCCTGCACATCATGCACACATGCTCTCTTGTGCCCTGATTTATAAAACACTCAGTGGAATAACCTTCCTTTACCCTCATGCAATCCAGCCACTGTTTATCTTGGTGGCTGGGGACTGGCTTGGGTCTCCAACCTCATATTTACAACTGAACCCATTCCCCACAGAATAGAGCAACTGTTCTTCTCAAGTTCTGGCCGCAGCAGTTCTCCTCTTGATTTCTCAGCAGAATTCGACACTGGTGGTGGCACTTGTTCTTTGAAACACAAAACTCAGAGGATTCTGTGACTTCTTGTCCTCTAGTCTATGGCTCACGCCTTCCTTCTTTCATTGCCTGTATTGGCTGGCTCTCCTGCCTTAGTGGCTAGGCTTCTTAAAGGCTAGGTCAAACATGTCTTCTTTATTCTGCATTCTTTTCTGAGATGTCCTTATTCCTATGAATTTAAAATGCCATATAGATTCTAATAATTATCCAAGTTGTGTTTCCCATCCAACGCGATTATGCATGTCCAAGAAAAGAGCTCTTCTCATCCATGCCTTTACTCAGAATCCCCCCACCTTGTCTGCTCCACTAATAAGTGCCATGGACACCCATCTCCTTTCCTATCTCTTAGGCTCCATCCTATCCAATCTGGTGGCAGACTCTGCCAACTAAACTTCCCAAAGCAGCTTCTGCGGTCAGCGCCCTCTCCAGCCCTCCGCCATCACTTGCCAAGAGAGGCTCTGAAATGTCCTTCTAATGAGGCTTCCAGTTTCAGCTTCACTCCCTGCATCCCCCCTCAAACATCAATATAGATGGCTTCTTCGAAAGTGGATCTTAGGTCATGTTCCCTGCCTCCAGAAAACCCTCAATGGGTTGAGACTAAATGCAGTGTCTCCCCTTGGCTGACACCATTGGCTGTGGTCTGAGCTTACCTGAGGTACCGCATTCCCATTCTGTCCCAGTGAATCTGTCTTCATGGAAACACCTTGTCCATTGATTATCTTACCTCTGGACATAGCCATCTACTCCAGATAATCAGCCAGGCCTATGCTTCTGAGGTTTCTCCTCACCTTTCCATGAGATTTCCCTGCAACGACCTTCCTTAACCTAGTGTTCAAAGAACATGCCTTCTTTTTACGTAACATCAATTCACCTTAGTTCTTCAGTTCTTTCCTTCATTGTAGCATAAGGCAAAGTTGTTGTTTTGCCAGTCCTGGGGCTTGAACTCAGGGCTTTGGTACTATCCCTGAGCTTATCTAGTACTCAACCACTTGAGGTACAGTTCCACTTCCAGTTTTGTTGGTAGTTTATTGGAGATAAGAGTCTCATGGACTTTCCTGCTCCAGTGGCTTCAAACCCTGATCCTCAGGTTTCAGTGTCTTGAGTAGCTAGGATTATAGGCATAAACCACTAGTGCCCAGCTTAAAGGTTGTTTTATTGGGGGGGGAGGGGGTTGGATTGTGTACTTTAAAAATAATCTTTACTAGAAATTGAAATTCTGTGAGGGCAGGACTTATGTCTGAATTTGTCATTATCTGTGTGGCACAGTGCCTGACTTTCAGTCACATTGTACAGTGAATGGATAAATCAATAAGAATGTTAATGAAGACTACTTTATACCACACCTAGCCATGCAATGTGTTTCATGAATCTGAGTTTCTTCCTTTATTTGAGGGGAGGGGGAGAGAATATCCCAGCCAGGCTTATGACTATAATCCTAGCTACTCAGGATGATGAGATCTAGAGGTTCATGGTTTAAAGCTGGAATCATCTCCAAAATAACCAGTTTAAGCGAGGTTGGAGGCATGGATTAGGTGATAGAGCTGAGCAAGTGTGAGGCTTTGAGTTCAAACCCCAGTATGTCAATTTTTTAATAAAAGAATAATGTCCCATTCTGAAACTGTTGAAATTATTTCTCCTGCAAGATTAGTGTAGCCCCAAAGCCATTGGAGCAGGTAACCATGTTTTAGGAGAGAAACAGAGCTATGAGGAGAGAAGCCCTGATTGGACCCCTGCACTGCCGGTCACTGGCTGTTTGACCTTGGGCAGCCCTCAGCCCTCTCCAAACACCATATTTTCTCAGCCAGAAAATGCTGAGTGAGAGCTGTATAATCCACTTGGAAGGGCCGTGGGGGGTGAGTCAATGGGATAATGTGGGTGAAAGACCTTTGTAAACTGTAAAGTGCTGAACAAATGGTTTCTAGAAGTTTCACCACTGATTTCTTGTCAGGAAGTGACGTGCTTTGCAGATCCTTCCTGGGAGTGGATGATGTCCATCCCCATGGATGATGCTTCACTCCCTCAACATCCCCCAACTTCGCTGGGGCTTGTGAGCTCTTCCCACCCCTAGCTTGCTGGGTCCTGGGAACACAGCAACTGTTTGGGCCCATATGGTGTAGATCTGTCTGCAGACAGATGGAATGTGGGGCTCCCCAGCCATGGTGTCAGAACCCTGCTCTGGAGCCAATGAGTGACATGCCCTCTTGGGGTCAACTAAGGCTGAGAGTCTGGAACAGCCAGTTACACCTGCTGTTCTGCCTGCCCCTGGCACCCTCGGCCCCTGCGGAAGGGGAATTAAAGCTCTGAACACACAGCTCCCGCTTCCACTTCCCTTTCAGGGAGGGGAACAGAAGCTGTAGCCAGTGCTAATCTCCACTCCCACGAGAAGATTCTCACCTCATCCAGCACCTGTTTGAAGCCCAGTGCTGGCCATGGAGCTCACCATAACAGTTCCCCATGCTCCTCAGCCTGGGAGCCTGTGTCCCAGCATGCATTCTGATGCTCTACTTTGACATCCAGGACCCTTCAGAGTGGTGGGCCTGGCATGGGTCCCACCCTTCTACCTTCTGCCTCACCCACCTCTGCCTCCATCCTCTCTCCTTGTATTCTCTCTCCTAACCTGCTGTCATCCTGGAGCTGGTGTGTGTGTGTGTGTGTGTGTGTGTGTGTGTGTGTGTGTGTGTGTGTGTGTGTGTGTGTGTGTGTGTGTGTGTGTGTGTGTGTGTGTGTGTGTTGGGGGGAGGGGGAGTCTAGTCACTGAACTACACCCTGTCTCACAGACTGAAAGACACTTAGGCCAAGTGTGAGAAGCAAAGGAGAAAGAGAACATGAACACTCAAGAAACTCTAGAATGATTCATTTGGCACACCCTGCTCTCTCTTAGTTGACATGTGCACAGCACAGGGTAACATCTTGGTTATTTTGGTTCATTATTCTAGTGCTTCTTGAGTTTTCATGTTTTCTTTCCTCCCTACTTGACTCTAGGCTTTTTGAGGCTGGAGTGGGAGCTTTTTATACTGCTTAACAGTGTGTTTGGGGACCAAAGACAGACTTGAGCTCAAATTACATCTCTACTAATTACCAGTTACATGAATGGTAGGAAGTGATCTAACTTCTCTGGGCCTTTGATTGTTCATCTATAAAATAATGAAGATAATTGATTTATCTCTTAAAGTCAAAAGATAGGAAAGGAAGAGATAATATATTGAATTTTTTTAACACAATGTCTTGCATATAATCAACATTCAGTAAGTGACAGTAATAGTGTTGTTGTTGTTTTTTGTGTCGGTCGGTTGTGGAGCTTGAACTTTGGGCCTGGGTGCAACCCCTCAGCTCTTCATCTCAAAGTGAGCGCTCTACCATTAGAGTCACAGCATCACTTCTGGTTTTCTGGTGGTTAATTGGAGGTAAGAGTCTCACAGACCTTTCCTTCCTGGGCTGGCTTTGAACCGCAATCCTCAGATCTGTCTCCTGAGTAGCTAGGATTATAAGCGTGAGCCACCGGCACCTGGCTTGTACGTTTTTGTTTTTGTTTTTAATGGGACTAGAGTTTGAACTCGGGGCCCTATATTTGCTAGGTAGGTGCTCTACCACTTGAATCATGCCTCCAACCCTGCTTTTTTGCTGGTTACTTTTGACATAGGGTCTTGATTCTTGCCTAAGTATATGTTTGAACTGCAATATGCCTACTTTAGGCTTCCTTTACTTGATGGGACCAAGGTATGTGTGTGGGGTGTGTGTGCATGTGTGTGTGTGCGCACGCATGCGTGTGCATGCTCACGCACCTGTGTTGAGCTTCCCTTGTGGAGATGGAGCCCCATGGACTTTTCTGCCTGGGTTGGCCTCAAATTGTGATCCTCTTGTTCTCAGCTTCCAAAGTAGGATTACAGAACTAAGCCACTGGTATTTGGCTAGTTATTATTTTACAGATGGACCTCCAGTGTATGTAATTTGCTTAAGATCATGGAGCTAGTAAGACCAGTCCAGTGGTCACACCATGAGGCCCTATCAATGAACTTCTTTCTACTCGGGCTGAGGAGGAGGTGATAAGAAGCCATCAAGGTTGACATTGGCCTCTGGGCTGCGGACTGACCTTTCCAATGTGGCTTATTAATGTAGTGCTATCTTGACCTCCTCAATTAGCTGCTGGACAGAGCCAGGCCCAGGGGAGATGAAGCATGGGGCTTAATGGAAATGAGGGTGCGGGTGATGATATGAGCCATCTGAATGATGGTCTCAATTTGCGCAGAGGCTGATGGATTTGCAATAATTCCAAACCAGGTCAAGTGCCTGTGTCTCCTCTTTTGCTGATTGCACACAAAATCTCTCGATGTGGCCGGCTCTGACTCCTTCCTTCCTCCCTCCATTCTCTTCCTGTGCCCTGTCCCCGGGGTACCTTTGTCGCTGGGGCTGGAGGATGAGGCTGCCCGGCTGGTCCCTCCTTCCTCTGCTCTTTGGTTGCCCCTCGGTTCTGGCCTGCACCTCAGCATTCTTCCCATTCTTTGTCTCCCAGACTTCCCTCATGTGCTGACCAAGTGGGGCCTGATCATTGGACATCTGAAAAGTTACCATCTGGATGGCCAGACTCTCGAGGGGCCTTCAGCCTTCTGGTGCTCAGGGGCCACTCTGGCCAATCAGAGTAGAGTTGGCCTGGCTGGGGAATGTCTCTGCTTTGGGTCTAATCTCTGTAGCTGAGTCCCTGTCTGGCAGGAAGCAGTCTCTGGCATGTTTGTATGCATCTATTTAATCAATGGACACCCACAATTCCTGAGGAAGCTCCAGAGACAGATGGAGCTACAAGGAGAGGGGCGGGGGAGAGGAGAGAGGGAAGAGGAGGAAAGGAGAGGAAGAGGAAGACAGAGACAGACAGAGCTGGCTAGGAAGAAGGAGGGAGAAGAGGAAGGGAGGAAGGGAAAGAAGATCAGAGTGAGAAAGGAGAGAGGTAAGAATAGAGAGGAAGAGAGAAAGAGGGATGGAAGGAGGGAAGAAGAGAGGACAGAAAGAGAATGTAGACTATGAGATAAACATCTGAGGCTTCACAGGCCCTTTGCTGGGCGGCCTTGGGGGAGTGGTAGTTGCTGGGTTCCTTCTTAAATGAAGGCAGCCCCTACTCTTCACATGTGGATCTGGAGCTCATCAAATCCTCTGGTTCCTGGAGAGGATCGCCCCTCCCAGCCTTCCTGTGAAATGTTCCATCTGAGAAGTGGTTGGCACTACAGTATAACGGGCAGGAACTCAGTCCCTCCGTTTCTCCTTGGGGTGGTTTTAATGGAGAAGGGCTTGGAACCAGAATTGACTTCACCTAACTCCAGAGTGAAGAGTTGGCTGAGGGCAAGGCTGTGGAGGAGTTTTTCTTGGCTTGGGAATGGGTAATTGTTTTTCTGAGAACACCAATAGCATCCCACAGCACTGTTTCTATTTGCTGGGGGTCAGGCATTTGTGTTTAAAATCCTGGTCTAGGAAACATCTGGTCTTGCTGTATCTTAACTCTGAGCTGCCAGCTGGTAGCTGTGGCCCTCAGATAAGACTCTCAGCCTTTCTGAGCTGAAGGCCTTCCATCTGGAAGTAAGAAAAACCTACTCACTTGAGATGGTGACATTTATATCATGCTTGTAAGGCCTGGTCCGGTCATTAACCCACGTTCAATATGGAATGGATGGTAGCTCTTTTGTGGTATCCATTTTCTGTAAAAGGAGCATGGTTTTATGATGCCCAACATGGCAAAGAGGATTAAAATGCTTTACAAATTAGAAGGACTATGTGATGTGTTTCTCTTATTGATTTTATTATTCACACTATCAATCTAGCGTGACCCTCAACCCTTGTGCCTCCCCCCTTCCCCTCCAAACCCCATATCCCATCATCTAGTCTGGTTCCATTCTTGGAGGTGACCAAGGGGGAAACTCAGTTCTGCCACTAGGGGGTCCCATGTAATTCCCTTCTAGACTTCCTGAATTGGCTTTCATCAATAAACCAAAGTGATTAGACACATCTGACACATACTTTTTTTTTTTTTTTTTACAAAAGGTCAGAGATAACTCTCCCCCTGGCTCCTCTACACCTTGGAGAGAGGAAGAGAGTTAGCATGGATTATATGAGAGATCCACAGGTCCCAAGTCCCGTTTTCTTCCCATCTCCTGACAGCCACGTGGGCTTGCTCTGAGAAGCTCCATCTCCTCACACTCCTTTCTGGCCTCTCAATGCTTTTTTTTTTTTTTAAAAACAAACTATTTAATTATCTTTAAGTAAGGAGCTACCATTTAACAAAACAGTTTATGAATACAATATATCTCCCTTGAAGCTTTTGTTCAACAGCTTTGTGCCTGTTTGCAACTACACACTGTGAATACTTCTCTCATTGTGCATGTAGATTTTTTTTTGTAGCTGTTTTGATTTCTGCAGAACTTCCCCAAGGCATGTGGTATAAAGGAAAAAGTCTAGGCTTTAGCCTCAGAAAACTCACTTCTGACACTTACTTGCAGAGTGATTTAGGAAAAAAAAATAATTTGATTTCTTTGTGCCTCTGTTTTCTTCCTTTAGTCAAACAGGGATAATAGTCATACAGCCAAATTATTTAATAGCCATAAAACTGCCTTGTATGCTCTGGGATTGTGGCTCAGCGGTACAGTGCTTGCCTGGCATGCATGAGACCCTGGGTTTGATTCCCTGTGCCACATACACAAACAACAAAAAAGATCACTAAGTAAATCATATTTTTTTTAAAAAAAACTGCCTTGTAAGTAATAAGTATGAAATATGTCTAGTTACAAGCCTTCTTTCCTGGCCTGGACTGGCTTCTACCTTGCTATTCAATAAAAGAGACAAAGAGAAAAGCTAACAGTTATTTCGAAGCCACTATGTACCAAATGCTTTTCATAAACTTCATTGACTTTATTCTGGAGAGGAGAAAACCTTGGCTTAGGTTTATGTAGTAGTAGTAGATTCAGGATCACAAAATATTGACCAGGTATCGAATTCAAATCTGTCTGATGTCACATGCGGAGCTTTTACTTTGCTTATAAGGCTAAATAAGGGCTCCTCAAATATGTCTAAACCCCAATGCCTGGAACCATGGTGCTCCCTCACCTCACATAGCAAGGGACTTTGCAGATGTGGTTAAGTGAGTTGAGATACCGATCTTGAGATGAGGACATTATCCTAAATTATCTCAAGGACACAGATGTGCTCAAAAGGGTCCTCAAGAGTCAGATTTAGACAGGAGAAGAGATCTGAAGACGCTGAACTCCTGGCATTGAAGATGGTAGGGGAATAAAAGAAATACAAGGTTTCTTCTCTGGAGTTGCATCTCTATTGGCAAACAAAACTGAGTTTAACTTCTAGCTTTCAGAAGTGTGTAAGAGAGTAAATCTATCATTTTGTGTTTTCCCTCCCTCCCTCCTTCCTTCCTTCTTTCCCACCCTCCCTCCCTTCTTCCTTCCTTCTCTCCCTCCCTCCCTCCCTCCTCCCTCCCTTCCTTCCTTCCTTCCTTCCTTCCTTCCTTCCTTCCTTCCTTCCTTCCTTCCTTCCTTCCTTCCTTCCTTCCTCCCTCCTTGCCTTCCCTTCCCTCCTTCCTTCTTTCTCTCCTTCCCTCCCAGCCTCCCTCCCTGCCTCCCTCCCTCCTTTCCTTCCTTCCTTCCTTCCTTCCTTCCTTCCTTCCTTCCTTCCTTCCTTCCTCCCTCCCTCCCTCCTTTCATTCTTTTGCTTTTTAAATTACAGCCATAGGAGAGCAACACTACATCATATTATTGTGCCTTAGTTCAACATTTTAAAAATCCTCTTTGCTGTCCTAAAGGTACAATCTTTTTCCTAAGCTCTCCCAGGCCCTCAGTCCTTTCTGGTCAAAGTCATCAAGAGACAAATACCTGACATATGTCTATTAGGAGACTAACTTGGTGCCAGACATCGTAAAAGATGCCACAGAATGGTCCTCGAGGAGCTCATGAGTTGTCTGTGGTATAACCCTGGACTTCAACGGCTCCAAATTACACAGATTTTATTGCCTCCCACAGTTTATGGGCATCAGGAATGTGCGCGCTGCATGGTGAGTGGCTCTAGTTTGGAGCCCCCCCCTGGGGGGCTCCCCCCTGGTGTCAGCTGGGACTACAGTTAACTGGGGTTTGATTGGGGCTTGGAAGATCTTGAACTCAGGGCCTGGGTGTGGTCCTTGAGCTTTTATCGCTCAAGGCTACTCAAGGCTAGCACTCTACCACTTTGAGCCATACCACCACTTCCAGCTTTCTGCTGGCAAATTGGAAGTAAGTGTCTAATGGACTTTCTTGTCTGGGCTTGCTTTGAACCACGATCATCAGATCCCAGCCTCCCAAGTAGCTAGGATTGCAGGCATGAGCCACTGGTGCCCAGTTCAGAAGATGTTTTGAGATGGGGGAAAAATAAAATAAAACACAGTTCTTAAATTTCTTTCATTCTATAGGAAGTGACTTATTCCATTGCTGGAAGACCTCAGTTTCCTATTGCCTGTCGGGAAGACTTACCACGTGGGCTACTCGAGTGTCCTCAGGCATAGAAGCTGGCTTCTTCAAGGGAAAAGAGGAGAGAGCCAGGGAGGGAGTGGAGGAGGGGGAGAGGGAGAAAGCCACCATGCCGTGATGACCCAGTCTTCCAGCCATCATGTAGTAAATAGGGATAAATGGCACAAGCTGATATTGAGGGCCAGGAGTTTGAAGTCTGGAGCCTACAATTCCATTTTCAGTATGTGGACAGGGTGAGGTTGCAGATGAAGTTCTGAACATGGTGATGAGTCTACAGAAAAGTAAAGCTGGTGTGTGGAGAGCCTAAGAAATTTGGAAGAAGCACGAGGGTGGGAACCAAGAAGTAGAGTACCCAAAGCAAGGGGCAGGGTGAGATCCTGTATACAAACCCAGGATAGCATGTCCAATAACAGAGAAGGAAGAAAGTATTCGATCAGCAGGCCAAGGCGAGCCAGAGGGGCTAAGGGCTGTGCTCCTAAACAAAGCAGCTGTGGAAAGGGCAGACTTTTGGAGACCCTAAGGTACCAGAGTCAAAGGGCAAAGGGCCAAGCCCGTGAACAGAGAACAGATCTTTCTCTTGGTCTGTGAGTTGGAGAGTCATTTGATTAAAAATAACCATGGCTATCTAGAGGTACCACATTTTTACTATGCATTATCTGGTCTCATTTTGACAACAATCCAATGAGATTTTACAGTCTTCTGCACCTGATAGATATAAATTTCACTGAGTGTAATCTAAAGCTCCAAATAACAGTAGCTAATGCGCACAAGAGTTTATTCTTGCACGTGAGGACCAACCATCCCAGGGCTAGCATGGAGCCTCCTCAGAGAAACTCCATCTCTCTGCCATGTCAACCCCAGCTCATTTCCTTTATCCTTTTGGTCATCTCATGGTCCAATATAGCTACTTAAAATCCACTCATGACCTCCACGGGCTCCAGGAAGGAAGATGGGGTGGGAGAGGAGACAAAGGGCTCATTCTTCAGCCAAATTAGTTCTCTGTAAGCATCTTCTTTGCAAGTTGCCCACAGTACTTTTTTCCATCTCAGTGGCCTGAAGTCATTCATCTGGTTCCATCTAGCTTCAAGAGGGCTAGGTATTCAGCTCTGCACATTTCTGCTCTAAAGTCAGAGCAAAGGTCTCAATGTGAATCCCAGGCTGGCCTGGAACTTACTATGTAGACAATGCACATCTTGAACTCATAATCCACCTGCTTCAGCCTCCTGAGTGGTGACAGTGGGAAGTTAAGCAGGTTTAGTGTGATGACTGACTTAGAGAGACCTAGAGTTGTCTGGCAATGGAGTAGTAAGGCCAGTAGAGCGTCTGGGTAGAGTGATTCTTTATCCTAGTTTTTATCCACCTATGGTATTATAGTTCTCTTGTCTCAGATGCCCCTCCTCTCTGCCTAATTTTTGGTCACTTCTCAGACAATAGGTGGTCTTTCAGTTTATTCATCCGGGAGATGGGAAGAATATGGGGCGAGGGGGGAAACCAATGCAATTGAGTGTCTAACACACCTCCCTGAAGTTCATTGCTTACTCACCCTTGAACTTCATGCTTTATTAACCAGTTGAATGCAGCCCACTCCATTGAAGTAGCTGGATTATTCTCAACTCATCTTTCCCTTTTGTCCTATTAGGAACTTGTGGAAATTGAGGATGGAGAGACCAGATTCTGGTGTCTGAAATGAGGAGCCTTGCAAATAATTTACCTGAAAGCATGATGAGAACATTTCATTACTGCCTCTGTAGATACGAGTCACCCTTCCATCAAGGGGCATCTTTCTGATTTTTTCCTCATATCTAACCACTCTACTTTGAATATTTTTAAAATTTCTTTAGAAGATAATTATGTATGATTTTGAAAGCAGAGTTCAAGTTTTGATCTATATATTTCATCTTGTCCTAACACACATCCTTTTTTATCCTGCTCAGCCTTAATTACCTTCAAGTCTGTAAATAATATTGAATTCTACTGCAGTCTTTCCATTGCTTCTGGATCAAACTTCAAGAAAGAGGCTTGACCAGGGTCATTTCCTTGACCCTGGGCTACATGATGCCAACATGTTCTGATTTAGAGAAATTAGTGGGAATTCAGAGTTGGAGCTGGTTGAAGCGGGGACAGTTGAATGATGGCTATGGGGTTATGTTCAGGGTGAGGTTTGGTGGAAAGACTTTGTTGCTGGAAACATGGGCTGTGATTCACCTAGGAGTCAGGTACCCGCCCCTCCCTTCCCTGGGACCATTCCCTCTGACCGTGGATCACAAGCCTTATATTTAGGGGAACCTCTAAACAGATTGAATGACAATCTGCTTTTGGAGGGTTTCTTTGTCTTTTCCCCTCTCTTCTTTTCTTTTTCCAACCATGAGTAGTCATCAACATAATAGAAGTTAATCCAGTGTCCTGAGCTCTTGAAGTTCCACGATGCCGCTTACACACTGTTGCTTAACCACTGAAGATAACAGAGGGTGTGTGTGTGTGTGTGTGTGTGTGTGTGTGTGTGTGTGTGTGTGTGTGTGTGTGTGTGTGTGTGTGTGTGTGTGTGTGTGTGTGTGTGTGTGTGTGTGTGTGTGTGTGTGTGTGTGTGTGTGTGTGTGTGTGTGTGTGTGTGTGTGTGTGTGTGTGTGTGTGTGTGTGTACTCATGGCCTCTCTGTCCTGGCTTGCTTGTGTGTTTGGAAGTAGCCAATCATCCCACAGAACAGAGGGTGACACATTCCAAGGATAGTTATTGGGCTTTGCAGCAAGGCTGTCAAAGCCTTTCCCATATACCTTGGTATTTACTTGCATTCCAGACAGACTGGGACACTTTCTGGTCACCAGAGTGTACTCTGTCTGCCATTTCCACTGGGTGGAAATGCAGTGAGCAGATGTGGATCCCGTCTTGGCCTCCTCTACACTTAGGGGAGACTCCTCTGAGCCTTCTCTTCTATAGGATCCTGGAGTTCTGCTGCAGGGTTGAGGCCCACTTGTTACAGTTGTAACTCCTACATCTTGGCTTCCCTCCCTCCCTCCCTTCCTCCCTCCCTCCTTCCCTCTCTCCCTCCCTTCCTCCCTGCCTCTTCATCTCAGCTCTCCCTTCCCGTCCCTTCCCTCCCTCCCTCCCTTCATCCCTTTCTCTCTTTCTTTCTCTTTCTCTCTCTTTCTTTCTCTCTTTCCTTCTTTCTCTGTCTTTTTCTTTTTTCTTTCTCCTTCCTTCCTTCCTTCCTTCCTTCCTTCCTTCCTTCCTTCCTTCCTTCCTCCCTCCCTCCCTCCCTCTCTCTCTCTTTCCTTCCTTCCTTCCTTCCCTCTTTCTTTTCTTTTCTTTCTTTTGCCCTGGGGCTTGAATTCAGGGCTTAGGCACTGCCCCTGAGCCTCTTTGTGCTCAAGGCTAGCACTCTACCACTCAAGCCACAGCGCCACTTCTGGATTTTTCTGAGTAGTTTATTGGAGATAAGAGTCTCACAGACTTTCCTGACCTGGCTGGCTTAGAACTACAATCCTCAGATCTCAGCCTCCTGAGTAGCTAGGATTATTACAGGCGTGAGCCACTGGCACCCAGCTCTCCTCTCCTTTGTTAAAGTGCTTTGCAGTCACTTCCCAGATAAACCACCTGCTAGAGGAACTCGAACTGAGACAGACTCCCAGGACTGAATGCCAGATACCATGTGACTGCCACCACCCATGTCTCCTGGGAGACTGCATAATATGGTGATCACAGTTCAACTTCAACCGCCTAGGATCACCATTTGGTGGTTGTGTGTGGCCTTGGGGAAGTGATGTAGCATTCTCTGCATTTGTCCAATATAGTAACAGTCCAGACACACACGGTTGTTGTAAATGTTAAATGAAATATCCCATGAAAAGCAATCACAGAGCTGTCTGGCACAGAATATGCCATTAATATAATAAGAATCACTATGATTATCTCAGTCAGCGGCTCTGCTCTTCTCATGGTGCTTCATTTTGGCAATCTCCAGGTTGTTCTTCGTGCCCCACCCCTTCAAGCCTCTTAGCCAAGTCTGATCAAGCCTGGATTTTCAAAATCTCTCCAGTTTGTCCATGCTCTCCATACTTCTGCTGCTCCTTGAGCTCCTTCCCGGTTTGCAGAGGTAGCTGCCTGCCCAGACTCTCTCCTCCCATGCTATCTTCTACTCACTCTGTCTCCACAGTGATCTTCCTTCAACGTTCATTCTCCCTGTGCCCGCATCTCTCCCCAAAGGCTGTTGAAAGGCTTCCCATTTTCTCAAGAAAAAATCCCAAGCTACTCCCAGTGGCATGAAGGGGGTCTATGAAACCCTCCCTGACTTCGTCCTTTGGGGCCCATCAATGCCTCATATTTATTCTATCTTGCGTGAAGCATCTGGACACGTGAAACTTCTCATTTCTCATATGCACCGCAGGGTCTCACATGTTGACCCACACCAAGGATCACTTTGGTTGGGCTGCTTGAAAAACACTTCCCATCTCTTCTTATCTGGATGGGCTTTGCTTATTTCTGAGCTCAGTTCAGATGTCTCCTTCCCCAGGAAATCTTTCTACCTGGGTCTACTGGTCCTTCCCACTGTTCCTTTAGTACCTTGTAGACTCTTAAACCAACACTTACCACTCCATGAGCATAGGAACTGTTTCGCTATGTAGATGGCAAACTCCTAAAGATAGAAAGGGCTCAATCTAAGCAGCCACCTAGAATCCAGCCTGGTCTTTGGCACATAATCTGTGCTCCACGTATTTTGGTTGAAGTAAATTGATTTACTGGGAGACAGAAAAGCTGACAGGAAAGGCTGTGTGGAGACAGGACTTAAAAATGACTATTAAAAAGAAGATTGAGCCAAATCTCCTTGCCCAGGGTTGTGAGTTCAAACCCAAGTCCTCATTCTCTCCTCCAGAGCCCCGCCACCACCTTAACTCTGTAAGTGTTCCTTCCAATTTGGTTTTAAGCTGTGTTCTGGCTCCGATTTCATTCGCTGTTCCTTGTGCTGCAGAGAGATTTGCTATCACCTTGTTGTGAGGTCCAGGCAACTCTGCGTGGCTCCCTGAGGTTAGGGGAGGCTCCAGGGCTTGCGGTAGACAAACAAGATGGTCTGTGGGCTGCGGCTTGCAGGCAAGGGTTTGGAGGGAAACATGAGAAACTCCAGTGAGGCGGTCTCTGCCTGCCGAGCGTATGTTTATTGTTCTGGCCTCTGTATTTGGAAATGTCAGGCTCAGAAAGGCTTTTCACTCCCCTGGCCTCATCATGGGGCCCAGAAACCCACTGTAGCCACATGGGCTGTTTAGAAGAACCTCCCCTCTCTGGCTGGCTCTGCAGTTTTGGGAAGCCATAAGCCATTGTTTTTCAGAATTCAGAATGTTTCCACAGGAGTCACCGAGAGGGCAAGTTCAGGGTCTGACTGGAAGGTTGCTGGGGTAAAACAGAGTCATGCTTGCCTTAGAGTGTGATTCTGGTATCTAGGCCGGCCGGCTGGTTTGTCCAGCAGAGGAAAGAGGCTGATGTGTCTCAGTTAAGTGTGGTGTGACTTTTGGTCCTGACCTATGGGCTAACCAGGACCTTACATGGCTGTTGGCTCCAGTTCAGAGCCTCTTATTATACTCTCCTGTCTTTCTGTCTCTCTTTCACACACATACACACACAATTTCTATTGGGCACCCATATATGTTAGACAATGGGAAGAGAAACAAATGATGACACCCTCCCTTCCTCAGGAACTCAGTCTAGATGAAAAGGGAAAGACAAATAATGACATGTAGTTAGTGCCCTGACAGAACAGGTAGAAGGGGAAGAGTGACTCCACTTGTTTGGGTGTGGGCCCTCTAATTAAACCCAGAGATTCCCAGTTGACAAGACCTTCTATCTGCATCATTACTGCTCTTCACTCAGCAGTGCCTCTCCACTTCATAGCCCTGTGCAATAGTCAAGAAGTTGGAACTTCCATGTTATTCCTTCATCTATAACTTGTGCATTCATAGCTTGCTCCTTCTCCTCAACTACTTCCACTTCAGAGGAGATTCAGGCTAGATCAGAGTTCATGTTGGTCCCTGGCTTTAAACACCCCAGATTCATCATCAGTAAACACTGAGATGTTAGCCAGAAGTGGCCAGCCAATAATAGTCTTGAAGATAAATACTATATTTGCTCCTTTGACTTCCAAAGCCCCAAACATCATCAGGGCCAGAGATGAAGGAGGCCGGACATCTTGACACCCTTTGCAGTAGGGTGGAGCTGCTTTTGTAAGACAGAAGTAACACACACTGAAGGACCGGAAACCATGGCTGCACACAGACTCTATCAGTGGAGCTGGAGGAATAACTAGGGCTGTAATTAACAGGACCTGTAATTGTGGCATAAAAAAGAGCCCAGGCACTGACAACTATTGTTATTGAAATGTCATGTTTTGAATGCAAAAAAAAATACAGTTAAAAATGTAGGGAAGCGGGGTGATATTAATGTATGCAAATATGCTTTAATTAAAGCTCCACAACCACTGGTTTTTTAAGTAAAAGGGCTTGGTTTTAATACTTGAGCAAATATTATAATATGACAGGCGACATAAATGGTAAGCAACACTGCAAACACCACCGAGAAAAATCAACTCTCAGACCTCCCTGTGGGTGAGATGTGGGCTGAAGTAAACCAGAACATTTTCCCAGAGTGGGAATGCCCTGAGCTGGTCTCTGGGATGTTTGTGGTGTTTATGGGGAATCAGTCCTGGAGTATCAAGGACTTCAGAGGGCATAAACGAAGCAATGACTGCATTAATTGAAATGATCTGTTGACCATGCTTCCTCCATTGGATTCCCCCCATCTGAGGATAGCAGTCAGCGCTCAGATCCATCCCTCTGTCCTTGGCCCCTGGTTCTGTGCTCTGCACACACTTAGTTCTCAGTATATGTATTTGTTATGAGGAAATGCTGTATATGTGGAGCTCTGGATCAATATTCACAAGGGATTTGTTTTTGGAGGGGGCAAAATTGGGCCTCATTCTTGCTATGCTGATACTCTACCATCTAAGCCATGCCTCCAGGTCTGCTTTTGCTGGTTATTTTCTGCTCAGGCAGACCTTGAACCATGATCCTTCTGCTCTTAGCCTCCCAAATAGTTAGAACAGTGAAGCACCCAGCTTCACTGAGGAAATTTGACAAATCTCAAGATCAGTGTTCAATGTCAGCCTGGGCAGAAAATTATACTTATATATTCCATCTCTATATCTCTGTCTCTGCTCTGGCTGGAATCCCAGCAGTCTACACCTTTGCTGTAAAAGAATGAACCAGTGCTGTACCTCAGGTGGGTCATATGGGCTCATTAAAGGATGCCTTAACTCTGTAAATCCACAAAGGCAGATATTGAGGGGCTTGGGTCCTTACTTTGACAGCCAGTAGTAAAATTCAAGCATACTCAGGGTGGCATAAGAGACTGCTCCCTCCTGATAAGTTAATTTCAGGGAGGGTCAAAAGAGCTAATTCAAAACAAGTAAATGTTAAGTTCAAATTAAGAGTTCATTCAAATAAATAAGAGTTAGTGAAGGATGTATAAATTAGACCTTAACTTATAAAACTTATCAATTCATCATGCTAGAACATTATAAATAGGAGTGATATGTAAGATTAAACATATGTAGCAATTGTATGTCACTTTCTGAGTGACATAAGAGAAACAATGCTTTTAATAGAAAGAAGGCCTTATGTGTTTGTGATTATACCTTTCCATTAGTATGTTTCTCAGCGACAAGAATATAGGACTAAATGAATAGTGGCCCTGAAATATTGCAAATGGACTTAGCAACTATTAGTGGTCACTGTTAATGGTCATTAGTTGACAGTTGGTATCATTTATTGGGCACTTATTGTACACTAGGCACTTAACTATGGCACCTAATTTATCTGTATAATAGCCATACGTGGTAGATACTATTATTCCCCTGTAACTGATAAAGAGACGGATCCAAAAGATTAAGTAACTTTCCAAACTCTCATAGCCAGTACACAGTAAAGGTAAATTTCAATAGAAAATCCAATCCAACAATCTTTGTCTTTCAACTGGTATGTTTAGACTAATTGTAGTTAATATAACTTGATAGGATTGGATTGGATGTAGCTTTGCCATCTTATTATTTATTTGTTTGTCCTTATTGTTTTTACATTAAACATAGACATTATTTTCTAAGAGTTTTAAGTTTACAACAAAATAAAATGGAGGATGCAGGGATTTTTTCTTATAGTCCCTCCTCCAACTCCCATACAATGTTCCTCATTGGCAGACCCCAACCGGAGAGTCTACATTTGTCACCTCTGATAAACCTACCTGGCATGTTATCCACCAAGACCATAGTTTATATTAGAGTTCACTCTTGGATTGTATCCTATGAGTTTTAACCTTATATTTGTTACCTATTACTTTTTGAGATTTTAGTGTTACGTTTACCTTTGAATGCAACTATTTCACTTGGTGTCTTCCATGATTGCTGTAAGAATTGCTGCATATGTTTCTGACCTTTGACTTTTATCAACTTGAGTAAAATGAAGGAACCTCAGGGACTTCAACTTCTACAGACTCCGTCTTCATGGTATAGTTATAGTTACGTTATCACCTCCTCACAAACAAAATTCCACTAAGCACACACAGGTACTGTAAGAGGAGAAGGAAACAGTCTTCTGTTTATCCAGATGTTTACCATTGGTGCCATTTCCCTGCAGAACTTCTTGTAACATTTCTGTAATGACAAGTCTGCTGGTTATAAAGAGTGCAAGTCATGTTTTCCTCTTCTCTGAGGATGTCTTGATTTCACCATCACTTACAAAGAAGCATTTTTGCTAGACATAGAATGCTATTGGAGAAAAGGGGAAGAGGCCCCAGGATCTCTTCCTCACATGGCTTCCTGCTTCCGTGGCCAACACATCCCCACCATCTGCTTTTGTTTACTACAGGTCCCTAAGAGAGTTGCCTTTTCTGCCCTGTCCAGAGCTCTTAGCTCTAATCAGTGAGAGAGACAGGCTTCATTGGGCTTGTTCTACCATAGGATGTTCTGACATAAAGGTGGGAATTGAACCAGGCTCTGCTTTCCCATATTCTGCTATAGGTTTTTAAACATATGTCTCCCAAACTGGCCAGAATATTTTTCACAAAGCGCGTCACCTGACTGCTTTAGATTTGTACGTGGTGTTTCTGATGTAGTGGCAGAGGGGAGGTAAAACCAGTAGAAGCAAGCAGTTAGTTTATCTTTGCAAGGGAGAGAAAAAAAATTAATTACACGGTGATTTGCCTTCTTACTTACCATTGGCTTCTCTTATGGATGATAACTCTTCCCTGAAATTCATTCCACATTGAACAAAATAGTTCTAAGAATCCTTGGTTTGTTTGTATTTTATGCCTATGGCCTAAGGATGGAAGAACCTGAGGGGAAAGAGAAAAGAAAGAAAAAAAAAAGAGGGAGTGGAATAATTACAGGACCAAGTACAAATAAAACCTTCTTTTTACATCTTACACCGTGAAAGGAACACAAGAAATACAAACAAGTGAAGTAAATTCCCCCTGAGGAAATGGATTTAATTATAGAACAGATCCTGCCAAAAAAAGCTGAAAAATAATTAATACCAGTGTATCGAACTTCAAACACACACAAAATAAGGAGTTATGGGAGGTAGATAAGTAAGCACAAAAGAGGATCATGTCCTACATATATATAATTCATAGGTTCTGGGCAATGCTCTATTTTGTCTGTGTTTGTGTGTGTGTGTGTGTGTGTGTGTGTGTGTGTGTGTGAAAACTGCTACTAGGGCTTGAATGTAGGGCCTGAGCACTGTTTCTTGGCTTTTTTTTTTTTTTTTGGCTCAAGGCTGGTACTCCACCACTTGAGCCACAGCACCACTTCCAACTTTTTGCTGGTTAATTGGAGATAAGAGTCTCACAGACTTTCCTGTCTGGGCTAGCTTCTAATTATGAACCTCAGACCTTAGCCTCCTGATTTGCTGGGATTACAGGTGTGAGACACCAGTGCCCAGCGGCAGCACTCTTATTTTGTGTCTGAGGGTGTACAGCGTGTGGGTGTGCATGCATGTATGTAGGATTCTTTTCCTCTTAAAATTCTACCCAGAATAAGTTATGAACGGTGCATACTTTACTGTTTCAATTAGCAAAGATTACTATTTGTTTTTCTTTCTTTCTAAGTGCTTTGGCAGTAATTATGCCCAGGATGAGAGAGTTTTTTTCAGGCCACTTTCTCATTCACAGGCACTCCCTGAACAAAATACAATAATAAGCCATCATAAAATAAAGTTGGTTCATTGGAGAAGACTGGCCAGTCCTAGCAGACAGGCCATTAAAGGTAGATTGTGCAAGAGGATCAGCAAGCAGCCATCATAAATGGATCATCGGGCAAATTAGCAAAGCATTTACTACTCAATGGTGGGAAAAAGTCCTTTCCAATAACTTTCCTTAATGCCACCGTAATTGGAGAAATATCTGCTGCCGCACAGCTGTGCAGGTCATTATCTGAACAAGTGCACACTCTGCTTGCTGGGATGGGGGTCTTCTGCTGAAAGGCTGTTTGTGAGGTCCAGAGGCCCTAGTTATGCAGGAGCGGACCAGGTACCAATGCATTCCTGTTCCCATCCACGATACTGAGTAGGGTTTGTGGGAGAGAATGGGGAGGGAGGGGTTGTGTAAGTCTTCTACTAGTAGAAAGTAGAAGCCAGCTTATTTGGGTTTTGAGATCTAGGAACTTTTTTGTTTTTTTTCACTAAAGCTAAACCTTCCAAGAGCAAAATCTGGGAGGCATGCATTGTTTTTTTAACCTGTAGATAATTGGGGGCTGCCTACAGATAATAACGATCTGCATGTCTCTTTACAGTTTCTAAAGCATTTCCACAGGCATAACTTAATCTTCCCATCCACTTTGGGGGTAGATTATTATTCTTCCCATTTTATTGGCTAATGAGCTGAAGCTCCCAGAGGAATAACCAACTCACCCAAAGTCACTGAGTTAAATGACAGCAGTTGGGATTTTTTTTAAAAAACAAAACTCCATTCTTCCCATAAGTGAAAACACACTTCATAGCAGCGTCCCATCCAGTGGCAGCTTGTCTGGTTGCAGAATGAAGCCTTGTGTAGATCATGCACACTCCCCCGCCTACAAGCTCCAGCCAGGGATTGAACTAAACACGGTCTCTGGCATCACATTCAAGACATAGCCCGTTCCTTGTGTTTGAATGTAGATGACCTTTCGTAAGTCTAGGTTGAAGACTCTGACATGTAGGCCTGCCAGTATCTTGTATGGGGGTAGATGCTCTATGTTCAAGTCATGGATGAGTAAACATAATTAAAAAGTAGCCTTCTGGGGCACATATGAAGGCAGACATGCAGAATGAGGTAGGGAGAGAAAGTGAGAGTCAAGAGCAGCCTAGCATGGAGATCATCTATCATCATCATGACCAGAAAAAGACCTTTTTTGAGGTGGTAGTGGTTGGTGGGGGGTGGGGGGTGGGATTCAGAGTGTGGACAGAGTCTACTCTTCAGGATTTCTATGTGGCAAGACTGGAAAAATTGAGCAATGATCTATTCCTCCATTTAAAAGGAAGATGTGTTGGGCTGGGAAGGTGGCTCAGTGGTAGAGCGCTTGCCTTGCATGCCTGAGGCCCTAGGTTCGATTCCTCAGCACCACATAAGCAAAAAGAAAAAAAGCCGGAAGTGGCGCTGTGGCTCAAGTGGTAGAGCGCTAACCTTGAGCTGAAGAGCTGAGGGACAGCGCCCAGGCCCAGAGTTCAGGCCCACGACTGGACCCCCCAAAAAATAATAATAAAAGGAAGATGTGGGGAAGAGGCAGCCCATCCAGGGCTGGTGTGAGCACCTAGAACTTGTGTTTTAGACTCTGATATCTTGGAAGTGATCTCAGCTCATCTATTTCTCCTGTCTACTTCCTTAGTCTCCTGGCATAAAAATAGGGACCCTTCAGAGTCCAGTAGATTCTTGGTATCCATAGGCAAATCATTCTAAGGAGACCACCACTGAGAAAAAAATATGCATCTGTCTCATCTGCTCATAAGCCACCAAACAGAACTAGTCAGACACATATTTTATGTCATGAAAGGGAAAATCAGAATGTTGTTTGATAGTCCTAATGGCTGACATAGGGTAGGAAGGAGAAAGCAGTCTGTTGGAAAGTGGGCCTGGGAGGGGCAGGCAACATGGGTAGAGGGGGAAGCTGGCTAGGGATGACAGGCATGGTGAAGACAGGAGGGGATGGGGTCTGGCCCTATCCTAACCACAGTGGGAGAGGAGAGGAAAGGGTCCTTCTACTAGAGCTGACATGAGATTTGTTCATGGTGGATCTACAAGGCCAGAGACTCAGTGGTGATGCTCAGACAAGGTCCATGTCAGACTCGACTCCCTGTCTCCTCCTTGTTCCTAAAACCTCTTGGTACAGGAATTCCTCCCCTGGAAGGCTTTCCTCTCCAATGTAATTCCAGAAAGGATCTCTGCCTCCATAGTGTCATCGCAGAATCTCCCATCCGCAAAATTTATTAGCTAAGAGTTAAGGCTTAAAGTGCCAGTCGAGGAGTGTTTGCATTTTAATGACTTTTGAAGTCTTTGGAAACTAAGTTAATAAATCTCCAATCATAGGACTGTAGGACACAAGCGAAGAAACAGTTATTTAGCGGAACTAGCTCCCGTTTTTTATGGACTGGGGCCTCAGCAATGACCAGTGAAGTCTTTGCCATTCTGGGGCCAATATTCTTTCCAGTGGAAAGAGACAGATGATGTGGAAATAAATGAATCCAAATGTCTAAAGTACCATGGGGAAAAAATAAATAAAGCAAGATGATGGGATCAGAGAGAGAGAGACAGACAGACAGACATACACACACACACACTAGGATAGGAGGATATATAGACACATGCTATCTTTCAGTGATAGTTCCATGGAATTTCTCTTAGGGAATTCATAAATGACAACCTGGAGACTTTCTTATGTTTTTCCACCTGGCCAAGAGAACCACAGCTCGGGACACCTTAGGAGGTGTCTCCAGGCTTGCTGTCAGGGGCCAGCCTCAGGGTATGGTACAGTTCTGCCCAGCCTCCCATCCTTGCCCTGTCCTCCCCGCGCCCTGCCTCCTGATCGTGCAGGGACAGCTGGCTCTTGAGCCTGAAAGGACAACTGTTGGAGCAGGTGCCTCATGCTGCCTCAGCAGCCTTGTCAGCCTTTCGGCATGAGTCACTCAGAGGGATGAAACATGACAAGAGAACAGCCAGCCTCCCAAGCAGCTCCAACATTTGCAGGAGCCCTGGCCTCAGGACTTTCTCCCTTCTTGTCACGTCAACCTCAAATGAGAGCCAAGTAAACTAGTCCAAAGCATGCATGCTCTAGTGTGCTAAGAGGAGGCTGTTTGCCCATAGAGGTAAGGCTCTTAACCCAGGCTGCCGAATCCCTCTATTGCTTTTTGGAAAAGAAAAAGAAGAAACCTAGCATCACCACCCAAACCCAGCCATGCATCTTGCCTGAGAGCTGAGCTGCTTTTGCAGGAGCGCCTTTCCCTGTCTGTCTGTGCTTAGCCTACTCCTGGGCGGGTGGCAGGGTCCACTGCTCAAACAGTTAATATTTTTTCTGACACAGCAGTGACTGTGTTTGGAATTTTAAATGTAAAGGATGTCGGGTTCTACATTTCAGAGGGAAACTTGGGAGATCAGCCAGGCCATTCATCTGCCAGATTCTGTGCTTGCAATAAAGGAGGAGGGGGTTGGGAAAAGGCGGCAGAGGGAAAGAAGAACAGATTCCAAGACAAAAATCCACCCAAAGTGAAAGCTAGATGCATGAGTGTCCATTGGCAAGACTTAGCATTCTCAAGGTCTCCCCAGCTCCACTGGAAAGGAATGGTTGGTTCAGGTGAGACCCATCTGTCTTCTTTGTGTCCTCCTCTATTTACACATGGTCCTCTGTATGGGCTAGCTGTGAGATTTACTATTATACAAATGGAAAATATTCTTCCAGCTGGTGAGAGGGAAAATGCTTTACTGACCTAAGGCATCATTATTATTGTGTCAGAGGAATCTTAGAGTAAAACACGAGGAGCCTGGATTGCCAAAGTTTAATTCCAAGAAAAGTCTTTGGATTAGATGAGCAAATACTTTGCAGAAAGAGATTATGAGTTAACACAGAAGCATCAATAATAGGAGTCAGGAGACCTCAGAGGTCATCCACTGGTTCCACCTCCCACCCCGGCTACAAATCCTCTGAGTTCCCCACAGAGCCCATAGCTCCATGCACAGGATCATTTACTTTCTTTTCTTTCTTTCTTTTTTTTGTCGGTCGTGGGGCCTGAACTCTGGGCCTGGGTGCTGTCCCTCAGCATTTCAGCTCAAGGCTAGCTCTCTACCACTTGAGCCACAGTGCCACTTCCAGCTTTTTGTGCTTATGTGGTACTGAGAAATTGAGCCCAAGGCCTCATGCATGCAAGGCAAGCGCTCTACCACTGAGCCACCTTCCCAGCCTGGATTGTTTGCTTTTGGGAGCATTTTTGATCCAGTAGTTCTATCTTTTCCTTTTAATCCAAGAACAAGATGAGAGCACATAGCAGGTACCCAATGAACACTGTGTCAACTAGATAAGTAATTGCATGACTCTTCCTCCAGACTTCCCTAAACTTGAGTTTAAAAATCCCAGGGAGGGACACAGACTCTCCCTTCTTCATAGGGCAGCTTGTTTTATTCTTGGAGGCCATAATTTCAGAACATTCTCCCATGATTGAGCTAGAGGGGAACCCCTCAGATGGTACCCCCCTTTTGGAGCTTCCATAGAACCATTTGGGCCTCAAAGAAAGAGGAAAAAATCCTAGGGTTGCCTTCCTTATCCCCTCCACCTTTTCTGCCTGCTAAACCCTCTCCATTTTGGTCTTTTAAAATCTGAACAGACTATAATTTGTAAATGCTGGCCCTAAACTGTGATGCCCAGACTTAACCAAATGCGATTTCACTGGCACTTGATTCAGAGGGAAACAGGTACTAAAGTTGATCATTACGAGGTCCCAGGTACCTTGATGGGCGCTTAATGCCTGTCAGCCCTTCTCATTTCATTAAATGTATGAAACAGCCCTGTACAATGGGGATCATTATCTCTATTTGATAAGAAACTAAGGCTCGGTGAGTTCATTCAACCTGGCTGTGATCTCACTGCCAGGACAGCAGAACTGAGGTCAGGCGGTCTTCCTTCCATTCAGCAGTACCTGCCAGCCTTTGTACTTCTCTCTGAGGAACCATCTCAGGGCTGGTTCTCTCTAATGTCCCCATCTCTGTTTCCTGCCTGGAGTAAGCTGTGTTTAATGCAGTGATTTGCAAACATCACTGTTCCACCAATACCACACCTAATGTGAGAAGTCCTAAGAAAGCATCTGTTGAAGGCATGAAGTGCTTATTTGCTGAAGCCCCCCCCCACTTCAAAGTTATGCCTTCTATGCCTAAAGGTCGAATTTTAGCAAGGAAAATCAGAGGGAAGGGTCGAGGGTAGGTGGAGGGGAAGGGGAAGAGAGGAAAGAGAACAACTTCCTAGCTAGCCAGAAAGTCAAGTTATCCTTAGCCATTGCTCAGATGATGGAGAACCTGAAACAATGCTGTGTCCAGTGGGCTCTGAATTGGTCTTGGACCCTGCTGCCTATGAGTGTGGAGTCTCAGGGGTTGTCGGCTCCTGGCCAGCTGTGGCACACATTGGTTGGCATCAAGCTCGGGCACCTTAATCCCAAATGCTTGAAACCCCAAGTGTTTTTACTTCGGCAGTTGTAAAGGCAGATGAGTGGTGTTGCCTGCTCTATTTTAGGGCCTACATTTGGGATTTTGTGACTTGGTTAAATTTCACCTATATTTTGTTATTGTTGGTGGTGATGGTGGTCATGGGGCTTGAACTCAAGGCTAGTGCTCTACCACAGCTCCACTTCCAGTTTTCTGGTGGTTAATTGGAGATGAGACCTTGGATTTTCCCATCTGGGCTGGCTTTGAAATAGGGTCCTTAGATCTCAGCCTCCTGGGTAGCTAGGATTACAGCTATTCTGAGCATTGGTTGTCTGCTTGTTGTTTTATTTGACCAGCATGCTATTACCAATGGATGCCACCCACAAACTTGATTAGCCTGTTTTTGAATTTTTTTTTCAATTTATGGACATAAATAATAATAAAACAGTGGGATGGTATGGGCCATTCAATAACAGAGTCTCAAGGCCCCTCCTGCCAATGGGCAGGCTTCAGAGGGACTTTGTTTGTCCAATAACTCCCAAATAACTAAGATTTGATCTGATCCTATCCTTACAATGTCTATATTTTTAGTTTGGCTTCGAGAGTATTTGTGGGAGTCACTGCAAAATATCTCACTGAAATCCACAGACTTTCTAAAAAGAAATAAGATAATTTGGGTTGGATATTCTTTATAGAAAGTAGTGGTAGATAATAGGATCACCGGTGTATTTGATCAGGATTCAGAAATCATCTCGGCGATTGAGTATGGACTTCTACTGAGGTTCAACATGCAGCCTTCATTTCTAGCATTCCCTCCCACCTTTTGTGTGGAAGGCCAGAATAATGTTCCTGTCTGTTTCCGACCATTGCCAGCATCAAATACAAGTATGGGCCCCGCACATACTTTCAGAAAATGCCAGTACAAAAACTTTTGACAGAGAGAACTGTCTCAAAATTGGACAGGAGAAAACAATCACACTCGATGAGAAACGGATGCCTCAAACAGCACACTGCCGGAGAACTTACAGGCGTGACCTAAATATTTCTAGCAGTACATTCCTAGAGATCCTGAAACAGAATCAAAACACCAGCTCGGCACGCTCATCCTGCCTTGTGATAGAATCATCCCAGCACCTGACCATCGTTCTGAGTCTCAGTTCTTCTGAGGTGATTAAATATTTACGTACACACATGCCCACACGGATCTATTAACTGTCCATCAGGACCTAGCCTCCAGCTTCTGCCTGGAAGGGCTGAGCTATTTTGAAACCAAACCAATTAAGATCAGCAAGGCCCTGAGGCTGAGGGAAGACCCAGCGCCCACAGATTCTTACAATGGACCATCCAGGAACTAAACTGGCACATGTGGATAAGATGTGGGCTCCTGGTTTGGATGAAGCAGTTCCTAAGTCTCACATCTAAGTCCATGTATGGCTTGATCTTCTATGAGAAGGTATCCGAGTACTATGGATGCTGAGGGCAGTTGGGAGATAGGGATGAACCTAACACGTGATGACAACCTCCAGCTATGTGTGGAGAGGAAAGGCATGCTTAGCATGTATGCCACCGGTCCCTAGTGATACTCTAATCACAGCTTAACATCTGTCAAATACTTACATGCATCATTTCATTCAGTCTTACCAATGATCCTCAGAGGTAGGCATGGTGATTACCTCCAATCTATGGATGAAGAAACTGAGATTCAGAACAGTTAAGCGACTTACCCAAGGCCACACAATGGCAGGAGTTGGACTTGGAATCTCAGGTAGACCAGATAGACAAAGGCAAGTAAGGCATTATCTGTGGCCTCATGGAAATGACATTGTCATTAGGCAGCTGTAGTCACGGCTTTTATATGAAAGGGAGACATTTCTTCCTGAAGGTGGATTTAGCCCCGAGTCAGGGTGCTTGACTAGGTCTGCAGAGTGAGGGCTGGACTTCAGCTGGCTACCTTGAGGAATGTACAAATTGAAATTGATTCAAGGTGTATCAGGCCCAGACATTTGTCTGGCACTGAAGGGGTGTAGGCAGCAGCCATCTGGGCTGTAAGATTGTGATGCTGCTGAGCTGTGTGAAGTCCTGTAGAGGGTGGAGTTAGGTTGGTTCCCAGGCCTGGGTGGGGAAATGTGTTCTGCCTGGACAGAAGGTGTCCAGGTTGGAAAGCTCTTACATTTAAGTTGAGTCCTTATGGATGAGTAGATTCTCACCAGACAGATGACAGAGTCAAGGCCCTTCCTGTCAAACGGAAGTATGGATTTAGGACAGACAATAGCCAGTAATGTTATGGACCGTAAATACTTGTTGCCCACAATCATTATCACGGGACGAGTATTATAAGGACAGCCAGCAGGTGAATTGACCACTCTAGCCCCAGACCTGTATTCTAGTCCTCCCCAACAGCTGTAGCTCCTTCTGTACAGAGGATGCCTCTGGACCCATAGGTGACTAAACAATAGCATTCCTGTACTGTTGTGAGGGGAGGGAAATAGGGGAGGGAGAGGTTGCTTAGAGGAGCGAAGGGTGAAGGAGTCCTAAAGAGGAGAAGGCCAGGCCTTTGTCACAAGGTCACTGGAGAGAGGGTCCATGCCTTGAAATCAGCCACCACATTAGTTGGTTGGTCTGGTTGCTGAGCCATCCTGTCTCCCAGCAAGGCACTGACAGCAAGATCTAGAACGGTAGAGCTGAGATGTGTAAGGACAGAGACGCAGAGAGGGGAGTCCACTCCGGGTCAAGGCTGAATAGGGGCAGAATGGAGTCCAGAAACACAGGGGGGTAAATGGTACCCAGAGAACTGGGGTAGGAAGGACTGATCCCAGAAGAAGATAAGCTTTCTTCACCTATTCTCCTGATCACTTGCCAACTACTCTGTAGGTACAGGGGCACACCAATCCGCAATCTTTTCCTCTGCTTACCTTGATGTCTTTTCCGGGTCTGCTGCTAAGTGCAAATCCATCACTTTACCCATCTTAATTGCATCTGCCTCACGCTTCAGAATTCAGATCTGAGAGATGACAGGATGACAACTCTGTTTTCTTTCCAGAACACTGAGGGGTCAGTGATAGGAGAGTCCCAACACACAAGAAATAGCAGGCTAGTCAAAACAAGAGCAGCGTCCAGCCGTCGGGGGAGGGAGAACAATGGAATTTGATGATCGATAGCTATGCATTAGCTTCTGGATTCTTGGGGCTATAAAAACATATATAACATACATCATCTCTTCCTGGGTAGGGAGAAGCTGTTGTATCTTCTACCTATTAATCACGTCTTCCATTAATCAGGGTAACTCACCATAATTGTGATTACAGTTGGGAATCAATTAATGTTCACCTAAAAATAAAGTGTAGAGAGGAAAGCAATTAACGTAATAGAGTTAGAGCATCAAAACGACACCAATGTTATTGACAGTTATGAATCACGGTCTTGCTGTTTTCTGTCTTCTGCTGTCTCATGGAGAGGTTTACAGTGGAGGAGGAAGGAAGCAGGCTCAGATCGTCCATGGAAGTGTAGGGTCCTGCTCTCTTCCTGGCCATCCCCCAATGGGCTTCTAGGCTGTCTCCATCTTCCCAGCTCCAGAGACAGCCAACCCACCTCCAAGGGCTGGGTACTTCCAAAGAAGGGCCACGTTTCTCTGACTTATCCCAGACTTGACCTAGCTCCCTACACATTCCCCTCAAAAGCAGTCTGTGGTGTTTCAGATATGGACTGCTTGGCTGTTTGATGGGCGTTATCAGGAAGAGATTTATAATATTAAATAGATTTAACCTAACCTAAACCTTTTAAATTCATAATGAGTCTATATCTCTTGCTTTCTTTCTCACCTTCCTTCCTTCCTTCCTTCCTTCCTTCCTTCCTTCCTTCCTTCCTTCCTTCCTTCCTTCCTTCCTTCCTTCCTCTCTCTCTCCCTCCCTCCTCCCCCTTTCTTTCTCTTTCTTGGGATTGAATTCAGTACATTATTATTATTATTATTATTGCTACTACTATTTCTATTATTTTTGCTATGTAGCCCAGGCTGGCCTTAACTGTGAACTCCTTCCTAATCTTGAGTTGGATGCCTCATCCTATTGAGTGCTGGGATTAGAGGAGTGCATTACCATACCCAGCCATAATAAACTTTTTTCCCCCCCATTCTCACTTGGATTTTTTTTTTTTTTTTTTTTTTTTGCTCATGGCTGTTACTCTACCACTTGAGATTTGTCTCCATTTCTGGCTTCTTGCTGGTCAATTGGAGATAAGAGTCTCTCTAATGATGTTCTCAGGTCCCCAGGGTGTCAGGCTCAGGTTATATTGAACTGTGTGTGTGTGTGTGTGTGTGTGTGTGTGTGTGTGTGTGTGTATGCGCGCGTGCGCGCGTGAGTGTGCACGCACGTGTGCCAGTCCTGAGGTTGAACTCAGGGCCTGGGCACTGTCCCTGAGGTTCTTTTGCTCCAGGATAATGCTGTACCACTTGAGCCACAGCTTGACTTCTGGCTTTTTTTCTTGGTAATTAATTGGAGATAAGAGTCTCATGGACTTTCCTGCCAAGGCTGGCTTTGAATCACGATCCTCAGATCTCAGCCTCCTGAGTAGTTAGGATTATAGACATGAGACAATGGCACCTCGCTTCATACTGAACTTTTAAAAGAAGCATCCCTTGTCTCTGTTTATGCGCCAACCTTAGCCTTACAACAGTCTTGGGAAGGAAACAGAGACTGAGTTACTATCATATTTTTGTAGATGTGGAAAGCCTGTCTGAGTGAAGGAATGGCTCGCTCAGGCCTGGTAATGAACTGGAGACAGGCTGGGGCCCAGGAAGGCAGGCCTAGCATTAGATCTGCCTATCAATCATTAGATCTGCCTGTCATTAGATCTGTCTGTCATTAGATCTGCCTAGCATTAGATCTGCTCTGCCAAGTTGTCATCACACCTCACCTGATGGTTGGTTAAGGTCCTAATTCAAGCGAAGCAGTCCTGTTTTTGGAATAAAATGTGCCACAAGAAACACTCCAGGTGATGATCAGAGATTCTGAGTTCAGCCCTTCCCAGTCCTGAAATCAACTTCAGCCCAAACTGCAGTAATCCTCACAAGTGAAATTTTTGAATTGGAGAAAACAAATTTAGCTGAGGTAATTAAATCTACCCCTTTAATTTCCTGCATGAGGAAACTAAGTTGGTGCGTGTGTGTGTGTGTGTGTGTGTGTGTGTGCGTGTGTGCGTGTGTGTGTGTGTATGTGTGTGTGTGTGTGTGTGTGTGTGTGTGTGTGTGTGTATGTGTTCCTTTGTTCCACCGTTGCATAAAAGCCTCATAGCCTCCTTGGGTAGGGAAATCGGTTAGGGGTATAATCTGCGAGAAAACAAAGTTAAAGCAACCGAAGAAGAAATCTTTGCAGACTTCATTTAAATGCTTGGGGGGGGGGGTGAATTTGATTTGGGGGCCCTATGTGGTATTGATTCAACTATCTTGGCCCATAGCAACTTTCCCATCTTCCTTATTCATATTTGCGGAGATGCATTTCCTTATCTCGGCTTTTTTGATTGGTTCCCTCAGCTCCTCGGAGACACTTCATCTGCAGGTATCTGATGTGCTCTGGCCCTGAACATCTATGTGTCTGTCTGTGGAAGGGCCATTCCAGGCAATTGTAAACTCCATTAGAATAGCCCCTGGGGCTGAGCCCTGAGGCCTCCTGGACAGGATGGACAGGCCTGAGCATAGCTGCTTCATTGTGGCCTTCCCCAAGGTCCACACTGGCAACCACAGCAGCCTGCGTGGACACTGTATGGAGATCCAGCTGCTAGCTCCTTCCTACTTGATGAAGGAAACCTCTCAGCTTCTTCCAGCCACAGCTCTGCAGGCTGCTTTTGAAGCCTTTAAATCAGGGATCTCAGCCAGACACCATGAACCTCCAAACCACAATTTACCACACAACTGTGCAGAGCTCAGAACTAAACCTTAATATTAATTTATGGAACCACAAAGCTATTGCAAAATTTGTGTTCTATTTTCTCCTGGAAAAAAAAAGAAAGAAAAGGAAAAAAGAAAAGAAAGCACACCCTATTGAAGAGCCAGTTTGAACTGGAACCAAGTATAGGTATTTCCTAGAACGATTGAACCAAGACTTTGAAATGTCCTCTGAACCTAAATGATTCTCCATTTCATAGCCCTGGTGCCCTGGCTGAGATTGTGGTTCTTTATTTTCCCTGAAGCTGTTTCCAATCCTGTCCTGGCCTCTAATTTTGGAGAGCCCTCCCATAGAGTTTTCTGGATCTGTGTCTCCCATGGCAGCCTTTCATATGGAGATACCCTCAACTCTTGCTATAAACTCCTTATTTGGCTATTTTCAAGTTGGTTTTGGTCATTTCTGTAGCAGCCAGAGAGTCTGGTGGTTGGATCTGAGATTTATGTAGGACACTTGGCTAAAAGATAAACAGTGGTTTAGAGAAAGGGAATCTGCTACGTATCAACAGTAATACGAGGCTAGGGGCCTCCGGCAAGCTGAATTGGATGTTTATCCTCTGCAGACAAAGTCACTACATCATCTAGTCCGTCTGACTAGGGAGGCCTGGCTGAAGAGCACAGGCGCCTAGCCAGCTCTACAGCGCGTTCTGAGCCTGAGGGAGGTCTTGGGGGCTGCCTCTCTCCCAGTGTTCACGTCACCTGTGTAGACAGGTGCTAAGCAGGGACCATAGCGTGAGATTTAATGAGCATCTGTTTCTGGCTTTCTGTGAGCCAGTCATCTTTTCTGTGACCACCTCCTTTAATCTGCATACAGCCCTCTACAGTCCTTGGAGGTGGATGCAGGCTTTCTGGGGTTTGAAGTTGGAAGAATTCTTGAATTCTGGGGTTCGAGAGTGCTGTAAGAAAAACAAGAACAAAATTATGCCCTTATAATGTTAGCTAGGAAGGCAAATGTTGACTTAGAATGACCCAAAATGAATCTTATGCTTACAAAATGACTACAGCTTGGAAATGTTACTTTTCTTGGAGAGCTTTTGTGTTTAGTTTGTTTTTGTTTTTAATTGGTGGTAGTGGGAAGTGAACTCAGGGCCTCATGCTTGCTAAGCAGGAGTTCCGCCTCTTGGCCTCTTGAGCTACTCTGCCGGGGTTTTGGGGGGGGGGGGAGAGAGAGAGAGAGAGAGAGAGAGAGAGAGAGAGAGAGAGAGAGAGAGAGAGAGAGAGAGAGAGAGAGAGAGAGAGAGAGAGAGAGAGAGAGAGAGAGAGAGAGAGAGAGAGAGAGAGGAGATTTTTGAGATAGGATCTTGCTTGATTCCCGGTCAGACTTGGGACTGTGATCCTCCTATTTGTGCTTTCCTTTGTCACTGAGCTTACAAATAGGTGCCATTGCATCTAGCCATTGTGCTCCTCTGTGACTTGGATTGACAGGTGCACACCACTGCATTTAGCCATTGGTTGAGATGGAGTCTCATGAACTGCCCTCGAACCATGATTCCTTCATCTCCACCTCCTAAATAGCTAGAAGTATAGCCTTGAGCTGCCATGCCTGGCTCTTTCTACTGAGAAGTCTTTGGGTTTTGTGGCAGAAATGCTTACATGGTATTGCTTCCTGCTGCCTGGCACCCTAGCTGGCCTTCATCTCTCCCTCCCCCCAACCCCCCCCCCCCAGAACACTCCAAAGGTGGAGGGGACTGAAGCTCTTTTGAACCTCCAGGTCAACCTGCTCTTCAGGTAGTGTTCCAGTGATGGAGGGCGATGTGCATACGTGTGTACAGGGACAGCCCTACGAAGATGTGAAATCAAAAGCTTAGAATCTCAACCTGATGTGTGCAGCCACCATCTCCCCATACTGCCTCTCACCACCGACATGCTTGAGTCTGAGTTGTATATACCTAAGTAAGGTGGAGGAGGTGATCCTTCCAGAAATGGACCTTCTTCCCACTTACCACAGCCCCTTCCATGGCTGGGCTCTCCCCTCATTTTTGCATAGTTGCATAGTGACCTCTGTCACCTGGGGGGCTTCCTGTCTTCTGTAGGGGCCTGGCTCAGTGGAAGGGACTCTCTGAGGGGGGGAGAGGCTCCTAAGGGAGGTTCTGGTCCTAGCCTGTTCCAAAAGATTCATAGATCCACAGGGCTTTGTGGATCTTTGTTATGACCTTGCATCTAGCCTTTCTCCTGGAGAACTTTCTAGTCTTCTCTGTGATGAGTGTCCTTCCCCTGAACTCTGGCTTCTCACTCCCTCCTCCCTCTCCCTATAAAAATGTTCTCTCTGAGCAAAGATCTATTGTTAGTCATTTGTGTCTTAGGGTGAATTTAAGTCATTTGATTCTTTCCTCCGGATGAGTTGTAATTCTCCATTAAGGAACAAAGCTCTAGCCCTTCGAATGAATGGGAGGCTGGGGCGCTGTGAGGGACAGGAGGGCATTGGTGGTGGGGGTGGGGTGAGGACTGGATGGATAGGTGGATGGGTGGGTGGGTGGATGGATAGATAGGTGCGTGGCTTTCCCACATTTTGGAAATTGTACCTTGGAGGCAGTTGTTCTGTTATGATGCCAGTGTTGATGAGGATGATGTAAGGAAGGAAGACAGAAAGTTAAACTGAATTGACCATGTACCCGGCCCTATGTTAGATCCTTTTTAGAACTGTGACTTCGTTTGATTCTCCACAGGAATTCTGCAAAGGTATCAAGATGCCCTTTGGGGTAGACAGTGTAGCTGAGGTCAGAGGCAGGTAATGACACACAAAGGCAGAAGGAGCAATCTCTGAGTAAGTGCTACATTGTGCCCTGCCCAGGGCCTTCCCCTTCTCACGACTCTTGCTTGTTCTGCAGTTCTGCTGAGTGTGTGACATTAGATCTGTCCTCTTGGCAGGGAGAAATCGGAGACTCATAGTAGTGAAGAGACTTTGCCAAGGTCCTAGCCGTGTGTGGTGGCTGCCCCGGGAGTACTAGACTAGGTAAATTTATCCTCCAGGTTTCGGAACAGAAGTGCTCACAGACTGAATTACAGTACCCAGAACTCAGTTTAGTGAATCTGTATAAAACAGAGCAGGTGCAGGGGGTAAAGGACAGCATAGTTTAATGCACCCAGGAAGGATGAAACTTAATAGCAGGCTGCATAGGCTCACGTGTCCCCATTCCTCTGTGCAGCATCCATTCTCCCTGCTGATAGTAGGGGTTCGGGGTTCGGGGGTGGGAGGGGGAGACCAAAACTGAGATTTGAACAAGAAGGCCTAGCACACAAGGTCTCTTTGGCCAAAGCCTTTACTATCTGATAGGAGGAGAATTATGGCCAGAACAAGTCTGATTGGCCACTATATAGCTTCTATAATTTTCTTTCCTAACAATGAAGATGTCATTTCTTTCTTATACGAAGACCCTAATGCGTATCAACCAATGGGTAACTGATTTAAGGGGGACACCATTTTCAGCCCAGAGGTAGCCTGATGATGACTTGTTTTCCCTATGATGATCTAAGGAACACACTTATCTGTTTCCTCCCACGTTCTGTTTACTGTATATGTCTGTAGCATGTCTTACAGGTCTATAATTAGCATATCTTATGAAGACTTCCTAGATCGCGCTCACTTAGTCATCATCGACACTTTGCACATCCTGCATTCGGAGATTTGCTTTTCTGTTTTGGCTAGTGATCGTTATCTATGGTAGCGTAGTAAAATACCCGAACACTTAGCAGCTTAAAAATAACAATTCACATCTCTCACAGTTTCTGTGGGTTGGGAATTGGAGGAGAGCTTGGGTGGTGTTTCTGGCCTTGGGTGTCTCAGGGGGCTTCCATCAAACTGTCACCTTGGTCCGCAGGCATGGGAAAGCTTAGCTGGGATTGGAGGGAGGGTCTGCTTCGAAGACGTCACTGCCATGGCTGGCAAGCTGGTGCTGGCTGATGGAAAGGCTCAGTTTCTCCTCACATGGACATCTCCATAGAGTTGCTCGAGTATCCTCAAGACATATCAAGTGTCCTCCCACTAGAAAGCAATCAAGAGATAGCAGTGCCTTTTATTACCTAGTAATTTTGGAAATAATTTTACCATCACTCCTGCAATAGCTTCTTACTTATACAGGACATCTGCATAAGTAAGGCTCTGTATAATCTTAGGACATGCATAACCCAACCTAGTGGCCTGGAAGGGAGTATGCAGGGCCATCTTGGTGGCTGGCTTCCACAATGAATCGTAGGTGACATGACACTCACATGTCCTTCTTATGAGTTTCAGCCATCCAGTTTGTTTCCATGGTGCCGTAACACATTTGGCTCTTGCAAATACGATTTAGCAAACTTATACTACCATCCTGCATTACAGTCCAGCTAGTAGGCGGTAATAACCACTTCCAGAACATTCTGCTTTCCCAAGCTGCATCCTTGGGAGTTTTTCCTCATGCTCTTCAATTCTAAAATGTTCAAACAATAAATTATATTTATTAAGAACAACAAAAACAATAGTAACAGTGCCCATTGGGCAAAGCAAGAAGGAGAGAAGAGTAAATTTGAGGAATTTAAATTTGCTTACTTAGCTTTGGCCACCTCTTCTAATGAATTCCTATTAAACACTTCATGATGAGGTGGGATTTCAGGAAGTTTGTGGTAATTTCACGTTCCCCTTGCATGAATCATTGTGTCTGGCTGGTACAGTATTAGTGTGCACATACTGTAGCTTTAAAAAATAAAACCATGGCTAGTCATTATTGTATTGACTACCTTATGGCTGTCTTAGTATGCTGACCACCTTGTGGCTTCCATAATGTTGACCCAAATAAATGATTTGGATGATCATATTGAAGAAATACATCAGATGAAGTCAAATACTTCTAGTCAAACACAAAGCACTTAGGTTTCAGTATTTTCTTAGTCTAGCATGAGAGTTTCCTTTGTCCCTGACTTAGTAGTGACAACACAGTTTAGATGGAAAACATTGTCATAGGAAATACCATCCATTCAGATGATGAAGATGGTCAGTTTTTCTTGAAGTCAGTGTCTTTCCTCTGAATTATTAAAGAGAGCTTGCATATATTTATGATCCAGAAAACAATGTATGTGATGAGATGTTTAGCTTTTTTACTGCGAAATAAAATTCATTTTAGGTGTCCAAAGTCTCGATTATTTACGTGATAAGCATTGTATCGATCTACATTAGAAAAGTATAAAAACTACAAGTGCCCCCTTTTCAGTGTTTTACTTGGGTTAGATCCTGCCTAGACTCAGTCAATCTTGGTCATACAAGACCCTGAACTGGTGGCATGGCTCAAAAGCTAGAGTATCAGTTGTAAGCAAGCAAGCAGAGCAAAAGTGGAAGGCTTTGAGTTCAAGCCCCAGTGCCATCAATAAAGAATGAATATGATAGAGAGATGCAAGGGTCTGTATGCTACAGGGGAAAAGGCATAAACCTAGAATTTTTTAAATAAATAAAAATCATAGTTTTATTTAAAATTGTAGTATTTTCCCCAGTATTTTACTTTGAAAGCTTCTAAACTGATCGCTAGAAAAACGGTGCAGTAAACACCTATATTCTCATCACCTAGATTCCTGAGAACATTTTTTTTTTGCCATATTTGCTTCCTCTCTCTTTCTTTTTGGAATTCTTTTGTATAGAATTAATTATCATACTCAGGACATTTAACAAAGACAGCACAATTTTATTTAATATCAAACTCTTGTTCAAATTTTTAAGATTGTCTTAACAATGTTTTCCTGGCTGGCTTTTTAAATATTATACAGTCAATAGTCAGGAGTTGCACTGAACTTATTATGTCATTTAAAATTTTAATCTACACTAGTTTTCCTTCCTCTGTTGGTCTTTTACAACACTGACCTTTTGAAGAGTCTAGACCACTTGCTTTGAAGAATGCCCGATATTCAGTTTTTTCTATGTCATGATTAGATTCAGGTTAGCGTTCTTGGTAGGCCTGATACAAGGGAAGGGTTACAACCTGCTCAGAGCGCCACCTGCCAAAACACGTGCTGCCAACTTATCCCATTACCGGAGATGTTGGCTTTGATCAGTTGACTAACTTAGACACTTTCTCCTTACCTGGTAGGTGGTATTTTATGTCTGTTTGGATATCCTGATTGCCAAAATTCATTCCTTCATGCTTTTAGCTTTATTGATTACCTTTCTCTGAATCAGTGTTTACATTGGTGGCTGAAAAAAAAATGGAGATTTCCTTATTCTAATGCCCATTAGCTGGCATGCTTGTGGGAAATAAAGCTTCTCTTCTTTCAACTTCTGTTTTCTAGTGTCATTATGGACTCATAATTTTTTTAAATTAAGCTTATCATGTTATGATTTATTACTATCATCAACTTACTTTAAAATTGAGGTATAATTTAGATACAATGCACTGTCCAGATCTTAAATATACAATTTTATGAGTTTTGGCCAGAGTTACACCAATGTAACTCATTCCCCTATCAAGATATAGAACATTTTTACCACTATAGACACCTTTCTCCTTCCTTCCTTCCTTCCTTCCTTCCTTCCTTCCTTCCTTCCTTCCTTCCTTCCTTCCTCCCTTCCTTCCTTTCTTTCTTCCTTCTTTCTTTCTTTCTTTCTTTCTTTCTTTCTTTCTTTCTTTCTTTCTTTCTTTCTTTCTTTCTTTCTTTCTTTCCTTCTTTCTTTCTTTCCTTCTTTCCTTCTTTCCTTCTTTCCTTCCTTCTTTCTTTCTTCCTCTGTCTGCCTGTCCATCCACCCTTCCTTCCTGGAGTTTGAACTCATGGGCCTCACTTGCTCAGCTTGTTTCTCATGGTGCTCTACCACTTGAGCCATGCCTCCAGTCTACCATTTTGTTAGTTATTTTGAGGTTGGAGTCTCATATGCTTTTTTCCCCTTGCTGTCTTTGAATCACAACCCTCTAGGTCTCAGCCTCCTGAGTAGTAAAATTATAGGGGTCAGCCAGTAGTGACTATTTTTGTTCCTAATTTGTTTTTGTACTCCAAGCAGTTTCCATTATTGTTTAATTAATTTTTTATTGTTATTGTAAAGGTGATGTACAGAGGGGTTACATTTACATAAGTCGGTACATTTCTTTTTGAAAAGTATCTTCTCTTGTTTTCCTTATTATTATTTTAGTGCCAAATGACTAAATTTGACTAATGAGAGCTTCCTTAGGTGGATTCCAGGGTTTTTCTATCCCTATTAGTATTTTGTTTTTGAGTTAACACACATTGTAATATGAGAGGGATTCATTGTGGTATTTCCACACATGCATACAAATTATACTTGAACAAATTTACTTCTCCCCCCCCCCCCCATTCCCACTCCTTCCCTCCTTCTCTCCCTTTTCAGATAGCAGATTTCATTATTCTGTATTCATACATGTACATGTGCACGCATACATGTGATATGTGTGTGTAAGTGTATAGTGTTGTTTTTGAATTCCTAATCTGAATTGTTTTCACTTGCACAAATGTGTGTTTAGGGCTATTTAGTCCAGATTGAGGTATTTATGACTGCTTTCTTCAGTCTCATGGGGATCTGAAATATTTCAATAACCTATTTTTATTTTATTCATCAATTGCTCAATTCCTTTAGGTAGTACTGGAGTTTGAACTCAGGGAGTCCTGCTTGCGAAGCAGGCTTTCTACCACTTGAGCCATGCTCCCAGACTACTTTGTTTTTCTTTTTATAGTAACTTTGTACTGGTACTGCCAGTCATTGTCAGTGTGTTTTTTTTTTTGTCGGTCGTGGGGCTTGAACTCTGGGCTTGGACGCTGTCCCTGTGCTCTTCAGCTCAAGGCGAGCGCTCTACCACTTGAGCCACAGCACCACTTCCTGTCAGTGTGTTTTGAACTACCTATTTTTCTGGACAAACAGTACCAGATCTGGGTAGACAGGAGTTAGAGAGGATTAACCATGATCTCTGAAGTTCAACAAGACCCTCTTGCTGGGATGGGAAAAGTAACTTCTGTACTGTATGGGTAACTTTGACAGAAGAGTGGTCAGCGTGCCTTCTGATGGTGATTTCACTTTAGTTTTTTATAACATCATGGAAGTTTGCCTTCACTTGATTTTTGGCCATCAACTCCCCAAGTCAACGGCCAGCCCTCTCTTCTCCCTAGAACCAGCCGCTTCTCCAAGTTGATGTCTTGGGCCCACTGTACTGTTAAGCCTTTTCCAATCAATTTCCCAGTAGCCAAGTCTCACCAAGACTCTTTCTATTCTCATCTTCACCCCGTTCGAGAGGTGGTCTCTCTTTCTGAGTTTTCATCCTCCAAGTCTTTGTTCCCCTCTTCTCTCTGAAATAAATGCAATTTTAATTTCATAATATTCTTGGCCTCCTATGTATGCTGTATACTTCAGTTATGACTGATTTTATTTACCCTTGTGTTGATTTTTATGTCATTTCCACCCCCCCCACTTCCAAGGATATGTGAATTGATTGTGATTTTAAATCACTATTGTTATTCTACTGGAACTTGGAGCACTCATAACTTGACATTTGAGATATGTGTTAGAGATTACTTAAGCCAAACCCCTTTATTTACAGATGAGACACTTACTAATAGTGACTTGAGGAACCAGGTCATACAGGGTTGTAGAGGAGCAAACTGAAGGCCGTCCCATGTGGACGGAATTCCCGTTCAATGCGGGGAGAATCCTCAAAGTCACACACCTCCGGGAGTTCCACACCTGTTTTCACTCTCCTGAATGTCTACAGGAAACAGCAATTGTTCTTCCGAATTGCTTGAAATGGAAGTTCAAGGGACTATCTGTGGTTCTACTGAATTGTCAAGTTCTGGAGAAAATTGTCTCCATATTATCTCTGAAGATCCTGGCAGAAAAGTGGAACCTCTTGGGTCTGATCTAAACTAGACTTTTTCTTATATATGGGAAGGTAACAAAAGAGATGAGACCAAATCCAAAATTTTCTCCTCTCTCCCAGAATTCTTAGGAATTGCTTTTATCATCATTTAAAATAATTCTTCTTCTTCTTCTTCTTCTTCTTCTTCTTCTTCTTCTTCTTCTTCTTCTTCTTCTTCTTCTTCTTCTTCTTCTTCTTCTTCTTCTTCTTCTTCTTTCCTTCCTTCCTCCTCCTCTTCTTCCTCTTCTTTCCTCCTCCTCCTCTTCTTCTCTTCTTCTTTCCTCCTCCTCCTCTTCTTCCTCCTCCTCCTCTTCCCTCTTCCTACCTTTTCCTCCTCTTCCTCATCATCTTATATCTCCTCCCCCTCCTTCTCTTCTCCCCCTATTTCTGCCAGAGAAATCCCGAGGGAGAACATTCAGTCAACAACACTAATGTGCAAGACCCTCTGCTGACTTTGGGAGAAACAGTGGGATGTAAAGAGCCAACGTTTCCCCCACAAAGGGCCCACTGTCCAACTGAATGTGCTCGCACGCATTACGCAACCCGTGTGGCAAGTGCTATCAGATGTAAAAACAACTGACAATGGGTGCATAGAGGCGGAAACAACGGCTCTGCCTCCCGGAGCCAGAAGTCTTTGCTAATGAGGTGGCGTTTGAGGGGAATTTTAAAGAATGAATAGAGGTTTGCTAGACAGAAAATACAGGCAAGGGGCATTTCATATTTGGTGAACTGGAAACACTTGGGGACTGGTTGGAAGATTAGACTTGGCCACGTAGCCGAGTCTAGGTCTCCAAAGTCCCAGTCAATTTGGAACTTTGACTGGAAGTCAATAGGAAGTGGTAAGGGGCCATAACTAGGTCAGTGGCATGATGAATCTTGTGATTCAGAATGCGGGGACGGAAGTGGGGAGATGAATGAAGACGCTACTGTCATGTCACTGAAAGATAAGGAAGGCTAGGCCTCCAAGTATCTGTCTTTGCTCGAAGCACAATCGCCATCGCTTGGAAGTCCATCAGTTATCTCAGACTCAACTTGTCCAAACCCAAATGCGTCATTTCCTCTCTTATTCATCCCCATTTGTTGAGACCAATAACCCAAGCTAGATATCAAGAGACCATTTTTTCCTTCACTCCATACATCCAAGGCATTAAACGCTCAAATTCTTAGACACCTTGTCTCTCAATTCCATTCCCATAGTGAGGATATGAGGGAAAATAATGTAGAGTAAAAAAAAAAAAAAACCTATGTAGGAACAAACAAGTCCCATCTGCTCTGTCAGCCCCAGGGGGTGATGCTGAGTGCCTACATCATCCATCCTGGTGATCCCAGACTATGATCGGCTTTTCATTGACAGACAGCTTCCAACGCTGGCTCATTCAGGGGGTAGACAGTTATTTCCTGTTCTCCAGCCATGACAAATCACTGATTGTTGGCATCACTGATGAAATAAATAAAGCCCTTGCCACCCCCAGCTTCTATTACTTTTTAATATGAGTTACTTTAATAGAAAGACTTAAATGCTTCTTTCTTTTGCTTTGCCTCAACATTTCTGGGGTCATAAATTCTTCTCCCTCCTGTCTGCTATTCCTGGCATATCAACCCTTTCTAGCTCTGTGAGCACTAAAATTGAAAGAAAACAAGGCTGGAGCTTTATGCATTTTTAATTTCATGAAATCCCTGCTTTGAAGTTGAGGGGGACAGTGCTTATGGTGGTGGGGTGTGGGCCATTCCGGAAAGCCTGCGGAGGGCAGGATCAACCGAAGCTTTGGGAGCGATCTAAGTTCTCTATTCTTATTGGGGGGGGGGAGAGTGGAGAGGAGGGGTCCCTTGATTTGTACTTCTTATGAATTCCAATCAGGTTGGAAATCTTCCCCACTCAACCTGTTCTCCCATCCCCCTTCCCCCCCCCCCCCCCCGAACATCTGGGAAATGATTAGAATGGAACCGTTTGTCCTTGGAGTTTTTCATGGAATCATGTACCATCCAGGATGATATGATATAAGATGCTATGATCCAGTTTAAGCTGGTTGGGTAATAAGGAAGAGGGTAGAGAGTCTTCATTCCTTAGAAATTCTCTCTTTTCTTTTTTTTGTCAGTGCTGGGGCTTGATTTCAGGCCCAGGGCATTGTCCTCTTTTGCTCAAGGCTAGTGCTCTACCACTTTGAGCCATAGCACCACTTCTGGTTTTCTAGTGGTTAATTGGAGATAAGAGTCTCACAGACTTGCCTGTCTAGACTAGCTTGGAACTGAGATCCTCAGATCTCACTTCCTGGGTAGCTAGGATTATACATGTGAGGCACCAGCCCCTGGCTTAAAAATTCTCGTTAAAGTAATTAAGCGCTTAGCTCCAAGCTCTCATCCAAAGTTCTTCCTCACCTCCAGCTCCCATCCCGTTCTTGCAGGGGAGTAGGAGGAAGGTCTACTCATTCAGGGTTGGAAAAGGTACAGGTTGGCTCAAGGCCCAAGAAAGAATGAAATAAAATGTCCCTGTAGGCATGGCCCCGAGGCATGATTAACGCCATTGCTCATCAGCATAAAATATCTTCAATTATGAGGGATTAAGAGGCTTGGGAAAGCAAAATGCTCAAGCAGATGAAATATGAGCACATTAGTGGAAAACAGAACCCCAGGAAGGCAGAGCTGAGGCTGCCCCCAGGTGGAAGTGCCCCGGCAGAAGGTGCTGTGGTAGCAAAGGAGAGGGGACACACCCTACTGGGGACCAACAGGATGGCCCCACCTCTAGTCCAGGGGAGGGGGCCTGAGGCAGGAGGGGCTCAGACTGCCTGACAATGACGAAGCTTTGCAAGCGCTTTTGTCTTCCTTAAAGCAGTGGCTGCTGAATTCAACCACCCCACAAGGAGCTCCAAGCTCCTTATGTGGGCAATGAGGTTGTACCCTGTATGAGTAAAACCTCATAGAGACCAACCCAGGTCTCTTTTGTGATTTTACTCAGGTTTGGATGGGTCCTGCAAAAGACAGAGAATCAGAATCGTCATAAGAGAACCTCTCCAGGATGAAATGTAGGAACTAAAGGGTAGATCCTTAGTATGTGCACCTTGTGTGCAGTAAACACCCAGTATGCCTTCATTACTGAGACCCAGCTGAGAAAGATGAGTGGAGAATGAGAGAAATGGGAAGTCAGCTTGGTGGGAGAAGCAGGTGGAGGATCTGGTGTTTCTTCAGGAACATGTTATCTGACCTAGGACTGTTTCCTTAGACTAGGGATATAATGCAGGGGGGTCTTTAGGGGCTGCATAGCCTCTGGTAGCCAAGGCAGGGTTGCCAAACAAGAATGGAAATGGAAATACAGCCATTCAGAAACATAACATGAGCTTTGTACTCTATATGAGTTGGGTTGAATTCATGGTTGATAAGTAGGGTCATCACCAGGTAGAGACCTCCTGTTGCTTTCCCCCATGTGGCACAGAAGGGGAGGGGCCCTGATATCAGGCCTTTCTGGGGCCTAGGCAGAAGCACTCTATTTAGATTGGCTTACAGAAGAATCGCTTAAAGCAGCTTTGCAAATAAGGCTTAAATGTGTCTGTTTCCTGCTTATTTAGAAATGACTCACAATCAAAATGAGAATTACTCACATTCATCCCAGGGGAATGGAAGGATTGCTTCTTTTCTTTTCAAAGCTGGCTTCTGAGCTCCTCACCTCTCTTCTCCTCTCCTCTCCTCTCTTCTCTTCCTCTCTTCCTCCCTCTCCCCATGCCAGACAGATGCTTACCACTTGAGCCAAGCCCCTAATACTCCTGCTTCTTTTTTTCTTAGTTTCTTTTCCAAATAGGGTCTTATGCTACATTTGCTTGTATGAGCTCAGACATTGGCCTCTTCCCTCTACTTCTGGGATTACCAGCCTGAGTCACCACTTACAACCTATTTTTGAGATAAGGTCTCAGTAACTTTTGTCTAGGCTGGCCTCAAATCATGATCCTCCTGTCTCCACCTTCCAAGTAGCTGGTATTATAGGCATTGTCACTATACCTAGCCCTTCAAATCTTCTTTCAGATGAAAACACCAAAAGGGGACCACATGTGCTATTTTATAATCCATTTCTTTGTTCACTCATTTGATCAATATGTATTGAAGAAGAAGAAGAGCTGGGCTAGCACTTGTAAATATGCAAAAGAGCCCTCAAGAAACTCATAAAGGGACAAGTCATTACATCTGTAATCAAAAGAGAAGAAAGCAATAATGAAAGTCAGAGAAGAACTGACCTATGTCTACTGATGTGTTATTAATGTTCAGGATAGGGAAGATAGAAAGGTGTAAAAGGGAGCCAGGATCATTGGCTCTCTGTGAGACTTTGCAGGCATGACCACACCATGACCAATAAATACCCTACAAAGAAGTGGGATAAAAGGTATGGGAGGGGTGAGATATTTGGGGTGATAAACGTGCAGCATCTCTGGGATCCCAAAGTCTCCATACCATGCTAGTCTCTGTGATGGTCTTAGCAAGAGCTAAGAACCAAGAAGCTTGGGACATGTGCCCCACTGTCATCTGCCCTCTGAACCACATTCTCCAGGAGAGTAAATCTCCCAGGACTTGTCTTCCTGAGGCAGGAGTGTTCACTTGAGAATCAGTTAGTTGGTTTAGTGCAATAGAAAATAAACCTGAGAGAGGAGAATCTGTTACAAGGCAAAGAAATGGTACCGGGAGTGTAATCCTTTTATATCCCAAACAGCAGGAAATTCCTCCCTCCCTTTAGGGCTGTGTTAGTCTGTCTTAGAATGACTGTGGAGAAAACCAACATGAGCAACACCAGACCCCAAGCTGGAAAGTTGGAACGGACACCCTGCCCCCAACAGGGGTTTCTAAATGTCTATTGAATGGATGAATGAATTGCATATGTACTCACCATATTCTTTCAGCTCAAGATTTGATTTGGTTTCCCTGGCTGGAGGCCAGATGCCTATTGGGAGGTCTTCCAAATTTCCAGTCTTGATCTCTTCTTAACTGCTCTCCGGAGATGCAGAGAACGACTCTGCTATCTGGCACCAGTAGTGTGGTGCCGTGCCCCAATATACTGCTGGCCTTGGCCTTGGATCTGCTTTGTTGCTAAGCACCGCCTACCACCCACCCAGATGGTATAGACTCAGATTCCAGTCCACTTGGAAAGGCCAGGACTTGCCAATTCCTCCTCTAAGGGACCAGTCTGCCCAGAGTCCACAGGCCAGAACACCTAGGAGTTTGCCAACCAAAACATAGTGAGTGATGTTGACCTATGAGCACCACCTAGAGTGGGCAGCAGATGGGAAAATGGGGCAGGGATGGGGAACAGCTGCGTGACATCAGCTGCACCATAGGTGCTGAGGGATTTGAAGCCATTGCTGAATTTCCCTCCCTGCTTCCTCTTGTAAACAGTTGCCCTATCTCCGGGGTGGGGACATCAGAAGGTTTGGTGGTCCTTCATTCCTCATTTTCTCTGAGTCTCCACCCTTCTTCCTGACCAGCAGATGTGCACACATGTACATACTCATACACAAATGCTCACATGCACATGCATGCACATACACATGCACATACGTGCACAGATGTACATACACACATCACCAGACCAAGGTTTCTGACTGAGAACTAAAACCTTATTATTTACTGTATCTAAGGCCTGGAACTTGGGCTTCTTCCTCTCTGAAGTCTCTTTTAAAAGTCAAATCTGGCTCTGTGGGGCTTCAGTGGGAAAACTGAATCCAAGATACAGTGATTCAGGATATTTATATCCTCCTGTCTGTTGCTCAGTTGGTCGTGTGCAGCTGTGGTTTGTTAGGGATTATCCCAACAAAAGGAATAGCAAAAATATACATATTTAATAAGACCCCCTCCATTTCTTTCCCTAGTTCTAAATAGGCACTGGAGGGAAGGGAGCTCTGCCAGAGAAGATCTTGGGACCAAAGGGAAGTTCCCCAGGAACACAAGGGGAGGACTTTGGCCTAATCTCTGAGACAGAGGATGAGAAGGGAGCAAGGAGACACTACCCCTGCGTTCTGGGCCCAGCGTTCATATGGGAGAGAAGTGAATAGCTCAGCTGAGCCTTCACAGAAGAATTCAGAACCCAACTGGGCCCAGTGTTTTATACCTGTAGACTTCAGGAGGCTGAGATCTGAAGATCACAGTTTGAAGTCAGCCCCGGCAGAGAAGTCTGTGAGTCTTATTTCCAATTAGCTGGCAAAAGGCCTGAAGTAGAGGCATGGCTCCAAGTGGTAGAAGACAAGCCTTGGACCAAAAAGTTAAGCGAAAGCATGAGGTCTTGAGTTCAAGCCTCAGTACCAATACACATTCTCCCCCCCTCCCCCCCTTTGAACCCTACTTCTGATTACGTTCTTTAGCCCCTGATTTAAAAGCCAGATGTTCAGTGATCAAGGTCATCTTCAATCCTTGGGTCTTTCTTCAATTCTTCTGGGTAGAGTCTCTGCCATTCCAGGGGCTTCTGCTTCTCACGCTGGCTTTATGAGGAACTCTTTCCTGCAGGCCCCCTCAGGCCATGAACCTGGATCTCAATCTTCAGTAGCCTTGGATATATGAATGCCTACTCCTCTCTTCCTATTTGCCTTCAGACTCCTGTAACAGGGTCCCTGGGTGGGAGCATTTGCTGAAGGATTTCCTGAATCTTTTTTCTTATAAGCCATAAGCCCTCAGTCCAGCTAAGGGTTTCATTCTTTCTGAGAAAGAGGTGGGGGGGGGGGGGCCGGAGGAGAGAGATTCAGGAGAAAGAGAGGAAGAGAGGAGAGGAGAGAAGAAAACAGGACTTTCCTTCACTTTAAAAGCCATATCCTTTTCTTTAAGAGCTATCTGGTCCTCTCTCTGCATGGTGGTGAAGCCTCCCTAGTCTCAGCCATCAAGTTGTGGGAGATCAGCATAAAAATTACAGCTGCCTTCGGGGCCACCTGACCCTGTTGCATCAAGCTCTGGAGCGAGGCCAAACCTCCACTTAAAATGACAGTCCTGTGCAAAGTGGCACAACGACATGTTAACAAAATAGAGGGATGGATATGGATGTAACATGGAAAGAAAAGAAAAAAATATCTATTTCCTGCTCTCCCTGCCCAAAGCAGGCATGTTAAAGGTATTAATCGGCATTCCTCTCTGGAGGAATCCTCTAGCTATGTACTTTGGAACCCAGACAGGAATCATGAATCATACAGCAATGCAAAATTAATCCAGACAAAATGAAAAGGGAAATGATGTAGCAGAGGTATCTGGGATGTGAGTGTCCAGAAGCTGAGAGAGAGAGAGAGAGAGAGAGAGAGAGAGAGAGAGAGAGAGAGAGAGAGAGAGAGAGAGAGAGAGAGAGAGGAGAGAGAGAGAGAGAGAGAGAGAGAGAGAGAGAGAGAGAGAGAGAGAGAGAGAGAGAGAGAGAGAGAGAGAGAGAGTGTTCTGCTGCTCCTCCGGTTCTGACCTTCCCCAGGCTTGCTGGGAGAGAAGAACCTGAGTTCCCAAAGCAGAATGAGTTGGCAGGCCCTTTCATTACTGAGGAGCCAGAAGGCTCAGGGAGGGAATCTCTGTGCAATAATCCAGCCCAGCCTCCTAATGACTGTCCCTGACTTCGATGGCACCTGGAAAATGCTGGAAAGCTTGGCAGGAGGACACAGAGGCACAGATGTGGCTTCTGCCCTCCCACCCCCATGGGGCTGGCTGCAGCATTGGAGGTGACTCAGACTGTGATCTGAGGTCGTTAGTTAGTACTTGCTTATAGCCAGGCCCCTCCCCTTCCAGGGAAATGGAAGCGTCCCAGACTGGATTCCTTCCTCCAGGATGGAAAAGACAGAAACAACCTTGCCTTTGTTTCTGGGTTTTAATTTCCTAAAAGCTGTCCCAAGGGGAATGCCTGCATCTTTCCTTTTTCTTTCCCAATCACCCCTCAGTTCAGACAGAAGAGAAAACCTTTCATTCTTCTTTAAGGGCAGATGACTTTTTCTTTTTTTTCCTCTCTCAAGAAATGCAGCATCTTTCCATTGTGAGCTATTTGTTCTGGTTCTTGGTAGTGTGGTGAGAAATTCTTGGTGCTGACAGACTCCATGGATGGAATTTCCAGGGGAAAAGAGAAACTTGGTAACTTTCTCTTGGTGATGTCTGCTCCTTCCACAATGATTGATAAACCACTCACACTAGAGTTTTCTCCAACTTACTGATATCCTGATACTGAGATATGCCTACTCTTCTCCCATTATACTTTTTTACTTTTGTGGTTGGACTTCTAATGTCTGCCTTTCTCTACTGCTTAAACTGATTTATAACCTTGTAGTCAAGAGTGCATTCATCTTCCACGTGCAGCTTAGGGAATGTTTCCATGTGAACCTCTCTCACTTTTCCCACTGCAGGTGAGATTTGTCATGTGTGCCTGGCTTTTGTTTTTCATTCAGCATTATGTTTCTGAGATTCATCTATATGGATGCATGTGTCAGCAAGTTAAAAAAAACTAAATCTTTAAAGCTCCATTACATGAATGTTCAGAATTGATCTATATTCTCTCTCGATGACCAAGTGTGTTGTTTCTCACTGGAACTAATGTGAACAAAAGCTTCCTGAACGTCTTTTCAAGTTTTGTTGGTTTGTTTTGGTGGACAGACATTATATCCTCATTTCTCTTGGATATAGCCTAGTGGCATCTCTGAGCCACAGGGGATGTCCAGGTTTAGTGTTCTACTTCCAAATAATATTGTGTTGTAGCTATTGCCATTCCCATTCCCAGCGATGTACAAGAGTTCCAGTGGCTCCTCATCCTTTTCAACGCTTGCTCTTATCTCTTTGTGCTTAAGGTTGTGTCCACAGGAAGTTGATGCATGCTCACTTGCTTGTGTCCCTTCTTCATCAAGTCATGCCTGAAGTTCCCTTCAAAACAAATGGCATCTCTGGACTGCACCCCTGTGAAAAACAAAAAGATCCAACCTTTTTATTCCTGGGCATACTGGGATTGCTGGCCACCCCAAATTGGCATAGGGGGAAGGAAAGAGTGGCAAGTAATGGACCTGGTTTGAATCCTGGTTTACTTTCTATCTGTGAGCACTCAGCCAAAGGAAAGAGAGCTGGCTAGAAGACAAAACAAATGCACAATAGCATGTTAATTAATACTTGGTCATGGATGGTGAATATATATGTGTTAATTGGAAAAGCCTTCTAATTTTCTGTATGTTTGGAAGTACTACTAATACATGTTGTGAGGAAAATAAGAAGGAATCAATGCTTCTGGGTCCAGGGTGCCAGATCTCAGATCTCAGGAGAAACGATTTCTTTCATGTTGAGGAGCATCCGAAGAGAACAAATGCCCTTCATCATTCTTGTCTCCACTTTCTGCCCCACCCTGTTCCTCTCATTCCTAAACATCTTTCAGAAGAGGAGAGACAAAGGATTAAATAGCAAATCAGAGTACATAGAAAGAACTTGTCTTTATATTCCCGCAGTCACATTGCTTGAGAACAGAGCAGGAAGCTCAGTGTCACCTTTTCTGCCTGCTGCCTGTGACCTTGGGCTGGTCGCAGGTAGAACAGGCTGGACCCTTCCCCATGACCTAAGGCTTCCTTGAGCTGTGGTCTCAGCCTCTCCAGCTTCTAACTTTGCTGTCAACGTTTGCAAAGCCGACTTACTTTTATCCTCTTCAAAGCCATCTCTTGTTCCCATGGCAACATACTGGGGGTCTTCTATCACCATGGGAACATGGCTGCTGGGTTTAAATACACCTTATCACCACAGCATTAAAAATATGGAGAGAAAGAGAGGGAGACTGGTTGTCAAGGAAACAGAATTCAGGTCTTCTCCAAGAGAGATAGGCAGGGGAAAAGGGAGTGCTGTTGAGAGATGAGAATCTACACCACACCCAATCCTAGTCCTGCTGGGCTAGCTGTATACACACTGTGCAGAACATTCTGAGGAGAGAATGTGTGTGTGTGTGTGTGTGTGTGTGTGTGTGTGTGTGTGTGTGTGTGTGTGTATAATTGTTATTCTATCATGGCTGTCTGAAGAACCTTGTAAGAAGGCACCTTGAGGACATCAGGTTTGAGGAAGTTCTCATAATATAGTTAGAGAGTGTAGGAAGGTCTTTGTTTCTCTCTCTCATACACATACACACACACACACACACACACACACACACACACACACACACACACACTACTATGGGGTACCTTCCAGGAGGGCAGCAATTCCATGGCAAGTAGCCTAGAAAAATCAAACCCAAAGAACTTAGTGGCTTGGATCAAAAGGCCATTTTATGGTTTAAATGATAAGGCAGTAAGCATTCCATTCATGACATAGAAAAAGGTTAGCATTATTTTTTTCCGGGCCAACTACCTGCTCTTTTCCCTTTTCTTTCTGCTAGTCATGGGGCTTGAACTCAGGATATGACATGGGCCCTGTCCCTGAGCTTTCTTTTTTTTTCCCCTCAATGCTAGTAGCTCTATCACTTAACCAGCAGCTCCATTTCTAGCTTTTTTGGGGGGGGGGTAGTTTATTGGAGGTAAGAGTCTTATAGACTTTACTGCCCAGGCTGGCTTTGAACCATGATCCTCAATTCTCAGCCTCCTAAGTAGCTAGGACTACAGATGTGAACCATTGGTGCCCATCTGGCCATCTATGCTCTCTTGAGGCAAATAAGACTTGTCAGAGAGACCCAGTGAAGGGCTACAGAGCCATGGAAGTATCTGGCTCCTGCCCAAATGAACTCTAACAGAATGGAAAGCATGGAGGACCATGCATAAACTCCTGGATCACAGGGTTCCAAGGACTTCCAGCCTTAGGTGCAGTGAGACATACGTGCAGTACGTATGTGTAGTACGTCACTGTTTGGAGAGGGTCAAGGAAATAAACAACTACCACCCAATGTGTACACTATGTTACTTCCACTCAAGGCACAGCTGGAAATTTTAGCTGTAGTAAGGAGTCCTTGGAGGGAACATGAGCACACCTGTTCCAGGCTCAGATGACAGTTCCTCTCCCAAAGACCATGTTGTTAGCAAAGTCTGGGTTTGAATTGTAGCCTCACTATTCTCTAGACCGGTGGTGGCCTTGGAGAACTCTCCTAAGTTTCTATGTCTGAAATAAATCCCCAAGATTCTTAGAATTAAGTGTGATCACTCATATAAAAGCTCCTTGCAAACTATGGATGTTAGGTCCTTAGGGTAGCACAATCTTATCCTATTGGGGAGATCAGACAATAGCAATGAGTCCAAGAAAGGTTTTGCTGAGAACCAGGGATGTAGACATTTCTGGGAGCAAGCAGGTTGTAGTGATCTAGAGGACCACATTCTTCCTGCCTGGATTCCCCACCCCCACCCCCCCCCCCCCGCACCCCCCCCTGCCCCCAGGAGCTTAGCTTTGTGCTAGGTTCATAAGAAGTTTTGTAGTGGCTGCTGATCCACAGGCCTGGTGCTGTTCACTGAGACTTTGGTATTCACGTTGTTCCATAGGGGTGTACAGCAGGGTGTCTTCTGTACTCGGGGAAGAGTGAGAACAGAAGTGCCCAGATCCACACTGAACTGAAGCAGCCACGCAGAGCAGCCGCAGAGGAGGGCGGGAGTGATATGAATTGTGATTCTCTTCCAGCACTGCTGTGATTCATAGTCTAGCTGCCAGGCGAGGACCTCTTGGTTGCTCTCAGCTCCATTATCTTGAGCTCCTTCTCTACCCTGGACACTGCCCCATTTTCTCCTCTTAACACTTGTCCATTTGGCAGGCCAGCCTGGTAATAGCTCCAGGAAAGACAGATTATCAATTCCTCTCCAGAAAGGACCAATGACTCATGACATCACCAAGGGTTTTATGAGAGAAAAAAAATAACAAGCAGGAAGGATGCTACTTTTTGTGGCCATCTGAAGCTTTGCCTGTAAGTGGTACCCAGACCAGGTGAGCTGGACCAGCAGAGCATGGAATTAGGATGCTGATAGAAAGGGAGTTGGGCAACAGGATGTAGGGGTGGGCTAAGAAATAGCCCACCATCAAGCTCCTCGGCCAGGCTGTATCTATTGTCAAGGGCAAAACCATACATGCAAACATAAATTATCCTTTGGTAAGCAACCAAAGCATCATTCTTGTAATAAAATGGAGAAGGAAATATTGGCACGAATTTTTAAGAAAACTGTTGAAATGTACAATGTTTATATCTATAAAACATACTTTATATATATTGTTGTTTATGCCTCAGGGTATGTTCCTAGAGACCTGGAGCTATGAATTTATTCTCTTCTGTACCAGAGTAGAGTTCATTTACTCATCTACAGGATCATTCCTTTATTCAACTATTTATTGCTAGGCACAGAGGTGGAATAAGAAGCAAAATCTCATGGCGCTTAGACTCTCTTGGAAATCTTTGAAAGCCTAATGAGCCAACATTTCTCTTTTGTATCAGAAAGCCAGCAAATGGCATTCCTCCCTTCCTAGTGGCTTCTAGAATCTCAGGTCCCAAGATCCTGGGAAATAGTGACCCACCTGACACATAAACTGCAAGCCAAGGCTACATGTGCAACAAGTGCTTGGTAAATGACAATGATTCTCTTTTTTCTTTTCTTTTTTTTTGTTAGCTGCCCGTAATGGTGTTATAAATATAAAAATGGTCTCATCCCTGCCAGGATGATGTTCTTGGCTAAACAGACATCATATTCCAACTACAGGGAAACTTCTAGTGTGACCCATTCACTTCACACAGCACTACCAGACCCAAGCCATTTCCAACACCACTGAGCCAAACCTCCATGTGTGTGGGTCAAAGGGCAAAGGGCACAGAAAGTGGGAAAGGAAGCCAGCATTTAATGCACCCTACCTAAATCCCCAGTGGATAATGTTGGCTGCCTAGATTTTTGTTTTGTAAGATCATCCTCTGCCAATTTAGTAACTTAGTAACCATGATTGATGATCAAGATATTCAGCCAAGTGAAGATAATAATATATAATTTGCACATTGTGTGTGTGTGTGTGTGTGTGTGTGCGCGTGTGTGTCTGTGTGTGTGTGTATAAAATCACCCAAAGATTTACAGTGAGAAGCTGGAAGTAGAAATGAGGGAATTGGATGCAGAAATACTGACATGAAAAAACCTGGGAAGAGAAGTGGGTAAAAAGACAAAAACAACACCAAGATTTGGTGACTCTCACATTCTCTCTCCTTGCAAGTCAGTCTGAGTCAGCCTCCATGTTTGTTTGTCTTGGCGTCCCCTCCCCGCAAGGAAGACCCTGCTTCCTGACTCCCATACTCCTGAAGCCTGCTGAGATCTCATCTTGAGTAGCAGTTCCCAGGGCTTGTGGAAAAACCCAGGGTGAAAGATCTTTCCTAGCTTGTGGGAATGACAGGTGTATTTTTTGGATAAACAGATCACATAGTTTTCCAGTAAAGCAGTCACAGGAGTCTTCCCCCTGCTCAAACCAGGGACAATGCGACAAATATCACCGTAGCAATCTGTGTTGGTGGCAGAGGGAACACCGATCTCAACCCTGAATCTCACATTCAAGTTTTAGCTTTTTCTTCCCTGGCTGGCCCTCTTTTATATCTGCTCCATCTCTTTTTCATCATTTATATAATTATGGAGGTCTGGAAAGCATCTAAGTGGCTGTTCATGCCTGAATGACCTTCAGACCACAGGGACCCAGTGGGGGAGATGGGCAGACTTCAGAAGTTGGAGGTCAGAAAGGAGGATATTCTTAGGAGGGGATCATAAAGGCTCAGTAGCTATGTGTGTATGATCATATAAAATGATGTTTATCAAAAGAAACTCCAGAAGGAGGAGGAGGAGGAGGAGGAGGAGGAGGAGGAGGAGGAGGAGGAGGAGGAGGAGGAGGAGGAGGAGGAGGAAGAGGAGGAGGAAAAAGTAATTGGAGATCAGAGACAGAGGTGCTGCAGCAGACTTCAGGTTGATGGAACCATGCGAGAGACTGGCTCTTTCAGTCCTCACTTGGGTCATATGGGACAGCAACACAGACAGTTAGGAAGTGGACCTGAGATGACTTCTTGTATTGAACCAGGGAGGGGTTCTAGCAAAGAACACAGCCCATCTTCAGAGAAAGTGGCCTCTTCTGTCAAACACAACATTTTCCCAGCTGCTCTATAGCAGGCTACTGCCTGGGGTCCTAATACCATTGTATTTTTAAATCTCCCTTCTTGTAGCATTCCTCTGGCTAGGAATTCCCTCCTCTCGGTGCAGCGGGGTTCCCAGGAGGCTGCAACTTTGGGGGGCTGCTGGGAGCTGTAGCTGATCTCACGTAGCATCTGGCTCTTTGCTTTGCATGTGGGGAAACCAGATAGAGTTGCTTCCAAACCTTCCATGAAGTCACTTTAGTATTGATGAGAAAGGAAAGGTATGATAGAGTTTTCTATAAGAAACAAGTATTATGTTCTCTTGTCCTCTTCTCCCCAGTAAACAGTGTCCAAATTAAGAAGCATTGAATGTAACTTATTGTTCCACTTCGGTGTCTCTTGTAATGATGAATATTAAACCTGGATCAGATTCTGCTGTCATAACCTCTGCTTGGTTTCCAAATTCTTTTAGAATGGTGGAATTTTGCTAGGACTGATGCATTGTTATAAATCACATTTTGTGACTCCCAGTCCCGGGTCTGTTTGCATTTTTCAGCTGTCCAAATTACCAACAATGGGATTTGAGAAAATTCATTTAAACTCTTTGATCCTTTGTTTTATCTATTATAAATCTGGGGGGGGATTAAGAATAGCTATCGCAATTCCTTATAAGTTTGTTGGGACTGATAAGATTATTTTATAGACGTTTAAACAATGACACCCCATTTAAATGTTAGCTTATTGTCTGTTGACAGGACATTAGTTACAATTAGAGAATGTTTTTTGGGGGCGTCCATGTTTCTGTGGAATGTGCTTAGGGATAATTCATCTGTCTCTGTTTTCTAGTCAAAGGTACCCCATTCCCGTGACATTGCATTTCTTTGCCTTTTCAGAAACTGAGGTAACCTTTCCTTCAACTCCTGGCTCATTTTGATTGTATTTTTCCCTAGCTGACATATAGGGCTTTTAGAATTGTGATATCCCTTAGATTTATGGGTGCTGGGTTTATGGGAAGGATTCAAGCAACATGCTCTCTGCCAGGTTCGATGCTGAGGGAGCTGAGCTTTACTAGAGACATTCCCAGTGGCTCAGTTTGGTCCTGTTACCACCCGCAGGAGATCCTGAGAACTCACTAGAGAAGGGAAGAAGAGCCTGATTCATCTTCTAAGGCTGAATTAGAGGCAAAATGCCATCAGCAGACAGCTTTCTCTCTCCTTTTCATGACAATATTCCGCTCTCATTTAAATGCCTATGTCCTTCCAAAATCCAAACATTGAAAGCTAATTACCAAGAGAGCAGTACCTCTGGGGGGTGATCGGGTCATGATGGTCCTGCTCTCATGCATAGGATTAGTGCCCTTATGAAAGGTTGTGAAGAAAGAGTTGGCCACCTTTACCTTTCTGCTTTTACTATTTTGACAGCAGAGAGCATCACTCCCCAGATACTAAATCTTCCGGCATTTTGACCCTGGACTCTCCAACTCCAGAACTATGAGGAAATAAATTTCTGTGCTTTTTTTTCTCTTTCAACTCAGTCTCAGGTATTTCATTACAGTAGCAGAACCAGACTGAGGCATTGTGGAGCTTGCTGCCAATGTCATGATAAACAGGTATGCACAGAGCTTGAAATGCAATGAAGAGAATGAAAAATGTAACTGAAGTAAAATACAGGTTTCATGTAAGTCAAGACATCTCAAACCTGATCTGACAGTGCCAGTGTGTCAGCCATGACTCCTTAAGTTCGATATTTCACCCTCACTTGTTGCTTGGATGTGGCTGGAGAGCAACCAACCACGAAATCATCAAGTGAAGTCCATGCATAGCTTCTGACTCAGTCATTTCAGGGGCCTTGTACAAATGTGCGCACAGTAGGGCAAGCTCACAGAGGACAAGTTAAATGTCATCCAGAAATCATCTCTGAGAGAACATGAAGGTACAAGGAGGCAGGCTTATAGCTCAGAAGTCCCCGGAGCAGTCAGAGGCCACAGATTAAACGAGACCAAAGCAGCTTCAATGGATGACTGGATCTTAGAAACTTAACTAGTGGGGGAAAAGTAAGAGTTAGAATGCAATCTGTAATACAACATCCACACAAACTAAACTGCATGCCTATAAAGTAATCTCCATCTACAATAATCTATACCAATAGGAAAGTATAATTTAAACCTTTACAACACTGGATGGTGGTTAGGATGATGTAGAGATAGATGGGTATGCGGCAACACTGGACTGAGGCACACCTTGAGCTGATCAAGAGAATGGAATGGACAAGAATGTATAGAAGAGAATGGATATATATATATATATATATATATATATATATATATATATATATATATATATAACAAGAGGAGGGCCTTGCATGGAAAATATCAGAAATATGATTTACTCAGTCCTTTATATTTGAGGCCCAAAATAATTAAAATGATGAAATCTCCCACATTTTGGAGTTAATTTGGGCTCAATCATCTAAAAGATTTTGATGATCCAATGAATCCGACATTGAAAGGATGGAAATTTTGGTTGGATTAATTTTTTTCTAAAGAGAAAAGAAGAGGAATGAGCAACTTGGGCATGGATTGCTCAATGTGTCTCATATAAATCCCTCAGGATTCTTACAGCTGCTCATCGATTCTGATATTTTTTTTTCTCTTGGATGTTCCAAACTGAGTATCACATGGCTCTTCCCAAATGTCACTCTTTAAGCCTCTGGTCTTAGTTCTTTCTTCTCCTCTACTCTCATTTTATGAGCTCATCAAAAACTTCACCCACAAGAGAGAGATCTCTCAGACATCCCCATATATGAAGGTCACACAGCATCTTTGACGTTCCTGAGCAAACATTTGGTACCGGGGCTCTGACAGTGATATGGGTTAGCACGGTCAAAAAGGGCCTGACCCTAGAAATAGGGTTGGACTGATCTGAGCTTCTTTCTTTTTTTCTCTTTACTTCCTTTTGCTATTCTTTTTTTAAGTTAGGAGGCATGTGAGCATTTATTAAAATTGATGTAATAGAACCTGCATGGGCTAGGAATGTGTTGGTGGTGTTTGTAGAAGGAGCCATGTATAATGAATTCACTTGTAATGACAACATTCTCATTCGTTCTCCCTGCACCCCACTACTTCTATTTCCTCCCTGTTTTTCAGTTTCAAATTTCCATCCCTACTACTCTGTCAAGAGCATCATCAGAAACCTCTACTCCACATGTACAAGGCCCTGCCTCCATGTCCTACTCCTTGGCTCTCTCTGCAATGAGGAAATCATGGATCTCTGGCCCCTGGCTTCTGTGATGATGTCTTCTTCAACATTTCTGACCATCACTTGGGGCCTCTCTTCAATACTTCCCTCTGTCTTCTACCCCTTACATGCAGATCTTCTACAAAGTTTAGATTTCAGTGACTACATCTTACTACCTCTCTCTCAAGTCCATCTGGACTGCAACTAGTTCATGTATCACTCTAGGGAGTTGACTCCTAAATCTCTTTAGCTCAGAATTCCCTGCCAAGTGCTAGACCCACACATTGAGTAGCCAGTGTGCATGATCGCATGGATGTATTGGTGAAACTGTGTCATTTGGTGTGGCTGAGAGAGGAGGTAGAGATAGGGCAAGAGAATTGTACAGGGAAGTCGATAGCAAAAATCCATGAAATGTCATGTGTACCTTGGTCAGAGTTGTTTACTCCTAACAGGATCCACTTACCTAATGCAAGGAGGGGTTTTATTAAAGGGAGTTGGGTGCTGAAAATGTCTTGAGAGGGGTTAACTCTCAGAAGCACTCAGCTACTGGTGTAATCAGGAAAGCCGCCCACTTCCGCTGTGCAGAAAGCCATCAAATTGGGAGACACCTCCCAAATTAGGAAGCTGCTGACTCTAGAAAACTCCAAGTCTGCCTCATCAGCATAAACATTTGTTCTGCACCCTGCAGAATCGCAGGGCAGAGACAGAGCACCTGTGAGCTCACCTGATCTGTGGAATCTAAGTTAATTTCAGAGTTTTGCCTTCAAGAAATCCTGGGGAAAAGCATTGTTTGGTTCCCATCCTCTGTCTTTTATAACATCTTGGTCTAAGTGCCGGACAAACCAGACCATGGCTTCTGCCATGTTCCCTGTGTTAGGCAGAGATCTTCCTATTGCAATTGGCAGCCATCCAACTTGATCTGACTTTGATTTTCAAAAGACACATCTTTGTCTTGTAATGAATGTGAAAGAAGAACAAGGAAAAGTCTGGCTTCAGCCCCTGTACCCCCTTCCCTTTCTCTACTTTCTACTTCTGCCTTTATCTCTCTCTATTGGATCCATACTGTCCTTCCCCCCTCCCCTGCCCTGTACACTCATACTGAAGACCCTTCTGCCATGAGCCTCGAGATGCGACAGTGTATTCCTGAGCCCCCTTCTTTCCCTGTTGCACCATTGCTTTGGACAAGGGCTCACTTCTCTGGGTTCTAATGATAAACATATTCAGGAAGGCTCTTGTTTGATGAACTTCACTCACATGCTTTATGAGTCCATTTTCCATTATTGTAACAAAGTACCAAGGTTGGAAAAAAAATGTAATTAGAAGAAGTGTTTATTTCAGTTACAGTGTGGGAAGCTACTGGTCCAAGCAGCAGGAAAATGGCTCTAGAGAGCCATCCCCCGAATGTATCACATCATGGTGGATGAATCTCAGAAGGGTTCAAGGGATACAGGAAGGATCACATGGTAAGGCTGGAAGCCAGAGAGAGGGAGTGAGGAGAAACATTTCCTTTTTCTTTTATAACATTCCTGTTACAAGGACTCACCAGGTTTCTACAGGAACTACCTTAATACCTTCCACGGGCAATACTTCCAGTGGCCTAATGATCTCCTACTAGGTCCTACTGTTCTTGTTTTTTTCTCTCTCTTTTTTTATACCGGTATTGGGGTTTGAACTCAGGGCCAGGGCACTGTCCCTTACCTTTTCTACTCAAGGCTGGAACTCTACCACTTGAGCCACAGCTCCACTTCCAGTGTTTTGGTGGTTAACAGTTCTCATGGACTTTCCTGCCTGGGCTGGCTTTGAACCCTCTGATCTCAACATCCTGAGGAGCTAGGATTCTGGATGTGATCGCCCAAAAGGGAGACACACACACCATATCCAAACTAAATCACATACATACCCTTGTGTACATTAGAAGTTGGATTTAATGATTGGCATAAAGCCAATCATAAAAAGCCTCACTGGAGATGGATGAGAAGCAGCTCCATGAGGAATGGGCTGAGAGCATGGTCAGTGCCACTGGGGTTAGCTGGGGTCAGGAAGTTGCCTTGACTTGTGGTCTTTCACACTCTGATCCAGCTCTGTTCTTTCTGATACCAAACACGATAGAGAACAAGAGCAGAATCTTAAGTGACAAAGCTATAGGACAAAATCATAACATATTCCTATCCAACAAGTGTCTCAATAAGATAATGAGCATATATATGATTTAGTATGGCGCATAGTGCATAGTAGGTAGTTAGTTGTCTTTGGTTTGAATTGCCCTGGAAGCTTTTTGCTGCTTCTTTTATTACTTTTTGTTCTTCTTGACATAAACATCCAAGTGGGAATTGTTGATTTCAGAAGTGCTGGGGACACAGGTAGCAGAATGGAGAAGGGAATCCAGACAATAAAGGCTGCGTTATTAAGCCACTACCACAGTGTTTGATTGGAGCTAAATCCCACGAGGAAACTTGGAAGTAGTACAAAACACATGCTTCAGAATTATCCCACCTGAGGGGCAAAGAGCTGGACTATGTATAAATCAACTCTTGACAGTCATTGGCTAAGGCCTCTTTCTGGAGGTGGCGCGGGGGGTGGGGGTGGGGTAGGAATTATTCTTCAACACTACTAGCCTGTTAACCACGCGGGCAAGATGGCCTCCTATAGTTCCAGCCAGAGCCCAACCATGTCCAAGGGGCATCAGCAGAGCATGCAATGCTCAATACCTCTTAGTTCTTCACCTGCTCTGTCTCATCCCACCATTGGCTTATGACTCTTTGAGTATAAGAAACCATCTCTCAGCCTGGTGCCGGTGGCTCACACCTGTAATCCTAGCTACTCAGGAGGGTGAGATCTGAGGATCTCCGTTCAAAGCCAGCCCCGGCAGGAAAGTCTGTGAGACTCTTATCTTCAATAAACCACTAGAAAACCAGAAGTGGCACTGTAGCTCAAGTGGTAGAGCGCTCACCTTGAGCTGAAGAGCACAGGGACAGCGCCCGAGCCAGAGTTCAAGCCCCACAACTGGCAAAAAAGAAAAAAAAAGATAAAAGAAACCATCTCTCACTTCTCAAATCTTCCACAGAGCCTCACACAATATTTTACACACACTAATGATCAATCAACATTTATTCTTTGTTTAAGTAATGGCACTGCTAAGACAGCTTTTTTTCTGATGATCTACTGGTAGTGTCTTTCTTCATCTTGAATTTTCTGAGATAGAATAAATTTCACATCATTGTGATTTTATCCATTAAGTGTATAATGGAACATAATCTGATGTTTGTACTTTTGTAATACTTCACTTGCATTCATAACTAATTTGAAAAGTCTCAAACTATAGGCCCTAGATCATTCTCTTTCTCCATTCTTTTCTATGAGACACTATCTCCAAGTCAGGGGAATGTGGAGACTTCCGGTGTGTAGATTCTTGTTAACGTCCTTGCTCACTCAGCAGGGTTTCCAGCCAGTGGTAATATAACCTATTTCCTGTGTACTCTGGCTTCTGTAGGACTTGAGCCAATGAGAACCAGGCCGCACGTTTTATTGAGGCTTCCTTTTGTGGAGGGGAGTCAGACAAAGTCTGCTGTAAGTTCATGGCCCTAATTCCACCTGGGTGCAGAAAGGAATGATGAGAGCCCCAGGAGCTAGATGAGCAACCATTCTTGGATCTTCCTTTCATGTCTCAGTGCATGGGGCCAGTTTCCCAGCAGGACTGTTGTCTTGCAGTCTGACTCTGATCCCTGGTCAGTCATCTCAGACCCTAATGACTGATATTTGGGACCCCCTAGTTCCTGGGTTCTACTTTACAGCCCAATAACCCTCCTTACCAAACAAAATCCATGTCACTCTTGACTGTGTCCCTAAGAATTGTCTCTGCTTGGAAAACATCACTACTCTTCTTAGCTATTATAAAGGGTGGGCCCCTTAGATATAAATTCTGGTACTTATCATATGCCTTATGGTCAGATCCTGGATGATCTTGGTCAGTATGTTTGATCCTCAACTCTTACCAGCCTTGGTCAGTCTCCCATTCAGCATCTCCTCTGTTCTCTTTCCAATGATATCTTTGTACTGATAGTTCACCAGCAGAGGTAGGACATTACCAGATGGACTAGATTTGTTGTCCATTTTGGATTCCCCTTTGCCATTTTTATCTCTAGAGGACTAGATTTTTGATATCCTTCTATACCCCTATAGATAGAAAAATCTCAAGAGATGGGATTTGAAGATGAGCATCTAACAATGGGTTGTTAAAAGTCACTAAGTGAGTGCCCTGTTCACAATCTGAGATATCAGATTGTTTAGAAAATATTGTCTGGAAACATATCCAGTAATTTCTTCTTTGCCCTTTGATGGCTTTCTTGATGTGGTCATTTCTGAAGAATACCATCTTTATTTGTATTCTTAGCCAGTTGATATATACAAGATAGGCTATTTTAATCCTTCCTTCCCTCCCTCCCTCCCTCCCTCCCTCCCTTCCTTCCTTCCTTCCTTCCTTCCTTCCTTCCTTCCTTCCTTCCTTCCTTCCTTCCTCCCTCCCTCCCTCCCTCTCTTCCTCCTTCCCTCCCTCCCTCCCCTCCTTCTCTTCCTCCCTCCCTCCCTCCCTTCCTTCCCTTCCTCCCTCCCTCCCTTCCTCCCTTCCTCCCTCCCTTCCTTCCTTCTTTCCTTCCTTCCTCCTTTCCTCCCTTCCTCCCTTCCTCCCCCTCTCTCTTTCTCTTTCTTTCTTTCTCTCTTTTTTCTTTCTGGTCCAAGACCAGGACTCAACTTCAGTACCTGATGCTTTGCTCATTGGCTAGCATTCCACCAACTGAGCCAGGCCTCCTACCTCAAATGGGGCTATTTTTATACATCCTAAGATTTGATGTTGTACCAGAAAATATTTTACCATTGCTCTCTAGGATCTCCTGTCAGCCAGAGGTTCTGACATTCCTCATTACCTCTTCCCTTGAAACTTGCTCCCTCCTCCTTCTCCTCTTCCATTTCTTCCTTTCTCTTCCTCTCTTCCTTCTTTCTTCTTTTCCTCCCTCTCCCCTCATTTTAAGAGGACAAACTTAGATCCACTGTTTGCCTTTTCATGACCTTGAAGACTTATTGCATATTCTTTTTGAATTCCCTTACTTTAGTTCTATTTCCAGAAGAGTTAGATTACCTTGGTACTTTTATTTCCTAAAGGATGCGTGTATTTCTTGAAAAGCTTCCCAAGAAGCAAACAACAGCCCAGAAAATTATAACTCAGATGAATTCTTTGCAAAGTCACCACCATAAAATTCTAGAGCTTCTTTGGTCCATGAGACCAAAGCCTGGAACGGTAGAAAAAGAGGAAGGGTCATACAATTTCCATCTAAATTGAGAATCGTTCCCCAGAAACCCAGAAGTCTCTCTGCTGGCTTCCTGCTGTTTGCTTCCTTTCGTGCATCCTATTTGGAGGATGGCATGATTATTCCCTAAACGTATTACTGCACTTCTTCCAGCAGACTCTCTCTTCTAGGAATGTCACAAATGAATTACCATGCAGTACTGGCATAGGGCCTCAGCCAGCAGGAGCCAATTATTTAAAAAAAATTTCCAAGTAAATCAGATCAGTGTTTTGCAAGTTACCAGCCAAGAATCTTCAGAAAGTTTCACAGACTTCCTTTGCTATGATTATGTGTTGCTGACCTGAATGAAAGCTGTCTTTCCCAGGTCCCTACCCCGAATTCCATAGATTTCATTAGAACACCACCCATTTGCAGTAATCTAATTGGCTAATTCCACTTGCTGAAACTGTAAAAGGATGTTTGATCAGACCAGATCATTAAATTTCTTAATTAGATCTCACAAACTTCCCCTTTGCCAGATGGATTGAGCTGCACATATTAGCGACACAACTTAATCACACTTTGCCTTGCTGTCAAGGCCATGTTTCAGGAGGAAATATGTTCTCTTGGCTAGATTAAACACATGCCATCCAAATCTGGCATCTCTAGCTAAAAGAAAGAGGCTTTGCTGAATTGGAACATGTAAAAATGTATGTGATCGTTAAAATACATTAGCAATCTGCAGATGGGGAGATTTTGCTAGGCCTGATCTGAATTCTGAACAACAAAAAAAATCATTTGTTTATGGAAAGGATGATCTGTGCCGTCATTACTTTGCACAGCAAATGAGGAGTCAAGCCTGGCGCACTTTGCAATCTTAGCTACTGCTCCAGAGGTGGAGATCCAGGGGATGTGTTCACGACTAGCCCAGGCCAGTCCCCCTACCTCCTCCCCCCAAAAGAGGGAAAGTTCTTGAGACCTCATCTCAACTTGACTCAACGAAAAGAACTGTATGTGACAATGACCTGTCATCCCTGCTCTGGGAGGCAAAAAGCAGGAGGATTGTAGTCCAGGGCAACCTTGGTGAGAAAAAGCAAGGCTTTAACTGAAAAATAACGAAAGCAGAAGGGGCTGAGGGTGTGGCTCAAGTGGCAGAGGACCAGCCTCCCGAGCTCAAGGCTCCGAGTTCAACCTTTCAGGACTTAAAAAAATAATAATAATTAGCCGGGCGCTGGTGGCTCACGCCTGTAATCCTAGCTACTGAGGAGGCTGAGATCTGAGGATCGCGGTTCAAAGCCAGCCCGGGCAAGAAAGACCATGAGACTCCTATCTCCAATAAACCACCAGAAAACCGGAAGTGGCGCTGTAGCTCAAGTGGTAGAGCGCTTGCCTTGAGCTGAAGAGCTGAGGGACAGCGCCCAGGCCCAGAGTTCAAGCCCCACGACCGACAAAAAAAAAAAAAAAAAAAATAATAATAATAATAATAATTGAAAAATATTTAGCTTGTGGATAGAAGAGTCAAGCATGAGGTCAGTGTATCACCGTGCCAGGTTTTTGTTGTTTCTGTGTGAGCTGTCAGGCTGTGTGAGATGGCTCTGTTTCCCAGGGATGGTGCTCGGAACACTTTAGACAATTATTTCAGGACGTTTCTCCTGCCATCTAGCAAAACAAAACAAAACAACAACAACAAAAAACATTTTCTGTTATTTTCATTCTCTTGCCTTTTATCCTTTCCTATTATTAGCGTCGATTGATTGCACAGGGATTTCATTTTGACATGGCCATATTCACATACAATGTACCTTGATCAGATTTACTTCCCCTGCCTCATAACTCTCTCTCCTCCTCCTTCTCACTTCTCAAACGAATCTATTATTCCAGAAGAGAAGTAAAGTTCTCTGAGCTACCAATATTTATCAACCATAGCACTTTCATTAGTGGAAAAGTTCATTTACATATTAAGGATGCAAAACAAAGACATTTTTCTTTGTTTTTAAAGCGCATAGCGAAAATTCTCTAGAAGTTTTGGCCTAGACCTTTGTCTAAACAGAATGGTTCTCTTTGATTGTTTTGGGTGTCACATTTAGACCAGGGTATTGAACATAGTTGCCATCATTTCGGAGAGTCACCAGTGGCAGAGATGAATGGGAATCTGATCTCTTAGAGGTGTACCGCCCAACACACACCAGCATATCTGGGAGAGTGTTTTGGCTGATAGTTGTTTATTTGCTTGCTTCTATTTTTCTTCCAGGAGTTAAAAATGCTCCTGTTCACTGAGGTACTCATTTAGATTATTGTCAGTTATTCCCCAGCCAAGGAGTAGCAATGCATCACATGAACACTGAGACACGCACTCTGATTGCATATTCATAGGTATATTCAAATCTGACTCCGATACAAATCCAGGTTTCTAGGCATTCTGCAGAGGTTTCCTTATGCATCAGGCGTTGGTCCTGCACATCACTGGTCAGGCCAACCAAACTAGGACTCTGACTATCTGCGCGATGGCTTGCCACAGAGTCCCGAGTCTTTGATACCTCCAGGCTTTGAATCTGCCACTGCTGCTACACAGAGCAGACCACCTCTGGAGCACCCCAGCACACTCATGTTTTTGTAGAAGAAAGGAGTGATCACTTCTCTCTACATTTTTCCTCAGGCAAGAAGTTGGTGGGAGGCAAGGCTGAGCCCTAAGGTTATGGCTTGGAATCTTTGGTTGGAACGCTTATTGACATGGCTCCCTTCAGGACTGCAGGACAAGCTATTGCTGCCCATCTCCTTGGGTTGGGCTGAATTCTCTTTGCTCCACCTTGCCCTGGGTAACCTTGTGTGTGTGTGTGGGGGGGGGGGTCACAGAAGTTCAGGGGATGTTCTGGATGCTCTACAATGTGTAAGGAGGTGAACTGTTGATGGGCGGGGAGGGTGCCCTGATTCACACTGGCAGCGGGTCCCAGCTGGGTGCAGATTCCCCAGTGTTACCCGGTTTTGTGAATCACTCCTTTCAGCCCACAGACACTGCCCCCTTTCTCCTCCTGGGCACACAGAACCGTGGTGGCCGCGCTGGGCTGGCTTCCCGCGACAGCTGCGAGTTACATCTGGAGACACCAGTTCCTTCTTTTCCTTTGGTTCTGGAGCTCTGTCTGGCTCACAGTCATAACCTCATGGGCACCACGAGTAGTGTGTGGGGGCATTTTCTTCACATCTCTTTTGACCATTCTGTATCTTCTTTTGAGAAACCTCTGTGCAGATCACTTGTTTATTTTTAAGTCAGATTTTTTTTTTAAACCATGGAGTTGAGCTCCTGATATATTCTGAATAGTAATCTCTTGTCTGATAGAAATCTTACTTGCAAAGGTCTCTTCCCTCCTCCCTCCTTTGATGGCTTATCTTGTTTGCTTTTCAGAAGCTTTTTAGTTTGCTCTAATCCTCCTCTGTCTATTTTATAAAAAATTTGTTACCTGGGATTTTTTAGGGTCTTATCCAAAAATGTATCTTTTCCCAGAGCAATGTCTTTCTTCTAGTACTTGCACAGTCTCTGGTTTTATATTTAAGCCTGACCCATTTGACGTGCATTTTCTTTTTAAAATAGGGTGACAGAGAAAGGCATCTAGTTTCATTCTTTACAGAGAGTTATCTAGTTTTTCCAGAACAATTTGTTGGAGACTGTCTTTTCCCTAGTGTATTTTGTTAACAAAAAGTCAGTTTGCTCATAAACATATGGGTTCATTTGTCAATTCTCTGTTCCACTTCATCATTAGTCCATGTATCTATTTTGACAGACACCAGTACCATGCTGTTTGGGTCACTATAGTTTTGTAGTATATTTTGAAGACAGATGATGTGATGTTTCTAGCTTTATTCTTTTTACTCAGGATTGCTTTGGTTATTTGGGCTCTTTTACGCTTCCGTATATATTTTAGATTTTTTTCTGTTTCTGTAAAAAGTATAATTGATAATTTGATAGGGATTACATGGACTCTATAGATCATCTGAGGTAGTAATATTAATATTAGATATGGGAATGGGATGTCTTTCTCTTTTCTAGTGTTCTGTTAGATTTTTCATCAGTGTTTCATAGTCTTCATTGTATAAATCTTTTTATCTCTAGTTAAATCTATTCCTGGGTTTGTTGTTTGATTTTATTCTGATAGCAATTATAAATGGCATCACTTTCTTGATTTTTTACTCAGGTAGTTTTCGCTAGCATATGGCGATGCTATTGACTATTGACTTCTGTATATTGGTTTTGTATCCTACTGCTTCACTGAACTTGTTCATTCTTAAGTTCTAAAGGCCTCAAGGAGAACCATAGGTAGAGACTCTGGTTGACACTTCCATGGGAGACTGCAGATGTCCAGTGTCAACTACTGAGTATCGAAGTAAAGATTCCTCTAGATAATTGAGAGATCATCATTCAACTAGGGCGCAGATGCCAAGAAAGATAGATAAGTCAACCCTGTCGCATTCTGTATGAATTATTGACTTGCATAATCTGTGAACATATAAAATGAATTCTTCAAAACCACTGAGTTTTAAAGAAATTTATTACAATAGAAATGGAAAGATAGGGGCATAGGCTCACTCAAAATATCATCATTTAAAATACTGCTTAAGCCAACGTTAAGCTTCAAAAGAATACCTATACCATATATATGTTATTATTATACGAATCTGTAATATCTGTATATCATATGCAATATTTTTTTTGTCAGTCATGGGGCTTGACCTCTGGGCCTGAGCACTGTCCCTCAGCTCTTCAGCTCAAGGCTAGTGCTCTACCACTTGAGCTATAGGGCCACTTCCGGTTTTCTAGTAGTTTATTGGAGATAAAAGTTTCATGGACTTTCCTGCCTGGCCTGGCTTTGAACCGTGATCCTCAGATCTCAGCCTCCTGAGTAGCTAGGATTACAGGCGTGAGCCACTAGTGCCCGGCTGCAATATGTTATGTAAGGAGGCTGAGATCTGAGGATCAGAGTTCTAAGCCAGCCTGGGCAGAAAGGTCTCTGTGAGACTTTCATCTCCAATTAACCACTCAAAAAAATGAGAAGTGGAACTGTGGCTCAAAGTGGCAGAGTGCTACTCTTGAGCAAAAGAGCTCAGGGACAGCACCCAGGCCCTGAGTTCAAGCCCCATAACTGACAAAAATAAAATTATGTATATTATATGAAAATTAGGAGAAAGGAGAGGCAAAAATCTTGTAAAATTATAGATTATTTTTGTATATACCTATTAAATAGCTATACTTATTAAACATTAAATAAAGAATATATATTATATATATATATATATATATATATATATATATATATATAATAAGGAATATGTTCTAGGGCCAAATGTTATCTGGAGAACTGAAAAAGAGTTCAATACTAATCTAGACAGGTTGACTTTTGAATGTGGGCCCCTTCCTTTAGGGGTTGAACATTCTTTCTAAAATTAAAAATCTATCAAAAAGACTTCTACTTCTGTTCAAGATGGAGCAAGAAGTATCAGAGTTGGCACGATTATTCCTAAACTAAATGCTGCTCCAGTGATGCCTGCCTGATAAATCTTAAAAGCAAGATAAAAAAAGGATCAATGTATTTCCAAGCATTTGAACTTAGTCTCAGGGGAAAGAAGATCAAGAATATTTATAGGAATGCATAAAAAAAATCCAGGCAGCACCCAGTAAGGTACTTCACAAAATCTGGCATCAAATCAAAAATCAATAGGCGTGCAAAGAAACAGAAAAAGAAATGAGGGAAAAAATTAATCAATTGAAACTAACCCAGAACAGGCACACATGTCAGAAGAGAATATTAAAATAGTTCTTAAAACTTATTTCCATATTCTTAAAGAGATAGGCAGACACAAGGGAAACATTAAAAAGACTCAAGTAACACTTCAGCAGATGAAAATTATGAAACCTGAAATAAAAAATAAACAAAGCCCTGTAGATGAGATTACTGTGGACTGGATAGGATTAACATTGTAATTGGGGACAGAAAGATTAGCAAACAAAAGGATACAGCAATAAACACCATCCTAAACAAAACACACAGAAGAAAACAGGCTTTATAAAACAATCTGTGGGATAATTTCAAGCAGTCTAATATGCAACTCAAGTCTTTGAAAGACTGAGAAGGAATAAATAACATTTGAACAAATAATGACCAGTTTCTAAAAATTTGATAAGAATCTACAGATCCAAAATTGTAAGATTAGTAAGTCCAAGGCCAACTCTCCCCAAACAAAAAAAAAATACCAGCTTTCTATCAAAGTACATGATAACCAAAATGCTTGCAAAGTCAGTGTTAAAATCTTTAAAAAAATATTTTTTGTAAAGATACTGTACAGAGGGGTTACAGTTACTTGAGTAAGATAATGAGTACATTTCCTATAGAGCATTGTTACTCTCTCCTTTGTTTTTCCCCTACCACCCCTTCCCTCTCCACCTCCCCAACTCCTCCCTCCCCACCACCAAGTTGTAAAGTTCATTTTCAACATAGTGTCTTGTATGTCTCATTGTTACTATGGGTCAACCTGTATCCTTGTTTGAGCATTTTTTAAAAATTTCCCTTCCCCTCCCCAAATTAGAAAAATGTATATACAAGGTACAGGGCACTGGAATCAAATACAGTGAAAACAGGGGTTATACCATGGGGGAAGGACATACAAAAGAAACAACAATAAATCCTAAAAGCAACCCATAGTTTGGGGAGAGGAGCTGACTTCCATACCAGAGAGGCTGTTTGGGAAAGAGGGAACTGATGAGAGCTGGGGAGGGGGAAAGGGGGAAGAGTTAGACTGAAACACATTGGATAAATGTGTGTATGTGTAATTTCATAATGAAGCCTGTATCAAAAACGATATTCTTATATACCTCAAAAGCTGTGAAAAGGATGAACTAATCTAAATAGTATCACTGTCTGTTTTAGACACATAATAACTGGGATTTAGGAATTCACTTGCAAGAAATAGCTAGTTGAGCTGCTTTTGCTTAATTTTTTGACCCTCACATTCCTAACTTAGGGAAATACTTAATTGAGGCCTTATTAAAAACCAACAAACTTACTTTTCTTCTGACAATAAATTAGTTTTCTCCTGACAGATTAATAACAGTGCAGAATAATTTCTTTAGGGAGTCCTTGGACTGAGGAGTTCCGTTCTTGGTCTGTTTTCCAGAATGAATGCCCCACAGGCCTAGTAATCTTTAAATGCATTGACTTTGTGTCAAGTTCAACTCCAGGTTAAGGACTTACAGAGGACAGAAGGAGAAGTTGAAGTTATGGATCTTTTCATGTTAACTTATTATGCAAGTTTGGGTACTTGGGGTTTCTTATTGTACTAATATAGCACACGCCAACTCCTGATATGCTTTTGCTTGTTAAACTCAGGAGTCTTTCAATGTTTTGGAGGATCCAGTATCTCTTCCCGAAGCACATGAACAAAGTGCTTGGGAACTGGCCTACAGATTGGATATGTTAGTCAGCTTCCCATTACTGTATCAGCATACCTGAGACAAGAAACGTTAACAAGAAGGAATATTTATTTGGCTCATGGTTTTGCAAGGGTCAATTCTGGTCAATTGTTCCTGTTGTTTGGGTCTCTGATGAGATAGCACATCATGGCAGGAGTACAGGAGAAGTATATATACAGCTCATCATGTCTAGGAAGCAAAAGAGAGAAAGAGGATGAGACAGACAACCCCCATAATGCCCCCTCCCACTGGTCTCAAATCCCCCACTGCTCCCCACCTCTTGGAAGGTTTCCAACTACTTTCCATTCTTAAGGACCGAGCCTTTAGCCTATAGCCCTTTGGGGGACATTTCAGATCTGAATTAGAGTAACTGAGGAAATGCATTGCGGGTTAAAGACCAGTACCCCTGGGAATCTGTCCCCCGTTCAGTTTGTGACATTATTTATTGACAGTACCTCACTCATTTCTTAAGGAGGGAAATGGCTCAATGTAAAAGATAGATACCCGTTAAAGAAGAGAAAGTGGGAATAGTAACAAAAAGAAAAGATAATCTATCAGAGAACTTCAGCTAAGGATGAAAGCACTGAGCACAAAATGTAGCTGTGAGTTTACTGGCAGTCAAAGAGAAGATTATGATGGATTCATTTAATAAAACAGGGAATACTCATTTATCAGGAAGGACAAGCTTCTTCCCTAGCATTTAATTCAAGGAGGAAATAACGATACAAAGAACATCTTCAAAGACGACCTTACAAACGACCAAATACCATTCTTAACATTTTTTTTTCTTTAACTCAGTTCATAGTGTTAAAAATCCTACTTGGGCGTTGCTGTTTCTATGGAGAGTCAGTGTGATATTATTTACCCTTAGTGAATCTCCTTTTTCACTTTCTCCAAGGAAAGGCCAGTCTACTACTAGAGATGAGTGTGTTCAGCTCCCAGGACAAAGCTCCGTGACTAGGAAATGGGAGAACAGCATTGTTAGGACTGTGGTTAAGCAGAAGGCGAGTAAATAACAACAACAATGACCAATCAAGTCAAGAAGCAGTGTCTATGGCCCATGAGTTATCAGCAGCTTGGGGCTTCTTGTAATCCTGTAGGAAATGGAAGAGCATGTTTGATATCTAGGCTAAGAAAGAGCATTTCCAGCAAGACATTGTCCATCAAATGTTCCTGTGGTTCAGAGATTCTGACCAACATGAGCTGAGTAAGAAGTCACAGCCTGATAACACAAATGTGTTGTTGCCATTTCTGAATTTCCATCCAGTTCCTGGATCCTCACCCAAGATAATGGAGTCTAGGCAGTGGAGAACAAGGGTCAGAAATGTTCATCTCTATACCAAGTTGGTGTAGGAAGGTGTTGGTGATGGCTTATTTCACTGCTTTGAGGATTATGGGGCCCCTCTATATGTAATAGGAAAGAGTATTATTATTGAATAGCAATGTCTGCCACCCACATGGGGGATCAGCATAATTAACATAATCGAGTCCTAAAACTGATATAATTAATCAGCATTCATGCATTAATAGACACAATACAATTAACATAATTAGTGTTGTTTGCCATTTCTGATGCAGAGTTGGTAACAACTGGCATATCAACTTTCTAACCAGTACTGAATCAGGTGCCCAGGGCTGTAACCATTGCCAGAGAGGAGAAGCAGAAAAGGAAGGATGCTGCTAGCATCCCGTTTCCACTCAGGCCTTTGAGCCAGAGGAAGAAATTGGATGGCCTGAGTTGTGCTATTCATGTGCTTAGTGGCTGTAATCCCAGCATATCACTGAACCACCTATTGCTCCAGTATATATGTTTCTGGGTAAGAATGAAAAGGAAAGTCCAAACAGGGCTAAGATAATGAGACTTGGTCTAAATTATGACAACCTGGAAAGTGAAGGTCTAGCCTAAACCATTTCATTGTAAATTTTTGAAAACTAATCTGTGTATGTGTGTGTGCATGCATGTTCGTGTGTGCACGCGTGCACTCAATGGAGGGGGAGGTGAAGGAGACCGTACACACACCTGTAATCAATTTGCTCTCTCTGAGTGGAGGAATGGATGGCTGGGGAATGCATTGTCTCTATCTTTGGCCAATAAGTTTCAGGTCTCATTGAGATCAAAGTGAGTGCAACTTGCCCAAATACTTGCTGGGGTGGATGAAGAGGAAGTCCACCTGTCTGCACTACCAAAGGAAGAAGAGGCAAAGAGGACATGTAGATGTGAGCAGGTGGACCAAGTTGGCAGAGGTACCATAATGCTCAGAAGCCAAATCAGTGTGGCTTCACAGGCACTATTCAGTGATTGTTCATGAGCTTGACCGGATTTTCAATGGAAGTCTAACCATCCAACACAGAATGAGATCACATTGACTTGAGAGATTTAAAATTCCGGTGTTGCTTTAATAGTCTTGCCCAGCAGACTGCATTTTGATCAGGGCCTGTATCTTCCTGCAGATAACGATATGGACCATCCTGTTGAATGGAGATATTCAAGTCTTATCCATCTGGATGCCTAGGAGCTCTGTCACATAAGATGGTTTGGATTTAGTACAATTGATATTTAGCTGTTCTTTCTGAGAGTAATTGGCCACCTGGTTCATGACCATCCCTCTAATGTTAGTAGTACTGTGTCATCAGTATATTAAAAATGATTTCTTTCTCAGTCTATCAGCCAATATTCTGGGCAGCTTAGGCCTGAACTACCCTTTGTAAGTGTTGCTTACAAAACAGGAAAGCCAAGCCAAGCCAAAGTCATCTAAGGTTTAAAAATCTGCTCATCTACAACCTCCTTCCTATCTGTAAGTCTCTCTTCCATCCAGTCTCACTTTCCTGTGTGAACTGGGAAATGCAGTGTCAGCCCACCCCTCACTCAATGTCTAGAGGCTGCCAGGCAGAATTAAGAAGTCAAATGTGGTTTTGAACTTGGTCATTGTTTTAAAGGGTGAAGTTCAGCATGACGGGAGATAAAAGTTTGTTTAATTCTCAATTAGTAGTGTTGGAGGGACTTCTATCAGCGGTGCCATTATTGATTGTGTAGGATGCCCTCATTGGAGGTGGATTGAATCTTTTGATCTTTTGATTTCCTTCCCCATTAACATGCTAATAGAGAGGGGGTGTGGTCCCTCTCCAAGGCTCCAGCTATTCCAAGGGTAGACAACTCTGACCTGAACAGTTCTCTTGAGAGCCGGGGGGGAGGAGGGAGCTTCTAGGCTTTTCAGTGGCCTCATTAGCATACTGCAGTGAACTCCCAAGGGTGATAAATTTAAAGAACATGAAACACAATTAGGAAGGTTTTTGGTTTTGTTTTTTTAAGGTTACAACTGGGGGATGGGTTCCGAGACGGGTCTGCGTCTACATGCCAGGGGCATCCGTGAGTCCTGAGAGCAGCTGGAGCCCAAAGGCCAATGCCTCTCTGTGCCCTGAATTTACATACGCTTTGAAGATATTTTTAGCTTCTTGTACTCCTCTTAATATTCTCTTGCTTCTCTGCCTCTCTCTCTCTCTCTCTCTCTCTCTCACACACACACACACACACACACATACACACACATACACACAAAGAGAAGGCTGTAAGATTAGGATTCTGACCTTCTGGTCTTCAGAAATTCTGATGCTGTTTCATTTTCAGGTCTTCTGGGGATGCGTGGAAGCTGAAATTGATGGGGCCGCCATTAGTGTGCTGAACTCCAAGCCCCTAGTGGCCGGTACCAGGGAGGGGTTGAGGCCACGCCTTTCTGGGAATGCCTGTACAGTTAGTATTGCTCATCTTAAAATGAGACTAGCGAGATGATCTTTATTCCAGAACCTGGGTTCAAGCGATACACGAGAACTTAAAAAAAGAAAGTAATCTTTTATTTTCTTTGCTGGTCTCCCATCCTATGTGAAAACAATCCCTCTGGCATCTGAATCTCGGTTATGTTTGGGGGTCATAGATGTCTTGGAAAGGTAAATATTTATTAACGTTCATTATTCATTTTATTTATTTATTTAACAAGCATTGAGTGAGCTGTGCAACATACCAAGCATTGAATTTGAATGAAAAAAAGATAAAAGAGAGAGAGAAAGACTTGGTCTACATTTAGAAATCCAGGGGTGTGTGTGTGTATGTGTGTGTGTGTGTGTGTGTGTGTGTGTGTGTGCATGTGCGTGCATGCACACGCATGTGTATTTTATGTAGGCTGTCTTCTCATCATGGAACCAAGTTGGTTCGCTGTGTTCCGTTACATCTCCTGTTCATACAGATCACAGAGAGTCCAAGTGACAAGTGGGGCCGCCTTCTCTGCCAGCCTCTATATAGGCCTCTAGTCACTCAGAGTGTGTAAGACATGCAGCCTTCTCCCTCAGCCTCCACCCCTGCCAAGTGAGACCTTGTGGTTGGAAAGATGTGGCCTTGCAAACTGCATCTGCTTTCTAAACTGTTACTTCTAAAAACATAAGGAGCAGCCAATCAGAGCCTTGACTCAGCTCCATACAAGTAGCATTCCCACTCCAAGTTGATATCATTCCAATTTCAAAATAGGCTTTGTTGAAAGACTTAGTTCCTGCCTTGTGGGACCCGGGTGGGATCACTGGAAAGCGCAGGCCCTGCATTGGCATCTCCCCTGCTCCTCCTGTACAGTACTGTACAGTACTGCTGGAGCAAGCGAGCGTGAGGAAATCACCTCAGCAAGCTGCCTTGGAGCCATAGGAAACCAAGAACACTTAAGAGAACCTCACTTCCTTGGACGTTTTCTTCCCTGATCTGTGTGTACAGTATGATCGTTGACAGTCCCCGGTTTATATCCACCTGTGGCTTCTTGTCTTGGGCTGCAATTGTGGCATATGGGCTGTAGATAACCCACTGGAATTCTCACGTTCTTCCCCCTTTAAATCCTTCCCACGTTCCTGTCCTTCCTCTCTCTCCCAATCCCCTTCTCTCTACCCCTTTCTCTCTTGTCTTCCTTTCCTCTCTCTCTTTCTCCCTCTCTCTCGTCTCCTCCCTCCTTTGGTTGCTGAGCACTCAGCCTCTGGCTGGCACCACAAGATGACTGTGTTATCTGAGTCATTCCAATTTCAGCTTGGTGACTGCAGATCATTTCAAACATTCTCTGACAGTGCCCAGCAGGGAGTACATCTCTGTAACACAGCCCTTCCCTGGACTGTTTGTGGAAGGCCAGTTAAGCTATTGTTCCAGAAGTCACAGAACTTGGGAGATAATGGAGAATGGACATGCTCTGCCAGAGCTGTGCAGACTCCCACTTCGGGGGAGCAAGGTGTCCCCCCACCTGCTGGGAGGGGGACCAAGAAAACCTCCGGAATGCACACAGCCCATCCCCTGGCCCTTACCTCCCTCTGCTTCCCAAGCATGGCTTCTGTCTTTTTACATTCCAATGATTGCATTTCCCCTTATAGCCAAAGCACCTAGATCCTTTGTGTAAGGTATATTAAATAGGTAGGTTTCCTTAGGTAGCCGATGAAGAGAACACCACGTGCTATTCAGGCAGGAGAAGTTTATTTACTGAACTGCTGCCCCCACCATGCATGGAGAGGGATGGCTAAAAAGAAAAGGGGTGACCCACCCCTGGGCCAGCACTTATTAAGGCCAGGGACAGGAAGAGGTGTGGCCAGGTGGGGGAAAGGTGTGGCCGCACTGGATCCGGATATGACCTCAGGGCGTGGGACCCTCCTAAGGTCAGATGGGAGGCATGTGACCAGAGGTGGCCCAGGATGTGACCTAGCAGGAGGGGAAGGTGACTGCTTCCAGGTCTGCCAGTTACCTAGGTAACAGATACTGGGCAGAAAGTTAGCCAAGAGGTAGGGAGGTGTCCCTGTGCAGACCTCACATCCCAGCCTTTTGATAATTATGAAAAAGGGTGAAGATTCTCTCTGGCTACTTCCTGCTGGCAAGGGGTGTCGACAGTAGGGGTACAAAGCTGAGATGTGGTCTCCTCTGGGAGAAGGCAGCAGGCAGCGCTTAGTGGGTGTGAGTCCGTAGATGAAGTCTGGAGGGGGCAAGTCTCTTGGATGAAGTCTGGAGGAAGTCTCATGAGGCATAGAGGGGCTGAGCAAAAAAATACTAGAGAGCAAACAAATAGCAAGAGGAAGGGTTTGGGGCAGAAAATTATCTCCTGCATTCCAGGGTTGTCCTGAAGTTGGTGGAAATGTCCCTAGCTCCTTCTGACATCTGGTGACTAGGTAGGGAGAACGTCAGGTAACAAAGGCAAGAATGTAAATTCCTGTCCAGTTAAAAGGTAGACTGGTATGGACACTAGAGGGGCAAGGCTTCTCACTTCTATTGACCTCCCGGCTCTGGTTAATTTTGAAAGGGCAGGCACAAAGTGGCTGATGTGATATCATCTCCTCTTAACTCCTCTCCATGGTCCCTGTTAGGTTTTTAAAAAGAGGTATCCGAGTAAGAACAGCAGCACACACGTGGTATTCAGGTAAGGGGTAGGTTTATTCATTGTTCCGGCTGGCACCAGGCCATCTTGTTCCTCCACGCAGTGGGGAAAGGCCTGGGAAAGAGAGCTGGGAGAGCTGGGAAAGAGAGAGCTGGGAAAGAGAAGAGAAGGAAAGAGCTGAGAAAGAGCTAGAAAAGAGCAGAGAGAGAGCGTCTGGGCCTGGGCTAGGCCTTATCTAGGGTATGGGCAAAGAAAGATGTGGCCACATCAAATTCAGATGTGACCTCTTCCAGGTGTCCCAGTTGCCTAGGTAATGCAGGTACTGGGTGGAGACTTTGCTGCGAGGAGGGTGGAGTCTGCTAGCCATCCAGGAGCGGACCTTACAGTCCCTTGTTTCCCAGACTGGCTAAGTCTAGGTGCTTGTTGCTGGGATGGCTTGTCCCAGTTAGTATTCATGGAGGTTTGAACTCAAGGCCTGGACACTGTCCCTGAGTACTTCTGCTCAAGGCTAGTGCTCTACCAGTTTGAGTTATAGTACCACTTCCAGTATTTGCTGGTTAATTAGAGATAAGAGTCTTAAGCCATGCTCTCAGCCTGGCTCTTTGCAGGTTAGTTGGGAGATGGAGTCTTAGGATGTTTCTGCCCGGGCTGGCTTTGAACTGCAATCTTTGCCCCCAAATCCTTTATTATTTCCAATTAAAACAACAAGGAGATCAAACAGAGTAAGTGGCTTACCTGGTCCTTATCAAGAATTGACCAACAAATATTCTGCTATGACAAAACTCGTTAGATGTGATGAGAATTTTAGCACAGCTATAGTATTGATTTCTTTCTGGTAACCCTAACACTGTTAGGATTGCTTTAATTTAGAATATCTTATAAAAGTGATCAGGCCCTACCCTAGACACAATTGTGCACTAGCATGTTAGACTCACAATTCCTCCATTTCCTTGCTGGGCTCTTTTCTCTCACCTTTGCCCTTATCTTCCATTTATTTTGGGAAGAATTAATTCACTCCCATAGATCATTGACTTAATACCCACCAGTCACTCTCAGGGCCTACTTTCTCCCTCAAGGGAGTAGAGGGCTCATGAATATGTATAACCCAAAGGCTATGCTCATGGCAATTTGGAGCACACGACCCACTTCCACCAATTCTACCTAGAACACCAAGAACTTACCTTGAGTTTTGAAGCTGGGAGACAAGCAAGGCCTTACCTTGTACCTTATCTTCTTCCCACCCATCAGGAGCCTGAATTTCAAAGGTGCGGAGTCAACATTAGCACCCATTCCCCTATCCCAGTATATTTAATCTTTCTTTAACACCTGCTTACTTACAGGGACCCCTCTCGGCTTTCTAGGGTGATATTAATTTAGCTAACCTTCAACATTCTGTAAATGCTATTATCAACCCCATTTCACAGACACGGTAACTGAGGCCCAAGGAGATTTAGTATGTCTCCCAAGGAACCGAGCTAGGGTAGGACAGAACTTCTGCTCTCACTATCTTCTACTACTCACATCCTCACCGCAGGGCATGGACGCCTTTGAAGCCTTGTTGTGGCAGGAATTTTCTACTGTTTTCCATTCTTTCCCAAGCATCGCTGCCTCAGAACTGCTACTTACCAAGCATCCCACGTTGCCACCCCTCCTAAGGCCACCAAAGCCGCCTAGAAAAGCCTCCATCCAAGCAGGAGTTGCCACTGTTGCCTGACAGACCCACCTGCCCGTGCCTATCTCCTGGCTGCGCTGTCACCAGGGCTGTTATTAAAGCCCGAAATAGGATCCCGACTTCCGTAGGCCTCCTCCAGACTTCTCACCCAGGAAGTCCCCGCAGTCTGTGATCTCACAGCATCCTTTGCCTCCACGATGATGTCAGCTCCCTTCTTACCTCTCCCCCCTACCCCGGACCCAGTCCTCTCCCCAGTTCCCCAATTCCCACCTGCCTGGGCCAGCAGACACAGGCATCCTCACATGCCAGGAAAAACTAAGCTAAACATGCCATGCAAGAGATGTGAATTGGTTCTCTGGTTACCAATCTTCTCCCGCTTGCCTGAGCTCTTCCCAAGAGAACAAATCCATTCCGGTGACACATTTTCCTACGATCTCCCTAGGAGCAAGGTAGAACTTCACATAGCACCCCTCCTCATTAGACTCCTACCTTTTCTGCTTCATGGGCCAGATCCAAGAGCCTTCTGCTCCGAAAACTCCCACAGCCACAGGGCAGATCAACCCAGCTGTGTGTGCGCACACATGCCAATATGTATGTGTGCATGTGTGCAGGGGACACGGAGTTGATCCATCATTGGGAACTGGGTTTAAAATAGACATAAGTTCCCAGGCAAAAGATGGATGCTGGCACCAGGTCCAAATGGGGTGTGTTGCATCCAGAATGGTGAAGCTTTGGGTGTGGTCCAAGGCTTCAAGGGTAGGGAGTCAATGGCTATGGGCTCAGGACGATGTTTTACACAAAACAGGCATATTGTCTCCATTACGTCTCTCAGAAATGGGATTCAGAACAACAGATAGCACTCCTTACTGTTCCTCAACTTTTCTTTATTCCATAAAGACTTGGGACATTTATCAAGAGTTCCTTTGTTCTAATGCACTGTGTTTGTGACAGAAGATACATAGAGAAGAAGGGAGGGGAGTCATTTTACAACTCTGGTGCAAGACAAATGAGTTCCATTCTCTGTAACTAATTTGGGTTAGACACAGAAGGACGGGGGAAAAAGTAGTTCATGTCCAATCTGCTTTGGAGCTCAATTGTATCCCACAGGACCATCAGCTTTACAGAAAAATGCCAGTCTCCTACTAAACAAAAGATGTGTACTCTCTTGTATTGTTGTTCCTTTGTCCCTTACTCTTCTTCCAAAGATACAGTATGGCAGAAAGGGACTTTATGGACTCCTCAGTAGAGGAAGAAGCCTGTTCTCTCTCCATTGCTCTGCTCTCCAGAACCTCACCCTGTCCTCATGGCTGATCACTGTTCTACTGGCATCTTCTCAAGCTGAGTCTGTGTATTACACCACTTATTATCTACGTAGTCTCTTTCTTGGGATTTGGTGGGAGTTCATGTCTCTTATCTGTCCTAGTGGTGTCAACCTCATTTTGGTTTTGCAAACCCCCTAAACTCAAGTTGTGACTTGTAGTTGGACCCCCCTGAGTGACAATATCCACAGCCTTCCCTCATAGCTCTGGTGACCTGCTCTACAAAACCCCACAGAAGAGCTGCTGGCTATTTCTAAGTCCTGGCTTCAGCATACAGGAACCAAGGACAGCCCAGGAAAGGCCCAACCATAGAGCTTTCGTCTTCCTGTTCATTCAGTGGCCTGTTCCAACCCAAACAGGTTGTTTTCATGCCTGTCTTGTTTAAGTCGATAGATCCTTAATTGTCCAGAATGGTGCCTTATATACCTCTTATCAGCAGAAACGATTTCAATATCTGACAGAGAATAAAAGCTCAATAAATGTTTATTGAATATGTGAATGAATGAATGAAGCATGATTAGTTGGGCATCCACATTGTAAGGTCTATATAACATCCTTTGGAAGGAATTGGCATCTCAGAGGGAGATGGCAGATGTTACTGGAACAATTGAAAACAGGGTTGTCTACAAAAGTAGCTAAGTGTTGTTGAAAAATCACCAGAGGTCAGGCACTGTTCCAAGAGTGTTATAAACATATTTCTACACTCGAGCTCTACAACAGCTCCTCATGGCAAGGGCTGAGGGTGTGCTGTTATTATCATCATTTTTGTAGATGAAGAAATCATGCCTAGATGTGTTCAGTAACTTGCTGAAGGTCACACCACAGCTGGAAGTCAGAAGAACTTGGACTTGAAACCCATATCGGAAGCATGGAGCTCTTTCCTCTTACAGCCTGGAAGCATTCCAGGAGACTCCATTGTGGCGGGCCTCCTAGGTCTGTAAAGCTGTTAGAATAGTGTTAAGCCCCACTTCCCCCCACCCCCCCCACCAAAAGAATGAAATTCTGATCTAATGGAGCCTACAAACCAGCAGGAGTCCAAGGCCCAGTTTAGAAAGTAAAGGCAAGTACAAACAAGAAAGAAATTCTATAGAAACCTAATGCCCTAAAGAAGGTCGAATTAATGTCCATCAGCAGCCTTTACTCTACAAGAAGGACCAGACTTATAGGCCATGATGTCCCTTCAAATGTGGGCAGACAGGGAACTTGAATGGATCCTTGAACATGGCTCATGCATGGTAGAAAAGAATTTTCTCTGCTCTGGGGCTGGCAATGTAATTTCATACTAAATTTACTGTGGTTTATATAATTCTTTTCATTCACACCAGAAGGAGTTCCTTTGCTGCTTTCCCTTTTCAGAGACTTGGAGACCAACTATCTTTATGAAGTAGATTTTTTTTTAAAAAATAAAAGAGAAGAAAAGATGAAAGCAAAGACACTCTCTAGTTTCCTGCTGTTTGCCTGGACCAGCTTCTGGGCTTTTTGCCTTTCCAAAATGGATGTGGTCAATGTTCTAACAGTAGCCCTGGCTGAGGAAAGCTGGGGTCTTCTAAGAATGCAGTCTTTCTGGAGGAATTCTACAGCTCCTCTCTTCCTTGGAAAAGCTAGAGGGCTCAGAGGTAGGGGAGTCACAGAGAGAAAAAGGATACAAAGATTTGCCCTACTACTGACTTCCAGAATGAGCCTAGCGTGTTGGATCTTAACTCTCTTCTCTTTCCACTATGTGTCTCATAAAAACATTTCTGACTTCTTCAAACACCCTTTCCTAGCCATCTCCAAGTCCCCCTGCTCACTGCATCTAGAAGAATCTTCTTTCTTCTGCTGAGCAAAGGGATGGGAGACAGAGAGGCAAATCAGACTCAAGAGGTATGGAAGTCAAGACATGAGAATTTTGGATATTTTATTGGTCTTTACTAACTGAGGATATTTCTTGAAAATGACTTAGAAGAAGACCACCTCTCAACTCTTACAAAGCTCTGTTGTATATTTCTCCATTTCTTTCCCAACCTTACCTCATGTCATTCCATCTTATGCCACCTTACCACATTGACACAGTGATTTCTTTTCTGTCTCACCAAGATCTTTCCTACCTTTAGGATGGCTGTTCTCTTAAAATAGTCCTCTCTATACCTCTCATTGGAATGGCTGCCTCTCAGATTTTGAGTAAAAACCTTCTTGTCTTTTTGTCAGGGAACATTTTCCAACCACTTGTACCCATCTCACTATTTCTTCATCTAAAATATCTCTACCAGACACTTTGCATACAGGCCAAAAGTTCTTTATATATGACTTATCTATCCACTCTCTGTCTCTCCCAAAGGATCTAAGCCCCTCAGGGGCAAAGACTATGTCTTTCTTAGTCCTGAAAAATCTTCAGCGCTGAGCACAGAGCTTGCAGACACCATTTATCCAATGGGTAACTCAATTCCAGTTGTCTATTGTTCATGTTTTCCTTTTCTGTGGGCTGTGAGCCTCTCCCTTTGAAGGCAGGACTGTCTTTCCTGCCTGCATTCTTGGCGTGCACAATGGCTAGAGCAAAGAAGAGATCCTTTGCACACATGCCTGTGAAGAAATGAGTGAAATTGACTTGTTTACTCTTTTAAGGGTCTTTCTGTTCATAAAACCTGAAGAAGGGCCTATGATCAGTGAGAGCCCAGGAAGGTTAAGCAGTGTCCAGTTATCTGGTGATGTCATCTCCAGATGACTTGGAAAGAAAATGATCATCAGAAAGAGTCACAGGCCATTGAAAATGTCTCTAGTGTTTATGATCATTATTCTGCAGCTGTATATCATTCCTCCCTTATCTATGCATGCTCCAGTGGGCTGAGGTTTGGCATTTGGTTTTTAGGTGGCTGTTTTCCTGCTTGTTGTTAGAAAGGATCCTTGGAGAGCTTCTGGTATCTAGTCTAACCTTTCGTGGTAGAAAGGTCCCCAACTCCTTGAGAGTCAGAGCCTCCAGTCCTGTACATGTGTCAGGTGTGTAAGGTTTTGCTTAAGAATTTATCCAAAATTTCCTTTCTATGACTTTCTCTGTTGATCTTAACTCTCTCACTTGGAACCACCTCCTAAGGGAGATGGATACTGGACTTTTCTCTCACCTGGTCAATTGTTCTTCTTCAGACAAATTTCCATTGCTGGATCTCTGCTATTCAGAAAATCTTGGAGGTCTTCTGCCTTCTTGAGCAGAGAAGACAAAGAAACCAAAGTGAGGTTGGAGCATCTTAGTCTCTTTTTATGCACGATGGTCACTGGTCTGTGACTGCCATGTTTATCAAGATGGTGACTTGAAGCCATATGGAGGATACGTAAGATTTATGATCGTCTCCTTCCTGCTAACTCTTCTCTCTTGGGAAAGACCTGGGATAGGAAGCCAGAACCTACTTTTCCTATCAAAGATAATAGTTTTTCTTACTGTCTTGTTTTTTCTATCCAGAGGAGGTAGATGATGTTGAATTTTCTGTGTTTCACCTTAAACACAAGGATCTGAGACTAACATGTGACCCCAGAGAACACAAGTAGTAGGGATGACTCTGGAGGCTCTCCGCCAAGGAGATAATACCATGAGCTACTCTCTGGTCTCAGGTGGGCAGTATGCCTCTCCAAATGTGAACTGTTTGCCCTTCTAAGGAATTGGCTTCACTGGAAGCATTTCCTCACCAACCAGAGTCTCTCCTGAATGGAAGTTAATAAGTCTACTCCTCAAGTTTTTCTCATATGTCAGGGCTCCAGTCTCTCCTCTAGCTTAGTGTTATACTTCTGGCTACTTTGGCTCATTAGCATCAGAATAATGACTGGCTTCACCAGATAAATTCGCTTCATTATGGTATACTAGGCCAGCAAGACAAGAATACCCAAGTCCCTATCCCAAACCAATCTCTAATCTCCAAAGGTTTCTATATGAGTCATCTGGGATAGTTGTAGCAAAATATCACAGATTCTGTGGTTCTAACAACAACAGACATTTATTTCTCATAGTTTGGGAGGTTGGCAAGTCCAAGATCAAGGTGCCTGCCAATTTTAGTCCTGGCTAAGGCCTTCTTCCTGGCATGTAGACAGCCATCTTCTTGATGTGTCCTCACAGTACAGGAAGAGTACACTCTGCTGTCTTCTAAGGGCACTAATCTCCACAGGGACCTCACCCTTATCACCCGGTCTAACGTTAGTTCCCAAAGACCCCATCTCTAAATATACCACGGCATTGAGGTATAGGGTTCCATGTATGGATGAGTATGGCAAATTCACGCCAAAGGAGTTTCCCAAAGAAAAATATATGCATGAAGTAGAGTACTACAATTATAAATTGGAGTAATGTTCTCAAACCCCCAAACCAAGCTCTAAAGAGCAAGATCAGAATAGTAGAAAGTTCCTTGCTCCAGCTACCCCCTACCCAGGCCAGAGTTTGTCTGGGACCCAGAACCAGGGCAGCCTCTAAAGCCTTCCTGGTTCTTTGTATTCTCAGTGGCCAACTGAGTCTGAGATCCTAGTCTTCAATGTGAGCAGCAACAGACTCAACATCACGTACCAAACCTCAGGAGAGAAAGGCCAAGAGACAAAGCGAGAAACACTGTCAGCTGGGGTATGCAAAGCAGACTGGTTCTATCTTTTTGTTCTCAGTCTTTTTGGGTCAGATCAGGGATCCTAGAGCCCCAAATCAGGGATATGAGAAGAGGAGGAGATAGAGAAGAAGTCAGAGGGAGGGATGGCTGGGAGCAGGCCCTCAACAGCAGACACTAAAATAAAAAAAAAAATTAGTCAAAGCAACTGCATCCCTGGGCATATTCATTCTTTAGGAAGTTCCAGCCTTTGGAAACACGACTCAATTAGGATGACAATATCGGGGAGACAAGGCCCTGTTGGAGCTGGGCAAGAGGGATGTGGTGTTTTTTTTCCTGGAAGTTTAAAGTCTATATCCACTTAAAAGACAGTCGCTTACAACGGCACACAGGCTTCCAATTTTGTTATTTTTTTTAACCTAAACTGGCAGAACATGTAGGAGTCTGTATTTCTGCTATACAGAAATGCTTTAGAGATTTTAGCAGCTGCACCTCACTGTTGGATTATTCTGTTTATGGATGTGTGCTCATCTACCCCCTACTCCCCCCCATTCTTTTCCCTATGAACTGCTTCCCAGCCAGCCTGCTCCCCACCTAAAACTGTATAAAGGCTCATTTGCATCTACATTGGGAAGTGCACATTTATGTCTGCAAGGGGTTATCGTGTTTGATTTGGCCCATCAGTGACACCCACGGAAATGGTTTTGCATTATGATTTTGCTGTACAACAGATGAACTATTTCTGCCTTCTCCACTTCACTGCGGTTTTCACTGTAGTGTCTCAAGAGTCCGCTGCTCAAACTAAAAATGTCCTACTTAGTATTCATCCAGCTGCCTCCTCCACTGCTTCCAGAACAGAGCTCAAAGCTGAACTCTCCCAGGAAGGCTTCCAAGATTAAACAGGGGCAGAACTGAGGCTCCTTCCTTCTAGGAAGAGAGGAAGCTCCATGGAGCTCTGTCTGTAAGTAGCCCGAGGCGAATCATGGATTTCAAAGGAGAAGCTCTGTTCTTAGAAATGAAGAGCACGGAATGTGAAATTGCATGGTGTCTAACGCGCTGCTTCTGGGGAGAGCACGGGACCCTTAGATGCCCCCTCGGTTTGAGAGAGAGATGTACTCCTGCGTTCATGCAGTGCCCTGGCTCTCTAAAAGCCTCCTCAGTTAAGCTCCCAATTCCCTCAAGCCCTGCATGAAGGAAGAGCCAGAACATTCCAGAACATTCCAGAACATTCCAGAACATTCCAAAAGGCTGAGCTGGAAGGTAAAGCAGATTCAGGGTTGCAAAACTCTGAGTTCCAATACTTGCTTTGTCATTGTTGATGGTTTAACCCTGGGCGAATGCTTCTGCTGTCTAAGCTTCAGCATTCCCTCATCCATGAGACAAGACCTACCTCTAAAGCAGAAAGTGTAAAGATGACACAAAGACCCCGTGTGGAGAGAGGCCGTGTGACACACCACGGTGCTGGTCACTGTATGTCTCTCTCTTCTCAGCTTCTATCTGATTACAGTCCTCGGAAATGTCTGTTATTGGCACCGACTTCCTACTTGCAAGCATGCTGGCCACAGTGTGTATTTAAAACAGACGTTTCATCAAAAGCGTGAAAAATCAATAAGCATTATGTTCTGAAACTTGGGGAATCAGTGATGTTCACGGAGCTTCCTTCTCAGTGTCTCTAATGATTGCTTGTGAGTCACCCACTCTTTTAGTTATCTGCTGCTACACACACACACATACAACCCAACTAGCCCCCCAAATGAGTGCTTTAAACGGCAAGAGCTGTTTGAGAAATAGGAATTTCTTTCCAAGTCTGTGGGTTGACCAGGTTTAAGTTGGCTGTTTTCCTTCAAGGAGTGTTGGCTGGGGTTACTGATGTATGTGCCTTCTCCTAGGAGCAGGGAAAAATTAGCTCTACCCTACCTGATACTTTAGCCTGGGTGCATTCTAGAATGCCCAGGCCTGGCCAAGCCATTCTTCTCTCCATATACTCCCTCACCAGCTGGTGGCTTATAATGACCTTTATTATCAGGCGACTAAAACCCTGGAAGATGCAAACAGAAGCTTCACAGAGCCTATCAAAGCTTAGCACTGGAAGGTACACAGCATAACTTCTACAGGGTTCTGTGGGTTCAAACAAATCCCAAGACTGGCCTAGGTTTAAGGGAAGTAGAAATACTATTTCTTGATGGGAGAGGCAGCACACAGGCACAGAGGCAGGAGGGATTGTGGGCATTTTTTCAGCTAACCTGCCACACCTCTAGTTCCAATATCTATCTCAGTCCCTGTATGGACCATGTAACCCAGTGTCACCTAAAGGACCCCAGCTGTCAGCCTGTCCCTGATCCCCTCCATTTCCTCCCATCTTACCCGCTTACAGTCCTAGCAAGGACCCTTCACTGTGGCCCTGCACCATGGGCAAAGGTAACCATGCCATTCCTTCTAAGCAAGGTGGTACTTTTATAACATCTGTCCACAAGAAATATGTTGACCTGATAGTTCTTTAGACCATGACAACTGTGGGAAATATGAGAGCCCCACATAGTGAAGGAAAAGCTACCCTGTGTATTTTCTACCTTCTAGTCTTGTAGAAAAAACAAAAACCAAAACGTAAGTACATCCAGCCACCAGGTTCCAGGTAAAGGATTCTGTCTTCATGAGGTTCTAACTGTTCTCCATCCTGGACCAGAAAATAGAGTCTCAGCTGAGATGGAAGACAAATGGTTCCCTGGAAGGCCCCTGAGGCTGAGGTCAAGATAGCCCAGGCACCAGATTCGTTGTGTAGGGACCTTAACGCTTCAGGCTGCTCTTAATTTGTGTTCCCTTCCACTACCTCTGCAAAGAGGTGGGGGTGTGCCTATCTCCTAAGGCTGCTTCCTGTTTGTTTGCTACTGGGGAGGTTGCTCTGGATGGGATGATGATGATGACAATAAGGATGATGATGACAATAACCACCTAATCAAACAGTGGCATTTACTGAGTACTTTCTATGTGGCAGGCACCTTCCTAAGTGCTTTCTGTGCACTGTTATTTGAAACTTACAATTTCCCAGTAAGTTGCCAAGGTCATATGGCTGACAGCCAGGAAGTGGCAACTCTGGCTTCAAGCCCAGGCTAGGCTAACCCTAGAGACAATGCTTTCCCTGCCAGACTAAACAGAGGGGACTGTTTTATCCACAAGTCTTCTGACCAGTGCCAAATGCCACTCCCATCCCAGATACAAGGGGGTCTTCAGGTGCCTCTGGCTACATACCCAGGAGACTGCCCAGTCTCAGAGACAGGCCCTAGGGTCTGGTGAAACAGAGCACAACGTTCTCTGAAAGGAAGTTTTTTGAGAGGAACGTAGTGAAGGAGAGGGGAGCACAGACCAAAGATGGGCAAAATGCCTTGCACAGGTGCCTCATAGAGTTCCCACAGTCTCTTCTTCCCATTGTCTGAGCAGTGAAGGAAAGAACTTCATCTCCCAGAGCCTCCAAAGGACTTCCTGCCCATCCTCTTTAAGCTTCTTGGAGCTATGGGTCCTGACCCCTTCAGGAAACTCCTGGGGCTATATGATTGGACCACAGGGAGACCACCATTTTAATTAGTCTTCTCTACCACCAAGTCTTCCTGAATCACTAGAATCTTCTTTGAAGTTCTGGTTTCTCCCATAGCAGCTATCTAAAAAGAATTTTTTTTTCCTTTTATTAGATCTGCTACCAGCACAACAATGAAGGAGACCAGCTAATTTTATATGTTATTTTCACAGCAATGTACACTTTTTTTTGGGGGGGGAGTGAACCCACCTTTCCCTTTCTCTTTCCTTCCCTTCTTCCTTCTCTCCCTCCCACTCTCTCACTTTTATCATTCTGAACTCAGGACCTTGCGCTTGTTCATCTTCTTCAGCTGGCCCTCTACCCATTCAAGTCATGCTCCCAACTTTGCTAGTTATTTTGGAGCTTGAGTCTCATGAACTTTTCCACCTGGGATGCTTTGATTCCCCCAGATCTCAGCCTCCAGGCATGAGCCACCACATCTGGCTTTCCCAGATGATATTTCTTTTGCCCTTTTGGACATCTCTCAGTCTAAAGAACACTAACAAAGTTGACAGATGTCAACCTAGAAAAACTCTCCCTGTTCTCAGTGTCTATGCCACCAGTTCTCTCTATTATTTTTGTTTGTTAACTATTTACCAGATGTAACACATATCTAGGAAGTAATTTAAAATAAGAGAAAAGAGTGTTGCTCACTGGCATAGTAGCACAAATCTATAATTGCAGAACTCAGGAGGCTGAAGCAGGAGAGTTCAAGGCCAGCCTGGGATACATAGTGAGACCCTGTTTAAAAAATATAAAAAATATATAAAAACACAGATCAAACAGCCATAGAAACATCAGCCAAATAAAAGTGGACCAGAATGCCAGAAATGTCTCCTTATAGGCCTGCTATCCTGTCCCCCCAGCGATAACCAATAACAATCACTTGCTTCTATTTCTTAATTTTATGACTTAATCAGGCATTTCTAAACACTAGCATTTCATAGAAACAAAGTCACACCGTGTACTTTTTGTGTCAGGCTTGTTTTGGTCCACGTTTTGTTTATGCGATTGATAGGTATTGTGGCTGGACTTCATTTATTTTTCATTGCTCTATCAAATTCTTTTCTATGAATATAGCACAAATTAGTTAACCATGCTACTATTGATGGACATTTGGGCTGTTTCCAGTTGGGGACTATTGCAAACACAGCTGCTCTAACCATTATTGAGCTAGTCTCTTGGTATCCATGTGGAGTTGCTGGGTAATGGAGTATATGTATGATTAGCTTTAGTAGACATGCCAAACTGTTCTCCAGAGGGATTATACCAATTTTCCCTCCTACCAGTAGTGTATAAAGGTTCTTTTACTCCATGTCTTTGCCAAGGCTTATTACGGTCATTTCTTTTAATTTTGTCCATTTGGGGTAGTGTTCTCTATGAATATACTTCAATTTGCATTGAATTTTTGCATTTCACTGATTGCTAATGAGGCTGACTCTTTTTCATGTATTTATTGGGCAATTGAATAACCTCTTCAGTGAAGTATCTACTGGTGGGTTTGTTATTTTTTTTGCATGTTTTTCTATTGGGTCTTCTTTTTTTTTTCTTATTTATATAGGAAGTATGAGGCTTCTAACAGGTGTGTGTTATGAAATCTTTTCCATTTCTTCTTGCATTTTATCTTACTGGTGGTTTTTTGTTGAACAAAAATTATTAATTTATGTGATGTTTTCCTTTATACTTACTTACTGTCTTTTTTTCCTCTCATTCTGCTAAGATGTCTTTTCCTACCACAGTGTCATAAAATATCCTCTATTTCTTCAAAGAGCCTTAACCTTTCCTGCAAGACATGTCTTTTACTGTTCCCAATAACGTTTGGCTTATGTATAGTGTATATCTTCCCAACTGACATTTATTTAATGGATAAGGGAAAATTTTGTTGATGACAAACACCTTTCTCTGCAACAGCACTTTGGTGAAAGGGTTTACTTCTGATTCTGCTCTTGGGCTAAAAGCTGTTCACATGGTCTGTTTGTCCTTGCAAAAATTCCTCACTGTTACTAATAGTATGATTTTATAATCCTTGCTTTCTGGCAAAGCAGTTCTCCCTATCCTGTTCTTTTCTCTCTTTTTTTTTTTTTTGTGCAAGCAAATTTGATCCTCTAATTTTCAATGTATTTTTAAATCAACTTGTCAAGATCAACAAAATACCCTGATTCTGTACATAAATTTGGAGAGAACCAACATCTACATATTGTTAAGTCTTCCAGCCCATAAACATGGTAGACATCAGTTATATAGGTTCCTTCTCCCTTTTCCTTTCTTTCCTTTCCTTTCCTTTCCTTTCCTTTCCTTTCCTTTCCTTTCCTTTCCTTTCCTTTCCTTTCCTTTCCTTTCCTTTCCTTTCCTTTCCTTTCCTTTCCTTTCCCTCTCCTTTCCTTTCCCTCTCCCTTTCCCTCTCCTTTTCCCTCTCTCTTTACATTTTCTTTATGGTACTGGGATTTGAACTCAGGGCCTCAACTAGGCAAGCATGTTGCCACTTGAGTCACTACATCTATAGTCTTTTCTTTTTACTTTTTTGAGATAGGGTATTGCATTTTGCCTGGATTGACCTGGGCTATGACCTTCTTATTTGCACTTCCACATGGGTGGGGTGACTTAGGTAAAATGACAGGGACACACTACTGTGCCCAGACATTAGTCTAGATAGAGTTTTCTTTCATTAGCCAGGATGGTCTCAAACCATGATCCTGAAGTTTCTGCCTCCCAAGTAGCTAGGATTGCAAGCTTGGAGCCACTGTGTCTGGCTCTATTGATTCTTCTTTATCTATTAATATGATCATATAAAATTTCTCTTTTGTTTCATCACTGTGAATTAGATTGAATTTTGAATGTTAAACTAAATTTACTTGTCTGTTTGATCTGATGAATTTCCTTTCATACACTGCTAATTCCATCTGTTGGCATTTTGTTTAGATTTCTGTATTCTCAGTGTGATTGCTTATAGCTTTCCTTTCTTGTCAAGTTATGAAGTTTCATATTAAGATTGTTTTGGCCTCATAAAACAAGTTGGTTAGTGCTCCTTATCCTTTATTCTCTGGAAGCCTTTGTGGGAGAGTAGCATTTTCTTGTCTTGCTTAAATATTGGGAACTTCATCATGGAATCTATCTGGGTCTGGAAACATTTTTGTTAGGAGGAGATTTTCCTTTTGCAATTGCACATTAAATTTCTTTAGTAACACTGAATTATTATGTTCAATATTTTTCTCAGGCCAATTTTAAATTGTATTTCTCTTAGGATTTTTAAAATTTCATCCAGTTTTCAAATGCCTTGATATAAAGCTATATATAACATCCGTGTCATCTCTCTAATACTTGCTAGATGAATCGGGCTGCCATCTTTGTTCCTGGCATTACTGCCTTCTTGCCCTTTCTTCTGATCTCAACCAGCCTTGCTAACATCTTATCTATTGCAGCAGGAAGTATATTCTTAAAATATAAAGAGCAAGTTTTGTTTTGTAATTTTTTTACAATTTGTTTCCAGACTATTTCTTTTTTCATAGTGGGAATTCACATTTTTGGTTTTTTGAAATTTGTTAAGACTTGTTTTGTGTTCCATAAATGCTGAGAAATGACCTGTACCTGCTCCACAGTGTTCTATTTGTCCATTTGGTTAAATATACATTTTGTGTTGAAGCTATCTCACAATTTTACTGATGTTTATGGACACTTTTGTGTTAGTTATTAAAGGAAATGAGATAAAAATCTTCCCTGGTGATTGTTGTATCTGTATTTCTCCTCTCAGTTGTGGCTTTAGATATGTTGAGGTCACATGTATATAAATTTAGAATTTCTGTTTTCCTACCTAGTACACGGAAACCTTCATCTCTATGAAATCTCTCTCTTTTCTCCCAATGATCATTATAACCTTAAAACTCACATTATCTGATATAACAGTATAACCCCAGTAGCTTTTTTTTTCTTGGTTAAAATTTGCATAGATTACCTTCTTTGCCCTCCCTTCTCCCTATTTTTCCCTTTCAGCATTTTAATAACTTACATTTTAGATGTGTCTTTTATCAACAGTAAGTAGCTGGGATTTTAAACATCCAGCCTGACAAATCTTTGTCATTTAATTGGAGCATCTGGCATATTATATGTAATACAATGGCTGCTGTATTGGGGTTGAAATCTACAATCTTACCATATGCTTTTCTTTCCTTGCCTGTTCTACAGTCCTGTTTCTCCATATTTGGAGTCAGGTTTGGGGAAGTGTAACTAAGTAGAAATCATGGCGGTCTATAGAGTACAGTCTATGAATTCTGACAACAGTTTGTACCCATGTAACTGCCATCTAAATCAAGCTAGAGAACATTTCTATTATATGCTTTTCCTGAGTCACTCTGCTTTCTACCACTCCATACTAGCTTTCTATCAACCTGAACTTCATTTGAAAGATACTCTTATGTTTACCTACTTTCACTTGGCATGATGTCTTTGGGACTGATTTGTGTTTGGTAGGCAGATGCAATTTCGTTCTATTGCTGTGTGGTATCTAATTGTATAACTCTATTGCAACTTGTCGATCCATTCTCACATTGACAGTCCTTTGGATTGCCCCCAATTTGTGGTTATTACGAGTAAAGCTGCTGTTAGCATTCTTCTCCAAGTATTTCTGTGAACATGATTTTTAGTCCTGTCAGGTAAAGTGATCATTTCTGGGTCCATAGGGCATGTGCATATTTATGAGGCTGCCAGTTTTCTAATGTGGTTGCCCCATTTTTAAAGTATTTGATATTCCCACCAGCAATCCAGGACATTTCCCATTGCTCCCTGCCCTTGTCAGCATTTGACGTTGTCAGTCTTTTCTATCTTAGCTAGCCTGGTGGGCACAGCGTGACATCATCTCACAGTTTTCATGTGAGCATCTCTAAGCACGGATGGAAATGAATACTGTTTTATGTTACTGCATGCCCCTTCTGTTTACTTTCTGCTCTGATGTATCTGTTTCAGATATTTGGCTTAAATTTTAAATTGACTTACCATTTTATTTTTGACTTTTTGAAGTTGTTTATAGATTAGGTATACAAATTTTCTGCCATATACACATACAGTATAAACATTTTCTCCTCATCTGTGGCTTACTGTTATATTTTCTTAATGATATCATTGATTAGAGCGTGGAGAAAGTATGATTCACCAGTTTTTTGTGTCTTGGCTAAGAAATCCACCTACAACAAAATCTTAAAAATGCTATTCTGTGTTTTCCTTTAGAAGCTTTGCAGTTTTAGTTCTTAGGTTTAAGCCTATGGTCCATTTCAAATTAGTTTTTGTGTATTGTACAAATTAAATTTTGTGTTATGGATGCTATTATATACTTCTCATTATGGGTAATTAGCCCACTATCACACATTGAAAAGACTATTACTTGCATTTTGTCAATGATCAATTACATGTAACTATATTTCTTGATTCTTCTATTGATTTCCTTGTATATTGTAATGCTGATGTTGTCCTATCTTGATAGCAGTAGCTTTATCTTGAAGGTAGTTTCCTGTGGATATTATTACCATAACTTGAATCTTGAAAATGGCTAGGTAAGTCTTTTCCCATTAAGGGGGTGGTCTATTCTTCTGTCTTCTGAATCTGTGTGGGCTTGCAATTGTTTCGACTAATAGAATAAGACAAACATGTTTCCATGCGACTTCCAATCTGGACTAGAGGACTTGGAGCCTCTGCCTTGAAATCTTGGGATGTTCGCTATAAATGAAGCCAGGAAGCATGTCAGCAGTAGGACTGTCCAGCTGTGCCACCATTCAGCGATGAGGGGACAGGCTCTGCTTGGGGAACGATGCCTTGCTATCCCCACCTACCCTTTCTTCTCACACTGACATGTGACTAAAGTAGTTCAGATGACTCTCATCCTCTGACTGGAAGCTTGTTAAAAAAGAAAAGAAAAGAAATACCCTGAGCAGGAACAACCCAAGGAAACCCATGCAACCCACAGAACTGTGAAAGAGAATAGTTGTTTGGAAACAATGAAGTTTTACCTTAACTCGTAATATAGAGATGGGTTACAATCATGAAGTATTAGAAAAGAGCCTAAATTTTGAGCATCAGGAGGGACTGTCACATTGTATAAGTGTGAACCAAGTTAGCAGCTTGAGGGCTAAGCAATGTGTATGCAGTTTACCTTAGTGTTCAATATGTCTAAAGCATGGGCTAAAGACAATGATGTATGTGCTAGGGATAAAACTGCAAATACAACATAGCCCCCTCTTTCTGCAAATCTACAGAACAGTGGGAGTAAGTAGACACAATCACTACAGAGATTGCTGGGAAAAAATTGCTTTCAGTTGGTTGACAGTTGCTCTATGGCAAATTCTAAGAAAAAGAGCTTTGCTAATCTAGATTCACTTCACACTGTTATGCACAAAACATCATCTAATGAGTATGTCATTTGGCATCTGGCTTCCTTATTGTACTGGCTACTTGGAAGGTCAGAACAAAGATAAGATTCAACCATCTCCATTTTTAATGTCTCCTCTTTCCTCCTTCAACATGGCTTCCAGTTTTCTATTTCTAATGTAAGAGTATCATATTCGAATGCCTTTAATTCTGTGGAGGAACAAATTGGGGGTACAATCATGAATAAAATGTGCATTAAATCAAATTGAATGTCTGTCAGAGTTGTCACATGAAAACATAGAAGTTTTTGGTGTTGCTTTTTTTTTTGAAGGCAGGATGTCACGGATAACGTTGCTACTTTTCAAATATTTTGGAGCAGTTGCCAGGATTTAGCATCTATCAGTTGTTCAATCTCTGGTTTCCTATGGCCTCTAGGAGTGCGCGCGCACGCGCGCACGCACACACACACACACACACACACACACACACACACACAGAGTCTATTGGATTCAAGGCCAATGAATACAAATTTTTACAGGTGGGATTTTTTTTTTTTGTACACGAAATGGAAAGGACCTTAGCTTATTTTCCATAAGATCGAAGGATACTTGGGCCTGGCTAGGTGAAGACTTTGAACAAAGATGGACTAGATTGGACCATCATGTAGCATGACTTTGCTTTAACTTATATAGTCAGAGTTACAGTATTAACAAGTGATGGCTTTCACTGAGCATGTGTGCCTGGAACTGTGTTCAGTGTTAAAAAATGAGTCATTCTATATTGCTTTTGCAGTGCTTCTGTCATGTAGATGTTATTATTATCCTTTTTCTTTTTGGTGCCAGTCTTGGGGCTTGAACTTGGGGCTCTCTGGGCTTTTTGGCTCAAGGCTAGCACTCTGCCACTTGAGTCACAGTTCCACTTTTGACTTTTTGAGAGATAAGAGTTTCACGGACTTCCCTGCCATGGCTGGCTTCGAACTGTGATTGTCCAAGTTGTCTCCTGAGTTGCTAGGATTACAGGTATGAGCCACTTATACCTGGTGATTATTCTACTTTTAGTTGAGACTTGGAGTTGAGACATGTAGGTTGTACTGCAGATGCAGTCCCACTCCACAGCCGGTGTACTTCCTCGTTGGGTGTTTGGTGCACTTAACGTGGGGAGACAGTATTGGGTGGACTTTAATGATGGTCCTACCCAGCTCAACTTTCTTTGTTCAGAGGTTTCACCTGGTTGGCTCCAGGCTTCCTTGGATCCTCTGGAAATAAGCTAAATGAGGGGTTCTTTCCACTCCCAATAGGAGAAGCCTTGTATTTATTATATAACCACTTGTATTTGTGGACCTTGAACCCAAGTGACTGTGATGATAGTGACCACAGGAAACAAGAGCCTGCACAAGAGAAAGATGTCAAATTCTGGCAACTAGTTCAAAATGTTTGAGAGTTCAAAATGTAGCACTGTGGTTCAAACAGCCTGCCTCTGGCATCATGAAAAGTCCACGCTTTAAAACTCCAGGGGAGACAGCCAAAAACAAGGACAGTATAATGGGGATGAGAAGAAGATATATTTGTTCAGAAGCATGGAGGGAACTAACAAGGATGGTAGCTGTATGTGCCAGTCATTTTTACATACATCTTTGTCAGTCGGGAGGTATAGGTATTGTGGAAAAGGAGGATACATAGGTTCCAATGGCTGCCATGGCTCAGGGGCACATTGGGAGGTTGTAGGCCTTCTCTGGACCTCAGTTTCCTTATTTAGAAAATAAAAATAGTACTTGCCTCAGTACACTGTTATGAGGATTAATTAAGATAACGCAATAGCTCTTTGTAGGGTATATATTGACTGTTCAGTAGTACGGTTATTCTGTCAAGTGATAAGACTCCACAGGGGGAAAAGGGCATGACCTTGGACTTGACTTGGAAGACAGAGAGAAGGTGGTTGGGAAGATGAGGGAGTGGTGGGGAGAGGGCTGTGTCTGTGGGGTTGGAGGAAGAGGACATCTGGCAGAGTTTGTGTCCCGGGTGGCTGCTCTCTCAAAAGGGTTGAGTGGGCTGTCGTATTCCAAAATTGAAAGTGATTTTGATAATATTTAATAGTGGTTTTCTCCTTTTGAAAAGTCTATGCTTGTCAAATAAATTATATGTGTGTCAGTCCTATCCCAGCCTCATCTAGAATTGGTGCTGATTTTGTCTCTGTGATGAGCTGGAATGTTATTAATGTGATATTGTGTACTAGTTCCAATTTTAGAGTTTCTACCCATATTTTACAGATTCCTTTTTGTTGTTGTTGGCATTTTCAACCCAGAAGCAACTGAGCAAGCTTAACATTTCATGATGCGTCTGGCTACTCTGGTGTTTAATGGTAGAAAGGAGCCAGGTATGGGTGTCTAGCTGATCATTACATTTCTAGGGATGAGGAAGCGTTTTAGTTCCCAGGGGGCACTTCTGGCCTCATTTTCCAGGTTCACATCTCAAAAGGAAGAAGAAATCAGCCACCTTTCCTGGTTAACGTGAAGAAGTAGACAGAGTTATCAGAATTCCATCCTGCATGGCCCTCCATGGCAGGCTGACTTGGAGCACACACCTCATCCCTTCTATTCCTGAGCATCTATTCATTCCTCTTTCTGTGAAACTAGAAGGTCAAAGTCCCTTATCTTACATATCTCTCCAGACTCCAGACTTAGGGCTTCAGTATTTCCTTACAGAAGAGCCTAGCCCAGCCTGGCAAGCTGTCTGCTCCATCAGGCAAATGTAGACATACTTTTTGAAGGAAGTAATATGTAGCTTGAATGGAGACAGAGAAATGTCTTGGAGAATGAGCTGCAATTGGCTGTCTAGTTGGATGACAGGCTGGAAGAGCCGGAAGGAGGGTCTGGGCAGACTCAATACGTAAAACAAAAACCCAACTAGAGGGAGAAGGAAGAGGAGAATGAAGTATCCTAAGGTCCTAGGAAGGCATCCTGGACCATCCCATAGGAAGAGAAGTGGCTCAGCTATGGAAGGACATTGAGTAGAAGCCAAGGCAGCAGTAAATCAGAGGGTAGAGCTGCAGGAGCACAGAGAAGATACCAGGAACACAGGCTTTGTCCAGCGGGTATTCTCCAGGCTGGTTCTTCACCTGTGCCATGAAGCAGGTGAAGTCCAGCTCCCAACCTAGGAGCACAAGGAACTGCTGTGATGTGTACTTGAGATGATGCAGGTGGTTGGCTGCAGTGTACCTGCGACAGATGGTTGCCATTGGTAGCGTTCTGCCAGAAGAAGTTTTGCCAATAGAAGAATGAGATACTGGAACTAAGCCTCTGGCCTAAGGAGGATCTAGGGTGTTCTAGGATTGCAGACTTGCTTGATTGAATGAACATAGAGGTTCTATTGGGCAGAGGCAAAGCCTTCCATAGCTGGTTAAGATCTTAAGATCCTGAAAGTCAGAAGAGAGAAAGATGATTATGACCAAGACTGAATTTCCTGCTAGTTGGTATTTGGAGTATGGGAACAGAGATGAAGTCAGATTTATTTTAACTTGAAGAGATTTTTTTTTTTTTAAAAGCAGCGTGAATATCTTACACACCTGAATTTGTGGAGAAAAGATTTAGATCTGCAACTCAAACATATGGTGTTATTGTGTGTGGAGGGGAAAACTAAATCTAGAAGCAGTGGGGTTTTGGGGGAACAGGAAAAAAATTTCAACCTGAGTTTCAAAAGAGAGGTGAAGGTGTCACATTATAAATATCTCCATGGCTGACTCAGCTCTTGCCTGTGATCCTCTGGGTCTCTGTTTTTTGAAGGTCAGAGCTTTGGAGGAGCAGAGTTTTGTTTTCCTGGAGGAAGAGACTATGCTTAGAATAGGACTTATGTGAGAATATATAGACTATTCTGACATATGCAGAAGGGGACATATGTGTCCCCAGTGAGACTTACCTGGGTATTGTCTTGCTCCCCCCTCCTCCATCCACCTGAACTCACCTAATCCACGCTGCCTAACTATATTCAGACCTCAGGGGAGGGGGAAATATGTCAGGCTCTCCATGGAAGCCTCTGAGCCTATGAGTTGAAAGGAGAGCTTGTTTGGATGCTAGAGGACAGCTAGAAGATGAAGGGAATGGCTTGGGTATAACAGAATCTGAGCATGGTGAGACCTCCGTAGGGTAGAAGGAACTGTAGTGTAGAAGAGAGGGAGGCACAGGTAAGAACAGAGGAATGGCGACTTCTCTTGGGAAGCACCAGAGGAAAGACTATTTGATAATGGTTGGGCCAGCTGTGGAGCCTGAGAGGCCACATAATCCATGGCATGAGTTAGTGCCATTCACGGAGCATCCTTCAAGTCCCAAGGAAACATGATGTAGACCCTTCATCCTAAGAGGTCATCTCTGCTTGATGGCTTTCCGACTATACTCCTCAAGGATCTGGGGTTCTCTGTAGATGGTTTTATTTTTTGGGGGGGGGAGTGTCTTGGGAAGGTGAAGGGTAAAGGACACAGGAAACTATAGGGGGATTGAACAGAGCCCTGGATTTTCACCAAAATGGTTTACAATCTTACCTTTTTATAAATATTGAGATTTTTTTTAATATACATGTGATCGGAGAAGATGCCAATTTATTTTTTTTTTAATTTTAGAAGTAGATTTTAAAATCAGTTTGGTGATTGAGAGTCAAGATAACACTCAAGATAAAAGCTTTCTCAGAGAATATTTCCATGTATTGCTGTCAAGGAGATTGTCCAGAGGAGTAGAGCCCATCCTCCCAGGCCCGAAGCCATGCTGGCTGCTGTGCATGGCTCTAAGTACCACTCTGAGGACCGCTGGTGATACCGTGCAGTTAGAAAGGGCTCTGGGACACTGGGTTCATTCTAAAACAAACCCAGACAGAAATGAATGATTCCAGAGAATATTGATGAGTCTCAGTGGCTTGGCGTGCAATCACAAGGCTGGGCAGAGATACCTCCATCCCTGATCACAGGGCTTGAGTGAAGGGCAGAAGCATGAGACCTAAGCAGTAACAACTGGTGTCCTGCCTACGGTTACACCAAGAGAGACTCTCTCTTCCTCTGGAGCTGTCTGTGAGCAGACACATTGTGGAGGATGAGCAGGAAGGCAGTACGTAAAGCAAAGCTGAGCCTCAAGAGTGAAGAACTGCTAAGGACATCATTTAGGTCTCCAGAACCCCCATGCTCTGTTCTTCCTTAGTTCTATGGATCTACCCATCCCCTTCTTCATTTCCTAAGCTTCAGCTGGCGAATCTCATTCAATTTAATTACCCCATCCTTAGAATCCGGAAAGGATTCTCATTTGATGCCAGTTCTGCTGTATGGGTAGCATGCATCTATTTTGGAGAAATCAATACACATTTTTATGCCAAGGCCAAATTTTGAACTTTTCTTTTAACCTCTGATATGGATTTTTGACCATGCCAAGCAATAAAACGAAGATATAACCACTTGTGTTTGTTTTCCTTTATACCCAAAGTTGCTTGATGGACAGCATCTGAACAAAGCAATCTTTCTGGGTCTCTTTTCCTATCACACTTAGATATCACTCATGAACTCTCCAGTGGGATGTGCTGTTGGTGCTCACGTTGCTACAAGCTCAGGGAACATCTGTCAATCACCATTAACTGGGCACAGAAATGAGATGGGAAGAATCTCCCTATCCATGCCTGTCTGGTTAGCTTCCTGACAGTGAATTCATCCATCCATTCCATTCAATCACTTGCTGATTCAACAGTTGATTGTTGAATACAAGTACCGAGTATCAAAGATACAAGTCAGACACATGTCTGCCTGTCCTAACTACAGCTCACAACTCCGCACAGGATGCAGGTGAGCTGAGCACAGTGGACTGGTGAACCTATCGGAAGGAGCACGTTAAGGAGAGCATCTCCCAAGGAAATGGGACACAGAGCTAAACCATGAATGCTGAATGGTAGTCAGGCAGACAGAGGGACCAGAGGAGAAAGGGCAGAGATGATATGAATAGTTCTTGGTAGAATAAACATCAAATATAAGGCTGGGCACTACAGCAGAACTTGGACATATATGAAGCTACCTTGGCTCCTTCCTTCTTCTCTGCTCCAGAAGTTCACTAGGTGCCTTTCTCCCTACCTATGGAAGAATTCAACTCTGTCCAGTCTGTGGGCTTCATTCTCTCTTTTTTGGGGAAACTTCACTGGGTCAGATGTTAAAAAGTAATGCTGAGTAGGGGAGGGTAAAATGACATTGCTAGGGAAGCTGGAGCAAGTTAGGGAGGGACAGTTTTTTACAGAGAAAAAAAAATCTCTCCTCTCTCCCATCGGCTGTAAAGAAGAAAATTAGAGTGTCAAAATGGTGAGCTGTTGTGCAGGGTCAAGGCCCAGTACTCATTCAACCACACAGGCTTTGGAATTATTCTTAGGCTCAGATCCTGGCTTGTCCACTGATTGACTATACGGTGATAGGTAATTTCTTCATGATGACTTAGAACTTTCAGTTCACAGGAGAGAGGGAACATGAACAGATTAGAACATCTGTCCATGTACCTGATACACAATACGTAATTCAGCAAATGACAAATATGTTTGCAGGCTGCAGATATCATCAAATCATTGCCATATAATTAAGTGATCTTATGCATGTCATATTTTCTGGGTGCCAGTGGCTCATGCCTGTAATCCTAGCTACTCAGGAGGCTGAGATTTGAGGATCATGGTTCAAATTCAGCCCAGACAGGAAACTCTGTGAGACTTATCTCCAATTAACCACCAGGAAACTGGAAGTGGAATTGTAGTTCAAAGTGGTAGAGTGCTAGCCTTGAGCAAAAGAGGCCAGGGACAGTGCCCAGACTCTGTGTTCAAGCCCCACCACCAAAGATAAAAAAAGAACACACATTACTGTTACTTTTATTTACTTGGCTTTTGGAGATATCTCTATCAAGAGAATTCCTGAAATCTTATTGTGAAAAGAGAGATGGGAAACAGACTTTGGTACACAGAGCAAGGCAGGAATGACAAATAGATTCATCACATGTGCCAACTGACCAGTTGGCAGTGGATCAGCTGTGTTTCAAATACAACATTAAGGCATATCTGGCTCAGCAGAGACATATTTCTCGCATATCTGCATAGTGTACTCTATGATAGATTAGTGATGTCTGTCTCACATAGCGAAGGCGGGAGGGGGGGTCATCAACATGTATAGACTATATTTGCTTCCCTTATTATAACCATTATAATAACCATTATTCTAGACAGATGAGTTGGGAGTCTGTAACAAAAGGCCAGGTCTGACTTGGTGCGGTTGCGCCAATCCGCACTTGTTCCGTGTTTTACTCTCAACACATAGTTGAGACATGGCCAAAACCCCAAACTCAGCTGCCTTTTCCTCAGGAAACTTTGGCTGGCATAAATCAAGACCTGTAAATCCACCATGTGGATGACACAGGCTGTGTGCCCAGCTCAGCCTCTGTGAGCAGCAGAGAGGAGGGAGTTGCTAAGTGACATGACACAAAGGGTGTCTTTGATTCATCGCCCGGCTCCAGGCCCAAGCCCATGGACAACAGAGAGTAACGGCTGCAAATGGGCAATAGAACTCCTTTAAAAATGTCACTCTGCTGTAAAATGTAAATGTTGAACATTGAGACACTAACGGGGACTTCCAAAATGCCTAGCACTGGGTGGCTCTTGTTTCATTCCTTGAGGAAACCTTTGTCCTCCTGCTGGGGAGAGATCCCACTGCGTGATTTACACCTAGGTGCTTGTTAAATTGCTGCCATGTCTGGCCTCAGATGGGGCAGCAAAGGAGCAGAGATCTATCTGCAGGGCACTTTATTCGTTGCCTGTGAATGTGGAGTATTAAATATACAATGCGATTCCATCCTCAGCCGCTGCTCAGAGGTGCTGTGAACCCTGAACACCATGGGTTTCATTTTATTTCCCATTATCCTAGACTTCAAAATATAAGATTGTGCCACTGAAGGTCAAGAAAGACTCAAAACTGCAATAAAGAATATTCATCCAGAGCTCTCTCCTTTAGACCTGGCTCATCAGCTAATTCCATCTCAGAGACTCAGAGGCTCTGGGTAAATCAAGGTTCTTAGGGCAGAATACCTTTTCCCCAAAGACCATTCTAATGAGGGCTATCCCAGTAGCAATTCTGGCCCTTCTGCTGATTGGTCTTTTGTCCATGATGGGCCAAACAGAAGTCTAACTTCAGACACCCAGGGACTTTCAGAGCCAGGTAATTGTGGCAATTGGGCCACAAGAATCACTGAGCCTGGAGACACAATTGTCCTGGTGGGAGTTTAATTCTCATTTCACTCTACTTCCATTTCCAATAGAGCATAGTATTTCACTTTTTGCTTCACATTCTGCCCTTAGTGTCTCACCCAGAGTCTCAACCCCAGTAGGCACTTAATATCTATTTGTTGAATTAATTAAATAATGAGTCACAGGCAAGCCTAGCATTGGTGCAAGAGATGAGGTCTCATGTTCCAGTGACTGAGTTTTATAGCCTTGCACAAATCTGTTAACCTCTCACGACATGATGTTATGTTATTCGTATAGTCTTTGGAAATAACGAGAGTAAAAGTGATTATCCTTAATTTACCAATAAACGACAGAGGCTTGGAGAGGTGGGAGTTTGCTGAGATCACACTGAGTCAGTGACAAAACCCGAACAAAATTTTGTGTTTTTTGCTTTCTGGTCTATAATCGCTCGTGATGCTGAATGCTTGCCTGAACTGCCATGAAAACAGGCCAGTCAGATGTGATTCCCAGGTTGGCACCAGGGAGGAGGCAAGGGAGGAGCTGAGGGCGAGTCTGAGATTCTGAGAGTGGGTCCCATCTTACAGGGCGTGGGCTACGTGACTGGCTGGCTCAACCTTAATCCCAGCCCCGCAGTCCTTACACATAGATGCATGGACGCAAGCAGGGGGCTCAAAGAAAGATGCTGCAGACACACTCCAAAGAGTTCATCTTCTCCAACGTTCCCACCTGGACGTCAAGAACATTTTAGAACAGAAACTGGAGAGAGTTGCTTCTTCAGGGAAGCCAAAAGAGCAAAGAGAGCTTTGTGCAATCAAGCATTGAACTAGGCTGATTCCAAGAGGCCTTCCCTGGCCTTCCCCTGCCCCTCCCTCCCCTTCCCTCACTAGTGACTCACTGCTAGAAGCACTGATCAAACATGATTTGAAATATGGCAATTCTCATAGGGATTTCTGGGACTCATACCTACTGCCTGCTGAGGATACCTTCTAGGTCTTTCTCCCTCTCAATAAAGTAAGAGTACTAGGCTTGATAGCTGTAAAAGATCCTTTGTTCCTGAAGCTGAATTCCTCCATGATGGTTTCAAGAGAAATGACAACTAACTGATCTCAAAATTAGAAAGTCAAAAAGAGAAGGAATATGTTCTTCAAGAATTGGGTTTCCAGAGTTCAGCAGAGGTCTAAAGGAACTTGTTCACCGAATCCAAAGAAGAAATAGCAAAGGCAGTCTAATTTGTATGACTTGCTTTTAAGTTATTGAAAATGTAAAAGTAAAACTACTTGCAAGCAAAACTTGGGAAAAAGAAAAATTCAATTGTTATTCCCCCATGATAATATCAGTTTTAATTTATTTTATATTAAGTCTCACTAGATAGTTCAGGTGGCCTGAAACCCAAGAGCCTCCTGACTCAGCCTCTTGAGTCAGGGATTACAGGTGTTTACCACCATGCCCAGCTGGTAACTTTGTTCACTCTTCTAGTCTGTCATATAAATGGTTGTACAAGGCATAGGTGCAGTATACCTGAAAGTGGATACATATAGGATATGTAAATGAGTTCCTGCCGCCCAGGAAATGTTGATGCTGTGACATACACTGTAGAATGCAGAGCCATCTCCAGGTTGACCCTTAATGAGAAAATTGTTCCTCTTATCAAAGGAAGTTAGTGATTTCCTTCTTCCAGGGAATACTTAGGGAGACCAAATGAAACATGCATAAACAGTGCCTGCAGTAGCAAAGGGTAAAAAAAAATTCTCAGGATTAGCAAGTTAAACAGGCATCTAGCACTTTAGGATCATTTTGCAGAGAGATCCAATCTTCCAGGAAAATCACCTGCTTCTTAATGACTCCACTTTGAAAATGGTTTAAGCAAAGACTAGAACTTTCTCTAATGAGAAACAAGGGAGCTGAGAGAGTTGGATGCTGGTACAGGGGCAGCACTGGATGTCTAGAAAATTCCTGCTAGAGCTCCGAAGAACAAGTATTTAGATGCGGCCAGCACAGGGTCTAGGCCATAAGTGAACTGGAGGTTTAGAATAGGCATTAGAATCTTTCACACTAGCCAGTGCTGGTGTCTTGCTCTCCTGAAGCTAAATAAATATATGTATGTGTGTGTGATATACATATGTCATATATATGATATATAATATAATTATATATGTAGATAGATAGATCATCCAAGATTGGAGGTTGACTATCTCTGTCTTCACTGTACAGCAGAATTACCTGGAAAAGTCCTGTTTGTTTTGTTGGGTTTCCTTCGTTTTAATTTAAATACAGATGTCTAGGCTTCTTTCCCCAGAGAGTCTGATCCAATCATCTTGCTGGGCTTGAGCAATGTTATTTTTAGTTTCCCGTGCTTTTCTCAGCTGAATAGCACTCCTCTGTGGGTTTCAAAGGCTGTGTAGGTGGCTACTGTGGGTGAGTGGCTTTCCAGCGGGAACCAGCTGTAACCATGCTTAGCATCTGAGAAGTTTGGGAAATTCTCCGCAAACACAGTCCGCAGTTTCCCAACCTGATGAAAATACAAACATATATACTCAACATGTATATGTTTATCTTCATGAACATAATATGCATGAGTGCTACACCAATCAAAGTCATAGAAGATAATGTGACACACAGTTACCTTCACGAATCTCATTTTAATTGCTATGCAATAGTCAACATTATTTACCTACTCATTCTCATCTTCTTAGACATTTCTATTAGTTTTGTTGTTTTTGCTATTCGATATATTTATCTCTTTTGAGTGATTCTCTAAAGACTAATTTCCTGAGATAGAAATATGAAATTTCAGGTCTTGGGTCCGCCGATACATTAACCATGTGGTGTTAGACAAGTTATTTCACTCCTTTTGGTTGATGGATGGAAAGGAGTGGAATTTATGGTCTTTCCTAGCATGGAAATGCTTTGATCTCAGGAGAATACCAGCAGGGCTGCTAACCGCACAGTCTCAAGACCCCATTGAGATCATGGGCTCCTCGTAGAGTCATAGAGTGTACAGCAAAGCGGCCTTTCCTTCATTAAAGCCCTTGCTGTGATCTCTGTCTTATCACCGCCACGTGAAGGCATTGGCACAGAATCATGAAAACGCTGGTATCGCACATCTACTCAGGGTTACTTTACTCGTCCATTTCTTCAGAGCCCTGTCTTCACCATTTTTTTTTTAGCCAGCTGGTGTTGTTTTTCCAGAGGAGACTGGGGTGGAGGAGTGGGCGATAACCCAGAGCCCTTCAATCCTCTCAAAGCCTCCCCCTCCCCAGACCTCTCAACCAGAGGCTCTGATTCAATAGGTCTAAATCTGGCCTCGGAAATTACATTTTTTAAACCAAGCCTCCCAGGTGCAGCAGCGGCTGCTGTGTTTTTAATGGAAGTGGTCCCAAGCAATCTCAATCAGTGCAAAGTGACCTTTTCATTCAATTTCTGCTTCCTCTCTTGCCTACTAGTACCCTTTCCCACCTGGCCCCTAGGTGGCCTGTGTGATACAGAATGCCTCTACAGAGGAGGGAAAATGGGATCCAAGCCCTCTGCCCCGCCCCCCTCCTGAAGTCAGCTTTGCCTAAGGACTTTGCACAAGCACACAGTGGGATCCAAACCACTCTCCACAAGGGGTCCACCCTTGTGGGCACGCTCCAGCTATCCAGCCGTCAGTGCTATGGGCTACTAGCTCCTGACTGAGCAGTTTCCTGAGGTTTCTGTTAATCCTGCTCTTTGCAAAGAGCCAGAGCTTCAGCAATTTCAAAGCTTGCCTCTGGCTTTATTAAGTTGGATTTCATCAGGGAAGTGGGGGCAGCGGCCTGGCCTCTAACACTGGAGAAATGGTCCTGGAGGAAACAAGCCAGTATCCACGGGGAGTCAACCTCTCATTGATCTCCTTCTGTGCCTGTGCTGGAACACCTCCTTTTCTCGCCTATGGCTGTTTTGAATCTATTCCAGATGCCACCAGAGCAAATATTGATCCTTCTCTAGTCTGGGATCCAGGACTAGGAAACCTTCTTATTGAGGAGAAATCAGGTGTAATGCTTACTATTGATTGCTTAGCTTGTGTTCATTTTCTATCTCATCTACTTCCTCTCAGAGATTCCTGAACTTCTTCGTCTCTCTGCTTTGGTCCATGCAGTCACATATTTCAAAGCATGCTGGCCCCACCCACAGACCCAGACCCGAGTATTCTAAGCCAATCGTAGTAGTCTTACTTTCCCAGTTAGTATGAGCATATGACTTAGTGACTGGCCAATGAGTCTTGAAAGGAGAGCTGTTGCAGGCTTCTGGGAAGGCTGATGTTCTGGGAAGAGATGGTTTCTTTCAGTTAATACATGCATACAGTTTATTACCATCTAAAGCCGCTGTAACTATCCCATCAACACAAGAGAAAATATAATCTGAGGACAAAGTTGGCAACTGAAGGTGGAGGAGTATCGGAATGGAAGAGGACTCAGGTTAGTGCACCACTGAATCCCACTACTGCAGACATCCTCTTAGGTAAGACAATAATTTCATGGGTTATTATCACTTTAAAAATCACTGATTTCTGCCACTTGTAGCAGAAAACTTTTAATTTTCTTGTGTGTGTGTGTGTGTGTGTGCGTGTGTGTGTGTGTGTGTGTGTGTGTGTGTGTGCTTGAGAGGCTGGTGCTCTACCACTCAAATTATGCCTCCAGTCTTTTATTGCATATTGTTTTAGATAGAATATTGTGGGTTTTTGTTTTGTTTTGCCTGAGACAGACCTAGACCATGATCTTTCCATTCCTTCCATGAAAACAAAACTTTTCCTAAAACATATGAGACAATAACATTATCGATGGGCACGGAATTTATATCACAGTTCAGATTTCTTCTTCAAACTCTAAACAGTGTTCCTAACTTGAAGAGACATCTTACATTTCTTTTATGACTAAGTTAGATACCAGTTAAGTTGGTAAAATCAGCCAACTATGATTAAGGATTCAGGAATATTTCTTTACAACAACCCATTCCTACAAATTGAATTTACCATAATAGACATATTTCACTCTCAAAATTAGAAAGTAAGCGTCCTTACAACAAACAAAACAAGTATTTGGATTTTGTAAAAGGCGAAAGATTTATGCTATCTGAAGAGAAACCAGAGTATAGTATTTGGATTTTGTAACAGAAGGTTTTTGGCCTTCCTAGCAAACAGTTGTAGGGAAATCAATCCATCAGTCAATCAATCAATCAATCAATATCATTATGCTGGCAAGATCCAGATGAAGAAGTAATTCAGCTCCAATTTTAATGTAACCAGCTTGTAAACATCCATGTATCTCTTACTTATCATTTGAGAATATGCAATAGTCGAGTATTTGTCTTTAAAATTTTTTATTTTACTTTTCAAAAGTTCATCTTAAATGGTCAACCAAGGCCTGTACATTCAATATTCCACTCTTGTCTCTAGCATAGATAGTTGAAAGATTATGGAGCTTAAAATGTGTTTGTCCACTCATCAGAAGACCTCCTTAAAAACAAGGAGGAGTATTTGACAAGTTTGCTTGTATCATCCACATACTGAAATTCCTATACTTAGTGTGCAAAAGGTAATGCAAACTTGTTTTATGCTGCAAAATGCAGTCTGCTTCGTCAACCCCATTCATCCACTTGCAAAACTGCATCTTTTGTTACTGACCAGAGAGCTGTACAAACGTCAATTAGGTTTGAGGTGCATTATAGTCTACTCTCTATAGTCAGCACTCTCTATTTATGGGTCAAAAATAGTTTTAAAAAATAGCATCTGTACTAAACATGTAGAGACTTTTGACATTATTCTTCTAAATAATATACTTGTACAGCTGTTTACAGAGCATTTACATGGGAAGAAATAGTATATGTACGTCCAGGTGACTTAAAATGCATACAGTTTATACACAAATTCCACCCAACTTTGTAACAGGGATTTGGGCATCCATGGCTTCTGGTATTGCAGCATTGGCAGTTATCCTGGAACCAATCCTCAAGAAAAGGAGAGGACAATAGTATCGTTTAAGTTCTCTAAATCCGTATGGAATTCCTGTCTACTGTTGAAAGGGTATATTGAAATTGAGAGGCGGGGTATTAAAGCTGAGTTTGGCATTGTAATTGTAAATTTGATGACAATTCTATCAGTATTTTCAAGTTCTGCTACTGGTTGCATAAATGTCTAACATTATGTTTTCCAATGAGCTGACCCACTTATAATTATAATCCTGTTAATATTCTTTGCAGTGAAATCTACTTTGATATTAATGTAGGGAGTCCTTCTGTCTTTTGGTGAGTGTTCACACAGATATATCTTTTCCATAATTTTATTTTTAACCTATTTTCTCATTAGCCTTAAAATGAATTTCTTGTAGATGGCACATTGGTAGGTTGTATATCTGATTTGACTATCTCTCCCTTTTAATTGGAATATGTCAATTATTTAATGTGATTATCGAGATGCTTACATTTAAATCTACCTTCTACTATTGGATTTTTGGTTTTATCTGTTCTTTTTGTTCTTTTGAAGACTTCATTTAATTACTTTTATTCCATCTTATCTCTTTTATTGGATTTTTAGCTATAACTTTGTTTTCTTTGTGATTACTTTTGAGTTGATAGTGCATTTTTTAAATTTTTTTCTTCAATATACCTTCAAGTGGAATATTATCAGATAGTACAAGAATCAGCCAGTAACATATCTTCATTCCATTCCTCTGAGATAGTGAGCTATTTTTGCCATATATTTTACCTCTCTGCACATGTTATACTTTCCTGTTATGCTATCACTATTATCATCATCACTATTGTTAAGCAATCTATTCTCTTTTAAAGACCTCAACCTAAAGAACTTTTATGTTTACCTGTTGGAGGTACTATTTGGGGGATTTTTCATTCCTGTGTATAGGTATTGCTTTTCCTCTTGATTCAGCCTTCTCCTGAGAGATGGTTCTTATAGCACATACGTGCTGCTGCTGAATTTGTCTCAACCTTTGAATGTCTGAAAATGTTTTTAATTTTGCTTTCATATTAGAAAAAATATTTGTGGGCTGGGAAGGTGGCTCAGTGGTAGAGTGCTTGCCTTGCATGCATGAGGCCCTGGGTTCGATTCCTCAGCACCACATAAGCAAAAAGCAAACAAAAAAAAGAAAAAAGAAAAAAAAAGAAAAAATATTTGTGACAGTACTTTGAAGAAGTTGTTCCAGCTGGGCATATTTACATGCACCTGTAATCCCAGCTACTGAAGAGGTAGAGAGCAAATTTGAGGTCAAACCGGACAATTAGTGAAACTTTACCTCTGAACCAAAATAAAACTGAAGGATTGAGTTTGATCCCTAGTGCCCCTACTTGAATTTCTTTCTTTCTTTTTTTTTTTTTTTTGGTCTGGTCGTGGGGCCTGAACTCTGGGCCTGGGTGCTGTCCCTCAGCTCTTCAGCTCAAGGCTAGCACTTTACCACTTGAGCCACAGCACCACTTCCTGCTTTTTTTTCTTTTTGCTTATGTGGTGCTGAGGAATCGAACCCAGGGCCTCATGCATGCAAGGCAAGTGCTCTACCGCTGAGCCACCTTCCCAGCCCTTGAATTTCCTTTTTTTAAAAATAAAAAAACCAGAAATACAATGTCACACTTATTTATGTTTCTCTCTACATAGACACTTTTTTATTTGATTTTTTAAGATTTCCTTTTTCTTTCCTTTTTTAAAAAAAGCTTCATTATCTTTAAGTAGTTGTAGAAAGGATTTGCCATTAACAAAGCAGTTTATGAATACAGTATATCTTGATCAATGTCACCCCTTTCAATATTCTCACTCATCCCTCCTCTACCCACCCTATCCATCTTAATTTTGTAGGATAGACATCAGATTCTTGTCTTCATTTGCAGTTTGATTATGATGTGCCAAGTGTAGTGTCTTCATCTTTCCTGTGCTTGAAGCCCAGGGAGTCTTGGATCTCTGGTTTACATTTCCATCACATTTAGAATTTTTTCCATTATTTATTTCAAATATATATATATATATATATATGTATATATTGTCCATTACCCTTCTTCATGACTCCACTTACAATCCATCAGGCTCCTTAGAATTGTCAACAGTTGGGCTGGGAAGGTGGCTCAGTGGTAGATTGCTTCCCTTGCATGCCTGAGGCCCTGGGTTCAATTCTTCAGCACCACATAAGAAAAAAGCTGGAAGTGGCGCTGTGGCTCAAGTGGTAGAGTGCTAGCCTTCAGCTGAAGAGCTGAAGGACAGCACCCAGGCCCAGAGAGGCCCCATGACCGGACCCCCCCCAAAAAGAATTGTCAACAGTTACGCAATTTTTCCATTATTTTAATATTGTTTCATTTGGGGGGGGGTCAATTTTTTTGGATAGTTTTTCTTTCTTTTTTGTTTTTTTTGGGTCTGGTCGTGGGTCCTGATCTCTGGGCCTGGGCGCTGTCCCTCAGCTCTTCAGCTCAAGGCTGGCACCCTACCACTTGAGCAACAGCGCCACTTCCAGCTTTTTTTTTCTTTTTGCTTATGTGGTGCTGGGGAATCGAAGCCAGGGCCTCTGGCATGCAAGACATGCGCTCTACCACTGAGTCATCTTCCCAGCCCCTGGATAGTTTTTCTTGTTTGTCTTTAAGTCCACTAATTCCCCCCCCCCCCCCCCGCAATGTCTACTATGCTGTTAGCCCCATGAAGTACATTTTAACTCTAAAAATCTTGTGCTTTTTATCTCTACAGGTTTGGTTTGAGTCTTATTAAATACCTTCCATAGATAATTCTAATGCTCAGGATTGCCTCTAGTATGTTTTTGTATCTGTATTTTTTCCTAGCATATGGAAGATAGTTAGGTTGGTCATCTTTTCAATGCTGAGACAAAACACCTGATAGCAACAAGCTCAGGGAGGAAGAATTTTTATTTTTATTTTTGTGTTTTGGGTAGCTCATGGTGTCACAGATGGCAGTCCATGGTTCTTGGTTCTGTTGATCCTGGGCCTGTAGTGACCAAAGGGAATATGTGGAAAAGAGTGTTTCCCTCATGATGGATAGAAGGCTGAGGGAAAGGAAGGCATGGGAGACCAGGTGTAACCTTCAAAGGCACACCGTCCCCAATTAACCTGCTTCCTCCAGCTCGGCGCTACCTCCTAACGTCTCCATTACCTCAAAATAGTGCCACCACTTGGGAGAATCAAAGCCTTCAACCCATGAGCCTAAGGAGAAACATTGCATAGCCAAACCATAACAACCGTAAATACTGTTTTACCATCCTGTCACATAATTCTAACATTTATGTTCATCCTGGGTGAGTTTCATCTGAATGATTTACTCCCTCATTATGGTCAAGAGTTCCCTACTTCTTTGCGTGCCTGATACCTCTTGACTGAAAGCCAGACATTGTCAATTTTACCTTGTTAAGTGATGGATATTTTTCAGATCACAGTAAGTATTCTTGATGCTTCTTTCTGGGACATGGTGAAGCTACTCAAACACAGATGAATGCTTTCTGGTCTTGCTTTTCAGATTCATTAGATGGGACCAGAGCATCATTTAATCTAAAGATGATTATCCCCACTACTGAACCAAGACTTTTCTGAATATTCAATCCAATACCTCATGAACTGTGAGATTTTTCTAAGTCTTGCTAGTTAGAACAGTTACTATTGCAAGCCCTATATGACAAATGGACACCTCTCTCTCTCTCTCTCTCTCTCTCTCTCTCTCTCCCTCTCCCTCTCCCTCTCCCTCTCTCTCCCTCTCTCTCTCTCTCTCTCTCTCTCTCTCTCTCTCTCTCTCTCTCTCTCTCTCTCTCTCTCTCTCTCTCTCTCTCTCGATGTGGTCCTTCCCCTGACTTCATAATGTGTCTTCACATGCCTTTCCTGCTCAGCTATCTGCTTAATTCTCAAGTAGGATCCTCCATAGAGCCCTAGAGTCTGAATAGCTGTGTGAATTCTAGTTATCTTTTCTTCCGCAGTTTAAAGTTAGAGACATCTCTCTGCCCTGGATCCCTGAACTCTGGCTTGGAAATTCTCTCAAAGCATTAAACTTGTCAGTCTTTGGACTCTCCATTTGTTCTTGGCCTGTCTCTCAGGAATGACTGTCCCTCATTGCTTGCTATTTAATATCTTAGAGATCATTGTTTTATATAATTTCTCTCTGTTTTTTCTAGTCAGGTAACTTTTTCTTTTTTAGTCAGGATGGTAACTCTAGTCCATGGTGCTTTATGTTGTGTAGAAGCATAAATCTGTGTAATCTACTTTAGAGGAAGAAAACATAGTCAATTTAGACAAACCAACATTGTACAGTGAGGGGAGATGAAATGTGACATGGTATTCTACAGCAGTTAAAAAGAATGAAGACAGTGTAAGTCTGAGAAAAGGTTACATTGTGGATTTTTTAAAAACAAAATTTTGGACAACATCACCCCTCCCTTCACTTTCCCCCAGTTCCCTCCTCCCATCCCTGCCTGAAAGTTGCATAGTTCTTTTTCTTTTTTTTTTTTTTGTCGGTCATGGGGCTTGAACTCTGGGCCTGAGCACTGTCCCTCAGCTCTTCAGCTCAAGGCTATTGCCCTACCACTTGAGCCACAACACCACTTCCGTTTTTCTGGTGGTTTATTGAAGATAAGAGTTTCATGGACTTTCCTGCCTGGGCTGGCTTTGAACCATGATCCTTAGATCTCAGCCTTCTGAGTAGCTAGGAATACAGGCATGAGCCCCCAGCCCCCAGCTGCATAGTTCATTTAGTTATGGATTTACATTTTGATAAATTTGCATAAGATTTACATTATGACCCACAGAGGTGAATTGTAAAACTGCATAAAATAACTGTTATTATGGACATAAAGACACACTTGGTACATAGGACAGCAGAGTAGAAAGGAAGTGTCCGATGAACTGTGATGGCTTGACCTAGAGGATACAACCAGAATGGTCAACAAAGGTTACTTTCCTTCAACAACAATAAAAAGACTTGAAGAAAATAGGTGTAATCTTCCCATTTCCCTTGGGAAGCTCAGTGCATAGACAAGAGGTGTATTTGTTACACAGGAGTGGCGTTTGCTTCGGGGCTGAGCATCTGATTGGAAATGGCTGAGGGCCCTTATTTTAATGACACATTTGCATGTGACAGTTTTCCATTGCTCTATGGAATCTGCAGCAGATCGGTGAAGGGACCATCATTTAACAAAGATGCTATTTATATCTCGGTGATAAAGGACCAACTGTCCTTATCTGGTACTAGTTTCCTTTTAAAATTTGAGATGAGTGAGGGATGATGGAGATGGAACACAAGTCCCACCACCTCCCCCTCCCCCCATTAGCCAGCTATCCTTTGGCTGGGAGGCAGAAGACAGGAGAGAAGGGAATCGTGTACAAGAATTCAGTATGCATATGGAGCATCAAGAGGAAATGGGAAGGCAGGAGGATGAGGAGCTATTTCAGGCCCAGTGGCTTACCACCCACCCCAGGATATTCTTTCCCGCTTGGCCTCCCTTCCCTGGAGCTCACAGGGACAGACAGTCTTGAGGTAACACATCCAACTCAGAGTAGACAAGAAATGCCTCCCCGGGTGGGGATAGAGAACCCAGCAAGACAAGGCAGACTGTGTTCACCTCATCCTACATCAATGATTTGTAAGAGTCCCATAAGGCTGGTAAACAGAAGGCTTCCCCAACTGAAGCTAACCCTTCTTTTTTGTTCCTTGTTTTCTAACCATAGTGCAAAGTTTTATGTTGATGTTGATAGTATCCAATTAGACCATGGGGAGCCTGAAGCTATGTACTTACGACTGATCCCTCACAAACAGCGTCGGCCTGGTGATGAGTAGAAACCACAGCTCGTGAGAGGAGCTTGATGTTTAAAAAGCTGCTCCGAGGTCTCAGGAACTGAGGTCATGGAGCCTGTAATGAATGAAGGGATTCATCTGTGCTGATTGGATAACCTGCCGCCCGGCCACTGCTCTTCTTCTGAGCAGTATAGTAATAGGACTTCATGATAAATAAGATGCTCGGCCTTCCAAGGATGTAGGTGCTGTAGGTTCACTCTTCTCCACGCTTCTCATAAGGAAGCAGGAGCTACTGAACACTGGGAAGTCTTAGGGTAAAAAATGTAATATATATATAACATATATTTATATTTTTTGTATATCCCCACCCTAAGAATTTTTTGCCTAGAGCTTTCCAACTGTTTTCTTGGGGAAAAAATCATCGTTGTATATAGACAGAGTACAAGTTACAAAGCCCAAACTCCCTTCTAAGAGTCGGAGGACCCATTTTCCCATCTACACACCTGGACCCATCTCCCCGCCTCAGAAACTTGGAGTCAGTAATACCAAATGGGTTTCTGTGCCCGGCACAGATACTAGTGGCAATGTGTTTTTATCATGACTAATTATAGTCATTATATCATAATCACCACCACCACCACCACCACCACCACCACCACCACCATCATCATCATCATCATCATCATCATCATCATCATCATCATCATCATCATCATCACCCTCCTTACTTCCTGCTGTATAGTCTCCCCAATCCCACAGCTCAGCCTGGGTTTCTAATGCAGGCCTGCTCTTAGATTCTCTCTTCCCTCTGATTCTTCCATTTTGATTCTCCTTTCTTAAAGATAAAGTTGTTGTGGCTGCTGTTGTTTTTTGGTGTCTCCCCCTCCCCATCCCTCCAGGCTGATCCTCTGAAGCAGTCTCCTGGTAGCCCTAGAAAAGCCCACATACCGAGCCATGTGTCATTTAACGCAGCTGTGAGTTGAATGCATTTTCCTCCACTCTACCCAAACTGAACCGGAAACTTAATCCTTAGTACAACACAGCTGAACGGTGGAGGCTTCTTAGTACACCTCGAAGGCTCTGCCCCTGTCAACTGATTCCTGTCAGAATCATGAGAGGAGCCCCTTCTCACACATGCTCTGTCAGCATACATCTTCCACCATGCCATGATGCTGCTCAAAGTGCCCCAGAGTACGAGACCCTACCTTCCTGGACTTACTAGGACTCCAGAGCCATGAACCCCATGAGCCTTATTGTTTCTAAGCCATTGATTCTGTAGTATTCTGCTAGAGCAGCATAAAACAAGCCTGGGAGAAAACATAGGAAGGAAGGAAGATAGGAAGATTTTGAGATGGCGGAGGAGGAGGATGATCAGAGTCGCCAGGCAATCATTGAAACTGGAGTTAAGGGCAGATCCAGGATGGAAAAGGAGAGACTCACACTGAAGATGCTGACAGGGCTGACTCTAGAGCACCCAAGTAGAGTCTAGAAAGATGTCAGTAGCCTTGTTTCTGTGTCTTGTCTCCCTTCTTTTCCCTCTGTATCTCAAAGTCCTTCCCCACTGTCCCCATGGAGCTAAACCCTTTACCCCACACAGGCATTTTCTCCTTCAGACACCTCTCCATCCAAACTCCTATTGATTCTGGGCCAGCTAAGAGCCTGCTTGAACGGTTGAACAATTCTCACTATAATGTTAATGACTGCAGAAGCCCAAACTGTTCCCTCCTAGGAGGTGGGAGTTGGTGAGGGAATTTCAGCCCAATAGTAAGACAGTGGGAAGATAGTTCTGGATTTTTTTTTCTGTGCAAATGCTTGGACAATCAGATCTGCCTGCCATGCCCCTCTCCTTCCCCCCCATCTTCTTCCAGTAAGACTTGCTGGAGGCCGGCTCCCCAGCCTAGATACCCATGCTGAGCACAGTTTTAGGGAATTATGCAAAGCTGATTGCGCTCTCCAGGAGAAGCCTATAAATGTTGTTATTTATTCCCTTAAATAACACCTCTTATACATCTTAAGTGCTTTGGCGTTATACGGAAACAGCACAGCAGGTTCTAGGGGGCCAAGTAATTCTTTATCATCTTAAAGTTGTGTGTCTCTGTGTATGTTTGTGTGTGTGCGTATGTGTGTGTGGTTCATAATGGTTGCTTATCATGGTTTCCCATAAAGCCCCAAATGCTACCAGCTTCCTTGCCGAACGGGCTGTGTTATCGGTGGCAGCGGGTAGGATGCTTTGCTCAGAGCTAGCTAGCTTGGTTTTGTAGGGGTCATCCAAGGCTTGGACAGAGCAAAACCTACCTGGTACTGGCCTCATACCTTCGTCCAAAGAGAGGAACTCGCTTCTCATCTCGGGCTCTGTCCCCGGTCATTGGAATATGCTGAGTATTCTTCACTATTCACTCTGCAACCTCATTCTCCTGAGTGCTGGCATGATAGGAGTAATGATTTTTTCTTTCAAAACAAAAAAACAACCTTTTCAAAAAGTATGAGAAGCCACAAAGGAAATAGCACTAGAAAGCCTTCCTTCACCCTCTCACTGGAGCTACAGAGTAGGTGACGTGGTCCATCTCCTAGCACAGCCTTGCCAGGGTGACAATGGATGTTAACAGTCATGTGACACATCTGGCTCAGAGCAGACAGTCACCGTGTCAGCTTGCCTTTCCCTCTTCTCCTTCTTAGCACGGGGCTCAAGCAGGCTCCAGGCAGGAGCTGCTCCAGTGCGTCTTTATTAGGTTTCGGCTTCCTGTCACGACCGCCAAGGCCCCACAGGAACAAGGAGAAATCAAAATCGATTCTTTATCAGACCAAATCCAGAAGCTGGCTTCATTGCTGAGAGAGGCAGACAGGCACACAGGGCAGATGCCCAGGCTGCTGCACCCTCTGCAGTGACCATTGCCATTCCCTGAGCAGTCCGAGCTTGGCCTGCCTGCAGCCCTGCCAGTGGCCCCAGGGAACAGCAGACTCTGTGGAATTGGCAGGAGCTGTTCTGTGGACCTGGGCTTGGTAGGCGTCTTGTGTTGGTGCGTCAGCAACTCTCCCACACCACCGCCAGCAAATCTTTCTTTCTCTTCTCCCCAAGTTAGGGCTTGACTGTCTGCCCTCTTGTGAAGGACCCTCCTATTGGCCTTCTAGAAGAAGCTGCCATTAGGATGTTCTAGTGTCAAAGATCTGCAGAGGAAATGGGTTTCCATATCGAAGGGAGAGGGTGGGTTTGGAAGCTCTGACAGAAAGCAAAGTTCTCAGTTGGCCAGTACTTGGTTCTGTGGAATTCTCCTGGTCTTTTGGTCCCAATGAGTGTTTTCCTAGGTATGTAGAAAACAAACATTATGTCGAATCTGGAGTTGCGGGGCTCAAGGCTAAGGAAAGAAGATGGCCAGGAACTAACCTGAAAGAGCAGCGCGAGACCCCATCCGTGGTTATAGGAAGAGGGAACTTGCCTCTTGTGGATTGTTCTTACTCCCCACCCGGAAGGGCCCTCAGGCCTACGCGAGAGCCAATTTTAAGGGGGTTGCACTTCAAATAACACAGCGGAATTTGGAGATTATGGGGTCCAAATGCTTTGGAAGATGATGCACGCCCAGCCCCAATAGATGCGTAGTGACTGTAGCAGGCTAGCATGTGCTAAACGCTTCCAAGAGCTCAGAGAAGGCAGGGCCTTCGCTGTCCTCCAGCTGGGGGTGGACCTGTGGGCTGGCATGCCGAGGGAAGGTCCCAATGCCGAGGAGAAGAGTGTGAAAGGGAGCAGAGACAGGCTGGGGGACTGTCGGGGGATGGGGGGGGTTCAGTGTGGCATCGGACAGGTGCCCAGATGCCAGGCTTCAAATCCCAGCTCGATCGCTTCCTGGCTGTGACTTTGGGCAGGCTGCTCTGCCTCTCTGTATCCACTTCTTCACCTGTAAAATAGGCATGGGTTTGTTGCGAAGATAGAACGTGCTGAGATCCTTGAGGACTTGCCTTAGCCTTACTGCACAGCAGCCCAGACTAGGATAGTCCCCCCCCCATCTTCCTTCTCTCTCTTTCTTTCAGGAAACATCTGGTTTTCCCAGCTCCTTCCTCACAAGTATTTCCTGAACAAAGTCCAAGAGCACTGACCCCCACCTTCGTGTCTATCTGATCTATTCCTCTTTTCTCCTGCATTCGTCACCTAGATGAATCTAGCCTTAGACATCTTTCTTGGACCTCCCTCCCACCGATGCAGACGGCTGCTGAGAGTGAGAACAGGTGAGAAGCTGAGCCGAGTCCCACCTGCTCGCGCAGGGAGTGTTGGGCCAGGGAGACTGTTGGAAAGATCCATTCATGGGAGCATTCACTCTAGCACCTTAGTTCTTAATGTGTGAAGGACACTGGGGTAAGGACTTGATCTGAATTACCCACGGACTCCTGAAGTCAGCACTGCCAGGCATTCCCCTCTTCACATTTTTTTAAAGGTGAGGATAGTGACGTATAACTAATGTACAAGTGGTGGAGCTAGTCTTAGTCTCCACCTGTCTGTTCTCAGTGCCCGCCATCTCAGGAAATGTGCTGTGGCTTGCAGCAGAGGCAAGCGCAACTTCTGGGGCCAAGAGTCTCTCAGGGTCCAAGGCAGCCAGACTACAGCAGCATTGGAATGGCCCACCACACCGTGCAGAGACGGCTCCTCCAAAGACAGCCAAGGAACCTGGGATCCAGACCTTGAGACTCAGAGAGCAGTGGCTCAGAGCGAAGAGGGTAAGGAAGGGGGAGGAGGGCATGGGAAAGGGGGAGCTGGTGGGAAGGGGGCACCGGCTAGAGCACAGTCAATGTCATCCTAAATTAGATCATAAAAAGTAAGTGCTTTTTAAAAGCAGTTTTGCTCAGCAGAGGATGAGCTGTCAAGTTGCCCAGTGATTCATTGTCTGCTACCAGTTGCAACCACCCCACCTGTGTAGCTGAATCTAAACCTAGACATCCTTCATGCTCTTCATCCTGTGTGTGCTTTGTGCTTGAGAGGACTGGAGCTGGGTTCCCAGCCCAGCAAAGGGTACCCGTCTCCATGCTGTGTGACCTAGACTGAATCACTGTGCTTCTCTCTGCCTTGCTGGTTCTTCCCTCTGGACAGAGAAGACATGTTAGTACCTTGCCATCGGGTCTCATGTGAGATTGAAATGGATCTCCGGCGTAATAAGCACTCAAAAATGCTAGTTTTATTTTTAAATATTTATTGTTTTCAATTCTAACACCTGTTTGAAAGATTCCAGATGAGGAGGTTTCAAAGAGAAAGGAAAGGAAAGAAGGCCGTTCCCCAGTGGGGAATTTCTCCTCTTCTTCTGGGGCTTCCTTCATGGGGAAGTGCTGCTGTGATAACTTCCGGCTGATGGAATGTAAGCGGGACTTCACTTCTGGGCCTAGCACATCAAAATCACCTGTGTGTGTCTGCCACCTTCTCACCCATTGGTGACCTTGTGAGAGATGCAGTGCTGTGGACGCTAGAATCTGGGTCCTTGCGTGAATGTGAGGAGTGGAATTTCCCCCCACCCCACCCCTCCATCCCATGGCTCACCCTCAGTGGACCGCTTCTGTGTGTCAAGCCATCAAGAATCCGAGATTGTCTGTCTTAGCACTTAGCTCACCCTGACTTTGACATCCAGCCAAACCACAATGATTTTGGAACCTTCTGTGGCTTTAGACTATTTGGAAAATGTGGGAGTGACAGGAAGCCATCCCTAGAGCCTTTCTTAGTTCAGACGTTCAAGGCAGCTCACTGCCCTTAATATGAAGTGAAGAAGCAGCCAACCTCCTTTCTCTAGGGAACCTGCAAGACTAAGAGCCAGGAGCAAGCAGCCCTAAAGAATCCATCAGAAGGGCCTGGAGAGGATGCATGCTTCCCTTCTCCTGAGGCCTCCAGCCCTGGGCCAGCTTGCAGTCATGGTCCATTCTTCATCGGCTCAGCATTTTGGGAAGAGCTAGGCTAAACATTGCTAGGGCTCCAGATCACGTGAGCACCCAGAGAGAGAGCATGGCTGTATCCAACTGTGTGAGCCATGGCTAAGTTGCTTTGCAAATATTTATTTGTAGACCATTTTCCCCCTTCTTAAACAGCTGTTGGAGGGAATGTAGTGAAGGAGAGCTGCCACTAATCTCTCTATTTCTGAGAGTCTGCAGACAGTGCACCAGTCTGTAGCCCTGTGGTGACAGTTGATGGCTGTTTCTCTCTCTCTCTCTCTCTCTCTCTCTCTCTCTCTCTCTCTCTCTCTCTCTCTCTCTCTCTCTCTCTCACACACACACACACACACACACATACACACACACAGACCTTTCCCCCTTTTATCCTGAGGCATCTTCACAAGTCCTTGTCCCAGGCTCTTGTCACTGGAGACTAGAATCAGGGGCAGATCTCCCTCCTAGGATGTGCAGAAAGGAAGCAAAATGGGGAAGGGGAGTCAAGCAGAGGTAAACAGAGAGAGGCTGGCAGGAAGGAGGCGGGGAGGAACAGAGGGAAGTTAATGTGAACTGCCCCTTCCCCTTGCTCATTACGATTTGCCAGATGATATTCATTTAGAGCAAGATGAAATTGGGTTTGAATCCTATTGATGCCCAAATACTGATAATCTCAGTCTTTTAAAGTTTCAGTTCCACCTGTTTGAGGGGGATGATACCAGCAAGCTCTCTGTGATGAGCGAAGGTAAGGGCAGCCTATCCCTCTTTAATTTGGGGGTTCACTGCTAACTTCCCTATCTTTCCATATTATTTGACATCATGAATCTTGGTTAACTCCTTCACTATTGGGTGGTTCGTAGACTGGCTATCTGTTATCATTTAAGCTTATTCTGCAACATTCATGTGTTCAAAAGTTAATCCCAATGCAGCAGTGCTCAGAGTCAGTTAGGGAGAAGAGCTCTTCCCCCGCTGGCTAATGTCATTAGAAGAGGAGCGAGTTTGTTATAAAAGTTGGCTTCATCCCCTGGTTCTCTTTCTTGCCCTCTGCAGCAACAAAAATGTCACCTCACCAGATATCACCTCTCAGATTAGGCTTCTACTCCTTCAGCACTGTAAGAAATAAGTCTCTGTTCTTTATGAACTATCCAGTGTTGGGTATTCATGCGAGTAGCATAACACAGACTAAGATACAATGCGCATCACCACATGCCTGTCATTCAGCTGTAGTCAGGGGAAAGGACAGGACCTCTGCGACAGGGACAATGAGCCTAGTAAATGCTACTGCCAACCTTTCTAGAACAGTGAAGATGGGAGGTTGGAAGCCCAGAGCCCTTCTCAGGGCTCATCCACTCACCTCCATATTTTCTCCCTTGTGGACTTCCCCAAGTCTAACCTCACGGACACAGAATCAGGGGGTATCAAGATGCTATCAGATGAACCATATGGGTTCAATGTAGGGCCTGACTCTCTAACCCTGTCTCTCTTGTCCTCTTATTCTTTCCATTTGTTTCTGGGTAGCAACTGAGTTCGTTTAGCTTGTTTTTTTTTTTTTTAAAACAAACTAAATTATCAATGTCCCAAATATTTGATGAGTCTCTTGTATAGTAATGTTCATCTACTCAACCTCAGAATCTCACTGGAAGCCAAGAGACAGCCAAAGCACATGAATATTTATTCCAAATTATGTCCTAGTATTTACTTTCAGATAATACATCATCTTAACTGATCTAATTAACATCATAGTCAGATCAATAAGGAAGATGTTACCCTCATATTCATTTTGTGGATGAAGAAAAAAGTCAGGGAGGCTCAGTGACCTGTCCAGGGTCCCCTGGGGAATAGTAGAGGATTCAGGATAAGAACTTTTGTCTGTAGCATTTTCCTCATGGGGCATCTCTATAGTTTCGATTCACATTTTTGTTGTTGTTGGTGGTGGTCATGGGGCTTCAACTCAGGGCCTAGGCGCTCTTTTGTTCCAGGCTAGTGCTCTACCACAGTATAACTTCTTGCTTTCTGATGGCTAATTGGAGATAAGAGTTAGTCTCTGGGGACTTTTCTTCCTGGGCTGGCTTTGAGCCATAATCCTCAGATCTCAGCCGCTGCCACTGACATTTCCCTGCTGGCATTTCCGTTTTTTGACCCTAGATAACTTGAGGATTATCATTTCCTTTTGGATGGGCATGGTACCTACCATATCCTCTCCCAGTGCTAGTGTGCAGGCTGAGCCATAGCTTCTTTCCAATAACCAGAGAATGCCCTTACTTCCTGTATACAAGCTTTTTATGTCTGTTCTCCTCTGTCCATGGTGCTGGTCCCTGGGGAATCCCTCCTCTTGGTCGGAAGTTGCTGTTGGCTCCATTTCTATCCTTCACCTTCCAGGCCACGGAGATGACCTGTCCCCATTCTTCCCAAGCAGTCTATGGAGCAAAATTCTACCTGAGTGTCACACCACTAAAGCCTCAAACCTTCGAGTCCCAATGCCTACATTTGACCAGATGAATCTTGGGATTACCTGAACTAGAAGAAGAAACTAGAGTCTGAGCTGGGTTCTGGGAGAGATGACAAGAAAGGTAAAAAGCCTCCAGGAGGGTTTGGGTTGCTTTTAAGGATCAGGAAGAGAATATAAGAGAGGCCTCTGGAGCTCAGCCTGGCTTGGAGTGAAGAAAGGTAGGCGAGAAGTTTCCCCTTAATCAGAGCCTGGTGGGAAGCCAGGAAAAACTGGATGTCACTGATTGCTGCACTAATGGTGACTGACATAGCAAGCAGTGTGCACGGGCGTGTGCTTGCACACATGTCATGCTGCCGCTGTTCCATTTCCGGACCGAGGCTGACCTGCCAGGCACCCAGCAGCACCAGTTTTCTGTGTAAACTCCTCATGCCTCTTCCCCGTGGCATTTGTGGAAGTAACTGAGACACTGGCTGACACCTCTTTTGTGTAACTGTTCAGGGTGAATTTCCCAGTTAGCTGGATGGTTGGCTCTGTGGGGTCAGGTCATTCAGTCACTCAGTTTCCCTCCATCTTGTTCTTCTAGCAGCTTCTAAAGCAAACTCGGCTGTACATCAGCTCCAATGGCAATCAAGTTTGAGAATTATCATAGGGTATTGCCCTTGTCAACATGGTTGAAGTTAGATCACACACACACACACACACACACACACACACACACACACACACACACACACACACACACACCTGGAAAGGCATATACAACCGCATCATACTCTGTGGTCATCTCATCCCTGGCAATCACTTGGGGGCCAAGATTCTTAATAGCTACATATGAGACTTTGGGCTAATTTAGTTTGTTATACTTTCTCTATTTACCCCCAGAATGGAGTTAATAACTAAGACTGCCTCCAAGAATGATTGCCGGGGTGATGCAGGACAGGGTTTGCAGTACTTCCCACACGGCCCACCTGAAGTTAGCACTGAGCAAGCTGTGCAGTGACGGTTATTGTCTGATATAGGCAAGGACTGTGAGACCGGAAGCCTGTATAGAACCAAGATATAGCTGGGTCTGGAGTGAGATAGAGCCATTTTCCCTTTGGTTAATGAGCGTGATAAGCAGCCTAGTAGAGTTTCCTGGAAAAAGCTGTTGGTGGTAGTGGTGGTGATGCATGTGTGTGTGTGCATGTGTGTGTGTGTGTGTGTGTGTGTGTGTGTGTGTGTGTGTGTGTGTGTGTGTGTGTGTGTGTGTATGTGTGTGTGTCTTGAGATTTTCCCTTTAGAAAAAGGAGAGAGTATAGTCCAGAATTCTAGTCTTATCCAGAATTTGACAGCAGAGGTTAACCTGCTAGTCCTGCCTGGCATCCAGGGAGTGTGACACGTTTAGGAGAAGGGGCAAAGAGCATTCTTGAGCCTACCACCCCCATGTCCACTATGCGGTTGGTCTGTCTGTCTGTCTGTCTGTCTGTCTGTCTGTCTGTCTGTCTGTCTGTCTATCTGTCTGTCTATCTCTCACTGTGTTCTCCAAACTATGTCTGTGTTGGACACGTATCTCTCTTTCTGCAGAGTGCCACAGTGCCTTCACTTCTGCCTTTTCTGTGAAGATTTCTCTCCCTTCATCCACAGAAAGGAGATGGTGATGAAGGGCAAGGCTCGGGCATAGGGCTGGGAGGCAGAGCTCAAGGACGCGCATGCTTCAGCTTGTACCTAAGCCAGTTGGTTGCCCCTAGTTCAGACAAAGCTGGTTTTGTTTGTTTGTTCTTTTTTTCTACAAGATTTTTCAGAGGTGCTGCGCATCTGCAGCATCCTCAGACATTTCAATTCTGACATCTCAGAAGGCCTTTTTCCTCCGTCTGCTCTCTCCTCCCTCTGCAACCTGCCTCTGTCGCTGTCCTTGTCATGGCCCCACCAGCAGAGGCCCTGCCTCTCGGTCTGAACCGGTCCAGCCACTCCCTCTCTCAAACCCTGCCTGTCAGCCTCCTTTAGGTAGGTGACTTCAGAGTCTCAGACCAAAGGAGAACGTCTGAGGGTACGGTGAGGAGACAGCTAATTTATCTCTGTCTGCAACAGCATCTTCCAGAAATAAAGAAATATATATATATCGTGTTTCCTTTCACCATTGGTGGTCACAGCACTGGGACGAGGGAAAGCAAATGAGAGGAGAGGAAGAAGGAGTTGGGCAGGCCAAAGATCACCTGCGCACCTGCCACAGGCTTCTTACGGTCTACCAATGGTTGGAGAATTTTTCCCCATCTTTTCAACGAAGGGATCACCCCTCTCTCATAGAATGACCCTGGTTAGAAGTCCCTGTTTCACAAGGAGGGGATTATATGTAAACATCTGAGCCCAAAAGCCACTGTGCTTGATCTGACAGAGCCCAGTCTGATGGAGGAGGCAAGCACCTGAAGATCAGTGTGACTGTAGGTCTGTATTAGAACACCAGATGGTAGAAGTGCCAGGGAGAGGATCAGAGGAGTGTCCCCCCAAAAAGCAGCCACTGAGCAAAAGTTTGAGGATAAATCCAGAAGGTGGAAGAGCTGTCGAGCTGAGCAGGTGTGTAAAGCCCATTGAGGTGGGGTAGAACAGGTGGCAGATTGGAGGTGGGAGAACAGGTAGGGATTGCTGTAGCAATCTAGGCAGGAAATAATGGGGGGCCCAGGTCTGGTGAAAGTGTGGATGGAGAGACTGGGAAAAAGTAAGAGGTTATCGGGAAGTCAAATGAATAGGTCTTGGTGAGTGGATATAAGAAATGGGAGAAGAATGCATGGATGTGTGGCTTGGACAATTGTAGGTGACTTGTTCTTTGAGTCAGTGAACACTGTACAGGTCAGGATTGGGCATCTGATCAAAGGTGGGCATAGCCAAAGACTGCAGGTGATGCTTTGCTTTGGCCGCACTAGTGGCCTGTGGCTAGTCAGCCTAATGCAGCTGGTGAGTAGACAGATAAGTACACTCCAAGACCAAACACAGGGTCAACTTTCTTGTATATGTAGCTTGACATTTGTCATTCTGACCTAGGATTCTCTTCTGACCTTGACTGTACCTCTATGCCTACTCACTTGGATGGAAAACTAGTTTGATACTAGGGCCGTTCCCCTTAGTAGATTTTTAAAGTCCAGGAAGGCAAAGATGGTCTGTCTAGTTTGCTTCCCTATCATAAGGAATTTACTCGTACATTTTGGAATGATTGGATATGTGGATAAATGATGTTTAGTGAGAACCAGCCTGGTGCGTTGAACATGTAGGCTTTGGAGCCCTAAGATCCTATGCCAGGTTTTCTCCTAAGCTGTACAGGTCTGGGAAGTTGCTCAGCCTCCTAGAGCTTTTCTTCCAGTAGTATAAAGGATAAAGGATATTGGCATTTTATGAAGAACAATATAGGTGGAACAGACACTTGGTATCTATATTACAATGCCATTCAGAACTAGGCCTTGCCAATGGCTCACACCTATATTTCTAGCTACCCAGGAGGCTGAGATCTGAGGATCATAGTTCAAAGTCAGTGGGGCATAAAAGTCCTGAGACTCCTATCTCCAATAAACTATTCAGAAAAAGCCAGAGCACTCATGTCCCAAGTTCAAGCCCAGGACGGACACACACACACACACACACACACACACTCTCTCTCTCTCTCTCTCTCTCTCTCTCTCTCTCTCTCTCTCTCTCTCTCTCTCTCTCAGACTTCTAGTCAATGTGCCTTTTAACTTAGGGGTCTAGGCACTGCTTTTTCTGCTCAAGGCTAGCACTCTACCACTTTGAGCCACAGTGCCACTTCTGGTTTTCTAGTGGTTCATTGGAGATAAGAGTTTCACAGACTTTCCTGCCTGGGCTGGCTTTCAACCTCAACCCTCAGATCTCAGCCTCCTGAATAGTTAGCCTTTTACTTTTACGATATACCACTCAGTTAGTTGATGTTTAAATAGGAACTTGTTTTTATACAAAAAGAAAAGCAAAATTGAGCAATGAAGCAATTCTTTGTCGCCACCGAGGGAAAAACAAGCACAAGTTGCCGAAGCTGGGGTGAGGAAGGTCAAGGTCAAACAATAAGAAATAATTCTCGTATGAAGGCTGTTCAGCATAGGCCTGGGACAATGCCATCTGCTGGCTTTCTTCCCTCATGGGCAAAGACCCTGCTCAGTATGCCAGAACTTCCTGGTGGTCTTCTTAATCTTAGGTGTCTCATATGAAAGGTCTGGATGGTTTTACTACCTGGGGCAGGAGCAATCCTTAGCTCTTGCTTCTCTCTCTCACTCTGTCTCATCATGTCTACCCAGCTAACACACTGGACCCATTTGTTCCCAAACAGTCAGCTCCATAAAACTATTGCATGTTTGAGGCAGGTGGACCTAGGAGCTCGTGGATCCCTGGAGACATCTACATCATCTGTTTGTGTCTCTGGCTTTTCAGAGTCAGGGAACAGCCAACGTTCTGTCTAGCAAGCTTTCAGAGAGCAGAAGTGGAGTTGGCAACCCCTAGGATCTGCACATCTAGCTGACCCAGTAAAGACAGACAGACAGATAGACAGACAGACAGATATGTGGGGCAGGCAGGCAAGCACCTGTCATGTCAGCTCATTTGCATCCTTAAAAAAAATCAACTGAGAATTGTGTTAAAATTAGACTCTCCTGAAGGCAGTTGGAGTCAAGGAAATTAGTTGAATGTTTCCTCAGTAATTGTCAGTGCGGCTGTGCAGGGTGTGCGGTACCTGAGAGAAGCCGATAATAAACAACCCAAGAAGCCAGAAATAAACAAACTGGCTCGTCTCTTTCTTCTGTCTCTTGTAGGCTCCTATTTAGGCCTCTGTGTGTGTGTTTGTGTGTGTGTGTGGCTTTTTCCTCTCTGTGGACAGAAACAGAAGCGGCCAATAATATCCACCAACCCATAGCAGAAGGAAATCCCCAGCTGGGGACAGATTTCATGATATTTACTGATTGTCTGAACTCTGTGAAGCTCTGAATTCAGCTGGGGTAGTCAGGTGTGGACCCAGCCCTCACCTGTGTCTCGCAGGAATAGTGAGATGTGCACACAAATAGTGATAACTCAAGAATGGAAGAGAGATGTGAGAGGCAAAACCTAAGTCCTGTGGGATACAGAGGAGAAAGCCAGCAGAGAAGCTTACTCTTGGAGATGTCCTTGGAACTGGACCTGTAAAGGGCAGTCTAGCTGAATTTCCCTGCTTCGCACCTGTAATCTTAGCTACTCAGGAGATTAAGATCCAGGGAACTGAGGTTCAAAGCCAGCCAGGGTAGAAAAGTCCATGAGACTACATCTCCAAAATCACTAACCAATAGCTGGGCTAGAGATATGGTTCAAGTAGTCGAGTTCCCGCAAAGAAAGCAAACTAGTAAACAAGCAACTTGAGCCCAGAAATCAAGACCTTGAATCTAGAGGAAGAAAGAAAGAAAAGAAAGAAAGAAAGAAAGAGAGAGAAGAAGGGAGGGAGGGAGGAAAAAGGAAGGGAGAGAGGGGATGACTTGGGTAAGAGAGGGGATACCCACTCCGTCAATAATGGCACCAACATCAGAGGATCCCAGCTGCCCATGACATGAAATAGAACGACATGAGCCAATCCCTGGCTCAGTTTGCGTGGATCCAGGTTGTACAAAATGGAAATAAGGCAAGAACTCAAGAGGACACTGCAACAGGGAGGGCCTTGAAGTCTGAGTAAATCATGAGAAGGGATTAACTGTCAGACAAGGGGGAGCTGTTGAAGGATCCAGAGTATGAATGACAGATTTAGACCTGGCTTTTGTGTGGAACTACACAGCAGCCAGGCCTGGGGGTGACCGATCAGAGCAGGGAGTGGCCTAGCCTGGGTCGCAGGGAAATCCTATCCAAGAACTAGGCAATCTTGGCTGCCTGCTACAGTTTGTCACGTGTCTGTCCCTCAGAGTTTAGATAGTAGAAACTTTATCCCCAAGGGATAGGTGGGGCCTTGGTTGCGTTATGAAGGCTCTGATCTCAGGAGTCAGTTAATTCTACTATTGGAGATTTGGGTTTCTCCTAGGATGAGTCCACCTCTCCCCCTCTATCCTTCCACCTTCTGCTCTGAGATGACATAGCACAAAGACCCCCACCCCAGGGGGCCCTGGGAGCTGGGACTTCTGGGTCTCCAGAACCTTGAGCCACACCTCCTTCAGTTTCTTATCCATCACCGACTCAGGTACTATGGAATGGCAGTTCATCGTGCGGGAAGACACACTGTTCTCCAAATGTAACGCCACTTGCAGCTACCAGAGGATCCTAGCTGCCCAGGAAGGCAGTGTCTCCCTCTGGTCAGCATTTCAGGCATCCCAAGACCACGTCCAGCTTCCATCCTACCTCCTTTCTCCATTTGCACCTCTGCAGAGAAGTTCTTCCAGCAACCCCACTTCCGACCAACACTCATGATCTCGCCTCCACACTGTGCCCATGCTAGCAGCACCCACCTTCTCTCTTACCTCCTGCACCAACATCCGTCTTGCTTTGTGATTCCATCTCCAGATGCTCAGCTAGTTGAGTGGCAATACCTGAAAACACCGAGGGACCAGGCCTGGAACTCTGTTCTGAAATTTGCTGGGGGGAAAAGGCAATGGAATACAGGTACCGGTGTGGCAGGGAAGAATGCATTGGAAAGCTAAGCTCAGCCCAGAGGAGACAGGCATGGGAGATGTTTGCTTTCAGTCTCCCTTCTTCCCTACTCTGCCCCCCAAATAGATTGTTCTTAATGTTTTGCTGACAGCAACTGCTGCTCACCACCGTTGGATTCCAGCAGATGATAAAGTGACAGGAAGATTGTACCACGTCTCTCTTCCCCCCCAAAAAAAAGGTCCCCTGGGGAGAATGTTGAGCGAGGGTGATTGATTTAGTGAGACTGTGATGTGTTATTTAGGGAGAAGACAGAGCGAAAGTGAAGGAAGAAAAGGCAGTAGAAAGAGGAGGAGCCTTCCTCTACCCTGTGAGATGGAAGGTTCTGGACTCTGCCTTGGAGCTCACTGACTGGAAAAAGGGGCAGGGACCCAGTAAGTGCCCCCAAAAGGCCCTGGGGAGGTAGGGAGTACCTGAGTGGCAGCCATTATTCTGGAGGGTTCTGTGGACTCTGCTATCCTGACAGGGCTAATGCACTTAATGGGGAGGGACGGCAGGCATTTGAGCTGCAAATAAGGAGGCCTGAACAGATGAAGAGACATCAGCTGTGTGGAGTGGAAGCTAGCCTGGAGGGGCAAACAGCTGGCCACATCTACTCTCCACAGGCAGGAAAGCATGGGCCAGGCAGAGTCGGGTCACATGGTAGGCAGCAGGAAGCCAAGTGCTCACAGAGCCCAGCTACATGACCATCCATAGATCGGTGGAGACTTTCTCCCACCATCAGAGACAACATAAGGATGATCACAGTCAGATTTCTGCCAGGGCTAGACTCAATATGCTAAACAAAAGGGGAAAGCTCAGAAGGGAAGGGACAGTGGATATTAAACCTCAAGTTAGAGGGTATTCTCTTTATCTACTGTATACTCTGGGAGATAATGTCTAGAGCGAAATGTCTGACATAGAAATCTTGTTCAGAGAACTGTGGTTAGCAGATGCTAGGTCCTTTCCTCTCCTGGTTCTGAGCAAAAGACAATGGCTTCGGCCACCAAGGGATAGAGACAGGCTCCGGAGAGAGAAGGAAAATCGGTCCATAGAGATAATATAAGATTCTGAGAGCCAGAGGGAAGCACTAGGAATCCATCCACTGAGCTGCCAGAGCTCTTCCAGACGGCTCTGGAGGGAGGGCCGGCTTGGAGGTTTGGCCGAGGAAAGGACCAAATGGTCTCCCAGTGACATTTCTTCTTGTGTCTCTTCTAGGTTCTTAAATCTTCTTCTGAACAATGATGTTAACCCTTGAGGTCTCTCTGGTGGGAGAGAAAACAACGTCATTCTGTAAGGAGGAGTTGTTGTTTCTGCAGACCTACTCTAGGACTGTGGTAGAAGGGCAGGAGGATGTGCTGAAAGAGAGGAATGGGTAAAGTAAGGCAGAAGATCCAAAATAGAGAATTTTAAGAAGGGAGTTGGAAAGCAGGGATTAGAGAAGGGGTCATAGACTTTCACCACTACCCCAATGTGTCGTCGTTATACAAAGTTGAAAGAAGTCTTCCCTTGTTGAAGACACTTTAGTAGCATCTTCTAGAAAACTCTCTCCATCTCATTGTGTGTGTGTGCGCACGCGTGCATGTGCAAGCACATTACAGACATAAATGTGTTCCCTAGAATTGTATGGAGCACAACTTGCACAGTTGTATCTGGCACTTTTGCTGCTGGAAACTACAGGACTTTGTGGAGACAGATTAGTAAGCAGGGATTTTCGACTGTTTCTCTCTGCGTGATGTGATCTATATTCCCCTTTGCCATCTCTTCAAGGACCTTCAGGGGGGAAAACATTACATTGCTTTTTTTTTTCTTTTCAAAGCTTTTGGAGTTAGATTTGTTTTTCTTCTTAATGTGTCACTGTATGAAGCCAGGCCTTAAGGCTGGAGCAGTATGGCCGAGATTTATTTGGATGACACTCATCTGCTTGCACAGACAATAAGCAGCTTAGGGTGTGCACTCTGAGATGGAAGACAACTTAGCCTCAAGGTCACAGACATCCGTCTCTAAAGTCCAAGGTCCACTAGGCCAGGGGGGATCTTCCTAGTGTGTCCTTCAGGGTTTCCATCCACAGTTTCAACGTCACAAGTTGAACTATGTGGAGCTGAGATTCTCAGGCCAGCTGGGTGAGCTGCTTCAAAGTCGGCGCACACCACTAGGTTGGACGATCCAGATTACAGATCTGAAGTTGATGTGGGAGAGCAGAGCCTCACAACCAAAAAACAGCTCTACAGCCGATGGTAGGAAACCAAACAGGTGGCAGTCAGTAGCTGAAGGAAGTGTAGAGCCTGTCTACGGATGCCTGTGGCCATCCCCTGAGAAGTCACAGCATGGACAAGTGTGGGCTGCCTTCATTTCAGGAGGCCATGCAGGGATGAGCAGCAGAGAGCAGCAGGGCCATGTGTGGCTCCCTTGCTCCAATAAGACCTCCTGCTTCTCTGCCAGAGAACCCTGTCCCGCTTGGAGGTTTGCTGGGAGCTAGACTCCCTAGAATTCTTTAGAGCACAGTTCTCAAAGCTAATCAGGAACATCAGCTGCTGGATGCTTCCCCCAGCTCCACGACCTCTCACCTTCAGCTCCTGGTTCGTCTACATGAGGGAGGCCAAGAAGAGAAGGGGTCAGAACCATGCATCTTACCAGCTGGCGAGGCAGGATTATGATCATGTAATAAATCCAGGACCAGGCATGTTTATGAGGCTCTCGGAAGCAGCAGGAACAATATCATTTAGAAAACATTTATGCTCACAAGATGAAGGCAATCCCTCCCCCTTCCTTTATTTACGAGGCATGCTGGGTAATTAAGTGAGAGCTGGAAAGGAAGGTGGTTGGGAGAAGATTACCCCTAAATAATCCTGCCTGGTGAAGCTACCATCTGGTGTGCTGTGCAGCAAGGATGGCCCCCATACGCTTGGATAGTTTATTAGTGCAGGAATCCAGGGGTAGAGGTGATACCAGGAAGTATCAGTGGATACACAAACGTGGGCTGAGCTCCTGGCGAGCACGGACCAGGCCTATTTCCTGGAACACAGCATACTGCCTGGTGTATAGCAGTTTTTTAATGCATGTTGTTGAATCAATCATCCACCTATCGATTCCATCATGACCTGAGGGGTGCCTACCCATGCCAGATTCTACCCTTGATTCAGGTGAGCAAGATGGATGAAGCTGCAGCCTTCTTGGAGCAGTCTGGCAAAGGAGGCATCAAGCAAAGGACTCTGATGATTATTTCACTGTGGTAGATTTGTCCTTTTCCTGGCCATCACAGTGAAGGAAAAACAAAAAAAGGGAAGGAAGGAGATAGGGATGATTAGGCCTTGTGACTTGCAAGGATGAACTGTTGTAAAGGAAGCTTGCTAAGTCAGTTGTAGTCTCTGGCAACAAACATCGTTGGCCAAGTCAAGCCATTGACTAAGACAACCCAAGAATGTGCATTGCCTTTGGGTGCTGGGGCTAGGCAGAGAGACCCAGTCTTGTGGTTTCTAGACAGAGAGGCAGGCAGCCTGGACTGATGTCTCCCTCCTAAAATGCATAGCTCATATGATATGTATACCTCCTGTCCTCTTAGGCCTGGCTGCAGTCACCTCCAGGCTTAATCAGTAAAATCTGGGTGACTTTTGGAAGGTCAAACATTCCCCTTGAACCTCTTAGAATGAATACTTTTGCACATGGCTTCATGAGAACCAGCCTTGAGAAGCTGCCTTTTGTGGAAAGCTCCTAGAGCAGGAGACCAGCTGTAAAGAGACTAAGAGGCCAAGGACCCGGAGCACCTGATGTAGGAATGAGGCACCATCTTGGAAGAGAGGTCTATCTCTCGCACCCAAACCATGAATGTCCTGGTCAGTTCCTTCCCAACTTCAAGTTGCTTCAAGTCTTTTCATTTCTGGCAACACATAGAGATTCTGGAAGCCACAGACCATTTGGTTAGCAGCTTGCATCAGGTGAGTGCTTAGCAGACTCCGTTTACCTGAAGGAGGTCTCCTTTAGAAAAGCAGCTATTTCAACAGAGCCATTCCCCACACAGGAGGAATGGAACCAACTCCTCTGTGGATGACCTTTTGACCATGGTGATCACCTATGGGATCCTTGCAGGGCCTCCACTCTCCTAGCTCAATGATCAACCAGCTCAGGGCCTCCAGCTTGGCCTGTGGGGTCCTGCAGCCTTTGGTGCTACAGTGACAGAATTGGCTGTAGAGGAGGGTGGGGTCCTGTGAGGACAAGATGCGTGTCTCAGTGCTAACTGCTGGGAGATGGCTGATGGGGCAGAGAATGACCAGGAGATAATGAGGGCCCATCCTGCAGACAGGAGCCAGGGTTTGTAGAGGATCAAAAATCACCCAGCAGGGACAGCTTCGGAGAAAGAGTTTTATGCCACTAAGTAATACCAAATTGGGCTTTATGAGTGAGGTAGAGTCTATCTTTAAGACTTTAAAAAAGACATTTACCGCCGATTTCTGCTTAGTGCTTTACTTATGCTATTAAGCTTCCATTTCATGCACAAATGAATTATGCAGGGAATACTGGGGCTTAGTTTCAGCAGGCACACAGTGGGCTGAGCTACTTACTGCCTTTCTATTACTCTGGTGTCAGCACCCAAAAAGATGTTGGATGCAGTTCTGGCAGATTAACAAATTAGCTGGGCTGCGATCACCTAAAGTGTTGCCAAACTGTCAGGGCGAGTCTGAAACTGAAGATTGAGAGGTAGCAGGTGAGAGCTGGTGGCTTCCTGAGCCACCTTGGCTGCACTGAATCCTTGGGACCATCGTAGGCGTAGGGAGGGTTTGATTTTTTCAAGGGGCAAAGCAATGTCACCATCTGAGAGTCAGCGTTCCCTCCTTTGGAGGCCAACTCAACCCAAGTCCTTGGTGTCCTAGGAGCCTCTGACTTCTTCAGGAACTGCTTGGAGTTCTGCTCCTGGTTCTCCAGGACACAAGCTCATCTTCTGTTGCACTAGGGACAGTTCTAGATGTACAGATCTCCACAGAACTACTTTGTTGTTGGCCTCGGCTTTCAGGCTACAAAGTAAGGCTGTCAGACCTTTTGCCCATTTGACTCAGGCATTCCCCTAGCCTGGGACTGACCTTCCTAACTCTTCCTTCAAAGGTGGGTAGAATAAATAAGAGCCTTAGAGACATGGTATCCTGTCGTCAGGGCTCACCACTCCTGAATTCTCTTGTCTACTGTAGAACTGTGAGCATTCTATTGCATGACTTAGCCTCAGACATACTCTACATTGTTGGAATCATATAAAGCAGATTCATACAGGCTGTGTCATGGGTTTGAAATGGAAGCAGGGGGGAGAACTCCACAGGCAGCGATGTTTGGCTTTCCACGTGATTGTTTCATAATCCTGGCACCTAGCCCTCAGCTCCTATATATTAAGGAATACTAAGATAGTCACTAAATTATACAGGATTATAGCTGGAAGGGATGTTTCTCCTGCCAAAGCAGAGGGGTCAAGGGCTTCAACCAAGATCACAGTCAGTGAGTGGAGTGGATAAGCTGGACGTGGCCCTCAGCGCTCCACGCTGTCTCTCCTCTCTGCTTGTTCTCAGCCTGCTGGCCTACAGAACAGCATGGTTTCTGAGGAGAAATTTGTGTGCACAGAGTACCTTTGAAATACAATGATGACTTCTGAGCTGAAGGCAAAACAGCCATCTCTGCCAACACATTTAAATCCGTTTACCAAAGGGAAAAGTAGATGAGAAAAACCCACTCCCTAATTCTCCCTGTGACTTACTTAAGTCTATAAAGTGTTCTGTGTCCCTGAGAACTCAGTTCAGATCACGCGCATCGATCCATCTGTCAAAGGAACATTTCAGGGCGTAACAGTGTACCCAGTTCAGTACTAGGTACTGAGGATTCAACAACGAGCAAGACGGACAGATGCCTGCAATCAGAGGCCTTTCAATCTAATGAAGGGTTGTGTGGAGATAAGCCAGTGATTATGCAGAGCAATGATCGCTATGGTGAGGGAAGCGCAGAGGAGGAAGATGGGATGTGTGGGTGTCATGCTAACCAAGACACTTAGAAGAATGAAAAGAGCAAGAGTTGATGGCCACATGAAGACATCAGGTGCATCAGGACAACTGGTCACCCTCACCAATGATCTAAAAAAGAAAAAGATAAACACCTAATGGGACTGGGGCTGAGGGCAGGTTTCCTAGCAGGGCAGATGTACAATCTGACTTGCCATTACCCTGCTCTAAGTGAAGATTTCCAGAATTCATATTGATAAGAAAACTGTTGCATACAGATGAGATATTCAGAATCTAACTTTGTTCATCTTATCCACTGGGCATGCAACTAATTTTAATTTATCCAATGCCATTCCTTCCTGCAAGGCATCCCCAGTGCCCTCAATCAGATGATCTCTTGATTGCCTTCTCTCACATCCATCCTTCAAGGAAGTCATTTCCTGAAAGTGCTAGACGCAAGCTCCAATTGCAAAAGCAGCCTCTAGACCTTCCACATGATTAGAATTTTCTCCCGTTATCCAAGATCAGAAATGGTCAGAGCCAAACCTCTTTTCTAGCTTCCAAACAATTTTTTTTGTTTTTTTTCTTTACATGTACAATGAAGTCATTGCCCTGGGTTGAATCAATCCTTTCTTGCAGCTTTCTGCTAGTGTGACTTCTCACATCTTTTTCTCCTCTCTTCTCTTGTCTTTTTTTTTTTGATTCTTGTCCCTAAGGAATATCCCAGACGCTCTCCAACTTTTGCTACACCCCTTGGCCGCTCAGATTCTGACCCATTGCAACATTAACGTTCCTCATTCCCACACTTCATCCATGAGGTACCCTCAGCCAGAGCAAGAAGAAAATGAAAATACAGATACGTGGGAAAAAAAGCTTCATCGACTGCAATGCTCTGCTGGGCTTTAAGCAGTAATCTTGATCAATTAAGCTTCTCAAGAGGCAATGTGGGAAATGCCATGGTACTCACAGCTACAGAGTGATGAAACATAGAGATGAGAGTCCTCTCAGATACTCCATTGGAATGGAGTCTGGTGGAGAAAGCCAGTGAGCAACTGATACGATGAGAGCCAAGAACACTTATTGTCCTATGCAAACAGCCTGGACCATGATGTCTCTTCCATCCTCTCCTCTTTGGTCCAAGGAGTCCTAGGAGGTTGCTGAGAACACCAGAGCCTGCAGAACTGCCTCACCCAAACCAAGTAAGATTTAAATGTCCTGTGTACAGTTCATCAAGCCTGAATGGCTGGCTTTATTCATAAATGAGGTGGGCGTCCCATTGCATTTCATGAAAACTTCCTTTGTATACTTGAAATGAAGCCAGGTCCTGGTGACTCAGGCCTGAGCTCTTAGCTACTCAGAAGCCTGAGATGTGACGATCAAGATTCAAAGCCAGCCCAGGTAGGAAAGTCTGTGAGACTCTTATCTCCAATTAACTACTCAGGAAAAGCCAGAAGTGACACTGTGGCTCGAGTGGTAGGCCCTGAGTTCAAGCCCCAGGACCAGCACAAAAAAAAATCACCTGAAATCAGGAACTTCAAGTAGCTAATAAGGTACTGGCCGTGTGGAATTTTGCTCTTTCATTCAGCCACTTTAGGCAGGGTATGTGTGCATGCGGTGGAGGAGATGGGGTGGGAGGAGAGGCCAGGGATGATGGATTTATCCAAAGGAGATAGAGACAGCAACCACAGAGAAACTCAGGGCTTTCTAATGAAATGGAAAGTCTTCCATATACATCGCTGAATCAATGGACAGTGTTTTAATACACACCTTGTAAGATCATAAAAGGCGTCCCACCATTAATGAAGATATTCAAAAAAAATTTTTTTGGTCGTCGGGCCTGAACTCTGGGCCTGGATGCTGTCCCTCAGCTCTTCAGCTCAAGGTTAGCACTCTACTCCTTGAGCCACAGTGCCACTTCCGGCTTTTTCTGTTTATGTGGTGCTGAGGAATCAAACCCAAGGCCTCATGCATGCGAGGCAAGCGCTCTACCACTGAACCACCTTCCCAGCCCCTAATCAAAATATTCTGAGTCAGAATGATTTGGCAAAAGCTTTTTCATTTGGGAATTGACCTTTCTGAGGAGCCCTGGTTATAGAAGGCTCTGTACTGACCATTAGGAGGGAAAGAAATTAGGAGCAAAAGTAAGAATGTCAGACCAACTATGTTACACATATCCAAAGCTGACTAGTTGTGGACAAAGGCTGCTAATATCACTGATCTCCAAATTAAGCCATTTTGGTGGGAGACAGACCAGGGCACAACAGACTCCCAATCAGAATCAGGTGAAGAAAAAGGGGGCCAGGCCAGACCAGGTCAGGGACAAACCTGTACTCTTCTATTACATCCTTTACCATCTAGACCTTAAAGCCATTCTTTCTGAATAGTCTTTGTGGTTGGTTGAATTGCAGCGTGGTATCTGTGCACAGCTTATCTTCAAATGTGTTTACTTTTTCTTAACTGACCAGTTTAAGTGTCTCAAAATACCATTTACATGGCTGGGAAGGTGGCTCAGTGGTAGCGTGCTTGCCTTGCATGCATGAGGCCCTGGGTTCGATTCCTCAGTACCACATAAGCAGAAAAAGCCAGAAGTGGCTCTGTGGCTCAAGTGGTAGAGTGCTAGCCTTGAACTGAAGAGCTGAGGGACAGCATCCAGGCCCAGAGTTCAGGCCCCACGACTGAAAAAAAAAAAAACTAAAACAAAAAAAACAACCCATTTACAGTCAGGTGTAGTGTTAGATACCTGCCATCCAAGCTACTCAGGAGGCAGAGGTAGGCAGATCTTGGTCTGATCTGAGATTTTTGCCCAGACAAATATGGGGAATCCTATCTAAAAACAAAAATCAAGGAACAACAAACAAATCAATTAAAACCCAAAGGTGGGAGATGTGGCTGATTCAAGCACAAGACCAGAGTTTACTCTCCAGTACTGCATGTGTTTACTCTCTAGGACTTGAAAGCTAACTAATTACTCAATCAATTAAAAAAAGTGTTACCCCAGTGAGATAAAACAGGTTCTTATTCCACTTGCAAAATAGAACCCAAACAGAAACTATTTCATAAGTAAGTAGAGCCGCCCCTTACAAATGTACCTCACGCATACATGGTAGGTACAATCTATCTTGGCTTCTGTGTCAAAAGCTCTGATGTTTGGGGGATGACCACCATGAAGTAACATTAAGATGGGGGACAAATGTCAGCAGCGGGACACCAGCCGGGGAGGCTGTGCCCCTGGGACTGGATGTCCTCAGCTGGTAAAGAGACCGGGCACGGACAGGCTGCTGGCCCTCAGCCGACATTTGTGTCAGACTCTGAGGTCAAGCAGGGTGATCATGGCCTGAAACATGAAGGGTTTAAAACCATTTGTAACATCATTTCTGGTTTATTACTCAGACTTGTATTTTCTGCAGGAGGCTTGAAGGTTTAGTTTATGAGAGTGCATGAAAGATTCCCTGCATCCTGTGCTTAATTCCGTTTCCCTGCCTTCCTTTCCCTTCCATCCTTCCCTGTAAACCCCCCATGCACACACACACACACACACACACACACACACACACACACACACATACCCACACCACAAGTATCACTTCTTTTTTCTTGACATGACAACTGGGACATGAAAGACTAGGAAAATGGAGATGTTAGTGGGGATTGGGGTTCACAATCTTCTCCATCTATCAATAGAATGTCATAGCTGCAAGAAACCTGGGGAACTATCTAGGAGGTGATAATCTTCTTTCCAACTATGGAAACTCGGGTCCAAGGATGACTGCAGCCCAGGTAGAATATGAACTTCCTGTCCAAACGAAGACAAAGCCAATTTCACCCACCATGTGCTGACACTCCTAAAGCTGTTCTCAAGGTCATGTCTTGTCTCTGTACCTGTCCCTGCACAGACCCACAGAAGGCCACCGAACAGCCACAGATCAGGCTTTGGTTATCACAGGGCCTCATTAGACTCCTGGGGCCTTTGACGTACACAAAGAGAATGAAAGTCTCTAGTACTGTGATGATCTGAGATGAGCCCAGGCAGCTGTGGAGAGCCAGGCCTAAACCAGCTCTCCTTCTCCAGTCCTTGGTACTTCCACTCTGGCCTCTCTGTTCCAGAGGCTGCTGGGACCTCCGGCTCCAGCCCACCTCCACTGTAACTCATAGCGGTGACCCAGCGCCCCAGCTCCTGGGAGAAGAAACAGAGAACAGAGTACATGAGCGGGTAGCCCGAAGGCCCAGCACAGACTCTCCCTCTCCTCTGCTTAACATAAACCCAGGCCGGCAGAGGAGGCCACTGCGAGGTCACACATTCCTGGTGGATACAGAGCGTCTTTGTCTAAGGCTGCCAGGCCTCTGGCTCTGGCTGACTGGGGCTGGCAGGCTAAAGCTGAATATTCTCTCTGCAGACAAGTGAGCATTCTCAGAGACTCAAGACACAACCATGGAAGAGAAAGGACACAGACTCATGGAAGCTGGAGGACACACACATACACAGAACACACATGCCCCATGCATACATACAATGCACACCATACACACAACATGCAACCAACATGCATACACATAGACAACACACATACACACTTGCCACACACACAATACACATGCATGTACACACACACACAAGTCCAACTTGATCTTCAAAAGTGCTTGAAATTGGAAATGGCACTATGGCTCAAAGTGGGAAAGCACTCTAGACTTCAGCACAAAAGCTTAGAAATAGAACCCAGGCTTCGAATTCAAACCCCTGCACTGCCCCACCCCCACCCCTACCCCCACACCAAAAAAGTACTTGAATCCACCAGCAGTAGGATTTCAGGATTGGATCATTTCTAATTTCCTGCATTTCCTCCTCAAGTGAAAGGGAAATAGTAATAAGTCCTAGAGGATCCTTGTGAGATTAGAGTAAAATATAACCCCTACCCCCAGCCACACACACACATACACACACAGATTATCTGTATCAGTAAATTCTACTGTGTGCTGTTTCTATTGGTCAGGACACCTTTCCAGTGCACCATTACCCCTCCTCCCTCTGGTAATGGCCATCCTATCCAGAAAGTGGTGTCCCACTCCAGGGCCCCAGTGAACAACTTCGTGGGAGAGGGGAGGCATCAAGACTAACAGGGACCAATGGGAGTTCCTATGCTACACATTTAGAAATGGAACAAGAGAGAAATGAAGTTTGGCAAATGGCTGGGAATCGAATCTAAAAATTCAGTGATACACAGTAAGGACGGAGAGGAACTTATCTATAGAACCACAGGAGATGCGGGGAGATGAGCAGAGAGACCCAGAGAAGGACAGAGCTTGCTGGCAGATCCCAGTCCCTGGCTGAGACCCAGCCATGTTTGTTTCTTTGGTTATTATAGGGTGACCCTTGCCACACAGCTCCCCTGCTTTCCTATACAGGCTTGAGGTATTTCTGTTGCTTACAACTAATTTGTCTCCCTGGAAAATGGTGATAAATGATGATAAATGATGATGCTAATGATGCAGTCATTACAATAGTAATTATCTGCACATCAGGATGGATTGGATCTTCAACCTCTGTATCTCAAAGAACGTGGCTTTGGGTCCCTTTAAAAATGATAATAATGTAGATGGCCCCAGGGCAATTGTCAAACCTTTGCCTAAGCCACTGCCATTAAATATGAAGAAGAAGGTTAATCAGGAGGAAGGATAAAAATACCTGTCTGATTCCCTCTCTATCCAAAGTATTTTTTGGAATGTTCCTGGCTTTACTTAAAAATATGGCATGCTCCTCTGAGCCTTTAGAACTCTGTCATTTACCTTGGACAAATAGCCTTTTTGAGCTTTAGAAATGTTGAAATGATACCATCATGAACAGTTGTAGGGAAGGCGTCAGACACAAAGTGGCATGTTCAGTGGGTCATAGCAATTATTATCAAGCTTTTCCTGATTGTGCATCCGCACTGCCTCCCACACACATTGCCAGGATCCTTCTCACAGCTACCATTTCCAAATATGAGCACAAGGGCCTTGGTGAAACAGAAAGGTGAAAGTTATCTTTCTCCATCACTGGTTGTGGCACAATTCTACAATGAGAGTGCTGGTAAGAGACTCCGAAACCTTGAGAAACCCCAGCCTGGCCAGCAAGGAGTCTCTGGGCAACCACATTTACGTATTCAACATTTTACTAGGTTGTGTGGAAAGAGATAGAAATGAAGCCTAACTAGGACCAATGGTCCCTCTTTTTCCTCAAGAATCTTCCAATGAGTGATATGTTTGAACAGTAAAGCAACCCAAAGACCGGTCAACATGGCACAAATGAAGTGTTTCCACGCAATGGAGGACAGAGGTAAACAAGACTGGCCCGATTTCTGAACCACTGTTGGAAGGGATAAAATAGCTCATCACAATGGCATTGAGAGGGAAGAACGTGATGTTCTTTGTGTACTAAGCAGCCATTCACGAGAGGACTCGGAAGCAACCAGAAGCTTGAGCCCAAGAGGGTGGGGGTATAGAGATGCTGATACACCCTCTAGAGTTATCTGAACATAGTTGAGTTCATGTGAATGAATGAACGCCTTCATGTCGGCGCTTTCAAGTTGGGCTGCACACTGGAAACATCCCCGGGAGCTTTACAAACATACTGGTGGATGCTTGATCTGGTCCACAGAGACTGATCTCATTGATCTGCCCAGGAATCAGGGGTTTTCACAACTCTCAGAACTCTAACCTGCAGCCAAGGCTGAGAAGCACTGTGCTACACTGAATGTAATGAGATAGGAGCAAGAGGCCCCTGCGGGGTTGTTTTTCCTCTCTGTTGATGGAAGTAATCTGGAGGTGGAAAGCTGGATGTTTGGGGCCAAAGGTGAAGGAGATGGTTTCATAAATGACTCATCCTCACACATCCCTGGTGTCTGATTTCACTCCTACACTTGAGTATCCCTCCAATACCTTCCCTTTGCTCAGACTCCCCACCCCCGTCCCCGGGTCTGATCCCCAGGGGGTCAGTGCCCAAAGGACAACTTTCATTACTTGTGGTCTGATAGACCATTCATTGTGAGAAAGGGAAGGTCCCAGCCCTGCTGAGTAGGTGCCGTGGGTCTCTGGTGGCCATCTGGACAAAGAGACCATTTGTTAACTTCCTAGTGGCAAAGTTTTGGAAGTCATGAGGAGCTCATTCATTCATGCTTTTCCTCACAGACCAGTGTCTTCGCATCTGGAAGGGTGGGGAGTGGATGTAGGAGAGGCAGGAAAGAGCTTCAGCTCATCATCTCCACCCAAGGGGGCTCCAGAAACCCCTTTGGTGTGACCTCATTCAAAACTTGAATAACCAGATCCCATGAACAGCAACCCCAGCATCTCTAGTCTAGGTCTGTGTACCTCTGGCTCATCCATTTACCTGGTATATGAGTCACCATGTACTTCCCGTGAGCTAATACAAGGGAAGTATAGGCTGCCCCTATCTGCACTAACAGAAGACATACTTTGGAGTGATGGATGGGTTGATTCCTCTCAGTGAACACCACCAGCACACACTTGTTCCTGCAGCCATTTTTGTGCACTATAGTCCTACCATGCCCCCTTGGGTAGAGTTGATTGGATGAATGTTGAGCTCTTGACCCAAACTAGGCCAATCAGAGGCTTTGTCTCGGAATCTGAAGAGTTTCACTCTTTCCACAGACCTTGAAAGCTACAGGGGAGTATGTTTCCAGCTAGAAGATTAAGAAGCAGAGGAAGGAGGAAGATTCTCATGGAATAATCAGGAACAAGTCTGTCATCTGGCGTAAGTACCCACTCTGGGGCCCAGACAACTGTCTAACCTTTAGAGTAATAATAAATCGTGCTTTGAAAATGTGAGCCACCTTGAGTATATTTCTGTCACTTGGAACCGAAGATACTGAAAACCTATATTGACACAGTGTTTTATTGGGTACCTGACTCTGTTCTATGTTCTTTCTGTATGTTGCCTCATTTAAGTTTTACAGCACCCTTTTGAAAGTACTGTTGCCTCCAATTTATGGATGAGGAAACTGAAGCACAGAGCATTTAAGTGAGTTGTCTAAGATCACACAGCTATCATAAGATAGCCTGTGGGGATCCATATTCAGATTTTCCCTGTAACTTTCTTGTGCAAACTCCACCAAAAGATAAGCTACTTGGGAGGAATGTGGTAGTTCATGCTCTAGGGGAGTCTGAAGCAGGAGGCGCAGCCTGGACAACTTAGATTTTTTAAGGGCCGGAGCTCATGGGTAGAGTAGTTGGAAGTTCATAGCAACATGAAATTGGGAACTAGGTGCCCCAGGAGTCACAGTTTAGGAAAGGACATTCCCAGCCAGAGAGGACTAGGAAGGCTCCTGGAGGAAGTGTGGATAGGCTGGCCGAACTCTTCCACCGGGAGAGAACAGGACAGGAGGTCAACAATATGGACAGTGGTAGGAGTGACCTCACAGGGGCTCACACCATGGGGAGCCCAGCCTGTTGGCACAGAGGCTGTGAACCTTGCTGACCACTGGGGAAGTGGATGGAGGCAGGGAGGCCAGTGCATGGAGGCCCTGCTTAGGTAGAGACCATGAGGGGCAGGGGAAATGCAGGAAATGGAGGTAGCTCAGACCCCTATATTTGGACTTCCGCTTCTACATCAGCTCTGGTTTGCCTCAAAAGGTCCAAAGATCCTATTTTTATGTCTTCTCTCTTAGTATTTACAGGCTCTGTGGGTCAGGGGCAGGGAGAAGTGTAGTCTGCCTAGCAGTGATCGGATGGCCACATAGCTGCAGCCCAGGGCTAGAGTGAGTCCCCTGGGGACTCTGCCCCCACCCCTCCACACTCCAGCAGAGATGCAGCTCCAGCTTGGTTGCAGGAAAGGAAATACTGATTGGTGGGCAAAAGCCCCCACAACGCCTTTTCCATTGGTGTTTCCATAATGCAGAGCCTTCAGTGTGCTGGGGTGGGAGGGGGTGGGGAGAAGAGGTACAGCGTGGGGTGGGGGAGGGGAAGGATTCATGACGGAGGCTGAAGCATAAAAATAAAAAGTGGATTTCAATAAAACATCGTATAAAAACAAGAAATAACTGTAAGCGGAGTTGGAAGCAAATGACATAAAAACAAAAAACCTTCAGCACAAGGCTGCTCGTTGCGATTCTAGAAAGCCGGCTCCTTGCAGCTGCACAGCGATCAGCATTCAGGGCTCTTTTTCTTTCCACCCCTGTGAACGTGTCACTTGTGGTGACATATGGTGGCTCTCTGGTTTTACATGGCTTCAGTGGTCCTCTCAACCTTGGGTGACTGAGGCTGGGCAAGAGTCCAACCCTCTCTAGAAAGATCTGGTTACAGTCGAAGGAGGAAGGTCAAGGCCACTGTTGGAAAGGAGCCCCTGCTCTCTTGTTCTCAACTTCCGGCCCTGTTGATAATGAGCCGTGGTCCTCCTGGGTTATCTCTGAGGGATGTTTTGTTGGCTTTTGTTTCTGTGTTTTGTTTGTTGTTTGTTTTGGGGGTACCAATACTGGGGCTTCAACTCAGGGCCTCATGCTGTGGCTTGGCTTTTATGTATTGATTTGTGACTTAAGGATGAGTGCCCTGTCTCTCAAAGCTACGCTTCCACTTCTGGCATTTTTTCTGGTTAATTGGAAGAGAAGAGTCTTGGTTTGTCTACCCAGGATGACTTTGAACTGGAAACCTCAGATCTCAGCCTCTCGAGTTGTGTGGATTGCAGGTAAAAGCTTCTGGCACCCAGACTAGCAGCGGCTTCTCTACCCATCAGCAAAACAGAAGCAATGGCCCCAGATCAGAGAAGGCTCCTGACAGAGGGAGGTGACAGGCCTCTCGGTCGGTAGGCACAGGTTGTGATGGAGTCCGAGTATGGTGAGGAGAGGCTGGAAATTCAAAGCACCACTACGAACGCAGCATGGATTCTCCCTCTCTGACAGGGTGAGTTCTGCAACGAGAGTGAAAAGCTAGAAGCCCTGGCACCCGACCTCCATCAATTTTCCTAATACAATCCTCAAGTCCCAGTTGGATATCTCCATCTTCTGGAACATTCTGTTCTCCCCTCTCTCTGGGAAACCAGCCAGGCCATGCCAAGCCTGCCAGCTGCCTCCCTTCTGACTATCGGAGTTGAAGGAGGTTGGAGTCAGTGACCTGGAAAGCCTCCTTCCACTGCTGTAGTCTAGGACTCCGCATCTCTGAATTAGTAACATGAAACACTGCTTCCTGAAGTGATGGTGATAGGAAAGTTCCTATTGGCTGGGGAGAGAGAGGGGTCTGCCTGTTATCTTCTTCACTTCTCATCTCAAACGGAAGGAAGAGGTATTTTACACCCATTTTACATCTGGGTGGAGGGGAGACTGAGGCTCAGAGCGGTACAGTAAGGAGATGCAGTACTTACCAGTGAGGACTAAGTACTGAAGCTGACTTGAAGTCTCACCTCTGCTTCTAGCACCAAAATCTCAAGCAAGCGACTTAACTCTCTTGTGAAGAATGAGACACCTTGCGGGTAACGCAGTACATAATAAGTATTTAATAAATGGGCGCTGGGAGGGATAGCGGTTGTTATTTTTATAGTAACTTGCTGAGGATCTTACAACTGCCAGCAGGCTCCAGGAGGAGGTAAGCCTGCTCCCTCCATCCCTAAACTCAGCCCACGTTGTTCCATTAAGTTACACTCCTCTCATGTGACTGCATTGGGAATGATCATCACAACCATTTACTGAGCATTGGCGATAGGCTAGACCCTAGGCTGGACCCTTTGCACAAATGACTGCATTCCAATTTTCTCAGCAACCGTTAGACAGGTACCATTATTCTCTCTATTTTTAGATGCGGAGATCTAGTTGGAGGCCCCTCTTTCCTCAGCTCCAATGAAGGAAGTACAGAGACAGTTCTCTAACTCCAAATCCAACTCCGAACCTCTGTTCCCATAGCTCTCTGTGCACCTGAGTTCTAGGTAAGATGCATGAGTCGAATCAGCCAGGATTTCCCATGACATGGGCTGCTCTGGGAGGAGTAGGAAGCCAACCAGAAGTGAGAGATTCTGATGGCTTTGTGGAGCAGTAGCCTATTTTGGAAGCCATGTTGTTACTTGCTCAACGTTTCCCAGCTCCTTTGGCCCCCAGATACAGAGATGCTGGGTACCGCTTTGGCCTTCAGGGCCTGTGCTCACTCAGGGAGACTTTTCTCCAGCCACCAGGTGTGGGTCAGATTGGTGGGGGACTGAGTTCCAGCTCTCCAAACCCTGATAAGGGAAGCAAGAGAACAGGTCACAGGCCAAGTTCTGGGAGACACAGGAAGCCAGGACTGACGGGAGATCCGCCCTATCAGAATCCTGGTTTTCCCCAGCATTGGTGTTCGATTACTCCAGACAGGATCCCAGCACCTCCCTGGGGGCGGGCAGAATCATTACCTATCACTAGTGTATTCTGGTATGTTCTAAGAATATCGTTCTGCCCTTACAGTGATTCTCTGAGGACAGTGACTATTCCAGGTACCCAGGCCTCCAGGGGCCTGTTCTTCAGGCAAAGCTGCACCAGAAAGGCCTAGAACATTCTCTGGGATGGCTGAGGCTCGGCTCCTGCCAGGACCTCTAAGGTGCCAGGCTTAGCAGAGCTAGCTGGGCTTGGAAATGAGAGTCGGCTCTGTGTCAAAAGAAGCGCGTTTGAAGTCTGAGCTTTCATCTCTGGGTGCTCCCCCAACCAGAAGTGACAGGGAGGGATAAAAAATGCAATTTATTCACAAGCCCAGGAGGCTCATTTCCAAACACAATAGCTCTGCCAGGCAGCAGGCCTTCCTTAGGAGAGACGAAAGGGAAAAGAGGGAAAAAAATAGAATGAAAAGAAAAATGGGGGGATGTGGGAGGGGGAGCTCTGAGGAGAAGCAGGCTATTAGAGGAAGGCTTTGAAGGGCAATCCGCTGGGCTGGTCCTGCTAGCTAGACCACAAAGCAAACCAGGGTCTCCACTGGATACCTGAGACAGCTCTACCCAGGCCTGGTCTGGGAAAAGAAAATGGCAGCCTCTGGTGGATGGCTCTTGGGTAATGTAGGCAATAAGGTTACAGGTTAGAAATAAAGCTACAGGTACTGAGCCCCCAGGAATTCAAGCCTGGGCCACCTGTCCAGCCCCAGTGTAGACCTCTCCTTGTGCCAGGAAGTCCTGGGGTCCAGGGCATTTTCAGGCAGTCTCAAGGCTAGAGAAGCTTTCTGGAACCTTCTCTTGGCAGCCTGGGACAGTCACTCTGGTTCCCTGAGTCTTGGCTGCTCTTTCATGAAAAAGAGCAAAAGATTACCTCATGCAGCCTGTTGGGTTAGGACTGAAGGAAATAACAGGTAGAAAACACCAGCCCACCTGACAGTCAAAAGGCATTGGAGATGGGTTTTAACTGCTCTTCTTCCTCCAACGTCCTACCCCTAGCTTGTTTGCAGAGCAAAGTTTGAGGCATCTTGGTCTCCATTTTTATCTTCTGGGTGAAGCTTTCCCTGTTTCTTCCACACACACACACCCCAGCCATGATTTCATCCATATCATCCTTATTATCCTGACATGTGTTGGAATATCCATCACCCAGACAGGAGTAGATTGCCAAATTCATGTTTGGACCAGACCCCATAGTTATAATCAACATTGGGACCCAACCAAACATCACCATTCTAAAACAGTCGTCTGGAATTCGGTGTGTGGGGGGGAGGGGAATCTGAAATGTTTCCAGTAAAGGTTATCGTCATTGCGTCACTAGGGGTTCAATTGTTAAGGTTTGGAAATTTGGCATCGCTGCTTGATAGCAAGGAACAGTCTGATTCTATGCCGTGGTCCATGAACGTGTGCTGGGATTTGTTTCCAGCCAGGGTGGAGAGAGGAACAGCATATTGATATTCAGGGCATGTCTCATTTGTTTCCAATGGGATTTTTTTCCCTTGTATGCTCTTCCCTTGTATGATCTTTCTACCTCCATCTCCTGAGTAGATGAGATTACAAGTGTATACTACCATGCACATTCCACTGATTAACATGGTTACTCTTCATTCCAACTCCAAAATATGACGTTTGAAGTTAGTCTAAGTGGAATTTAAAAATGAAATACCAAATACAAACATTAAAGATTCTTTAGATTAAGGTGATGAATTATAAACTTCCATTCTACAAAAGATAGGAATTATGACGTAATTGAATCTCTGTACTCAGCTTGTATTCTTTCTTTTGTTGTTGTTGACTAGGGAGCTTGAACTCAGGGCCTGAGCCCTATCCTTCAGCTCTACCACTTTAAGCCACAGCTCTGCTTCTGGTTTTCAGATGGTTAATTGGATCTAAGAGTCTCATGGACTTTCCTACCTGGGCTGGCTTCAATCTATGATCCTCATATCTCAGCCTCCTGAGTAGCTAGGATTACAGGTATGAGAGACCAGCACCCTGCTCAGCTTGTATTCTTTGTCAACTTTTTTATAACTGTTTCTTCACTCGAAATGGATCATTGTTTAGCCAGTATCCCTTCTGTCTTACTTTCCAGTTAATTATTTGCAAGAATGTGAGACCCAAGGAAGTGGTCCACATCCCAGATCATCGGCTAAGGGAGGTTGTGCTCTGCCTAATGACAGAGGGACACAGAAAGGTCTTTTGAGAAGCTTTCAGTGGCTGACAAAGTGTGAATCTTGGGAAATATTAATATACATATACTAAATAATTTCCAAGAGGATTAGAATCAAACAGGCAATGCAGTCCCAGTAATGATCTTTTTTTGCGCATGTCTGCCCATGAAACTGGAAATTCCTGAAGTTGACATCTACTCTCTCTTTTCTCTTCCTATTCCCAATTCTTAAAATAAAGCCTGTCATATCCCAGGAGTTTCATCAACAGGAGACAAATGAAGAGTGGGGAGACTGTCAAAGGAAACCAACTCCTCTGGCCAAGAATTGCTCTGTCTAGGCCCTGGTTACATTCTCCCCTCCCACCCCCCAGCTGCCTGCCTGAACAGTAAACCGGGACCTGGTAACAGTCCTTAGCCACATGCAGTAGAAAGAGCGTAGCTAGACACAAGCAAGGAAGAAAAATACTGGCTTCCCTCAGACTGCTCAGAGGACAGGGGCCTCCATGGCCTGTTCCTGCGCTGTCTGTAATTCTCAGACAATTGCTTAGTCTCAGTCTAGGATCCCACTTGGTGTGAGTCCCTGGAGCCTCCTCCCCTTCCAAAGTCCTCTACTGTACACAAGGCTGGACAGAGCCTGAGTCCCTGGCACCACACAGGTGTCAGATACGACCTTGGGCACCATGAGGTCAGGGAGGCCACTCTGCAAGCCCATGGTGAGTGGGCACAGACAACTCTGTGGACAACGCTGTGGTCCTCCCTCTCCTCATGCTTCTCCATTCCTCCTGCCTTCTTCTCCATCTTCACACTTGGCCACTCTCTTGGACCCTTCTGTAGTTAACTCTCTAAGGCTCATTAACTACAAAAATCCCTAATTTTACACCCCACCAATTCAGAGGAGTTATTTTTTTTCCAGCTATAGTCATTCTTCCTTTTGAGTATTAATTTCCTCTAACACTTACCCTATTTATCACTTTAACAGTGAAATTAAGACAATTATTTTAATGAGGTAATGGGTGATAAAGAGCAGGCGATACACATTTATTATACAGTAGGCCAGAGTGTCTGTCTAGATAAAAGTGAGTCTTGTCAATAATATATGAGGTACCAATGTGTTCTAGGAGGGTTGGGCCAAGAAGGGTTCCAGCTCACTGATTTAAATGCACCTGTTCTGCCAGGGTACCTGTGTCCAGGCTTTCAGGACTCATAACGTGGCATGCCAGTCACTGCGACTGACAGTTGCTATTCTCTTGTGGAAGGCAGGGCCAGCACCCAGAGGCTGCGCTTACTGGATGCCAGCTTCCTCCGTGCCAGTTGTTTCCTTGGAAAGTACTCTTCCTCCTCCACTGCACTCTTCCACTTCCTTACCTTCCACTGTCTTAACTTTCCTGCTCTATTGCTCATCCTTCCCCATTTGCTCTTACTTATTCTCTTCTTCATGAACAAGGACGTTCTCGCATTTGGGTCTTTGGCACAGAGAGCAGGAACTCAGTACTAGATGACAGAGAGTAGACTTACCCAGAACTCAAGAACCCCAGCTTCCATTCAACTTCTGCTTTGGGCACCAGTGACCAAAGCTAGAAGTTCTTCTCACTTCCTTGCTTCATCCAACCCTCCAATATCCTTCCTTCCCATTGGTTAGGAATAATGCACAAAAGAGCTTAGCATCTACTAGTTGTAAAAAAAAAAATGGTAGATTTTGAGCCAGGAGCTGGTGGCTCATGCCTGTAATCCTAGCTACTCAGGAGGCTGAGATCTGAGGATTGCAGTTCAAAGCCAACCAGGGTAAGAAACCTGTAAGATCGATATCTCCAATTAACCACCAGAGAACCAGAAGTGGATCTATGGCTCCAAGTGGTACAGCACTAGCCTTGAGCAAAAATCTCCAGGGATAGCGCCCAGGCCCTGAGTTCAAGCCTCATAACTTACAAAAGGGATGGATTTCATTGTAACATGTTTCTACATGTCTATAATAAACATTAATCATATTCACCCTTGTAGCCTCCTCTTGTCCCCCACCCCTGCTATTGTTCCTTTACTTTTCCAAAATGGCCCATTTCCACTTTTCCTGTCTTCCACAAGTAACAGAAAGCATGGGAAGAGGAAAATCTATTGTTTGGACTTAAAAGCATAGGATTCCCACAATTCCATTTCTAGGCATAATATATACTCATGAGCACTGAAATATAGCCTTAAATAACATTTGAATGTAATCATATAAAGACATACATATATATGATGAATATTATTCAGCTCTTATAAAGAATGACATTCTGGTGCATGCTAGCACATGGATGAATTTTAACAATATTATCCTAAGTGAAATATTTAATACACGTAGGGACAAACATGTACCTCCTTATAAAAGGTACCTAATATAAACCAGCTCTGCAAACATAGAAAGTAGAATAAAAGTCCAGTGTTGGTGGCAAGCAACCAAGCAAAAGCATAAGGACACAAGTTCAAGCCATGGTAGCAGTACAAAGAAAAAGAAAGAAAAGGAAAAAAAGAAAATGGGATAGAGGATATAAGATTCTGAGGCAGTGGAAGTGTTGAGTTAGAGCTTAATGGGTATAACACTGTGAATATATTTCACATCAACGATTTGTACATTTACATGTTATAGATCCTTTCTACAAGTGAAAAAAAAAAGTGATGACTAGCTAGGATTACAAGCCTAATGCTTGCTTCGGGAGGAAGAGATCAGGAGGATCATTTCCTGAGGCAGTAAGTGAGTGCGACCCCTCTTCAATCAATAGCAGGCCATGGTGGTGGCCACCTGTCATCCCAGCTTCATAAGAGGTAGAGAGAGGAGGGCTAGGGTGTAGGCCAGCCCCAGCAAGACAAGTGAGACCCTTCATGAAAAGTAATGAAAACCAGAGCAAACAAACAAAGAGGCTAAGTGCATAGTGCATATGACATCAGCCTTCATTTCTCCAAGATAAATGTCCTTGAGTACCTTGCTGGGTCCTAGAGTCACTCTATGTTTAGATAATCTCTTAAGAAACCAGCAAACAGTTTTCTTCCTCTGAGGGATAAATCTGTTCTCACCTAGGAGGGTAAGGATTTCTCAGCACAGCTAGATAGCAGTAAGATCTCTGGCTCCACGCTAGGTCTTCATGATACCATTTGGGCTCTCACGTCTGCCCATGCCCTGGAAGGAAGCAGAGTTCTGGCTCTTCCCTTGGTGTCTTCTGACCCCCCACCCCACCCTCACCCTGGGGTTGGGGACTCCAGCCCGGCCCAGTGGTGTTCCAGGTTCTCTGCCCCCTCACCAGTACATCGTGCCATGACTTTTTTTCCATTGGAGTCATTGATTGGTGTGCAGTCACATTCACTGTGATGCTCATTTGTCCTGTGATTAGTTGCCATCTGTCTATCTGCAGTGATATGCTTTACACGCCGTTGCCCATTTAATAGTGAGATTGCTCATGTTGTTTTCAGCTGAGTTTGAGAACTCTTTATATAGTCTCAGTACTAGTCCTTTGTCTGATGCGTGATTTAGAAATACGTTGTCCCAGCCTATAGCTATTCTTTTCATTCTCTCACAGGGCTTTTCAGCAAGCAAAATTTCTAATTTGGATGAAGTTCAGCTTATCAGTTGTTTTTTTTAAATTTATGGTTTGTATGTCCTTCTGACATGAGATTCCAAAATTCTTTGGCTAGCGGGGAATATTTTTTTCCTTTTCTTTTTGTTTCCTTAAAAGTGTTAGAGTGGTTGCATTTTAGGCTTAATCCCGTGTTCCCATTTGAGTTTTTTAAAACATGGAATTGATAAGGTTGAATTCAAGGTTGTTTGGTTGGATGGATTTGGCGGCCGTGTGTGGGTGTGGTGAGGGCGTGGAGAGGAGGATAGGCCGGGTCTCCCATGACTGCTTCATCCTAATACCCCCCAGCCAAGGGGTTGGAATGCCTCATGACATCTTGGCCAAGGCAGAAAGCCAGGCTTCCTGCTCAGCCTTTGCCTCTGTGGCTGTGGATGAGGCCAGGTGTTCACCTGTGGTGATGGTTGTGTGCTTATATTGTCTGGCACTTTTCTGCTCTAGCCTTTGTATTTCTGGTCCTTGGACTACAGAGAGCAGGCAAGAATGGTGAGGTTTTGTTTGTTTTCCATTGGTTTTTGGTCTTCAAACAGCTGGCATTTCTGCAGCTGCTGGTACCAACTTCTTTAGCTGGAAGCATGGAATGTATATCTAGGAAAGGACTCGTCTCTGTGTTGCTTCTTGGGTGTTCAAATGTTGTCCCATGATCATGACCAGAGGCTCAGGATGCAATCATTTGTCATTTACTTTGAAGATGACATCCTAGAAGATAACCCCTACATGGATTTGGCAGCCGGCTGGCGTCTCCTAGGGTTTATCGCTCTTGTTCTGTATGCATGTGTTATACCACAGCTTCCTCAGGAAGGACTTGGTCTTAACAGAACAGTTCTCTAGCTAAGGTGGGGCAGAAGGAGCCCAGGGCTCCACACTCTGCTTGGCTTAACTCCTGTTTCCTTCTTGCAATGGGAACTGGGTGACCCAGTGCCATGTCTGTCAAATCAGTGTACCTGATTTATCGGAAAGAAAACAATCCCTCTCAACGGGATGGTACTCACTGAACAGATGAAAACAGAGCTTTGGGAGTTAAGTACATTCATCAGAGGCTCTATGCTAGGAAAACAGCAGAGTCAAGCAATCAGAGTGCAGAATTCACCACATAAACCGCGCAGGCCAGTCCGGCCCATGTAAACATTGGCTAAGTGGGTATCCATTATCATTTTTATCATCTGCTAAATAATTAGACTGCACAATGCTGAGATGTAACCCACTATTCAAGTAGGCAGAGCTGGCTTTACTCTTAGACAAGACACAGCAGGATGACGTCGCTTTTAGGTATCTGAGCATAATGCTAGCGGAGGAGGCTTGGTGACAGAAACTTCTGGAAGGACAGTTGATTCCCAAAGCATAGGTCTGCACCCTCTGTGTCCTCCTCTCACTCCTGCATGCTCACCACGAACGCAGGCCTGGCTTTCTTAGGAGAATGAACAAGGAAGCTCCTGCCTTAGGTGGGTATGCGCGCAGCCTTTTGGCTCAGCATCCCCAGGGGCTTTAGCCTTCCCTACCAGGGCCCTTCTGAAAGTAGGTCTTCTGTGCGTGGGGGAGGTGCCAGCTGAGTCACACACATGCTGTCTTTAAGAGCAAGCACCTGGCAGGGAGCCAGACCCAGCAAACATCCAGACAGGGTGCGCTGTCTCCAGTGGTGGGAGTTCAGCCATCTCTCGGCTCCTACCCCACAGTTTCTCTTCCTCCTTCTTCCTTGGCCCCGTGCCCATTCTTGCCCACTCCTCCTCTGTCTCGCACAGCAGGCATTCAGAAGCACAGGCATTTTTTTTCCCCCATGAAGGAAACAGCCTCCTCTGTCTGACGCCTCCCTGGGTCGATAAGACAGAGGATGCTCAGCCAGGCCTGGAGTCGCTTAAGAGATGGCTGCGTCTCTCTGCAGAGCAGTCAGCCTCCTCCCCATTAAGAAAGGAGATAGGCAGGCTGTCTCGCTGAGATCGCCATGCTGTCTGGGCCCTGACCCGGGCGTCCAGGCTGCCTTCATTAGCAGCAGCAGCCACCGACAACTGCTTACATTGACTGAGGGCTCACTGTTTGCCAGGTATAAGGCCAACATTGTAAGCAACATCTCATTTGATCTCGGTAACAACCCTCTACAGGGAACCACCATATCGCTACTTTGTAGAAATAACCCAAAGTAATAGCATCCAGGAGTTAATATTGTGTGCCAGAAATGGTTCAAGATACTCCATACCTATGGATTCCACCTCCGGGGAGTCGGCATCTGGGGATGGAAAATACTAGGGGGAAAGCTACATCTGGACTGAACATGTACAGACATTTTTTTTCCTTATCTTTATTCCCTAAAGAATGTAGTATAACACAAATTTACATAGTGCTTACACTGTAGTAGCTATTATAAGCCATCTACAGATGACTGAAAGTATACAAGTGTGTAGATTATAGTCAGATATGATGCCATTTTATATAAAGGATTTGGACACCAATAGATTCTGGTATCTATGGAGATCCTAAGAACAGTTCCATGGATACCAAAGGCCAATTATACTTAATACATATATATATAGTCATATAATATATAGTATATATTATGTATATCATATGTATTCTATATAATATCCATCATTATATGTAATATATGGTATATAGTATATATAATACATTATTATATATAACATATATTATATAGTATATATAGTATATACTGAATATACTATACATCCTATATATTTTATATGCTATATAATGTATTCTTATATGCTACATATTATTAAATATTATATATTATATATACTATATAAGTATACTGTATGTACTATATAAATATACTGTATATACTATGGAATATACTATGGAATATGCTATATATTCATTATATGTACTATATAATATATATATATACTATAGAATATGCAGTATATAGTATATATATATATATATATATATATATATATATACTATAATACATTATTATATATGTTATAAAATTCCTGTAAGATAGGTACCATTTTGATTTCCAAGTCATGGATGAGGAAGACGGTAACCGAAATACCACGGTCACACAGCATGTGTACGTGAAGACCTGCCATCTCCACAGCCCACACTTACCATCCACCCCTCCACCAGCTGAAATCCGTCCTCCCTCCTGAGGGGTCTGGAGCCCTGGTTCACCTGCCTATACTTCTGCCAACAGACGTGCTGAGGTCTCTCGTTTGGATAAGGAATATAATCTCACCGCCTAGCAACGAAACCACACTGACTTGAGGTAAAGCACCTTCTCTCTGGGCCTTATCCCAGCACCCCGCCTTCCCTCTCTGAAGCTCGGTGCTGAGAACAGATCCACGCAACCGTGCAAGTCAACCCAAGTTCACAAGCCCAGGGTAGAAAGCAAATCCAGCTCTCGGCAGAAAAGACTGGAATTAACATCTGAAATCCCCGCCATGGCCCAGAGAGCAACAATCTGGATTACTGCAGAAAATAAGATTTAATTCTCTTCCAAGCCCCGACAGGTTTTGCAAGAGTGCTTCTGCCGTCTTCCTCGCCCTCCTTCTCCTACGGACACTGTTATCTGCGCTCCCAGCAGACAGAGCGCCTTTGAAGGCATGTCTGGATCCGTTCATGGGCACCAAGATAAAGACAGTGAGTCTCCCTGCCTGGAGTGGCTGCATGACACCGTCCCAAACTCTCAAATATAATTCCAATTACCAAAATAAACGATTAGGGAGCTTCCTCTCTCCTGCTCTGAGCGCTCCATTAAGCAAATGAAATAGAAGCATTCAGAGACACTCCCTTACCCCTTTCCCTCCCATGATTAACTGCATAATAAAAAAGATATTAAATAAGCATACATTTCCAAGAAGCCCAGCTAAGACACAAACTATCCTAAAGACAACAATAAACAAGAGTTGTACATTTTTAGGTGACTTCGCTGCCCTGTCTTACCCGCCCCTCCATTTCCATCTGGGCCCCTTCATCTCCATCTTACTCCAAGCCGCATCAGTGGTTTGCATCTCAGCAGAGGCCTTCAGACGCTGGTTCCTAACTGTACTGAAGTTGGGCTTGACTGTCACCCTACAGGGAGTGTGCGTGAGACTCTGCCTAAGGTGGACTTTGTCTGGAGACAGCTTTGTGCTCAGACGATTGGACTAGACAGTCACGTTCTGATCTTCTCCCTCCTCCCATCCATCGCACGCAAGCCCTCAGCATTATCTACAGCTCTAGCCTCTTGCCAGTTCCAGCCCCTGGGCTTGGCAAATTCTTTTCCTTTGGTTTTGCCTTCTTAGGCCCTCACTCCTGCTTGCCTGACCATCTCTGGCAGGGCCTTACTTCCTCCATCTGTGCCCGGCTTACCATGCATCAAGTGGGGTAAGGTAGTCACCTACCTTCCTTCCAGATGACAGCATCCCAGAGCAAAATGTTCTCAACCCCGTCTCTCTATTAGAGAGGCTGCACCCTTTACTTTTTTTTCTTAGTTACTGAGGAAGAGCACACACACACACACACACACACACACACACACACACAGAGTCACTAAATGTTTAGACTTTCCCACATGATCTCATAAGCTTAAATAAATATTCGTGCATTCACTCACATTCACCTATCTGGGTACTCACATGAATATACCCAGGAAAACATTGCAAAGACAAACATCACACACACACACACACACACACACACACACACTCATATACACACATCCAATCCTGTACGCACATTAGTAATGAAAAGCAAAGGAAGCTTTGTTTTCCTATTTTATTGTAATTTCAGTGTCTAGTATGGTTCCTGGAATGAAAGAGGTATTGAACGAATCCGTTCTTTCCTGTTTCCCCTTCCTTCTCAAACTCTGTGACAGATTTCGGCAGGAGCTATGCCATGCCAGGCCTCCCAGGCCGTGTCTACCAGCCGCCCTCCATAGTACGCCAGCTCCACTGTCTCCCCCACTACCTCCAGCCAGGTTGTTTTCCAGCCTCACCAGAAAGAGAAGAAGCCCCACTGTTTCTCAGCTCCCCAGGGTGCTTGAACCCATGACTCAAGCCCCCTTCCTGCCACGTTGTCCCCTCTGCCTTGAGTGGCATCTCAACAGTCAGCTGACCTGTGGCTTCTTTCGTCAGGGTAGCTGTATTTCCCATCTCTTGTTCAACCCTCACAGCACCCTGGTATATGAGATGAATTTCTATGCTCATCTTATATATGACAGGCTCCAGAGAGGCCAGGCTCGCAGAACACTTGGCTACACGTTTGTCCAGCTGCTTGAGACCATGGTGTACTCCATAGTGGTTGTGTGAGAATCTGCCTGACCAGGAGGCAGGATGGAAATTTTAGCTCTGCACCAATTGCTGTCTGTCTCCTTATGCATGAGGCCGGAGTCTCCCATCCCTGACTGATCTCATCTCTTGCCATGTAAGCTTTCCTACTTGGATATGTAGTTTGTGGCTTGCACAAAGGAGCCTATGTGCACTCCTAAGTGGATCAGAACTTGCACCCATGGCGGGGGAATGGGGTGGGGAGGGGTGGGAGAGGGTGGGGGTCTTATTCTTCCCAAAGCGCATGAAGGCTTTGCATAGGCCGGAACAGTCTGGTTTTAAGAAACAAAGAAAAAGCCAGTACTAGCTACCAGGAGGCTGAGATGACTCTTGTTTCAAGTAGGCCACCAAAAAGCCAGAAATAGAGCTGTGACTCAAGTGGTAGAGCACTAGCCTTGAGTAAAAATGCTCAGGAACAATGCCCTGAGTTCAAGCTCCAAGAAAGAGGAGGAAAAGGAGGACAGAACAAAAAGTAAGAAGAGGAGAAGGAAGAAAAGAGGAGAAGAGGAGAAGGAGGGAAGAAAGAAGGAAAGAAAGAGAGGAAGGAAGGAAGGAAAGAAGGAAGGAAACAAAGAAAGGAAGGAAGGAAGGAAGGAAGGAAGAAAGGAAGGAAGGAAGGAAGGAAGGAAGGAAGGAAATTTCAGTGCCTTGGAAAGCTTACAAGGAAAACATCCTACCATAAAGCGGCTAACTGGAGACTGAGGGTTCCCTCTGCCCTCCCTGTTCCCTTCCAGATGCTCCTTACCAAACAGACCCAGAAGTGACAAAGGAGTCATTGGAGGCGGCCTCTTTCTGGGAGTTTCACACTGAATGCAGGTTACAAGGAAGGAGGAGCTGCTGACACATTATTGGGAGACCCGCTTTCAAGAATCTTTTTGTTTTCCGTGAGCACTGGGGACGTCCTCTGACAGGAGAGGGTGAGAGGGCTGTCCTCCTCTGCTGTGCCATGGTTCTACAGAGCTCCAGGGAACAGCGTCAGGACCAAGAGCTGGCAGTGACAGGCAGACAGGTTGCAGCACAGCTCTGGGGGAGATCCCCAGAGGGCTTTCTGAGGTAATGAGATAGGTGTTCTGGGGCTGGAGGGAGGAAGGGGAGGAGGAGTGGAGGGAGGGAGGGAGGCCCACATCTTTCTCCAGCTTTCTCCTCTATTACCCATCCAACCCTCCATTCTCTCTGTGGTACAACCACGTTGTCTGTAGCATCCTCCATCTTCCTTCCAATCTTCCTCTGACTAACTGTGGCTACTTGTCCTCCATCTTCTTTAACACCCAAACCCAGGTGGACATCCTGACTTCTGTTGCATGCTTCCATGAAGCCTACACATTTTTACCGTGTGATCAAGGTAAAAAAAAAACAAAATAAAAAACAGACTAACAGCTGACAGCACTCGGTTCTTAGGTTGGAATGCCTTTGGCTTGGGAAAATACCATGGTGATCAGCTTTGGGTAAAAGATAAGAACTTAGCCAGGTGCCGGTGGCTCATGTCTGTAATCCTAGCTACTCAGGAGGCTGAGATCTGAGGATCACGGTTCAAAGCCAGCCCAGGCAGGAAAGTCCATGAAACACTTATCTCCAGTAAACCACCAGAAAACCAGAAGTGGCGCTATGGCTCAAGTGGTAGAGCATTAGCCTTGAGCTGAAGAGCTCAGGGACAGTGCCCAGGCCCAGAGTTCAAGCCCCACAACCTACCGGAAAAAAAAAAAAGGTGGAGAACTTCAGGGATTGGTAGAGGACTCATCTAACAGACAAAATAAATAAGCAGTACCTCATTTTACAAGGGGATGATGAGTGAACTTTATAAGAATAAGAGAATAAGAAACTTTGGAGAGGTGTTGACTATGTCCTCATAGTGAGTAAGATTTGAGATGGGAGGGCTAGGTTATCTGGATATTTTAAGAAATGGGGTGCTTATACCATTTGAAGTTGCTCAGATTGCTAGAACATGAATTCCTATTCTGATATCTCCTTCCCATCAGCAGGGAGCTCTATCTAGATTGTATAAGCAGAGTAGAAATTGAGAGTGGGGTAAAATTTTGTACCTGGAACACTCATTATGGAAGAATAAATATACCCATAGAAGAGATAGGTATGGGCCACAGCTCAAGGAAGGTAGAATTGATCTCCAGGATCTATGCAGTTTTAATGCAACCTGCCCCTTTCACCTCCAAGAAGAATCCTGTGGGTCTGCTCAAATGTGGTGTGGGGGTTTCAGTTGAGTTTACCTAGACTCTGTGCATATCCAGCCATTATTTAGGGCTAATTCAGTAATTGTTCCATCATATGTCCATTAATTGTCTCCCTCCAATAGACTCACAAGAATGAAAACTGTGTTTGTCCTGTTCTCACAGAACAGGTAAATCTTCAGCACCTGATTGCACATCACTATTTGCTGGATGAGGATGGGGAGTGGGGGATGGATGGATGGATGGATGAAAATAGTTAAGAACTATTGGGAGAGAAAGAGAGGTGAAATTAAAGATTTCCTCTACCTCCCAGGCTTCCTGATGTATGAGAACCTCCCTGACAGATTCTACACCCAGTATAGCGGATATGGAAAGAGAAGGAAACAATTTCCTGTTACAGGTAGGAATTACACCTTCCACAATAAAATTCTCAAGCATTTAATAATGCCTGCCTCTAAAATTCAGGGTCCCTTTTCAATAACGAATTCATACTAGTGACTTTTTAATTTGAAGTTCTAATTTTATACCAGACATATGCTCAACATTTTTTTAAAATGGGCTACTTCATTTGTTTATTCCTCACAAAAGTCCTAAAAGGGTAGCTAATACTGCTCATGATTAATAAAGAAGCTGGGTGTAATCCAGTAAGGTAACTTGCCTGAGATTATCAGGTGCCGAGATTTGAACACTGATGTGTCTGCTTTCCAATACCCTTGGCCACATAAGGACTCTCCTGCCAACCTCCTTCTCTCCATCGCGTGCCCAAACTCATGTCACTCATGTCACCCCCTTCTGGTGAGCAGGACGAGGACCATGATTAGCCCCTGGCTCATGCAGGGTCGGAGTGTGTTTCATGCTTTACCTGGTGCAGGTAAATCCTTTTGGTATCTTTGGAACTTGGAGAAACATTTGGAATAGGAGCTGACTTTGCTGGAGAAACTCCAGGCAGGGTAGACAGCAGCAAGTTTTGCCTAGACAAAAAGCCAGGGGGTTAGGGGTCAGGCCCCCCTCTCCCCCCGCCAATTCAGTCATTTCTGGAAACCTTCTAGATTTAAATTGCTGACAGAAGCTAACTATGTTCAGGCCTGTCTGTCTGTCTGTCTCTGTGTGTGTCTTTCTCTTCCTTTCAACCTTTCCACATGACTGTGCATCCCTGAAACCCAGGCCCTTCTCTTCCCATTTTCATCAGGCCCCTCTGGGGTGCAGGAGAGGAAAAGGAGGAGACAGGCCTGGATTCCAGGCTGAGAGTCTTTGGAAGATGGCCATCTCTGCCTGCTGAGTGAGGGGGAGGCAGGTCCCACGCTCCACCCTGGTACTCTGGGATCAGGTAGGACGTAGGCAGTGCAGGCAAGTGCCAGCTCTGGATGCTCCCTGCTCTGGGCTTCCTGTCCAGAAGGACTCATGGAGGATCAGAATGGAGGAGGAAAGTTGAACTAGTCTGCCCAGCCCATTGACATCTCAAATGGCCTCATGCTGGAGGTTAGCTGGCAGATACCTGGAAGGTTTGCCCAGAACCTGGCTCATGGGCTTCATAAAAGCAGCCAAGATAAAGGCATGATTTGAAGACAGCTCATTTAGGAGATGGCCAGGCATCTCCTGCTGTTGTATTCTATAGGAAGTTAGAAAAGGAGTAACTTAGAGAAGGGGAGGTTGGGGCAGTGGGAGGTGGGGGGGGGTGTTTCTGCAGCAGGAAGGGGAGAGGAGCCATTTTCCCTCTGTCCCTGATGGGGGTAGAGGTGGAGTTTGTCCTCTTGAGGCTGCAGGGAGGAAGCAGGCCACGTTTTCCAACATGGGGCCTTAAAGAAAGCAAATGGAGGGCCTCAAAGATACCACACAGCAAAGCATCACCCTCAGCAGCACTGGTGAATGTGTACCTGTGACGGGTAGTCAGATAGATGTCCCACCACCTCTGACGCTGGTTGTCTGTAGCTTAGGCATGAGCTCTGCATCTTCTCTACCCTCCCGTAAGAGTCACAGGGACACTCTGAGCAGCTGGCTGGAGGGGGACCACTTCCTGGACACCCCACTCCCCCACCACAATCTCAGAGTGGATGGGGGGGGGAGCTGCTCCCATCCTCAGATTCTCTAGTGCAAAAACAAAAACACCACAGCTCTTATGATACCAGGCCATACAGCCTGTCACATCCAGCCATCTCGGTCACTGCCCCCAGCCAGTCCACCTTGGGCACATCATGCACAAACATCCTAATTTGCAGGAAAGAAAAACAACCCTTCCCGAGCCAACAAGGGGAATTTTTATAACATGCATGGCCCAGTGAGAGGCCACGCCGCCATGGGATGGCTCCAAAGGAATGTTTCCAAGCTCTGCTCCCACCAACACCTGCCGGAGTCTTTGCTCTCAGCCTGCATGTGTGGATACAACCCAGAAGGCTCTCAATTTGTTTGGGGAGTTCTGCACCACACTGTACTTGTATTTGTTCTTTTTTTCCCTTTTTTTTTTTGCACCAAATGAATGGCACCTTCCTGAAGTAGAGACATGACTCAACCCTAGGAAGGCAGCCAGAGGTTTCCAGAACCACAAGCTATTTCTCCAGCTGTGGCCTGGGTCAGAGACAAAGGCACTAAAGCTTTCTCTTTATTTCTTAAGAGAAGGGAGGTTTGGGGAGGACTGGGTCACAGTGCAGCTTCAGTTCTTTCCTACAAACCTCGATGGAGCTGCCAGGTGTGAAGGGAGTCAGGGGAGACAATCTCCATCTCTCAGCCCACCCACCCTGCTTCGTGAGCTCCAAAGACCTATTTGGTCTAGGCACATGGTTTCTAAGGAGATACAGGCTGGCCTAGCAGGGAGAATGCTGGGAACTGTGACTTGAGAGTCAAAGAGATTATCTCTGTCCTAAGTCAGCTGGTCTAAGTAGTGTCCTACCCTCTCTCAGCCATAGCCCACTAGCGATCATCTGGGGACCATCATCTTCAACATAAGTGATAAAAGAAGCACTTCATTCATGAGTCTGTGGCACTCTCCTAAGGTTCGGTTCCTGCAGCTCTGAGGAGTCCGCAATCACAACCTATAGGTAAGCAATACTTCACTAAATTTTGTACGACATGTCTATCCTTACATAAGAAAGAAAGCTTGAGGAAAAAATGTGGAGAGAGAGAGAGGGACAGGCATGTCCACATACTCCTGTAATCCCAGCCACTGGAGACATGGAGGTAGAAGGATCATGTTACTCAGGAGGTCGATGTGAGAGGCTCTCAGCCCTGGGCAAAAGCATGAGACCCTACCTGAAACTCAAACTAAAGCCTAAGGGTATGGCAAAAGTGGTAGAGAGCTAGCCTGGAAGCATAAGGCCCTAAGTTCAATCCTTATTACTGCAAACAATAAAAAAAAAGGAGGGGGGAGCAGGAGAAGAAGGGATTGACTTAGGAAGAACAGGCATTGTTGGAAGTAAAAGCATTAGTGTTCTTGGAGGGTTGTTCATCTGTTGGTACAGGAATGATGGAATTTATACTTCCCTTCTTGAGTGGCAGGTAGAAAGGGAGGGGAGGTAGCAGGGGATGGGAACATGTAAAGCCCAAGCAAAGTCTTGGAAGAGGAAAGTCATGTAGATCATTCTAGAAGCAACATCTTCTCATCTTGACCCTTAGCAAGGAAGGATGGCCATGACTAAATCTGAATGGTGGGACAGGAGAGAAGGTCCAAGGATTCCCACTCTTAGGCAGCTAGCCCAGCTATTCCTCCCAAACCAAGTGACATTAAAAGCCTTAGTTGCTTCTGGGATACAGGGCTTCCTGGGACTCAGAGCTGAACTGGGAGACGATGAATTTAAGGCCTGGAGAGCTCAGAAGAGATACTGAATCCATCAGAAGTACATTTTTCTCTCTGCAGATGGCTTACAAAAGGAGAGACAAGTGGCAATGCATTAGTGCTCACCCCAGTATGCCTTGTTGAGGGCCGTAGCTCTCATCTTTCCTACAGCCAATTCATCATGTTCTCTCAAATTGTCTCATTCCAGCCCTAGCAATGTAGAAAATACCAAGTCAGGAAAGATGTGGAAAGATCTGGGTCCATGAAAACTTGAGTTTTTTCATGGTACTCTGAGCCTGACAGTCCCCCTGCACACCACATGCATGTGAGTGTGCACACACATGTACACACACACACACACACACACACACCAGGTATTTCACGTCAGAAGTTCTGGAGCCACTTACAGCTACACTCTGAAAGCCTGCCTCCAAAGCCTGCCAAGTAGACTTAGTTTAAAAATAACTCCTTGCAGCTCCAGTTGACAGTAATTTGTGGAATTAAGATGGTGTCAGAGACAATTTTATGAAAGTGAGTGTTGTCTCTGGTGATTGTGTTTCCTGAAAGATGAACAGATAACTCACCACAGGATATTCCATTAGCTTGAGTTACCCTCCCCAAGCCAAGTAAAACAGGCTCCCCTTTTGATCCAAGACGGGCCTCATTTTTAGAGTTGATGAAACTGTTCTCAGTGGACCCAAAGATCAAAATGTATGTTCAACTGAGATGAAAAATGGCTCTGGCATGGACTGGAGCTCTTGTAAAACTAAAGCTCTTTGGCTCCTGAGAAACACATACAACCAGCTCATTGGCCACCAGGCCTTTTCCGAGCCAGCTGCTACCAAGAATTTCTCCTGAGTCAGCATCTGCCTTCAGTGAAGACTCTGAATTGATCAGAACTTCTATACTCTCTGAATCAAGAAAATCCTAAGAAGTTTAACAAAGAAAAGGATGTATTGGCTGACATCATCAGTAAGTCCAAAGTTAGTTGTGGTATCAGGAACGGTTTGAGACAGGGGCTCAAACATTGTCATAAGTATCCAGCCTTTAGGTCTGCTTGGATTTCTACTCTCACACGTGAACTTCACTCTCTGAAGGTTTCTTCCTCACTATAACAATGTGGCTGCCACTATTCCAGACTTCATACGATCCTAACTGCAAATCCACAGGCAAAGAATCGATGTTTACAGTACAAAATCCCTGACTTTTTCAGATTATTCCGGCTCAAGTTGTAGACGTATCTAGAAACCAGGTTGTGTAGACAGGTCCTATATGGTGGTCTGAATGTCTGTTGAAACCTAAGGTTTGGGAGATGATTGAGTCACAAGGGACTTCATCTTCACAAATGAGATTAGCATGTTCTTAAAGGAATCTCCATCCTGCCCGTTTGTTCCTTCTACCATGTGTGGATTCAGAATCAGCACCATCTATGAGGAGCTAGACCCTCACCAGGTACCAAACCTTTGGTCAGCTTGATCTTGGACATCTCAATCTCTAGAACTAGGACCAACAACTTTCACTTATGTATAAATTATCCCCAGATTAAGCCATTTTGTTATAGCAGTTAAAAGAACCAAGCCAAGTGAAGAACACAATGTCCCAATGAGCGGAAGAATAATCCTGGGTATGGATTCACCTCAACGTGACTGTGGGAAAATCACAAGGACTCGTGACAAGGTGACTGCATTGTGACAAAGTGATGGCTTTGAGCACTCTTTCAGGGACAGAATTCAGGGGCCAGTCATGAGAATCCCACCACAAGGAATATTCGTTCCTTAAACGATGAGATGTGCAGGAAGTAGCCAACAACCCTTGTTGGACATGCGCTCCACCAGTCTTGGTTTGGGTTCTCATCCTCATGGCTCCAGTAATGGCAGCTCCGTCCATGACAGCCACTGTCCCAGCCCCCCCCCCCCCATCCTATAATTCTCTAGCAAAGTTGGGATCCCAATAATGGAGAGAAGGAGGATGGGAATTCAGACAGGCAATAAGCAACATCAGCCATGTAATCATTACCTACCACCCCTTGTGACCACTTACCTCTCCTCTCCCAATCAAGAATATACTTCTTAATTTCTGCCTCAAGGAGAATCCTCTCCTGGCTAGTGGCAAGAGGCTGAACATGCCTGCCCTAGTCACTGGATGTATCCTAAACCATTTTGCTCAGTACCACAGCCCTCTTGGGAGATGGTTGATCTTGAGACTCAGAAGTAATAACGGTTGCTAACTAGCTTTAATTTTTTTTAAGAACTTATGGGCTTTATTTTCCCCCAGAATTATATATTTTTCTGATCAGTGCTGGATCAAAAAAAAATCTGTGCATATGTCTTACCTATATGGAGACATACTAGCTATGTGCACAAAGTCTTTGCTTCTTAACCACGTCTGCACATATTCTCTGTCCAAACACCCAAAGCAAGTGGAGCCCACCACACACAGACAGTTCAAGAAAAGCCACTGACCCTGCCACAGGTGGGCCTTTGGAGCAGCAACAAAGCTGGGCAGGAGGGGAGCTTCAAGCTATTTCAAAGGCCACAAACTACACGGTATTTCTTTCCTATTTCATAGGATCAGAGGGTCACAGAACATTGGGCTGGAAAGGAGCTTGGTGTTCATCCGGTCAAATCCCTTCATTTTTCACTGGTTCTCTGGACAAATCTCCTCACTTAATCGCATCATGTAAGAAACCTCATCATCTAGAGGAATGCGACGAGGTCCCCCTCCCCCCCGCCCAACTCTCTGTGTATTTGGAGGCTTACATCACAGGCTCAGCCACAATTTGGAGAGAGAAGCTTATTTGGGAACAGAGGGAGGAAAAGAATCTGAAACATAGCACTCTGTGGCTACAATCTCTTTCCTGATTGTATTTCCGCGCCCCCCCCCCCCCCAGCTTTTTACTTGGTCATTAGTTCAGACTTAAGAGAAAGGATGCATACATAGTACAGGACTTCCCATATGCACTTCACCCATCCTAGGCTGTGGAGGGCCCTATATTTGCTTTCAGGAAATAGATCAAAAGAAGGAGAGAGAAAAGGAGGGAAAGAGATTATACACAGGAAGATAGGGTGATAGGAAGAGAGAGAGAGGGAGATTGACACAGAGAGATTTCTGATTAATTTTAGTGTAAATGGAAGATGTGCTACTTCATCCCACAGTACTTCAATGTGAATGCCCTAGGAATGAAGTGTTCTCTTACATTATCATAAAATAATAATAAAAACCTATCCAAGTGTTCTAACAGTACTATGTACAGGAAAAGAAAGTTCTGGACCCACAGGGGACATTTGGTTGATGAGATGTCTCAATCTCTGTGAATCTGGAATTAATCCCAAGTCTTCCCTTATCTTTCTCAACCTTGACAATTTGACAAATACAAGGCAGTTAGTCTGTATATTTTTGGGGGTTGGATTTTAATACCATTCATATTCTATCCAGAACCTGAAAAGGAAGAGTACATACTTCCACTTCGTGATTAATGCTAATGAGTTCAAGTACTATAGGCTTCCAAAGGAACAAGGAAGACATCTAACAGGTATTAAGCCTGGGCTTATAATCAGGGCTCCGGTATGGAGAAAATGTCTCCCATCCACCAATGATTCAATAGAGCTCTAACCTATTCATGAGCTACAGTCCAGATGAAAGAAGCCACCCTATTGGCTTCTCTCAAGACATAGGATTTCTTATTTGCAACAACTGTAGGTCTTTTAGACACCAGGGTTGGTTGTCACAAATGAGGGATTGTTTTGTTTGTTATTCACTAAAGCCTAATTAAAATCAAGGTTAGCAGGGCATCTGCCAGCATCTGACATCTTTCCTCTTGCCTTCCCCAACCCATCATCAGTCGACAAGATTCATTGGCTTTTAGTGCATTAGGCAAATTTGCTATAATTGCACAGAGTGGAAGGAGCAAGGGACCCATGGCACCACCCGGGCGCTATACTATTCCTTTCCTGTAAGTCACACAGACTCCAAGAAAGGGGCTTAAATTGCCTTTATTGATCTGCCAGCCTCTAATAGATCATTTTCACTGAGCAAAGGACAGGACCCTCAAAAGAGAGTCCTCTCTCCTCCTACAGCCCCTATTCTGGGTCTCGTTTCAGGGGGGAAGGTGTCCATGGGGGTTAATGACGCGTTAGAGAGGATTAAAATGCAGACATCAATGTTCCCCAAGATGCCGCTGAGAGGGGCCTAGTGGGACCTACTTCCACCTTTGACTGTCCGAAGCAGACTTCTGGACCCCCCAGAATTACATGACAAGAAGTGACCCTAAGAATCTCACTTCCTTCCAAATGGGATTCCATAAGCAGAGCGTGTTGTGATTTCAAGTCCAAGTTCTAGAACAGCTCCCTTTCCTGTGCTTCTTTGAAGAAGAGCAAAGTATGGCCACACTGTGGATCCAGCCAACAATCCCCTAGTACCATTCCCGAACGGGCATTCTCCATTCAATGAACATCGTGAACATTTCTTAAAATGGTCTAGTGACAAGGACCATATGAGAATTTGTGCAAGACAGAGACTTCAAGCTCTAAAGACTCCCAGACAGACAGATAAAGCCAACTAACACACAACACAACCTGGAAAGTTCTATAGCAGAACTTGCACAGACTAGACAAAGGACTCTAATAAGGACCAGAGGTTTTCTGTCTATGGGAGTTTAGGGGAATGAATCTCATTGAAAACTGTGACTGGGAGGTGAAGACTGACTCCCTGAGCATCTGTCCTCACAAGTGTGCCTGAGTCTCAGACCCCAGTGTACTGAGGACCCAGGCCCCACTGTTCAGTGATCATGGCCGTCTCATTCAGAGACCATGGCTGAGCTGCCACAGGGGACAGGAATTGAACTGGGGCCCAGAAGCATGCAGCAGCTGCCACACTGGTGAGCACGGACGCATGGACGTGGAGAGACAGCTGGCTGCCATTTTTAGAATTTCCAATGGTCTTCATTTCTCCCCCACCTCCACCAACCATGAATAGGGAGAACCCCAGAGGAATGGGGTAAAAATAGCTCTCACTCTCCCTCAAACCCGAGTCTGTTACATTTGAAAATGGAATTAATGTCGGTGGCAAAGACAACAGGTTCAGCATTGGGGCTTGAAGAGAATGAAACCTCTTCATCTCATCTATCCTATCTATCTATCTATCTATCTATCTATCTATCTATCTATCTATCTATCTATCTATCTATCTATCTATCTATCTATCTATCCATCCATCCATCCACACATACATATATACATATATATAAATTTGTTTTTATATAAAACATATATAATAAATTATATATATACATAATTTTGTGTATATGCTGTCCTGGGACCTTAGCACAGTCCCTAAATTTTTTAAAATTTAAATTTAATTTTAAAGGTGATGTACAAAAGGGTTACAGTTACATAGGTAAGGTAATGAATACATTTCTTTTTGAACAGTATTACTGCCTCCCTCATTTTCTCCCACTTTTTTCCCTCCCAGTGCTCTCCCTCCAACATAGTGTCTAGTAAGTATCACTGCTGAATTGGTTTATCCTTTCTCCTATCATTTCTGTGATTCCCTTTCCCTTCCCTAAATCAGATAAACTTTTATACAAAGGGTACAGAAAAAAGAAAAGAAAACAGTGACAACAGGGAATAAACCAAAGAAGAAAAAAGAAATATCTGAAAACAGTAGAATAGGAATAAAAACACCTCATTTCCATTTCTTAGAATTCATTTTGACAAGCATCATTTTATATGGTCATTTGTACATAGCTATTGAGCCATTGTGATCCTCTCCTAAGAATATCCTCCTTTGTTCTCAGTTCATGAATGTTTAGAGTGCTGTTTAATTAATCATATCCAAGTGTAATTATTTGTCTTTTACTACCCATTGCATTAACTCATCGATTTTATAGACATATTCTCATTATTACAAATGAGGGTTTTTTTGTTTTTTTGTTTGTTGGGGTGTTTTTTGGTTTTTATTTTATTTTTTTGCTCAAAGCTAGCACTCTATCACTTAAGCTTAGCTCAGCTTCCAGCTTTTTGCTGGTTAATTGGACAGGAGAGTCTCACAGACTTTCCTGCCCCGGCTGGCTTCTAACCATGATCCTCATTCTTCCAAATGTACTGGTGACAAGGTTCTCAGCCTCCTGAATAGCTAGGATTAGGAGAGCGGGCAACCAGTGCCCAGCTTCCATCTCATGTTTTTAAATTGCTTCCGATTGCCTTCCAAAATCAATCCTTGGCATTGTTATTATAATAATGTGTAATAAAATCAAACAAGACTTTAAACATATTTTTTTTTTAAGGCATGGGGATCTCCAGAGAAATTTTAGGGAAGTGAAAGCCAGAAGGGATAGAAGGGGCCTCACCTGATGGGGTTGAATCCCGTTCTGGTCTCCACACTGCCACCTAGTGGCGATGGGAACTTGGAGGAGGGTTGAATCAGCTGACCTTAAGAAGCAGTTTCCTCATCTGTAACTTGGGGCTAGACCAGCTTGTTGGGCCAACTGGGAAGAGTTGTTATGGAGTTTTTTTTTAAACCCACAAAAAGCAGAAGATGTCTCTGAGACTGCTTTGCAAACTGTGAAGTGCCATCCATGTGTACGGATGGTATTAAGGGGTTGAATACAACCTCCCATGGCCAAGAAAGCTGTCAGTGAGCTCTAGAAATACTCCCCCTCACCAGGACACCTCAGGGGTGAGAGGGAAAAGAACAGCTGCTCAGCATCCAAAGCCTGCTGGGAGAAAGCACGGAGTCATCAGAATCAACCTCAGAAATAGAACTCTCAGAGAGTCAGTCGTGCACCGCCTGCTCCCACAGATGCCATCCACCAATCCGCTTCCACCCACCAGCTCAGGGCAGGGGCTGGGAGGACGGGGACGGATCACCCTATCCTACAGAAAGGCAAACTGAGGCTCGATGGGGGAAACACATTTGCTATGGTACTGTTGTACCTGCTCCCTCAGGATCCCTCCCCTCTGATACCAGCTGTTCCGCTCCGATCTGACGCCAGTCAGTCCTGGCACCCAAAATGGATGATTGAATCAAATGATTCCCCAGTTGACCTGCTACCAGCCATGGCTCTGGACTGACAGATAGATATTCCTCGGGCTCCTGGCTCCAAGGACCCAGCCTCTTGTCCTGAGGAGATAGAACTATTGTGAAGGCCTGCTTTCTCCTCTGCAGGTCTGAGAGTGCTCCAGGCTTTATAGTTTTGGCCCATCTCTACCTGCTGGATTTTGGGAACCAATGAATAGCTGAATGAGAAACAGGGCTCCAAATCCCCTTCATTCTTGGAGAGTGTCTGAAAACCTCACTGCCTGGAGCTGGTGTAAATCCCTATGTTCCAAGTTGATTAAGTAGCCATGTAGCCTTCTTCCTCTCTTCCCCAGTGAACTTTTCAGAGAAGGGCCCTGCCTGGGTTGAGTGTTCATAAATCACAGCTGAGCCCAGCAGGTAGCTAGGCCTTTTGCACACTTCCCTGTCAGAGCCAGGACTCTGCAGTGAGCCTAAACCCCTGCCCTGGGTCACCATGCTGCTGCCCTGACTGATACCCATTCTCCTTGTGGGTCCCTGTTCTCTATTATATAGGATCACATCATTCATTCATTCAGATACAGCTCCCATCTGGAAGTGTGGTCAGTCTATACTATCCAACACAACGACCACTGGAAGATCAGCCAGCAAGGAAGCATGGCTCCTGTAGTTATTGTTGGTCATGGCTGTTTTCATGCTACAAAGACAGAACTGAGTGCTTTGGGACAAGGTGCAAATGGTCTTTTGAAGAAAAAGCCTGCCCATCTCGCACTGTAGAATTGTCTTCCTTAATTCAAACAATTGCACTTCAAATGGAATGTTATGACCTTGTTTTGCATGTGTTTGTCATATCAGGTTGCTCCAAGCACATACCTGTTTGGGGAAGGCGGGCCAGGGCTAGTACTTAAACTTAGGTTTGTCCACTTCAAACCCCAGGTAGGCAGTTGTGCCCATGGAATCATCAGATTAGGAAATCAACCCCCAGGGTGTGGCAAAAATGGTTCGTCTTCCTCCTATGGGTGAGCCTGGTTTAAATAAGGATTGCTTTTTGGGTCTCCATCATCCTTGGCCATTTCCTAGATGCTCTTAAGGTCTACCAGGCCAGAACTGGCAGCTTGTAAATAAACCTGAAACCCAGAGAAGCCAGGGCAGCCCCTGGGCCAAGCAGCCAGGGTTACCATGACGACAGAGTCATTTCCATTACAAACCCTGCAACAGGCTTCCAGAAGGTGATTAATGGTTGACCTCTGGGGGCTGGGAACTCTCTGGGGGAGTATTCTTTGTAGGCTGGTGTAGGACTATCTACTTCTTACCATTGTAGGAGATTAAGGGGATGGGTTCTAGTTGACAAGGCAGAGAGGTAATGCTCTCCATCTTGTCGCCCAAATCCAAAAGCTCCCCACCCCAGGAAGCACTCTTAAAGGAGAAAGTATACCACTGGCCTGGTTTGAGCCAGGCCATTAAACCAAGACACTCAAAGGCAGACAGGGGAAAACAAGAGAAGCCAAGGGAAGGAATGCAAGGCTGTAAACCGGTTCATTCCCACTGGATAAATGGCACCCACTCACCAAAGGACAAAGGTACACAAAAGAGTTCATGGAGGCAGGAAGCAGGTAGTAAAAGGCAAAGGCCAGGGATGCCTACCTCCTTGGAGTCCAGAGAAAAAAAGCCTTTTCTATAGACCCGAGAAGAGGCGATGGAAAAAGACTGGCTACTGGCCAATGCTGCACCCCCGCATTGGGCATTTCAATGGCGGATGACATGGGGAGGCTTACACGTCCCCATGTTCCCTCACCTGCTGTCGATGAGTGGGGGCTGCCTGCCTGCCAAGTGGGGTGACCCGAGTTCTACCCCCAGCCTTGGGGTGTCTGTGGTTAGAGCTGTTTTCTGCTCACTCATTGACGGGTTTTCTCTCGGCTGACATTTGAGTGGCTCAGACTGCTCCTCACTGTTTGTGTTTGGTCATTGTCCCCATGGCTGAGTCACACCCCCGCTGGAGCCCAGATGGGGGCGGTCAGGCCCTCGCTGTGTTTGTCACAAGCATCCAGCCCCTGCCTTGGATCCTGTTCAGACCTTTGGCTGAGATCGTGTGACTCCAGGCTATGGGGATGATTGTGCCAGAAGGGAGAGAAAGCATCTCACGGAGTCCTCTGAGAAGCATGTGGCTTGGCTGTATCCTCTCCACTTCCAAATGCAGGACCACAGGACCCAAAATCTTATTCTCTGATGAACCAGGAAAAGGTTCCCTTGGCCTTGGCTAAGACCCAGACACTCCCAAAAAGAAACCTTGTGAATAAGAAACTCAGTTCGCCGGGCACGGGTGGCTCACACCTGTAATTCTAGCTATTCAGGAGGCTGAGGTCTGAGGATCATGGTGCAAAGCCAGCCCAGGCAGCAAAGTCCATGAGACTCTTATCTCCAATAAACTACTCAGAAAAAGCTGGAAGTGGTGTTGTAGCTCAAGTGCTTAAGTGCTAGCCTAGAGTACAAAGAGGCTTAGGGATAGCATCCAGGCCCTGAGTTCAAACCTCAGGACCAGCATACATGCACAAAAAAAGCTCAGTTCAGAGCCTTATTTATATGAAAGATGTAGCAATGCTTCATTTATTTGTTTAGTCCTGGGACTGGAATTCAGGGCCTTGTACTTGTTAGGCTGATGCTCTTCCATTTGGGCCATACCTCCAGGCCTGCCTTTTGCTGGTTCTTTTGAAGATGGAATCTCATGAACTTTTTTTTGGGGGGGGTCCGGTCATGGGCGCTGTCCCTCAACTCTTCAGCTCAAAGCTAGCACTCTACCACTTGAGCCACAACGCCACTTCTGGCTTTTTTTCTTTTTGCTTATGTGGTTGAGGAATCGAACCCAGGGCCTCATGCATGCAAGGCAAGCACCCTACCACTGAGCCACCGTCCCAACCTCTCTCCTTCTTTCTTTAGTGCTCCTAAGCTGCCTCTCAGATCTGTGGGATGGGGAACCCCCTGACTGATGGTTTGCATCTGGACTTCGCTCTTGTAGAACCAGATATAAGAACTGGCTTCTGGAGTAACTGGTATTCCTCTGTTATCACTGTCAAACTGCAGTTCTAAGCAATGCTTGACCATCACACTCAGTTGAAGTCTAAAATCACCTGGGACTTCACCTTCTCACATGGCTGTGTTCTCCTGGCCACGTTGGACTCCAAACAGTGTTTCCACTGAGTTAACTCAGCCTGCAACTGACTTGCTGTCTGCTAGAGTCTGGATCTGGAATGTCCCCCAAAGATCCAAGTGTCATAGGCTTTGTCTTCACTCTGGGAAGGTGGTGGGATCTTTAAGAGGAAGCACCTAGTGGAAGGTCATGGGTCACTGTGTGTGTGTCCTCAAAGGGGATTATGGGATGTCTGCCACAATCCCTCCTTCCTCCTTTCTCACCTCCTTGCTCCCCACCTGAAAGGGGGACCAGGAAATCATGGACTGCAGCTTCCGAATCTGTGAGCCTAACACAAACCTTTTCCTTTTTTAAGATGATTTATCACAGGTGTTTGTTATAGTAACAGAAAGCTGACTAACACACTGCCTCTACCTATTGCCTTCCACTTCTTATAACCACAGAGGGAAATTGGCTCCTTTAATTAGAACCTCCACTTGTTCTGTTCATAGTATACACTGTGTGTGTGTGTGAGAGAGAGAGACAGAGAGACAGAGACAGAGAGACAGAGACAGAGAGACAGACAGAGAGAGAGAGACTTTACTGAACGTTTGGTAGGGATAGAGAAGAGTATTATTGGATAGCAAGTCCCCTGCTCCCCACAAAGAGATATTCCCAAGGCATACTCACTTCTTATTAAAGGGCACCCCCTACCTCCTCCATGGCCAGGTGAGGCTACCCCATTTTTCCTTACACTTTGGTGCTTGGCTGAGCATCCTCAGTTCTCTTTTCCTTTCTTCTTCTGAACCATTCCCCAGGATTCCAAACTCCCCCCTCATGGGCAGTGCCCCTCTTCCCTGCTCTGACTCAGCCCTTAGCTTCCTTTCTACCTCCATAGCCACAGGGTCTGCGGCAGAGCAAGACAGGACACTGTGCAGGGCCTGCTTTTCTTAGAAGGAAATTATGGTTGTAGAAAATAACTGCTGCTTTCCGTTGCAAAACCAACAAGCACAAAATTCCTATTTGGCATGGCTATTAGATACTAGGAGAGAGGAAAAACTCTGCTGAGATTGGTAGAAGAAAAAGGAAAAGAAAACCAACACATTGCCTAAGGCGGCCATCCCTGTATGGGTGATCTGTGGGCCCTCTTCCAGGACTTACACGCAGCCGGGTTAGAATCTCTGTGGAACTTGCCCTGCCATTCTGTGTGTCTGGTCTTTCTCTCCTCCCAGCCCCCATCAGTATGTCTATAGGGGATACAAATACATATTGATATTAGCCTAAGTAGCAAATGGTTAGGAAGCAAATAATGTATGACGAAACTAAATGGGATGAGTTCCAAATAATCCACAAGAAGTGTGTTCCATTTGTAAAGGAGTGGAACCGTCGGATCCAGAAAAATCCCTCGCTGGAGAGCAGAGTCAGAACCCCCAGGGCTTGGGGAAGCATCCTGTACAGGGCCAGGACAGCTTGGCCCCTCCCTAATCTCTGTCCCTGTGGTCTCCCTCACCCCGTTTCATGTCCCCATGTGTTTCCCCTGGCTTGCTCTGTGTCTATCTCTACCTGTTCTGCATCTCCCCTCTCTCTCCCTGGGCCCTGTTCTCAGCTGTGAAGCTGATAAACAGCACTCTAGTGATAATGGATGGTGATAAGTTAATATGTTACCCCTCCTGGTAACATTTGCATGTTGAGAGGGTCTTTCTGAGGCAAAATCGTGCTTAACAGCAGAATGACTAGACTCTGGAGCCTTCTAGCATCTGGTGGGGCCCAAGGAAATATATTTGTGACAAGAGATGTTTCGATTCCTCAAATTACACTATTCTCTCTTTTCGACTCAGAAACATTAAGAAGAGGCTTGGTGGGGGGGGGGTGGCAGGGAGGGTACTAGCCCCAGGCCCAGAGACTCAGGCTAAGGACAGGGAAGTACCCCACCCCAGAGAGATGTCAGTAACCTCTCTGGAGACACAAAGTGCCTGCAAGAGAGAGGGTAGCCGGTAGAGTGGAGGAAATCCCTGCAGGAAAGAACTGACATTTCTGGGCTAGGAAAGCGTCCGCCCCTGCATTAGGAGGAGGCTGGAGCAGGCTCCCTGGCAGAGATAGCTCTGAGTAACGTCACATTCGACAGGCTGTTTCTATGGGGCTGGCTGCCAGCCACGGAGGGGTTCGGTGCAGCAGGGGTGAGGGGCAGACTTGTGCTCTCAAGTGGCTGACTTGTCAGAGGCTGGGAGAACTCACGAAGCAGCCAGGCCCACCTTTGAGCTGTACCAGCATCCTGGGTGCTCATCTTCTGGGCTGGCAGGTGTATGGCACAAGCCACATTTGTAGGATGGCCAGCACCAGCTGGGTTCATCGCCCTCACACAGGCTACATTACCTTCTGCTTCAGGGCTGGCATGCACGGATGCTACATCTTGGCCCAAACCTCTTGTTGCTCCTTGTAGGATTCTCCCCATCACCAGCCCCCTTGTCTCGCTCCTCCACAATTTTCCCTGTTACAGTGGCCTGGTCCTGGAGCTCAGACACAGCCCTGCCTAACCTCAGGCCTCCCACTTACAGGCCCCTTTCTAAGGGATTCAAAGCAAGGTGAATAGCCACCCACAGTGCCCTAGAGCCTGCAGCCAAGCCCTTGTCTGGTATATATAGAACACAGACTCATTGCATCTCAAAATAAAAACCACTGCTACCAGGTGTCAGTGGTGCATTGAGACTGAGAGGATCAGGTTTAAGGCTAGCCAGGGAACGTACTCAAGATCCTTTCTCAACCAGTAGCTGGGTGGTGGTGGTGGTGGTGTGTGCCTATCATTCTAGCTTTGTGGAATTCTGAGATCAGCAGAATCATGGTTCCAAGCCAGTCCGGACAGTTAAGTTTATAAGATTCCTTCTCCATGGAGGTTTGGTTTAAGGGAGCTCCTTCCCAAGGATTCAGGTGTTGGGTCTTTAGTCTTCAGGGTGTTGGGATCTTAGTCCTCAGGGTGGTGAGGTTAAGAGAGGTAGACCTTTCAAAGGTAGAGCCTAGTGAAGATTAGGTAATTGAGGGCTCTGAAGGGATTAAGGTAGTTCTCATCATGCCCTGAGCTTGTTCAAGTTGTGAGCTCTGCATGGCTTTCTGGGGCTTTGACTGCTCCCTCACACATTCCCGTCATGGTGCCATCTGCCATTAGACCTTCATCAGAGACCAGTAGGGTCTCCTGATATTGGACTTTTAGCTTCTGGAAGTATACTAAATAAACTTCATTTATCCATGAGCCTCCCTCCAGTATTTTGTTAGGGTAGTGAAAACGGGCATGATACACACTACAACAAGCATGAAGTGATGAAGATGGTAATTATTATGTTTCATGTCATACGTATTGGTACCGTTTGGATATGAAATGTTTCCTGAAAAGACCCACGTATAAAAGGCTTGCCTCCCGCTGGTCACCTGTTAGCGGGGTGGCTGGAGGGTGAGGGTGCAGACTTCCTCTGGATTAGTCCATTGAGGCCTGGACCCAGCTGAATGGGAAGTTCACAGGCAGAGCCTACTTGGGATAATGAGGCACACACACACAGGGGTGTGCCTTTGAAGGGTGTGTCTTTACTCAGATCCTTCCTTTAGCCTTCCTTCCTTCCTTCCTTCCTTCTCTCTCTCTCTCTCTCTCTCTCTCTTTCTTTCTTTCTCACTTTTTTCTTTCTCTCTCTCTTTCATCCTCCTCCTCCCCCTTCTCCTCCTCCTCCCCCTTCTCTTCCTCCTCCCCTTCTCCTCCTCCTCCCCCTTCTTCTCCTCCCCCTCCTCCTCCTCCCCCTCCCCCTCCTCCTCCTCCTCCTCCTCCTCCTCCTCCTCCTCCCCTCCTCCTCCTCCTCCTCCTCCTCCTCCTCCTCCTCCTCCTCCTCCTCCTCCTCTTCTTTTTCTTCTTCTTCTTCTTCTTCTTCTTCTTCTTCTTCTTCTTCTTCTTCTTCTTCTTCTTCTTCTTCTTCTTCTTCTTCTTCTTCCTCTCTCTCTCTCTCACACACTCTCCTCTGTCATTCTCTCTGGTGGTTGTCTCTTTTTTCTCTCTCTCCCTCCCTCCCCCTCTCTCTCTGGCATGTATTGTGTCATCCCCCCCTCCCACCATGATGATTCAGCCTCACCCACAGCCTCAGAAACAACAAAGTAAATGACAATGGACTGAAACCTATGAAGCCATGAGCACAAATCCATCTTTCCTTGTAGGGCGCATGGGCAGCAAAGATGGCGCTGAAAGGGAGTTGAGTGGGCAGAGCCCCATTTGCTTTACATTCAGTGTGTAACCAGCCCCTGGAATCTTAGGTGCATGGTAGTGTGACCTTGACAGTGATTGGTTCCTCTTCCTCCCCTCCCATGCCACCCGCTCTTTTTTGCTTTAAAAACAGCTTGCTCTGTGTTAATAAATGAGTTTTCCTGCTTGAGTTGGCTCCCCGCTGCATCTGATTGTCTCCCAGGCTGAGGGAGGCTGAGGAACAGATCCTGTCCGTCTTTCGTGGGACGGACGAAGACCCGACATTTCCACCCTTCCATTGTTGTTCTCGTGTGTTTTATCCACAGCGACGACAAGTTAACTAACACACACGTATACAATGTTGTCAATTAAAATATAAGTAAAATAATAACTTTAAAAAAATCTTCCCAGGCTGTCTTGGAGAGGTGGATTAAGACAGATGACAGTCACAGGTAAGTGGTTTTCAGTCCAATCAAAAGAACCCTGTGCCAAGCAGCACTATCTAAATATAACTGGCTATCTTGGGAGCTAATGAGATCATGTTCCCTAGAGGTGTTCAAGCAGGGGCTCAAAACTACCTCTGAGAAAGAGCTGCCGGCAATCGAGCATTGAAAGAAGGCTGGCTGAGTTGACTTCTAATGCGTGTTTAAAGACGTCGCATCTGTAAAAAGGCTTCTGATTGGATGGGCGGATATTGATTGAGCATCTTTACCCCACTTAGAATCACCGCACCAGCTTGCGAGGGACGCAAAGGTGAATTAACATTTATTGAAAATCCATTATGTACTGGACACATTATCTTTAATCTCTACAAGTGTATGAGGAAGGGTGTGTTATTCCTGTTTTACAGTGAGAAAAACTAATTTAAGAGATGCAAAGAACCTTGTCCAATGTCACATTAGGTGAGCAGGCTGTAACACCAGCCCTAGGGCGTGGCCTCTTTGGTGGTTACTTTGCCCTATGCCCCAATTCCTCTGAAAAAGCTAAGGTCACCAACTTTCCTCTTGGGGCCCCAACCCCCTCTTTGCCATCCTGGATAATGACTAGTGCGGTGATCTGGCTGACCAGCCAAACTGTGTCACTAAGCCATTGATTAGACCCAAAGATTTGCATGTGGCAGTGACAGACACCCACCAGCCAGGATGGCTTCCAGCATGCAATCAAAGAAACATATTAATCCAGACAAGGGGATGTGAGGTGAGGTTGTTTAAGAGCCTGGATTACAGCCTACAGCCTCTGCTGTGTCAAGAGGTGTGATGTCAGATGCAGGGAGGGAAGCTGTTGCTTTAGCAGTTTCCGGGCAAATTGCAGGATTGTTTACCACAGGCCTTGCTTCCCTAAGGAAATGGAGACCCGGCCGTGCAGCAGCTTCCCTACCAGAGAATCAGCAGGTTGGATGATGACACAGGGGCATGCTTGGTTTAGAGGTCAGGACCAGTACCATCAAGGCAGAGAGGATGGGGGAGCAAAGGGCCAGCCAGCAGGCACACCTCATTGTCTTGAGCCACTACGGGTGGAACACGGTTTTGTGCAGGTAGCACTGTTCCTGTCTGGCAATCTAAACGCTGTCTTTAGATGTGTCCTTGCTCTCCACCCACTTTGCCCTCATGGGGAAACTGAGGCAACTGGAGCTCACATAGGCTCAGCAATTAGCTCTGGGCTGGACTATTTGGGTACACATCTACTAGAAGTAGATACTTAATGGATTTCTTGGAGGCTGGTTTCATTTGGAAGAAGCTGGAGGTGGTCAAAGAAAGAGACCAAGGCGTGGCAGAGGACAAGCAAGGTAGAAATCAAGGAAATTTGAATTTCCTGGAAACTTACCTTGGGTATAAGGCCCAGATTCTCTGGCCTAGCGCCTTTTGCTATTATTTCTGAGCTCATCAAGACCTTCACCTCGATGAGGAGAAAAACTGAGACGTAACTTCCTGTTCTCTTCAGCCTCATACTTAGTCCTTTTCCTGTGGCGTCATCTTCGTGGTCCTGCGTGGGTTTCCCACGGCCAGGTCTAGCTGGCTCAGCCACTCCAGTATCTCCCTTCATTGAGGGAGAAGCGATTGTATTGCCCCAAGAAATGAGCACAGAACCTGATCTCTGAATAACGGACTCATTTTAGCAGCTTCTTGAAAATCAAGTAGCTTTTCAACATAGTGCTTAGGAGATAGTTAACACTTAGCCATGCTCAAGTCAGTAGGATGAGGCCTTGGCTGTTTAGAGTCTCAGAGCAATGGCCGGACAGAAATGGGGTTAGGCAACTGGGGGAAGATACTGACAGCAAGTAGCATTTCATCTGCGTAACAGCTGTTCCTCTCGACTCCTTTCTTGGGTCTTGACATGGCCCAGGAACCATTTCCAAGTGCAATTCTAGCCTGTGGACAGGAAGTGTGTTCCTTCATTTGCCAGCCTGAGCTTCTGAGGATATTTCTACCAAGCAGGAATGAAGCAGGAGGGGTGAACAGGCAGGTTAGAAGTAGGGGCAGGAATTCATAATCAGGATTTAGCAGATCCTCTTAAAGGGGAGTCAGCATTTGTGGGGCAATGAGATTATTTATAGAGCTATGAGCCACAGGTACAGGACACAGAAGCGGGATGAACAGGAAAAGTAAGCAGGGATGGCAGACAACTTCCAGAGAAAATGTTCTTCTTGGATCCTGTGTGTGTGGTGGTTGGCGGGAGGGGGGGGGGGGAGGGTGGGAATTTGTGCAGGGGCCAGGATGTGGGGGAGAGATGACTTTTTAGATTACAGCAGATCTCAGTCTAACCTTCAGGAATGATTTGCATCCCATTTGGTTCTGAATCCTAAAGCTCGAATGGAGGAGATAATGGTTTATGGATTAAAAGGAAAGCATTCACTTTATTTTGTTTGTTTTGTTTGCAGCCTAAGGATTTCTCCTTCCTAATGATGCAGAAATTGCAAAGCCCTCACTAATAAAGGAGCGAGATGGTGAAGGTAGTCCTAGCCTGGCAGGCTGTGGAAGTGGGAAATCTGAGGATCAGAGAGCCAGTCTGGGAGCAGCCCTAGTCACAGACTGGTTTCATCAGGCCAGGAGTGGTGCTACAAGACCATACTCACTTCTCCACCTCTGACTCCTCCCAGCTCCTAGGTCCAGCATCTCCCCAGCCCTGGGTTCACATCTGTCTGCAGGACAAACCTTCCAAGGGCTCCAGATTGAAGAGGGTAAGGTGAAAGGATGGAGAAGAGAGCGTACTTTGGCTGCTCACAGCTGAGTGCTGGTGTCTCCAAGCCCCAAACTGCAGCTATCAATAATTCATACATTCATATGCTGGAGAGTATTTCCCCTTTTGGCACATTTCTGGCCAATTGATTTCCCTTGGCCACAAACTTGCTGCTTTTAGAACATCGTTAATAACAAATCAAATCTGGTAATATCTGCCCTGGGAGCTGGGGGAGGGGAGAGACCTTGGCTAAGAGAAGTTCTTGACCTTCTCCCCCTCCCCACAACACCTGAGAAAAGGGGCTCCAGGTAGTCACCATAGCAGAATGCATGCATATGGGCCAGCTGCTTCCCACCCCAGGACCTTGGCACAGTGTCTGAGGACCCAAGGGATGAGGGTCACCCTAAACCTCCTCTGTTTGTTGCTAGAGCCTTCAGCTAGAATTACTGGATAAGTGAGAGAAGACTATGGTAAAAGATAGATAGATAGATAGATAGATAGATAGATAGATAGATAGATAAATAGAGTAGGTAGTTTGGGGAATCTCAGAACAAGTAATATAGCGTATCTCTAATGCCCACCTGTCTTCATGGTCCTGTTTCTGGGACCCTGATTCCATGTCTGAGACCCAACTCCTTATGAAATGAGGCCAGTCAGGGGCTCTGTAATGAAGTGAAGAGTTGATTGGTCACAGTGCCCCTTGAAGCCTCTGCTAAAGATTCCTCTTTATAACATGTGAAAAACCAGAGGCCTCCAAGATCAAGCCACTGGGACCAGTGAGCCAGGCTCAGAGGGTTGGGGGCTCTGTCCTCTGGGGCCCTGAGCATTCATTATCTCTGGAGGCACCTGGGATCTTGGTCAGCTCTCCTGGCCACTTCTTTAGAAAGCTCCTGGGTTCCATCTGGCTCATCAGGCACAAAAGATATGTTGAATGAGTGAATGAAAAAACAAACAAACAAAAAAAAAAACCACCCTGACAAATCACCATGGGGAATGTGGTATTGCCCCTGCTTTGGAACTCTGGATTGACAGAGACCCAAAGGAGTGAGGCTCTAGCGTTGGGCTGGGAGGCAACTTGGGAGAATGGCTAAGTGAGGTGCGTGGACCCTGAGATCTGATGGCTATGGCCTGCTTCACCTTTGTATCATTCATTATGCTGGGGGAAGGTCTCTTACCGGGGGGATCTTTAACCAGCAGGAAATCCTGTTCTGTCTGGAGTGTTGGAGAAGAGAGAACCAGCCTCCCGAGGGTGGGCAACAGAAATCCCTCCCCACCCGCTCTGGCCCTCCTCGCATCTCCCTGCCCCACACTGGTAAGCGAGTTGCTCTCCCGAGAATCTCTGTTCCAAGGAGTCTCTCATCCAAATAGGGATGAGCAAGTCTCACGTTTCGCCTTTTATCACCAGTTTGGTGAGCACTAATGTCAGCGTTTCCTAGAGGGCTTTGCCAAACTGATCACACGGCAAAAGCCTCCTGGTCTCTCCAGAATCTGTGGTTTATATCCCTGGAAATCTCCCAGTTGACTTGATATTGATTTGGCTTTAAAAAAGAAAAAGAAAAAAGTCAGTAAAATACACACGCTACAGGCCTGAAATAGAATCCATCCTCAGCGGTTATAACATCAAATGTCCCCCCCACAGCTGGGTCCATTTTGAACACAGATCCTTGGTGACGCCCAGAGCTTAGAGCTGCTCCCTCTAGCCAGCTTTTTGCCTTACCAGACAGTGGGGACGCAGCTTACTCCGGGCAGCTTGTCACCACGGTTTATGGGCAGGATAAATATTTGTGTTATATTCGCAGGCACAGCTTGGAGCTTAGTCCACTTTATGCCCAGGTCTGGGGAGATCGGAGGGCTGCACGGGGCCAGCAGCAGGGAAGTGTACTTTCCTAGTGGCATTACAAGGAAATAATTTGTACTTACAGGTAGAGGGAGAGAGTTGCTGGGCCTGGATGAGGGAGGGAAGGGCCGATGCCATGCTTTCCCTACAATTCATCTTTCCTTTCCGAACAGGTCTATGCTGCATGCCTGAGGTGAGAGAGAGATTGAGGAGAGCAGCATAGACCACCTGCTACCCCTGAACCTTCTCCTTGTGAATAGATTTAGGGCCGCAGAGGATCTGGAAGAATCGAATCTAGTTGAATGAACCTAACAGAGGTGGGACAACTTGAATGTATACCTAACTTGCCACTAGTGCCTGCTTCTCTGGCTCTCTTAAATCTCCAAAGGAAGTCCTCTTCTAAAAGTCAGAGGGTTGGCTGAACTTCAACCTCTTTTCTTTTGTCAGTCTTGGGGCTTGAACTCAGGACCTGGGTGCTGTCCCTGAGCTCTTTTGCTTAAGGCTAGCACTCTACCACTTGAGCCACAACTCCGCTTCCTGTTTTTTGGTGATTAACTGGAGATAAGAGTCTCATGGACTTTCCTGCCCAGGCTAGTTTCGAACTGCAATGGTCAGATCTCAGCCTCCTGAGTAGCTAGGATTACAGGCGTGAGTCACCAGTACCTGGCTTCAACCTTTCCTTTTTTTTTAAATTTTAATTTTTCCTTGTTGTATGACATTTCTAGAAGGCCTCAGATCAATAGACCTTGGACAAAAGAGGTCAACTGGTTAAGCTTTTCATCTATAGTCTTTCCATCCATTCTCTATTCTGAATTTCTCACCTGTGTTTTCATGTCCCCCCGCCCACCACACCCACTTTTGTTCTTCTGGAAAGGAATGGACTTTTACTAAAGCAGCTTACATTTACCAAGTTGTTTTCAATTTACAGCAAGTCTATGAGGCAAAGATTATTATTCCCGTTGCAAGTATAACCAGTGTTGAGTAAACAGGACCCAGGAGATAGATTCCAGCGGAGAATATGTTTCTGTTTGTCATTGTTCCTTAAGCACGTTCTTCAGGGGCTTGTTTTGTTTTTGTTTTTACTTTCTTCTCTTGATGCTGGGTAAACTCTCTTCACTTTTCTCTTCACACTTAGAGAATACAAGCCACCAATATCTGATCTCAAATCAGTAAATGTCAATGCACAGATCAGTATTACAGGCAACACACTGATCTTGATTAAAAGGACACCGTAATGAGGATGTTATAGGTCCACGCTGGACAAACAGGAAACTGGAAACGCTCAGCCATTAACATTACAGCATGGATATCTCACTCACTGAGGGGCCACTGTAGGTCAGCAGATCTTCCCAGACTCCTGTCCTCCACTCCATGACTCAATCATCTAGGCGCTTTGATCTTATTGTTCTGTTACTAATGCAGGACTTCATTGCTTCATTCGCAAATGTCCTACTACCCTCTCAGAAAATCAGGTTTTCATCCACAATAAGGTAAGAGTTTAAAGGAACAGCCAGCATAATATTTTGCAGTTCGCAGCTGCCCAACAAATATTTTCTAATTGGCTCAGAAGACACCAAGGTTTCTGTTACATTGTTAGAGCTTATTGTTCCTGCTTCCCACCCACAGTCTACACCCAAGCCATTCACCTTCTGCTAAGAGGAAACCTTCCATCTGCCTTCTACCTGCCCACCTGTCTACCTATCCTGGGCACTCAGATTTGGAGATTTTTTCCCCCCCAATAGAGCTATTGCTCAAGGGACTCCATTCCCCCCCCCCCCCGCCCTCCCCCCTCTTGTGTTCAAAGGAGTTCAGTTTTCAAAAGGACTTCTCCAAAACCTTTTCCTGGGATACTGAAGCAAGAGAATGAGAATAACTCGGGGAATCACCCATATTGACCTTAGGTTTGCTTATCAGCAGTCTGGAACTAGGTACCGATACTTCCCTTAAAGAAAGAAAAAGACAGAGTCAAGAGAAATTGAAGGAGAGGGTCCGAGGAAAGAGACTTCTGAGGCAGAACCGTGTTCTGAACCAGCCTTAGAAGACAGCCAACACCTGGGAAAGTCTATCACTATTTAAAAATTCCATTAAGGCTCTACTCGGGGGAGGGGAAGAGGTAGTGCTTACTAATTTCAGGAAGTGAGTGAGTGGTTATAAGTACCCCCAAATTAATTGATGGTTTTAAGGGAGAAATAGAGTGTAGGTAACACTAAGTCATAAACCCATCGTTGGGGAAGAGGAAGACTATTAATTCTCATAATTCCTCATACCACAGGACAGAAAAGTAATAGTTCAAGTTGTATATGATGAAATCTAATGCTGTGGCATAATTTTTTCTCATCGATCGGTGCCCAGCCTATCTCTAGTGATTTATAGGGATAATGGGGCAGGCATGCTCACTGCAGGATGGCCAGGGCTGGAGAGGTTTATGTGTAATACTGGTTTTCAGAGTTAATAGATTTTCAATTATGGCTTATGGAATGCTGTTCCACTCTTGGAGGCAGCAAGCCTGAAATCAAACCACTCCTAGCTCATCAGACCCTATCTGTGGCCCCAAACTAAGCATCTAAGAAGGATGGGAGAAATTCCTACCCTCCTCAGTGTCCTGGCTGTGTCTCTAGCCCATTCTCTCTGAATGGAAACCTAAGGGTCCTGAAATACATACTACCACATCTTTGCAGCTGAAAAAAAAGCAACCCAAAAACTGAAAGAGCTGTGGCCCGTAGAACCAGATTCACAACTACTCTGCCCAGTGCAATGTGACTGCCTAGCAAAACATTTGATATTTACTAAAGTCAGAGGCAGGAGATCAAAACAGGAGGCAAGAATCTAGCCAGGAAGGCTGAGTCTGAAACCAAGAGAACTAAAGTGTTAGAATCTGGTGAAAACTCCCTAAGAAGGGAATGACAGTCCCTTCTCCTTCATCACCATATCCTAAATCACTGGCACTGTGTTTGAGAAACAAACACACCCCTTTGATAAGCAAAGAATACCCCCAAATAATTATTGAACGAAACAGGAATCTGTTTTTTTTACTGCTCACCAAATGTTCACCAAAGCCCTGGTCACAAAAAAAGAGAAAAAAAAAAAAAACAACCCTTGACGTCAGCAATTCCAACAAGATTCAGTCATTTTATCATAACTCTCATCTCTGGAAATGTAAATTCTAATAGATCAAAATCGATGCTTTCCTTTCTCAGTCCTCATACACACTGTGTGTGTATGTCTTGCAGGGTCATGCAGAAAATCTTCATGATGAATGAATGAGCAAAGTAGCTGTCCCTTTACCCCAGTGGATTCTTCCCCCGGCTCGTAAAAGGTGCTGTTTAGTAAGTGAAATTATAGATTCCGCTCACAATGATCTAGACAGAAACCAAGAGCCCAGAATTTTAATGCTGGTTCTGTTACCTGTTCTGGTATAGCCTCGGCCACGTCTCCTGATTTCATCCATGGAACTTTCTTGCGTCTTTCTTGCTGATTCCATCATGGAGATCAAATGCAATTTGATGTAGAACTTAATATATACCGACAAAACAACAAAATGGTGATGGCCACACACAAACGGAAAGGCAGTCAGGAAAGAAAACTCTGTGGAAGCAAAGAAGGCATGACTTTCCTGGTTTGGGCATGCATTAACTTGTCAGATTCACAGACTTCCTTATGAAAGACAAGATGAGTAGATGCTGTATGCAACAGATGCCCTGAAAGCCAAAACTGAACCATCAGGTCCATCCTCAGATCACCATAACTTGATTCTTCCAGCCCAGCTCCTTCCTTGCCTTACTGGAGAATCACAGATTCCTTCTCTTTGGAATGACTTATTCTTTTCCTTCATGGAGCTCAGCCTTTGGCTAGGAGCAGATGAGGAGACAATTCATCACAACCAGCATGATAAGAGCAAATTGGAAGTAGGCGCTGGAGGCTGGGCATGGCAGAATCCCAATTCTCTAAGTGAGCAAAGAGTCACAGGAGAGTTTCATATAGGATCCACATGCTCATCAGCTATCCAGGTTAACTTTCCTGGGGTCACAACAAGGAAATGGGGCGCTGAAGGACACAGATGCATGGGGTGAGGGACAATTTGAGCACAGTTAGAAATGGAGCTGCAGGCCATCACTCCTCCTCTAGTTCATGCTTTGATAACACCTGGACACAGCCTCAGGGTGCCAGGCATGGGCACAGTTATTCTCCCAACAACCCTGTGAGATCCAAGGCCATAGCTCATTCCTGTGTGAATTCCACTCAGGCTGTTGAGACAAAACCCCATATTCTTCTCACCATTCTATGCTGCCCATTATGCCTGGAAAAGGTAGAGTAGCAGAGCCTGGAATGAAGGATGAAGGCCTCTCGAAGCATCTTTGATTGGCTTTAGGGCTTCAGGGTAGGGTTATTATTGGAGTGACCTCCACCATAATAGCTCCTGTCCTGCGGGTTCCCGATAGCACAGGCCAAAGAGATCTGTACCTCATGACACTAGATTCCCAGCTCAGTGCAAAGGACATGAAATGCTGTCTGCACAGGGGCTGAGCAGAGGCACTGTCTTCCCAGTCGGGCAGAGCAGAGACTGCTTCCCAGCGATGAGATTTCCAGGGAACAAAGCAAGCGCACCCTGAGACTCAGCAGTACGGCAGGTACACAAGGCTGTCCTAATCTTCAGGGTTCCTCCTCGCCACATCTGTGGGGACCGCTGAGCCACCCGGGTGTATTTCAGCCTGGTTTATATAGCGGGGCTCATAGCTACTCACACCTCATCCTGGGTGACAGATTCCCAAGGAAAATGGGAAGCCAGCTGTTCTACTACCAGGGTTGTAGAGTACAGTTGAACAGTTGGGGATTCTTAGTTACCTGTGGGCAGAAGAGACAGGTACTCTTTCTCTAGCTCCCCATATTGTCTTTCTCTTTTTCTTTCTCTTTCCCTTTCTTTCTCTTTCTTCCTTCTCTTCTTCTCCTTCTCCTCTCCCCTCCTCCTTCTCCTCTTCCTCCTCCTCTTCTTCCTCCTCCTTCTTCTTCATGAGAATTATAGCAATTGTGGAGGATGGGCATGGGGAGACCATTATCGAGATGTAATTTTTGACAGCCAAGTCGGCATGTTCTTACCCTTTTCTGCCTGGAACAATGGAAACTCACACTACACATCCCTTTAGCTACAAAGGGAACAATCTTACAAAAGAAAGAGAATGTATTTTCATTAGCTCTATACTCTACTTTCTCTACTCCTAGTTGTTAGCCACTGGCCTACTCGCATATACGGGTGACAGCTGTGGCTTAGCAGAGAAATCCACTGTGCACCCCTCTTTGTGGAGTCCTGTGAGTGACCCAGTCTGCATGAGCTAGAAGAGAGAAGTCTTTCCAGGATGCAGCAATTGAGTTCAACGGCGTCAGAAACCTAAAGCTTCTCTTTCCTTACCTGAAATGTCCCAGAGGATGCCCAGGGCTCACCTCACTGGGCTTCCAGTTCCAAGACTGACTTCTGAGAAGACGTAATTGCCCCTAAACCGGAATGTCACTTACTAAATAGGGAAAACCTAATCACTCTTGTCTGAAGGGGTCCTGCCCGGAGCCAAGAAGAGAACCAATCAATATTCATTTTCTCTCTCCTGACGAGAGGTAACAACAGATGCTGTCTAACAGGGCTGCCTTTCAACTTGAGCAACACTAATTGATGGACTATTTGGCAGGTAGAATGGAATTCCCATTCCTGACCCCCTCCCCTGTGCACTGTCTCTTATCCTTATTCCTCACACCCATGACAGGAAACCATGAGTTCTTCTTGCTCAACTTTCCAGTATCACTCAGATCCTGTTTGAGGCTGAGTTAGGGGTTCTGACTCTCGGGATAGAGGAGGACCACCAGCACTAAATGTTGACTGCCTAGGTCTCAGGGTCTCCTTCCCGTGCCTGGCCCTCTATAGGAACAGAAGAACAGCCAAGGGCCAGTGGCTCACGCCTGTAATCTGAGGATCTGAGGATCGCCATTTGAAGCTAGCCTCGGCAGGAAAGTCCATGAGATTCCTATCTCCAATAAACTAATCAGAAAAGGTGGAAGTGGCGCTGCTAGCCTTGAACACACAAAGGCTCGGGGACAGTACCCAGGCCCAGAATTCAAGCTCTAGGACTGGGCAAAAAAGGAAGGAAGGAAGGAAGGAAAAAAGGAAACAGAAGAACAGCCACAAGGATTATCCTGCTTTCACATCAAGAGGTTAAAGTTGAAAGGTCAAAATAAGAGGATCTAAATCCCAGGCTTCACAGCAAAGTTTCTTTTCATTTCTTTTGCTTGGTGGCAAGGGGCTCTCTTTCCTGACCCAGGTAAAAATCCTCCTCTGTAGGAGTTGGGAACATGCCATCCCAATGTAGCAAATTGGTCATTTTGATCTGGAAGACCCTGAGAAATGCTAGGTACAAGAAGGGGTTCTCTGACCTCCCCCCTCGTACCTAAGAGCAGGCCACAGAATTTCCCAGGAGAAAGATACCAGAGAAAGAGTGAATTAGTGAGGACCCAGGACCACTGCACAGTGTCTTGGCCTAACAAGCCCAAAATGAGATGCAAAAGAGTGATTGTTCAGAACACCTTGCTTCTTCTACCCTTCCGTAGCCCTTCTAGTTTCTGTAATCTTCCCATGACCCTGGGAAAGAGATTTGCAGGAGGGATCTGATTAGAAATTATCAACTAATCAGAATGTCCTGGGACCCAACCAAAACACTGCATTAGAGTAGGGGGAAACAATCAGAGCAAGGCCCAGGTATATTACAACAACAACAACAACAGCCCTAGAGTCAAGAGTCATCTGGGGAGAACAGGAGGTGAGGACAGAAGCAGCAGAGATACATCTCTTCTGACGAAGGTTCTCCACACCCTTCTGCTGTTGGGACTTCACTTGTTGAATTCCTGCTGGTGATGGAGTTTTAACACTGCCTGCTGCTGAGCTGTAATATTAAGTAGGCACTGCCTGCTACAGAGCTACAACTCTCATGGTCTCTGCCAGTATAGCCAGAAGGGCTGTGTGGGCTCTGCCCACCATGAGCAAGGGCAGAAGATTCTGCATCTTTAGGTAGAGAATACAGGAGACTTACCAAGAGAGACTGGGCATCCATGCCAAAATGAATCAATAGAAAGAAATCTAGTATAACCCTTCTTTTCCATTAGGTTACCCATGCACATATTTTCTAGTCACTTTCCCACATTTTGCCACCCTTAGAGACTTGAGTCCCCCCCTTTCTTTTGTTAGCATTATGCCCACCTTTGGTGCTCAACCCCACCCATACCTGAGCTCCTCCCTGCCCTGAAGTTACCTACAGTTGGCCACTCCTGCTCTCTGCCCAGACCCACCTGCTCCCCAAGACCCTCCTGCTACCTGAATAGGGATGGATGCCACGTGTTCCCTCTTTGGGGAAATATGACTCCTCTAATAAACCTTGTAATAATCTTGTTCGTGTGCCTGCTTGCCTCCAGGTGGTCCCCTGGGATGGACATGAAGGATCCTTTCATCCTTTGTCTTGTAGTGTCTATAAATTCACCATTCTTGGTTAAATAAACTGAATCCCTGGCATCTTTGGGAAGCCACCCTTTCTTCCTGAAGATTCCCTGGGCCTATCTAAATGTTAAACAAAATTGGTATGTTTCTCTCCTACTAATCTATCTTGTGTCAACTTTTAATTTGCATATTCATCCATAGAACTTAAGTTTTTTTTCATCTTCTACAGGTCTTCTGGATTGTTCTAGAACTGGACTTCATGGTCCTGGTTTTCTGTGATCATTTCTGCATGTGGGAGGCCAAAGCAGGTCTCCACCGCATGCCTGGGGGTTGCGTAGAGTGCATCTGATCCAGGCTCCATTTTCCCTTTCTCCCCGTGGACCAAGGTAAGTGTGATTTGTGCTCCAGAACTGCATTTCAGTATTTGTTCCACACCACAGGGTCAGCTGCTGCTTTCCTGAGAGCTGGGTACCACAGTGCTGTTGAGGAGAGTGGAACTTCTTTCCCTATGTGGTTATTTATTGTCCCACTGCACGCCCCCTCCCCCATCTGTCAGCTCCCTCAAGGGAGCACTGTGAAGGAATGACATGCAGAACCCTCACCGCAAACTCCCCTAATCTAGGAACCTGGAGAGAAATGCAAAGATTATCAGTATTTCACATCCCCTCTGTTAGTATTGTGTTCTAAGCCTACAGCCACTATGGAAGGATCCATTAGGCTGCGAGTCCCATTCATTGAAGAGAAAAATCTCAGCCTTCAGAGACTCTATATCTCCAGATGACAATCCAGGCAGCTAGTTAGTGTGGCAAAGCAAGGGTTGGGGTCCAGGTTTGGAAAGCAGGATATACACAGTAGAAAGCACACACAGCTTTGGCACCAGAGATTCCCCAGCTGATTAGCTCCCAGATCCCTAATCTTTGACTCACTCTGTGGGTGGGGTGGGGAAGGGGAAGGGTAAAGCCCGACCATGTTCCTTAGCTTCCCAGTTGCTTTCCATCCTCCCCCTGCCCTCCCTGCTGATACTGCTATCAGTACCCCTCACCCCCCAGCTTCCCCCTACTCTTCCATGCCAATCTCATTTCATCGCAGGGACCTTTCTCTCTGGATCAGAGACTGAATACAGAATCAACACAAGGGAGAGGAGCTTTAAAATAAGAATGTCCATCTGGCTCCCACAAAGAGATAAGGGCAGGGTGGAGGAGGGGACCAGGATCATCCCATCAGCCCTCTGCAGCCAGGACCCCCTCCCCATCCCAGGGGCTCTATTGTTAGACAAACAAAGTCCTGAGTGCTTGGGAGGATTGGATGCAAATTGAATTAAGTCTCCATCTGCTAGTTTATTCATGGCAGAGATTTTTTCTTTTTTTTTCTCCTTTTTTTTTTTTCTGTTTTCTTGACTCCCTGTGTTTCATAGTTGCTAATGAGCGGATCAAATAGCATTAAGACTGTGGGCAGGAGGCAGCTTTGCTCTGACTCGAGCCCCCTTAAGCTCCCCGCCACCTCCTAAGATACACTCTCCCTCCCCTCCCCCCCTTCGGATTCCTGCTGCCTCAGCCCAACTAGAAAAAGTACCCAAGCTGTTGATTTAAAATAGACATCATTTGCATGAAATTAGCATGTTGCTCATTTAATTTTCAATTCCACCCCCAGTCCCACCAATCCGGGTCCCTCCTAGGGGGCCAGGGTAAGGACTGGGCTGGCCTGGGGTGGAGATTAGAGGCTTGTGCAGGAGTTCTTGAGGAGCATGTTTTAGAGTTCAAGTTCTTCGCAACTGCTTCTCAGCTCCTCTCTCTGACAAGCTGAAGATCAGACCTTGAAGGCAGAAGAAGATCCTCTGCCTCCTCCCAAGTTCTGTCATCGGGTCAGAAAAGATTGCCATTAGTGTTTCCGGATAGTTTGGCTAAGAGGCTAAGAACCAAGAGGTTCATCGGTCTAGACTGAGTCACATGATCAACCATGAATCAATCTGTACTGAGAGACACAATGGCCCAACAGGGCTAGCCTGAGTCATGTGACCCACCTGGAGAAGAAGGATGTGGCATTAATGCCTCCTCCTTTGCAAATACTAGGTCTATGTGTCAGAAGAGGGGATTATCATGAGAAAATTGGATTCTTGTTGTAAAAGGAAAAAGGAATACATAGATGCTGCATAGTAAAAGCAAAATATGTCTACTGAGATGTCTGGTACTGGGTTTATAAATGAAGAAAAATTTACTCAGAAGAGTAAGCATTTGCTTTGGGTCAGCTGGCTAGTAATTTGCACATTGGCATTCAAATCTAGGATTTGTTCCCTCCAAAGTCACATACTATACCTCCTTTGCTCTCTTGCATCCAGTTTCAAGATGGAGGTGGAAAAGGAAAGGTAAAAGTAACTGAGCTACCTGGCTGAGGAGGTAAATCAGGATGAATTGAGCTTGGTCCTTGCTCACCAAGCCTTGCCTCTCTGTAGGGATTTTGTTTGTCTGAAGAAAGGGTGACTTCCTCTTTGCTCAATGAGGCTGATAATTACATTAGCTGTGTGTCTCTTCTAAGAACTACAAAGGGCTATACCAGTGGCCCTGGCAATAATAATCTTCTCAGATTTGCTGCTATCAAAAACACATGTATCAGTTCTAAGAATTTGTGTAGTTCTACTCGTAGTCCAGATTCTAGGGCGAAACTGGATAGCTTGAACCCCTGATGTTTAATCCCATGTGGATGTCATAGAATTGGGAGTAAGATGTGAAATGGGACTCAATCCAAAGGGGTGAAAAAGCATCATCATTCTGTACCGAAAGAATGAGGCACATTCCTGAGAAGACCAAACCTTCAGGTGTCTGCCACACCTCGTAAGCTGGGTAGGAAACAATTATTCTTCTTTATTCTCGGTTGCAGGTTGTCAAGCACTAGACGGCATCATCCACGTTGAAATCCATGTGCCCGTGGCAAGCCCTAGAGTTGTGCCGTGTAGAATGATCGTCCCTTCTCCATGTATTTCCTGCCTTTGTGGTCTTTTCTGAATGTAATACTTACTGGGCTACGGTTGATGGATTGTCAGCAATTTCACTGAAGGCTCAGACAGTTCTCAACTCAGTAAGATACAGGAAGACTCCAGCAGATAATTCTTCTCTTGTTTATTCCTTTTTTTAAAAAAAAAATCAATCAAAAGAGGTCTAGAGCTATAGAAGAAATCTGTCCCATTTGGCTGCCTTCTTTCAAGATCTCCATTCTGTACCACATACCTTTTTCTGAAAGCCACCCTGCCAATGAACAATAATTTAATTGACCTACCTGGAAAACTCAAGACTCTTACGTTTTTAAAAAAAGATGTCAATAAAGTTTCCCTCTAGCATGAAGAAGTATGGAAATAGTGGGTGCTGTCATTTCAGCCTGCCGACTTGGATGCATTTCTTTTCAAGCCAACACACTTAATGCAAGCGCTGTGTTTCTCCCAATCTGCCTTCAACTAAGGAAAGCAGGGCCTTCCCTTTAATGTGTCTTTGACCTTGCTCCTGGCAGAAAAATTACCCTTGAATTACTGTGCTAAGCAGCTTTTGACCCCAGCCTGAGCCTGGCTTACATTTTAAGAGTCATCACGATAGCTGTGAGCGGCTGTGCCTGAGCCATCCTGCCCCACAGGTACCGGCTCCTATTAGATTCCTCCCCATCCTCAAATCTCCTTCCTGACAGAAGTGGGCAGGAGTTGGTCTCAGCTCATCACCACACATTTTCCACTTAATACTGGTTCACCCTGCTCTTGGTTCTCTCAGCTATGAATCTTGCTCTCCATGCCTCTGTTTCTGCCCTAAGCTTGACCTTTAGAGTTAATTCATGACATGCTTTTGTGCCTACTTCCTTGGTAACTCTCAGCTCTTCTGTGGCTCTTCTATTCCTAGCTGGCCGGCTGCTGCTGGACCTAGATATAATCCTGGAGAATTTGTCATATTAGGGAACTGTCTGGCAGGCCTGGAGAAGTGACGATAGAAAATGAAACAAATGATAGGTATATTTGGATGAAATATCATTTCATTCATTTGTAAGGGTCTTACTCAGAAAGCGCTAATGGACGGTTCTTGTTCACACTTGACCAGATTTATGGTATTAGGTAGAACAAAGAGAAAAAAAGAGAGTACAAGATGCAATTTTTTAAAAAATCATGAAAGCTAGCCAGGCAGCAGTGGCTCACCCCTATAATCCTAGCTACTCAAGAGTCTGAGATCTGAGGATTGTGGTTCTGAGGTATACAGCCAGCTGGGGCAAATACAAGAGGCTCACCTCCAATTAACCAGCAAAATAAGCTGGAACTGGAGGTGTGGCTCAAGTGGTAGAGTACCAGCTGTGTGCACAAAAGCCAAGCAAGAGCACGAGGAGGCCCCAAGTTCAAACCCCATACTTATCTGCATGCATAAAATAACCGTGAAGCAAACTTCATTGTAGGCTGTACCTAATCCTCTCCAGCTAGCAGGATTTTCTATTCACTATCAGTGGATGAGGACTTCCAATGCACCATTGGCGCAACAAGAAGAGAACTGGGGAGAGTGAGAAAGAGGTGAGCTGCAATACATGGAAGGGAAGGTGGGGGAGAAGACAGAGGTAGGAAGCAGTTAACTAGCTTCACTGCCAGATCCCACAGTTCTTCAAGGCTGGCACCATGGAGAAAGAGTTCTTGAGTTAGCCTGGCTTTCCTAGTGTGATCCCAAGGATGACGTGGAAAACTTGGCTACTATAGCTTGAGGCTTTTTTTTTTTGGTCCTTTCCATAGTGTACATAGAAACCGTCCCTAATGCAAGCCCCTTAATGGGGGCTTTGAAAGGAGATTAAATCATGGGGACCCCATCTTCACTAATGGGATTAGGTGACCTTATTAAAAGGCTTAACAGAGAATTCACCCTTCCCTAACCTATTCTCCTTCCATCCCTCCCACCAGATAAAGACACAGCCTCTTCCCCTGGGCATGCGCCACAAGACACTATCTTGGAAATAAACACAGGGCTTGCTCTTGTTCACACCTTGATCTAGTACCTCTCCTCTGTTCTTTATAAGTTACCCAGTCTTGGGTATTTTCTTATAGCAGCACAAGTGGAATGGAACATTGCCTTAGGGAGGTTCAGGGTAAGGAAACTCAGGGACTGGAGCCCTGGAAGCACAGTATGGACAAGAATATGAGCTGATAAAAGAGCCAGGGGAGTCACCCTGTACCTTACTCTACCAGATGCCCTCCCACGAATTCATCTTGGGTGATCCCAGACATCTAAGGAATCTCATTTGTTATCAAGCTAGGGAAGTCCTAAGTGTCCCTCATCCCTATTAGACATCGCCATCTGCATATTCCACTTCACCACCAATATCCCCCAAACCAAACCACACTCCAAAACATCTATGTCCCACACTCTAACAAGTCACTACCCATCCGGAATGTCCTAAGGCTGAACCCCGAGCACTTTCTTTGATTCTCCTCTTGGTTCAAAGCCCTGGTGTTAACCAACAACGCCCACCCCTCCACCCCCCAACACCACCTTGTTATTTTTTACTCTAGCAGACTCTTCAAGGCTCAGCTCCTACAGTGCCTCTTCTAAATATTTTCTAAATATTCAGGAAGCCTAAGAGATTAAAAAATGATCTCATGTTTCCCACCTTCCACACACACCCTCATTTGGATACAGCTCCAGCCTGTTGACATACTGCACCCCTGGGTGTGCTACCTGCCACTGTAGTTATTTAATTCTATCATCTTTTTTTAAAAAAATACATGTTTACAAAGGAGTTGCCAATCACCCGAGCAGTTTAGGAATACAACGCCTCTTGATCAATGTCGCCCCTCCCAACCTTCCCCCTTCCCTCACTTTTCTTAATTTTTAGGTTATGTACTGATTTTTTTGCCATTTAACAAAACAATATATGTATACAATGCATCTTGATCTTTGTCATCCCTTCAACATCTTAATTCACCCCCTTCTACCTACCCTTTCCCTTATTTTTCTCACTTCTTTGGCATATACAATGCTTTATTTTTTTGGTTGGTCTTGCGGCTTGAACTCTGGGCCTGGGCGCTGTCCCTCAGCTCTTCAGCTCAAGGCTAGCCACTTGAACCACAGTGCTACTTCTGGCTTTTTCCGTTTATGCAATGTTGAGGAATTGAACCCAGAGCCTCATGCATGCAAGGCAAGCACTCTACTACTGAGCCACCTTCCCAGTCCCTACAATCCATTCTTGCCTGCATTCTACTCGTTTCTCCCATTCATTCTTCTACCCCTCTGCTCTGGATCCCCCACCTCACAAGTAACCATTTCCTGGTACTCATTTTGTTGGGCTTTGACTTAAGTCTTTCTAAAGAATTATACTATTTACATCCTCCATAGATTCCATAGAATTCTATCATCTTTTCATGGTGGTCTTCATGCAACCAAAAGCAATATATTACATCCTCCGAAATCCAGCTCACAGTGGACATGAAATAAACTGTAAATGAATGTTGTAGTTTAAATGAATACATTATAATGATAAAAAAAATAATGACCAAATCCTTGGTTTGGTTTAATTCTCCTTCCTGGCTTTGTAGGAAGCAGTGCTGCTCAGTTACCTTTGCCAAGCTCACAATGTGGTCACATCACGACTCTGGATCTAGACACAAGTGCAACATCCTGGCGCTTCCATTTACCTTGAGTAAGTTACCTAACCTCTCTGAGCCTGACTCTCCTTCATCTTCACAATGAGGATAATAGAATTGGCATCTTGGTTTCTGTACGGTGTGAACAAAGTGATATAGGGTTCTGGGTTTGACACCTGGGAAGTGTGGGAAGAAAAATCCAGGTTCTAACCACCCCTCTACTCCCTTCTTCTCTTGCAGCCTTTGTAAGTCCAACATCCGGGAGCAGGGGATCTGGTTCAGTCTGTAAATGGGAAACAAATGAAGTATTTTCAGGATCTCTTCAACCTGAAGCTTCTGCTTATGTTCCAAGGAGAGATAAGAGAAGGGCTTCATTGTAATTCTGTCATTTACATTTCTTTCTTTTTCTGTTTTCTTCCCTCCCCACCCCCAAAGATGAAAGTGTCACAAAGACTCACAGCAGCAGCTAGAGTACTGGGCCACTGCCAATGAGCCTGGACCAGAGAAATGATGCTGCTGCTTTCTGCGGAGGGACTCGGCCGAAGAGATGGAGCTCATTAATGCTAATGGCCTTTGTGCAGCTAATTAGCAGCGTATCACATTCAATATTTACCCTTGTGTATGTACAAAGTTCCACTTTCTCCTTGAGAAGGCAAGCTGTTTCTCTACCTGCCACATGGCAAGGAAAATCTTAGATGCCAGACACCAGCTTCCATTCTGCCTAGATGAGCTGGCTAGAAAAAAAAAAAGGCTGAGAAGGGCTATCCTTGGGGGCCTGAGTTGTGCTTCTTATTCCAGTCCTGGGTAGAGTGGTGGATGGCTAGCGTCCTTACCCAAACGAACTGCTATTTCTATTCTCCACCCATGTGTTCTGCCACCTCTTCCTTCCTTTGGCTAGGACCAATCATTCTCCAAGCTCAGGGCAGACCACCTATTTGCCCCAGGACTGGGGAGGAGGTGAACTGCTAAGAGAAAATTTTCTGGGGACTTTATTTAGGCAGAGAGGCCCCAGAGACCTGCTGGTGATCCAATCAACAATCAGAACTGTACCCTGTGTTAAACACCAGAAACATGAAGATGAATAAGAAAGGGTCTCTGCCCTTGGGGACTCCCAAGCTATACATAAGCTTGACCTATACCAACAATGATACAATGTGATGAAGAAGGTGCTCAGAGCTAGGAATATGGGAAAGACCCTTCAGGTTATACCAAGGGCATCCAGAGGCTTCATAGAGAGAAATCACTAAACTGTAGATGTACTGCTAATCGTGAACAGGTTCATCTCCATCCAAGATGCCTGGCATCCTTACTCCCCTTCCAGCTCCTTTGAAACATGGGATCAGATCTGAGGAAGTATCACAACTCTGGTCCCCCAAGAAGCAGAGCTGACCTGGATGCTACCTCAGGAGGCTGAATGTGTTTTGAAGTCCAGCAGGCTAATAATCACTCCATTAGGAAGGACTTGATCAGACCTCTCTTACAGGCCTCCTGCTCAGCTCCGCTCTGCTCACTGCTGCATTCTTCTCATTCTCTGAGGTCCTTCTAGCTCCCAACCAACCCCTCGCCCAACCAGCAGATGCCAGTCATGCAGATGACCACAAGTCCAGCAATTTCCATCATGCCCCAAGAAATGCTGGCTCAAAACCAATCCCTCAACCCTATGAATGGGTTACTGGCTGACATCCAGCCCCTAAATGCATTGGAGTTCTTGTCCTGCCACCAACTATGTTGAAGCCAAAAATGTCTTGGGGACATGTGAAGCACAAGAAGAGAGTATAGTGGTCACCCCCAGGGTGGTCTGGAGGGCTGGGTGGTCCCTGCTCTAAGTCAGGAGCTGAGATTACATAAGGATCTTTTACTGGAAAGGTGACCACAGGATCCACACACATGCACACACAGGTACACACATGTGCATACACTTGCACACATATGCAAGCATGTACACACGCACACCATAACCTCCAATTAACTTCGGCTCACCAGGACACCATTGAAGATTGTGTAGGTGGCGTTGTTCAGCAAGGCCCCATGTGGATGGGCTCCCCGCCAGCCCTTTTCTTTTGGACTAACAGATGGCAGAGCAAGCTGTGTTATTAAAAAAAAAAAAAAAAGGACCCTAGATTAGTTACTACATGATATACTATGGTAAAACTGGGTTGGTGCAAGGATGTTACAGATTCAATAGGGAAGGGGGAGGGAGCCTGCATGGGTCATTCCCATGGAGTTCTCAGGAGGTCTGAACTGGTCCAAGAACCATTATCAAAGAATGTCTGGCCAGGTACCAGTAGCTCATGCCTGTCATCCTAGCTACTCATGAATCTGAGATCTGAGGATCACAGTTCTAAGCCATCCCAGACAGGAAAGTCAGTGAGACTCCCATCTCCAATTAACCACCCAAAAAAACCAAAGTTGTCTAGCACATTTGTAGCTCCTGGCTGCAAGGACATGGTCTCCTCCAGCCGTGACATGGCCTCCTGGCCTATACCTCCAGAGCCCACAGCATCAACTTCTGCTCAAGGTCCTCTTAGCACCACAGAAACTGACCATCAGGACTGACAGATGGCATTTTTGAGCCTCAGCCGCTGTCTGGCACAGCCAGACAGTGCATTATGCTGGTTAGTAAAGGGGGCCAGTATTCCAAAATAAGCCATTGAGTCAATAAAGATGCAGCAAATGCAGAAAGAGCTCTCAAGAGTTCCCTCCTGTGTCTGCCTAAAAGCAGTATATACATTTCTCTTTGTAAAGGCATGTCTTTCCCCATCCTGTACCAGAAGAATAGTTCTGATCAATGGAGAATTGATCAGTGCCAAGATGAATCTCCACAAACAAATCTCAAAAGAAGTAGCCCTTTTCTTCTTTTAATTTCATTTTGCAGTGCCTGGGAGGCCAACCCCCCTCACTTATTTTCTTTGTTTAGTCACTCAACACATTTGATTTCTCTTTGTTAAGATGGCATATAAGTCACTGGGTACCAGTGGCTCAAGTCTGTAAGTTTGTACAAGAAAATAGGCGAATGATCTTTTTCCTTCCCTGCATAGAAAACTCCAGTCCAACCATTTAGTGGTTTGGCTCTGGCAGGTAATCTTGCCCCTCTAGGCCTCATTCTCTTAATTTTTTTTCTTGTTATTATAAAGGAGATGTACAGAGAGGTTGCCATTTGGGGGGGGGGTCTGGCTGTGGGGCCTGAACTCTGGGCCTGGGCGCTGTCCCTGAGCTCTTCAGCTCAAGGCTGTCCCTCAGCTCTACCACTTGAGCCACAGTGCCAATTCTGGCTTTTTTCTTTTTGCTTATATGGTGCTGAGGAACCGAACCCAGGGCCTCATGCATGCAAGGCAAGTGCTCTACCACTGAGCCACCTTCCCAGCCCAGAGGTTACCATTTTTATAAGTCAGGTAATGAGTGCATTTCACTTTGGACAATGTAACCTTTTCCCTCCTTGCTTCCCAGTTTTTCCCTCTTATCCCCACCCAATGTTGTACAGCTCATTTTCAACATAGTCTCCATGGCTGCTTTGGTTCATCATAGGCCCTTCCATTTTGCCCAGGCCTCATTTTTATCATGTGCGAAACATATTAATAATACAATCTACCTCACCAGGTGTTGTGCAGACAAAATAGAATCATGTAGATGAAAGAACCTGGTAGAGAGGACATGGTTTAGGAGCCTAAGCAATGATGACTAGATGTTTAATATCAATGCATATTCCCCTAAGGAATGAGATAGAGTACATCTGGATTGGGATCTACTGACTGCATTTTGGCAGACATCTCTACTGACAACAATGGACTCATGGTGAAGGAAGGAGTGCTTCATGAACCGAACGTATTTGGGAAGAAAGCACTGCTTTCCAGGTTGGACAGGTATATGTTGGTCCCCTTTTAGTATGTGAAAGAGTTTTAAGACCCTGTTCGCTTTCTTCTCTGAATGCTAGGTCTACATATCAGCTATGTAGTCTGGTTCTCAGGACCTTAACTTATTGGTTCCTAGTTTTGAGCAGGAGTCGGGAAACAGCCTTGTAAGCACTGCTCCTCATCCAAGGTGATTTAGAGGTGACTGAAGTTTGGAGAGCAGGTTTCCCTGCTTAGCTCAGCGTGTTTGAATGCTGATCACGGTGGGTGGCTGGGTGGGTGGGTGCACTGCTGACCAGGGAGCCCAGGGATGCCCTTTGCTCCTCTGTACCTCGCCCACTCAGAGCCGCCACTCATAGATCTTGTTCCCAGCCTGGGTGGCATTTCCATGCCGGCCCCTCATTTCCTGCCAAGAACAGAGCTGGCCTGGCTGATCTTGGCTCTCTGCCCAGCTAGGCCCAGTGTATCCTTGAAGACCCCCTTCTCCCTCAGGACTGTGAAGATGTGCTGTGGAGGGAGACGAGGGAATGGAGGGTGGCATTTAAGAGACCTCTGGGACCAAGCTTGGGGAGCAGCCAGGAAGACAGTTCTCTGCCAGCCCAGACAGTCCCTCCCTACTCTGCACAGACCTCTGTTACTCAGGCAAAGATAATTCAGTTAGAGAGAATGCAAAGTGGAAAGATAACCTGATTTAGGAGCTGAAGCCATCTCAACCGAGGAGGGAGGTGGGTACAGGAAACAGCTCTTATTAACCCAAGAGGTTGGAGCAGTAAACAGAGATGGGGGGGGGAGGGCGGGGAATGGGGGCTGGATGGGGAGGCACTGGATAACTGCCCAGACAGGATTATTGCTGGGGTTCAGATGTTGGGGAGGTGGAACCTCCACTCTCAGTCCATCTCAGAGCTCACTCATCCCTTCACTTTCCTGGGGGTGTGATGGTAACCATCATTTGGTTTATATAGCCATTCAGGGAGGAGAGAAGCAGAGAAAGTATAAAGTGCCAGGGAGGAAAATAATCCTTTTCTGAGGTTTAATTTGAATCATTGATCACCACCTGCCTTTGGAGCAAGTTGTTTTAGTGTGAGCTGTCATCTGTGAAAGTGGATGGCTTGGCTCCTGGGGGACCCCTGGAGAAGGCTTCAGGGATGCTCAGGGTCAAGAACAGAGACTAGGGGACCTTCCTCCCTTCATTTTCTCACACTCAAAAGCCAGCACTCTTGGGCAGAGCCCAGGGTATGTGTGAGCTCCTTCCTCTCCCTAACCAGCTAGAGCAATGATGCCTCCTTTGCTATCTCCCTCACATCCTGCATTGTCTGGAAGTTGTCCCACAGTCTCATTTCCATCCACCTGCATCTTTGGAGGAAGATGCTGTAGTTTAAGGCAGGCTAGCTTGCTCTTGGAGCTGAAAGGAAGTGAGTAGGGAGCTTGGAAAATACCTCCCTGCATTTATCTCTGTCTGCTTCTTCTGGCATAGGGAGATTTTTTTTTCTCTCTGCAAACAATTTGTATTTGTCTTTTTTTTTTAATAACCTGCCTCATTCTATGTTCAATGAATGTAAGACTAGTCTTGGGACATTATAGATTACATTAGTAGCTGGGACACACACACACACACACACACACACACACACACACACACACACACACACACACACACACACACACACACGGGCCAAGTTGAGAAACCAGACACCTGATCCCACAAGATAACACCAGATTCCCTGAAAGGTGGAGGGGAGAAGGGGTAGGAATGCGGTGTACCTTGTCCTAGAGAGTACTACAATAGTACTAGGCAGTGAGCAAACCGGCAAGGATGGAGTTAATAGCAGCCAGTCAGTTCCCCCATATCCTTCCCTTCTTTCACTGGATCCAGATAAATAACCAGTACATCAACAATAATCCGTACAATGACTCCAGTAGAAGGAATCCCAAATCCAGAATCTTGCACTCTGATCCCATAGGGCATTGGTACTCCTCCTAGCACAAATCAGCCAGAATGAAGGTGTCCAGAGAGAAAAGGCAAAGGCTGGGCAAAGACCTGTTTTCAGCCCTTGAACCCTGAAAGGAACGAATGATCCTTTTTTGTTGAGCAGGGTAGGGCAGACATAGGGCTTGAACTCAGGGCCTGGGTGCTGTCCCTGAGCCTCTTTGTGCCCAAGGCTATCACTCTATCACTTGAACCACAGCACCACTTCTGATTTTTCAGTGGATAATTGGAGATAAGATTCTCATGGGGACTGCCCGGGCTGGCTTTGAATCACAATCCTTAGATTTCAACCTCTTGAGTAGCTAGGATTGTAAGCGTGAGCCACCAGCAGCCAGCTTGAACTCCCAGATTCTAGCAGGACCCGAGAACCCTTCTGCTCTATTCAGCTGGTCTTGGCTGTCCACACAGTTCACCTTCCCAACTCTAGCACCTGCTCAGAGGGAGACAACTGTCCAGGGCCTCCTCAATCAGGTTCCTCTGCCTGAAGCTTTGTCCTTCTCTTGGAAGGTTGACAGATTTATGGTTCTCAGCTGCAGAATTTCCTCCCTACCATTCCTGTCCTTCGTAGCCCTGGTCTCTCAGCTTCCCCCAGGGAGGGGGGAGGAAGGGGATCTTGACAGGGGATCCAGAGAAGGCCCAGCCTGAAGGAGTCATTCCTCTTTCAAGCTGGCCTGCATTTCTGTAACTGGCTTGAGCTCAGAGAGCCCTGACTGTAAAAAACACACCAAAGAATCCATTTCATTACTGCCCAAAGTTGAGCAGGGACCTAGTCATGGTAGAATATTCATTCCTATAATAATGATCGAGTTGGCTTGCAATGACAGTACTTTGAAACTCACCTCCTCAGATCAAATTAAATGTCTCAGGTGTTCCTGAGAACTAAGTCACACTGTTGTATGAGCTACGCCGAACCAAGTCATAGAGATGACAATGGGCTGCTTGTGTTAAAAAAAAAAAAAGGTCAGAGGTGGAAATCCAGGGAGCTGTGGAGAACGCTTAGACTTGGACTTGGGTGTTATGCCTGGACTCTGACTTTGTGGCTTGTTAATGAGGCATGGACCCTGGGCCAGAGGCCAACTTCCTCCTGATGGCAAAGCCTGGATTAGACCACCAGCCCCTAAGTTCTCTCTGACAGTGAGTTAAAGAGCATCCTTAGCAGTTAAAGGCACCATCAACATCACTATTAAAGAGTAATGAGCCTGGAGAGTAAGTCAAAGGAGGGAGGACATCAAGGTGCAGTCTGGGAGCTCAAAGTTGGTCCCAAGCCTGGGAAGCATGAATGGGTCCACAGGAGTAAGAGGCCAACAACAGGGGTTTAACCAGAGCCTGCGGCCTGGAGGTGAGTGCACTGGGACGTTAATGTGGCCATGGTTGGGGGGTCAGCATCCTGGCCTGGCAGGTGCTTTAGGCTCCTCCCAGGAAGCCTGGGTCTTGGGCTGTGTGGGGCATCAGGAAGAGTCTGGCTGTGGTCATGGTCTACATGGGCTGCAGTGCTGAGCTCCACTTGGTGGTCAAGTAATGGGCTGTCATGGAAAGAGCCTCATGGTCCCTGGGCCCAGTGACAGAAGGCACCCTTGAACAGACAGTTCTCCTCCATGAGCCCCATCTGGCCCATTGTGAAATTTCTCCACCAGACTGGAATTGTGCTAAAGACCAGAAGCAGATAATGAGGAGCCCCTCAAAGAATCTTTAGTACCAACCGGTAGCTATCCTTGTTAGCGATCCTTATTTTATGTAGGATCATACATAGAATCACTGATACAACGAGAATAATAACCAGAATGGCAGTTTTCCCAGCATCCTCTCTTCCTCCACCCTCTCTCAGGCAGAGGCCAGGAAGCCTGAGCTTCAGGTAATCCCAGCGGTGAATCTGGCTGTGAGAATCTTGGAAAGGCTGAGCGAGGAAGAACGGTGGCATCTTAGAACTACTCACACAAACATTTTCTTAGACTGCGAGGGCTGAAAGATGAATGTACAATCCCATTCCAAGCAGCTAGTAGCTATACATCAACAGAGCTTTAAAAATCGGAACTATTGAAGATCTGGTGGAAGGTAAGTAATGTTCCGATTCAGGACTCACGGGGTAAGAAAGAGAGATGAGACAAAAATCTTTCTCTCCTCATCACATAGCCAAGCCCAATTTACGGCTCATAATTCCTGGCTGGAGCAATGGAGAGACGCATAACCCAGCAGGCTTGGAGAAGGGGCTTTGCTGGAAGAGGCCTGGAATGAAAATGAAGAGGTTGGAATGAAAATGAAGGAAAAAAAGTGGTGTGAGCTTCGTTGGGTGAAATGACTACAATGAGGGAAACCAGCCGACCCTGGCAGAGGAAAGCTTTTAGCTGGGCAGCCAGGAAATCTAAAAGGACTTCAATTGAAAGAAAAATGTTCTTATCCACCTAACTATTCTTTAGGACCAGGCAGAGGAATTGACAATGTTGATTCATTTTAGCTTAGCAGTATTCAGGTCAAAATCAATCTTGTCAAAAATCCATCACCCACACTCAATAAGTAAGAAAAGGGTTACAGGCTCCGGGGGAATCAATCACACCCAACAGGGAGCAGCCAAAAACAGATCTATCACCGGCTCTGACGCAGGCTTCCATTACTCAACATGCTACTCTCTGCCTATGCTCTGGGGACACCACCCAAGGTCGCTGGCCCTCCACCCCAGTCCCAAATAGCAGCCAGAACTAATGGCACAAGAGCAGGTGGCCATTCTACTGGGCATCCATAAATTCTTGGAACTGATTCATACACATGTATTGTGCACAGAATCAGGGGCCATTTCATTCACACAGTCTTCCAGAATCACAGTCACTTAACTCTGTCACGTAGCTTAGCAGCCATTCTCCACTGCACCAAACCCAGGCCCTTTTGCAACCCTCTATGGAAACCCCCTGTGGGTTCTTTGGTGCTCCCCAACCTTGCAGAAGCGCAGCCTCACAGAAATTGAGATTCTCCATCCTCTTTACCTTCAGGCCAGAAGCCCAGATTTGGCATACGACATGCCTGACTTCTCCAAGGCTCATAGGAGGCATAGAAAGCTCTTTACAAGCCAGATAACAGAGAGGCCTGGGTGTTGTCTCTACCGTTCACTGGTGTGGGAGCTTGATCAGTTGTGATTTATGTCCTGCCATCCTCGCTGTCTGAGGATGGGTGAAGAGTCACCAAGACTACAGGTGAAAGAAATGACACCCTGGCCCTCCCCAGCAGGTGTTTTGGCGTTTAGTATTATCTTTCTATCACCAACAACTTCTACAAAGCATCCACATCATTTATGAATTTACTCATTCACGCAGCAAATCATCACTGATCATGGACTGTTCTAGACCTCTTCCAAATGCTGGAAGATTATGTACCTGTGGAGATGGGCGGAGAAGGGGAGATAATCTATCATGAAATAAAATAACATCACAAATAATAATAGACTCAAAGACAATCTTAAGATGGGGGAATGAAAGAGTAACAGATGTTTTCTAGATTTGGTTCAACAAAGGCCTCTCTAAATGAGACACACTTGGGCTCAACCCCAGATAATATAAATATATTGGCCATTCAGCAATCTGGAAGGAAGGCATTGCTGGCAGTGGGAATTCGATGGGCTGAGAGGGAGCTAAAAGGAGTTGAAGGGAAGCCAATTGCAAGTGGCTCATACCTATAACCCCAACTACTCAGGAGGCTAATATCTGAAGATCATGGTTCAAAGCCAGCCCAGGCTTGAGACTTGTATTTCTAATTAACTACAAAAAAATTGCTGGAAGTGGAGCTGTGGCTCCAGTGTTCAAGCCTAAGTTGAAGCTTCTGGACTGACACACCGAAAAGGAGTTAAGAGGGCAGATGTGGGGCCACGGGGCAGGTGGGGCAGCACCCAGGCGGCTGAGCCAGGGCGCAGGGTGAAGAGAAGCCACTGGAAGCAATATTGCCTGACAATATCTTTTCGAAAGCTCATTGAAAGAGCTGTTTGGAGAACGGATCAGAAGAAAGAAGAGTAGAAGGAAGCAGGTGAGTTTGGAGGCTTTTATGGAGGCCCAGGAGGATGATGGGGATTTTATCCAAGGAAGCAGTGATGGAGTTGAAGGGTAGATCTTAGGAAAAGATTTGGAAGTAGAGACAACGGTTCCTGTGGGTGAGTTGTTTTCCCCCAGGGGATAAGGGAAAAAAGGAATTGGTTTCTTCACAGTCTTTGATCCAGTGATATTAATGGGATCACTGATTATTGCTTGGAGAAAACCAGCAGGAACAGGTCAGGGTGAGGAAGTGCTCTGCTAAATCCAAATGCATGTCTGACATCAAGGAGAAGAGGTCAAGTGTAAGTGGTTGGACTTGGAGTCCACTTGGCTAATGGATGTTTACTTAGAATCACAGTGCTGCATGAGGTCAGTGAGGAATGGGGGAGACATCTGCAGGGCACCATCCGCAGGAATCCAGACCCAAAGCCCCCTGTCCGGTGTGGTATTGTTACCAGGACAGCTGCAGGTGTCTTCTGAGCATGCGCGGAGGTGTGGGATGTTTGCAGTCTTAGAGGAAGGTGGGATTCTACTATCTGTGCACTTAGGCTCCCTGGATAAAATTCTGGGAGATGAAACCTGTAATGTCACCCATTTTGAATGCTGGGATGGAGAAAGTGGCGGGGGCGGGGGGGGGGGGAGGAGGAAGCATGGTCAATCTCTGCTCTTGATGTCACATAGATGAAAGGTAGCTGGTTCCAGGGCAACCCATACCCCCCAGGCTTCTCCAGCATTGGGTGCAAAGGCAGAGGCATCCACGTGGTTCCCAAAGGCTTGTGGATTTCCAGAACGTCAAGGTCTCATCTTCCTTCCCCTATAACTGTGTCTTCCCTGGGTCTTTTGGGAAGTTCCCCAAGGACTGAACTATTTGTAGAGTCTCTTTACCTTCTAAAGCCCCCAGAGTCGTACACAGAAGGGCAGCCCCTCTTTCCAGTGCCTTCCAGGAAACCAGGAGAAGCCACCACATACACATATACACCCATGCTGAGGTCCATCAGGGAGGAAAAGGGTCTCCCATTTGTCCTCTAAGTGCCGCTGTCCCCAGGGGAGGGGGCTGCCCTGTCCCGCAGCTCATCACCCTCAGCCAAACCCAGAGTCCTTTCCAAAGTCCTTCAGAGAAGGGAATAATGGAACCACATCTTGTTTACGGCTTGGTCTCCAGCACCTGGCGCGGAGCCCGCCCTAAACTGGCCATGAGATTAATTAATAGCCAGCTGTGAGGGATGGGGAAGCAGCTCGCAGCATGCTCAAGGAGAAGGGACCACTTGAGGAGGGCTAAATAGGGAAGGAGGGGTGGAAATCCTTGCCTGAAGACAGCCAGCTACAGGCAGCAGAGAGACAGTGCAGCAGAGCTCCTGCAGAACAGGGGGTCCGAGGGCCAAGCCCACCCCTTGCTCCCTGCGCACACCTGCCTCAAGGCAGAGGAGAGCCGGGAAAGGGTGCCAGAGGAAGTAGGGGATGATCACAACTTCCCAGCTGGGTGAGTTGGGGCCATGCAGAGGGAGTTAGTTTCTGGTTCACCAAGGGAGCCTTGCTTTCTCTGTCTCCCTTTCTGGTTTCGCCTGTCCGGTGACAAGAGGAGTCCAGCCTGGGAATCCAAGCTCCAGCAACTACATCCCAGCCCCCCTCACTGAATTATGGTTCCAGCTTTTTAGGGGTTCTGTGTGTGTGTTGTTGTTGTTGGGGGGGGACAGGCTATACCTGAGCACATAGCTTGCCAGTATGGCAGCTTTTAAAGACACAGGCAGTATGAACACCACCTCCACCATTTATTAGGTGCTAAGTGCTGCGTACAGGGTTTTGCTTGTTTGACCACATGTTACTATGGAACTTGAACTCATGATCCTCTTCTTGCCTCGGACTCATGAGTGCTGGAATTATAGATGTTCATCCCCCACCCAGCCACAGATTTATCTTTAAGTCTTAATATCAACCAGATGAGGTAGGTACTAGCATTTCTAAGTCACAGGGATCCAGGGACTGTTCTCTGTGAGCTGGGCTTGTGTCTTGACTGTGGTCACTCTTCTGGAGCCCTTCTGACTTCTAGCCATGGAAGCGGACAGTACATGCCCCCCCCAGCTTCTCTTCGCAGCCAGATGACCTGTGTGACTCTGGTGGGAATTTCCCCCACTTCCAAGTCTGTCTTTGTTGATTGTGACTGCCCAGGGATCAGCTGATGCTGCTGGCAGGGCTGGGTGGGCTGGCATAAAGCTTCTGCCTGAGGAGAAAGAGGCATTTGTTATGGAGAAAGAACTCCCACTCCCCAGTGGTGAGAAGTCAGGGAGTCAGAGGCTGGAGGGCACATGGCAAGCAGCGTGTCCTCTGTGGAGACCCAGTGCCATGGTAGCCAGCCCCACGTCCTCAAACAGCTGCTCCTTTCCCCGATGATTCTCTTCCCCAGGAAGTAAGCCCTTTGCCACTCCCAAATCCAAAGACGTTCCCAACACCTGTTACGCTCTCTGATGACGCTTAGTTCGGCTTGGCTCGTTTGTTACAATTTGCAATCACCTGCTGGTTTAACGTTAATTAATCTGAATCTCCGTGTGCATGCAGAGGCCGCTTGCATCACGGTACCAACCTGCCCAGCTCACGGAGTGGAACAGGTTTCACACAGTACATATTTCTGAATGAAAACGCACACGAGTGGATGGGATTGAAGCCATCTCCGGAATGGAAGGCAGAGTGAACATTTCAATGAGGCCAAGGAAACTTAGTGTAACTGTGAGGGGTGAACTTTTCCCTCTGTGGGGATTAAAGAGCACACAGTGGAGGAAGGAGCAAAGCAGCGTGACCTGTCTGTCGTTTTGAGTGATGAAGAACCTCTGATGGTTCATTGCAGGTAGCAACATGGCCGAACTGAGGGATACCTGTCTTCCAGAAGAGATTGACGTTGAAATCAGTGGTATAAATAACAAGATCCGCCCGCATCAAACTGATGGAAGCCCAAATAGGACACAAAGAGAAAGGAAAGTCCTGCCTGTCTATCTCCGGTGCTGGCACGCCTATCTTCTCCTGTGCTCAGGTAGGAGAACTCTACATTTTGTGGTGGGTAGAGTTTGGACAGTGTCTTGGGTTCTTAGGACTTTGGCCTCAGACTTAGAGTCACACCATCTGCTCTCTCAGCTCTGGGGCTTTCAACGAGGACTGAACCATACTACCAGTCTCCTTGGCTATCTAGCTTGAAGATAGCCAGTTGTGGGATTTTTTTCAGCCTCTGTAATCACGTGAGCCAGTTCCCCATATCTATCTATCTATCTATCTATCTATCTATCTATCTATCTATCTATCTATCTATCTATCTATCTGTCATCTATCCATTTACCTACCCACTAATCCATCCATTTATCCATCCTCTTGGTTCTGTCTGTATGGAGAACACTGGCCAATACAGAGGCTCATCTGCCTAATGGTTAGAGAGCTTCTGGAAGATGTCACTCACCTAAGGAGGACACATGACCCTGTTGTCCCCCAGCCAGCATCCACATCTTGCACAGCAGTAATAAATTGCCCCCTTAGCAACTTTGATCCCTGCTGTTCCAGCTTCTGATTTTTAAAACTCCATCTGCTTTGGAGTCATGGAGGGGGTATGAGAGCAGGGGTTGGGATTCTAGGCTCTGGGTTCCAGTCCACTGGGCCATGTGATGAGTGGGAAATTGACTGGAATGCTGAAGCCATGACCCAGAACAACAAACTCATTCCCTGGACAGCCCTAAGCTTGATGGTAGGGTGGAGCTGAAAGAGCCATCACTCACACCTGGCTGGAAACTCACTTCAGCTGTCCTGGCTGCAGAGTGAAAAAGTTCCTGGTGCATCCTGGCCCCTCCAGAGTGACAGGAAGAACCACCCGTGCCAGCAAGTGACACAGCAGGCCTGTCAGGCAGGAAGTCTCAGAGAAACACAGTTACCCATCCCTGCGCTTCCTGATTGGTGAGCAGGGAAATCCACCAGGAATGTCATTGGGATAGTGTTAGGATATGAGCCCACAACAACCAAGTACATCTGGCATTTGGATCTTAAGTGCTCCTACAAAGGCCCACATGCTCAGAGTGGTGCCGTTGGGACATAGAATCTTTGAGGGGTGGGACCTTGTGGGATGTGTTTAGGTCGTTGACAGTGTGCTCTTGAAGGGGATTAAGGGGTTCTGGTCCTTGCAATTTCACCCTCTTTTGTTTTCCTGGCCATAAGGTGAGCAGTTGTGTTCTGTCCTCATGTTCTCTTTCACGGTCACCTGTCTTCAAAGGCCTAAAAGCAAGGGGTCTACCTGATCATTGACTGGAAACTCTAAAACTGTGAGCCAAAGCAAACCTCTTCGCTTTATAAGCTACTTACTTCCAGCATTTTGTTATGGTGAGGGAAAGTTAACGGAAGCAATAAAGGGAATAAATTCTACAAAAGGTAGAAGCATACGGTGATGTGGGGGAGCAGGTAAAGAGGAAGAACTGAGGCAGAGATGGCAGCTCACATAGAAGCAAGTTGTGGGAAAAGAGAGAAATTGGGCTTGGGTAGGTGACTGAGGCTACTTTTGAAGAACTGTATCTTCCCACCCACATGTTCAGCCATTCGATCACTATGTATGAGCATCCAGTTCACCTCATGTATTGTGGTAGCCATTCAATTTGGATGTTGGACAAAAGCCATACAGTGCCTGCTGTCATTCAATACAGCACTGTGGTAAGTGCCATTGTAAGAAGAATGCTGGAACAGATGTCAGTCACCCATGCTTTCTGAAGACAGAGAATAGAACTGATATTGGAAGGAAGAAGAGAGTAATAGTTTGTGACAAGATCCTGAAGCAGGAAGGGGGAGAGAGGATGTAAGGTATGGGATAGAGGCCAGTGTGGCGGAAACACCAGAGGATCATGATGACTCTGGGTCTGACTGTGACCCAGGAGAGTTTAGGGAAGACAACAGGGCCTACCTAGTACCTCTCAATCTACTCCACCCAAGATGAGGGCCAGGACAACCCAGCCAGTGACAGACAGAGTCTGTGTTTCTCAATCAGGATCGTGACGATGATCTATGGTATTCTCTGAAAAGTCCGCGTCTCACACCTCATATGAAGTCAGTTCTTCCTCTTGGATTTGTTTTGCATTTAGAGTGACACAGAAGCCACATGTCACTTTCTCACATGGGTGTACTGGATTTCCAGTACATCGTCCTTCGTTGGAAGAGCGCCTCTGTCCTCTCACATAGCAGGGAAAAATGAGCCTGATTATGATGAAATGCAGGGCTTGGTTTTCAAATGTCAAACTATTCTTGCATTTCTGGAATAAACCCTAGACGGCCATTATGTTAATCTTTTATTTATATGTTGCTGAATTGAACTTTTCATATTTTCTTATTACTGCCACGTCTATTTTCATGAACCACATAAACATACATATATATGTTTATATATTTTCTTGTCAACTCCAGTATCAAAATTGTGCTGGCCTCATAAAATGAGCTGAAATGTCTACTTTCTATTTCCTGGAAGTATATTTACAAGTAACAATATTTTATGGGTTTTTTCCCCCTTCAAACTTTGTAAGAATTTACTAGTGAAGTCACTTGGGCACAGGTATTTCTTTGCAGATTTAAAATAAGGATTCATCTCTTTCACAGTATGAAACTGTTCAGATTTTCAAATTCTTTTTATGTTATTTTGGGTAAATGATGCCCCCCTCATAGGAATTTATGCATTTTGCTGAAGTTTTCAAGTGTTTGGATTTAGAGTTAAATTTTGCATGACCTTGTCTTGTTATTTTTGTAATGTCTGTGGGGTTTGTGGTGATGATTCCATTTTTTAAATTCCTGATATACATTATTTGTTTCTGTTCTACTTTTCTGGTCAATCTAGCTGGAGCTTTATTGAGTTTACTCTATTAAATTTATTGTTACTTTATTAATTTATAGTTTTCAAAAGACCAAAGCTTGGCTTTGTTTATTTTACTTTTTACTGTACATTTGTTTTCTATTTATTGATTTCTGTTCTTTGTTCTTTTCTTTGGGATTAATTATTTTTCTTTTGTTGAGATTTTTGAAAGGAATATGCAGATAATTGACTTAGTTTTGAATGCATGTATTGGAAAACAATCTACTTCTTTAGGAGTTTAGCCCTTCATTTGTGTCTGTATTGGATAATTTTACATCTGTCCAAGTAGTTATTTTTAAATGTATCCAGCTTTTATACTTTTTACTGGAAGTATTTGCCTAACATATATCTGTTATTTTTTAAAAAGCATCAATATGGATTTTTTTTAAATCATATAGTGAGAAGAAACTAAACTATTTTAGGTAGTAAATGTCACAGTGTACTTTTAAATTTAATATTAATTTAATTTAAGTTTTATTTAATTAAATAATAATTTAACTAGATTTTTAAGTTAATTTCTTTGTTTATCAGTAGTGCTGGGGTTTGAACTCAAGGCCTCCTGCTTGCTAGGAAGGCATTCTAGCACTCAGCTTTACCTCTAGCCCACTTAATGGGCTTTATTCTATAAAGTATGATCTGGAGACTTTTTAATGGGAGGGTCAAATCTGAACTTTAGAATCTTTATTATTAATAAAAACTAATGTTTGTTGAATAACTACCATCTTAGGAGGCAGAGTAGCAGAGGACTTAGATATAGACTGCCTGGATTTGAAGAGCAGCTCCGAATATTTACTATGTGACCTTGAACGAAGTAGTTAATGTTCCCAGCTGCTGTCATTTGTAAAATAATCGTAATGGTAATCACTAACAATATGGTTACATTACCCAGAACCTAGTGATAATACTGACACGTACTGACATTATTATTGATTCAGGATTCAAAGAGTTAAGATGGTTTGTCCGAGCTCAACCAGTTTATGAATGATAATCCCAGGATTTGAATACAGATCACCATGTCTGCCAAGCCAATAGCTTACTACAAGCCGATGTGAAATGAGTTAGGAGAAGCGGAGGCATACAAGGTGGCCCATGCGATACTCCAGGAATAAAGTCACAAGGGCCTACATTTGAGGGGTGACAGCACTGAAAGGAATGGAAGGAAGAAATCTGAGAGGCATGACAAAGAAAAGCACAGGTCTTAATGACTAATTGGCTATGGGATGGGAGTGGGGGCAGGAGAGCAGGGAGTCAGAACTGAGTCATAGTGCTGAGGCTGAGTGCTTCGGACTTCTCTGAGACAATAGACAGAAATAGGAAAGCCATGCTACACTCCATTTCACACGGAGAGGTGGGTGCCTTCTGTTGCAGATGTGGAAGGGGAGCCTTGGAACAGGACTGCAGAGGTCATCCCAGGAGAGAAAGCAGTTAAAGCTCTCACAGTAGCGGTGATCCCTATGTGAGACAGTAAAGAAGACAGGGACAAAGCCCTGAGGATTGAACCTTGGGACAGAGCCAATGTTTATTTATGGATGTTCTGGATGGGAATAAATAGACATGTAGATAAGGAAGTGGTGGATGTAATTTACTCAGACTTTCAATAAGCCTTTGGCAAGACTCCACGTCAAAGACTCTAAGAAATCAGGATGTGATGTGTACGGTAGAAAAGTGACTTCTGAACAGCAAGCACTGAGTTCAGAAGCAGAGATTGAGAGAATAAATCATAAGGCTAAGTGGATGGTCCTTTTGCAGGTAAGTAAGCATGCAGGATCACTGTTAGCTTTTTACTTTGATAAGGGTATTTCTAATACAAATCTCCATGTTTGCAGTTGACATTAAATTATTTCCAGAAGTAAAGTACCAAGCCGAAGAAACAAGAGAGCCCATAAGCTGATTCCCTAGCCACCACAGTGAGCAACCATCCCTCTTTCTCCTTCTCTCCCTCTGTGCCTGAGCAATGTGCTCTGGGGCCAGGTCTGTCTGTAAAATGAGGGCTTAAAGGAGCTGTGTCTCAGCCTCCTGGGTTTTAGCATCAAGTTGACTCTCTTTCCAGGCACAGCTCTGATCTCTAGGTCAACACAATCCAATAATTGCATATTAAATACCTGCCGCTGTGTGTTTGGTGTCATAGTACAGTCTTCATCCCCAAGGAGTTCCGTAGGGTTTGTTGGTGACATGGCTCAGTTGATAGAGCACTAGACAAGGAGCAAAAGCAGGAGGTACTGAGTTTGAGTCCCTGTCTCTGACCTAAATAAAAGACAGAGGGGGGAGGGGGAGGGAGGGGGAGGGAGAGAGGGCGTGTGTTTATTAGATTTACACGATTGTAGGGTTGTGTCTTCCTAGTTGAAGAAATGTTAGTGTCAGGCAAATATATGTTGGAGCCTCCCACCCCAAATTTCCCAGCCTCTCTTGAAAAGGAGTTGAGCTGTGCATTAGTTTTAGCTAAAATTGACTGTGAGCAAAAGGGAAAAAAATCATTTCTGAGTCTGGATAGCTCACCTCTCAACTTTGCAAACTTTGAAGAGTTGACCTAGTATCATTGAATATCATAGAACAGAAGCCAGGGGAGTTTTAGTGATTTGGTCTAAGGTCTTAATTATCTCCAGTTTTTCCCATGCCACATCTTTTGGCAGTTTGAGTAAATGTAACAAATTAACACCTATTGAATACTGACCACCTCTCAATAATTTGCTGAGTGGCTCTTTACAAATATTATCACACAGAAAATTCATATATATCTTAGTAATTGGATGTTTCTTTTCTCTCCCTTCTACCTATGAAACTAAGGTTTAATAAAATTAAGTAATAGTAATTTAAGTTAAATATCTAGTGTCAGAGAGATCCAAGGTTGAACTACAGCATTTCCAAAAGGAGTACTCTTAACCTCTATGCTACTCTTCTCCACTTCCCATATTAGGTGATAATTCATGAAATTTGTCATATGACAGATAACAGAAGTAGGGAGTCCAGATGTATTAAGCTAGCTTTTTTTTTCTCCTGGAAGTACTGGGATTTGAACTCAGGGTTTCAGGCTTACTAGGCAGGCACTCTGTCATGTGAGTCATACCTCCAGACCTTTAAGCTTTTGTTTTTAAAAACATTTTTAAAGTTTTTAAATTGATGCCAATTATTCCACTTTATCAAGTCGGTTTGTGCACACAATGCCTTTTGATCTTAATCTACTATTTTCCCTTTTTCCCACCCCTTCAGCTTGCTTTGTTCCATTGTCACACATGTATATAAAGTATTTTGTCTATATTCACCCTCTTTCCCCTTTCCTCATTTTGAAATCTTTTAGACCAGGTTGGCCTAGACCACAATCCCCCTTCTATACTTCTGCTGTAACTACACAACTTTTTGTTTTGAGATGGAGAAGTCTTAGAAAGCTTTTTCCCTTGGGTTGGCCTCAAACCCCTCAATTTCTACCTTCCCAGTAGCTAGGATTACAGCATGAGCCATCAGTACCTAGCTAGGCTAGTAATCACTATGGACTAAGACTTCCAAGGGTACCCACATATCTGTAAACATAGAAGGTAAACAGTCTGTCCATCAGTCTCCATCATTGGCATTGCCAGTATCCAGCCAAGTACATATAAGTGCATAATGAATTGTTAGTGAGCCAGTAGGGGAAAAAATAAGACAAGTACCAGGGAAGACAAATCTACCTATCTACCTTATAATAATATGCCCCTTAAAGTGTCTATGTCCAGTAGATAGATTTCTCCTCTGGGCAAACCAACCTGGGAACTCTTAAGCTTCCATTTGTGAGATGTTCTTAGAATAGTGGAAAGAGAAAGAGGTGACCACAGTCAATTACCATGGAGGGACTGTCATACAAATGTATCCTAGGAGACCTCACCGCCAGGTAAGGCTCATTCTCTCAGGGGTGCTGGGTCCTATCCTTCCAGGTAGGAGGGACAGCATGAGCAAAGGCAGAGCGCATGTGCAACTGGGAGAGCAGACTACATGCTCACAAACAGTGCCACTTTCTGAGAACAAAGTATGCAAAGGCATGGGTAAGAGGTGGCTGTCGAGTAGGCGAGGGCAGATCACGAATGACCTTTTATGCCATGTTAAGCAGCTTTGGACTCTATCCAAGTGATTAAGTCAGGAGAATAAGAGGGTCAGATTCATGTCTTAAAAATAGATTTTCCTGCTCTAAGGAGGATTGATTTAAGGAGGAAAGCCCTAAGGGCTGGGGAGACCTATTGGGAATCCAGGAAAGAAATGAGGATGGCTGAACTGGGACAGAAATTCTGAGGAGGAATGAAAGAAAAGATTTTTGGGGAGAATATGATATATACTTATATGCAATATGTGTTATATAACATTAGTTATATATACATACAGCTATATATGTATATATAGTTATATAGCTATAGTTATATGTTTTATATATATAGTTATATATATAACTATATATATTACATATGTATATGTATGGTTATTGATATTGATGGAAGACCAGAAAAAGGAGATAACAAATAGGATTTCAAATGTTCTGACACAGAGCCAGCATAGGGGGAGGACCCTATCAAGGAGAAGGAAGGAGGAAGGGAATGTTTTGGACTAAGAATGCAAAGTGCTTACTTGATGGGTCAAGTTGCCTGTAAGACTGGCAGGAAGCCAGGTGCTGGGAGCTCAGGCTTATAATCCTAGCTACTTAGGAGGCTGAGATCTTGAGGATCACAATTGAAGCCAGCCCAGGCAGGTTAATTGGAGACTCTTCTCTCCAATTAACCACCAAAAAGCCAGAAGTGGAACTGTGGCTCAAGTGGTATAGAGCTGTAGCTTTGGGCATTGTGCCCAGGTCTTGAGTTTGAGCCCCAGAGCCATCAAAAAAAAATACTGGCAGGTGATATCCTGAGAGAAGTTGGTCAGGGGAGAAGTTTGGCTTGACCGTTCCTGTCAACCCTGTCAAAACTTCAACAGGTGAAGTCTCCATTGGCTAAATATATATAAGCATATAAAGGGAGGGCCAAAGACTGAACTCCTATAGAGACCAGCCTTTTTCAAAGGTGGTTGAAGGGAAAAAAAGATAAATGCAGAACAAGCAGAGAATCAGAGGCTCACAAGCCAGGAGGGGAGTGAAGAGATTTGTAAAGGCAGGAAAGACAAGCTATGTCAAGTGTGGTAGAAAGATCCAGTAAAGGAAGGACTAAAGTTTATTCTTTGAATTTTGCAACTCACAAGCCACCAATGGCTATGACTTTCAAGGGTTCAAGAGCCAAAAAAAAAAAAATGGTAGGATGGAAGTGGGAAATACACAATACAGCTGGCTTTGAGCAAGCGTTTTGACTTGAGTAATGGGAATGGAAACCGAGCAGTGAGGATGTCCAGGCTAGGTGAGCTGACTAGCAATTTGAGAGAAAAGCTTGGGACAAGTGGAAGAAAAGAATGAAGAGGAAGTGGGAGCAGGCAGAAGTCTTCTGTTTGCTTGCGGAGGTTCTGTTTTGCCTTGCTTTCCAGTAGGTAGAGCTTGACCATGTCAGTCGGCAGGCTTCTAAGAAGGAAAAAGTCAAGGGAGGCACTACGGTAGAAAGGATGACAGAGAGAGGGCAAACCCAGAACTCAACAGGAGATGGGATCAGGAGCCCTGAAAGGGAGGTTGGGGCTGGCAAGTTGGAAGCACAGTTGGTTTTAGGTAAAGGTGAGAGTGTGAAAATAGATAGGTGTGTTGTACAGAAGTGGAAGAGAAGAACATTGAGAGAGTGACTACTATCTTCTTAGCCTCTCTAGCAGGTGTGTGCTGCCTGGAAATAATGTGCTGGCCAAATAATGCCAAGGGGAAGAAGAGCCTTAGAGCCACTGAGAGATGAATTTTAAAAAAATCTACCAAGCCAGAAAAGTGACTCACTTGAAATCATATCACCATTTCCAAAGGCTGCAGAGAAATCAACTGAAACAGAGAAATAAGACTTAATGATGAAAAGAGAGCCCATCAAAATCCCCTACAGGAGATTGCAGGCACAGAGAAAAAAGAGAAGGTTCATTTAGAAATGATATGAAAAACTGAATTACTTTCACAGATAGCTGACCCTCTCTGCCCCTGAAACCCAAACAAACGTTCTACTGGGAGCAGGAACTTGAGCCGCCATTTTGGAAAGAGGTTATGAGGACAAGGGAGTCCATTCTTCTTCCCGTTCATCACAGGTCGTATACTCTAGCCTGCCAAACTGTAAATGGCTTAGTCAGCAGCTTTAGTTCCACTGTCCCCAACCCACCGATTCAATTCATTCAGCCTTAGGGAGCCCCTTCAGGTTGACAGCACTAGACTCTTTACATTTAGGGATAATGGGAAGAAATAAGCAAATGAGTCATCCTTAGCTGTACAGCCTGATGAAACATTATAACCTAGTGTTCAGCCCCTTTCCAGAGGTCTAGTGACACCTACAGCCCGACAGCAAACATGTAACCTTCCCAGACCAGAATTGGGGCTCTCAGATGGGACTGTCCCTCCTCTAGCACTACCTTACAGGACCAGCCCACTTAATAACGGTCCTTCGCTTTCGTGGATGCTTAAATGTCAGAAAATACTTTTCCATGCAGCTGGTGAATCAGCTAATCATAAAGAAATACCCGTGGCAGGCAGATAGGCTGCCAGAAATAAATGAGTGCATACAACCCACAGGGTGGTTGGTCTGGAGACTCATTTTCATCACCAACCCTTTCTGGAAGCTTCTATGCGCCTCACATACAGGCAAATTTTTCCATATTTCCTTACCACATAGACCATCTGTGTCACTGGTTTTACTGGTTGCCTCAAGTTTCATCTCACACAAAAGTGGATCCGATATAAAAGCAAAGGTAAAAATACACGCAGATTTGTCAAAAATGATATTTAATTACCACATCAGCTCATATTCAAGATGCCTGCTGAGGACCTTGAGGCTTTCCATACTACATCTAAGCGCCAATTTTTGCCTTCACTTGCTACTTTCATTCTGTTCTGTGTAATCCTGCCCTTCGTTTATGTCTTCCTTCTCCTCCTCCTACAGCTTCCTCCTACTCCTTTCATCCTTCCTTTCTTCTCTTCTTCTCCTCCTCCTCCTTCTCTTCCTCTTCTTCCTGCTCCTCCTCCTCTTCTCCTTCTCCTTCTCTTGTTTTTATCTTTCTCCTCCTCCTTCAGAGCTGAGTCTGGAACTCAAGGATTTGTACATGCTAAACAATCATCCTCTCACTAAGCTATGCCCCCAGATCCTTCATTCATATATTTTTTGTTTTGTTCTGCCAGTCCTGGCTTGAACTCAGGGCCTGGGCACTGTCCCTGAGCTTCTTTTTCTCAAGGCTAGCACTCTGCCGCTTGAGTCACAGCGCTACTTCTGACTTTTTCTGTTTATGTGGTACTGAGGCATCAAACCCAGGACTTCATGAGTGCTAGGCAAGCACTCCACCACTGAGCCACATCCCAGTTCCCATTCATATATTTTAAAAACATTCTATAGCTAGGTACTAGATTGTACTTCGTTAGGAGTTGCATCATGGCACAGCCTGCAGGTAATCTATAGTTGTCAGCTTTGTTTCACTGTAATAAAATGCCTGAGATAAATAAAGAGAAAATGTTCATTTTGCTTCACCATTTTGGAGATTTTAGTCCAAGTGAGACAGCAATATCATGGGTGGAGCACATGGCAAAGCAAAATGCTCATTTTGTAGCCAGGAAACTAAAGAGGAAGAGAAGGTAAGGGTCCCACAGTTGTCTTCAAGGGCACACCTCCAAGGATCTAAGGACCTGCACTAGACCCTGCACTTCTAAACTCCCACTAATGCCATTGAGAGACAACACCTTTAACACATGGCTCTTCTGTTGTTGTTACTGTTGGGGCTTGAAGTCAGGGCCTGGGCACACAAGGTTAGCACTCTACCACTTTGAGCCATAATGCTACTTCTGGTTTTCTGGTTAATTAGAGATGAGTCTTACGGACTTTCCTGCCTGGGTTGACTTTGAAACATGGTCCTCAGATCTCATCCTCCCGAGTAGCTAGGATTACAGGCATGAGCCACTGGCACCTGGCTAATATATGGTTCTTTAGAGGTCATTCAAGATCCAAACTACCGCATGGTCTTATACTATATTATTCAAACATTTAAATTTTGACTGTGACACATCGCTTGATGCCAGCGGGTAATTTTCTGCTTGTGTCATTGTGGCAGCACTCAGAATCCTTCCAAGTGTGGAAAGTTTGGATTTCAGGCTTTCTAACTATGGCTGACACCTGTATGTGATCTGCAAAGGGTCACATGACCTAACAGGACAGGGTCACAGCCCCTTACCTTGGAGTTGAATTTTGCCTTTTTTTCTAGTATAGAAAACAATGTATTTTGTTATTAGCTACTTCAAGTTATTGCTCTATTATTTATTTCTATGCTCACCATAATGTATCCATACTTGTCTCCTTTTCCCTTTAATTGTTTCTGAATATAGTTGGTAAATTCTCTTAGTGTTTCCTTAGAGAATGGTTGTTAGATGGTTATGAAAATCTGAGTTGATGGTTAGTTTTCCTTCGTGTTCTGAAGGCATTGTGCTGTTTTCTTTCCTCTGCCTTTGCTTATGGGATAGCCACATCAGTTTAGTTATTGTTCATATAAGAACAGGATCTTTGTTTTCTGAAAGCTTTCATGTTTCTCTAATCCTTCATGGTCTGTAGTTTAATCACAAACCTATGTATGTGCATTTATTTTTTATTATGCTTAGTACTTGGGATACATTTCGAATTGGAGGACTTGGGCCGTTCTTCACCTCTGAAGGAAAAAAATATTTTTTTTTCCTTCAAATCTTGCTTCTCTGCTATTTCTTCCATTCTTCATTTGTAAGGTTTCTGGGGCCCTCTTTCTGTTTTAATTTCTTCCTCTTTTATGTCACAGCTCTTATTCATTTTAATGGATATTACTTCTCTGATCTCTGAGGGTTCTAAACATACTACTTTTTAAAGAAGTATGAGAGATTCACATAATTAGCTTCATTTGGAATTAATGTTCTGGTTGTTTAATTTGTTGACTTTTTTTTTATCATGAGACTTATTCAGATGTTTTGTACACAGGAATCATTTTTAGTGAGAGCTTTCTGTCTTGTTTTGTAGTTTTCTTCTCTCTTACCCTCCCTAGGAATTCAGTGTTTTACACTAATTGACCTCACAGGACCTACATGCAGAAACACAGCTGAGTAGCAATGCAGCTGGGTTGTGGGCATTCTAAGGATGCTGTGGACTTAGACAAGAGTCGGGAACTGTCTTGACCAGGTGCCTGCTTGCCAGACCATGTCCATTGGCCTCCAACCCCTTGAGTCCATGGCTTCCTGGTGCACTACTCAAAGTATGTTTTCAGAGCAGCCTCAGCAGCCGTTCCCTGGGAATGAGTTAGAAACACAGCGCTTAACCCTGGGCTGCTGAAGCAAATATGCTGGGGGTGAAGCTCAGAAATCTGTTCTCACAAGTTCTCCCAATGATTCGGATACACACACACACACACACACACACACACACACACACACACACACACACACACACACACACACACACACACACACACACACACACACACACACACACAGCCCTCAGCTCCCAGTTCCCAGGCAACTAGCTGATGACAATGGCTATCTTGTATGAAGGGAGCAATCAGGAAAGTCCGCTCCATCCTTTCATGTGTCCGGTCTCTTTCCCACCTGACCAGTGTCCTCCCAGCCCAGGAACCTGGAGCTTTCTGGGTATTGTCTTCGATTTCTGGCCTATAAAAATGTCTATCTTATTTCTGAGCCAATTGGCTTCTTGTTGACATCTTCCTTTCACATTTTATTTGTTACTGTGTACTTAAGGCAGAGAGGATATACTGAAACTTGAATCTACACAGATGTCTTTGAAGACATCTTAATAGCATGCTCCACATTCACCCCTATGTTCTGTATCCACCATATTACTATACTTACCTATACCTGATCCAACTACCAAAATGTTGGCACTATCATGGGGCCATATACACATCATCTTGGATCACAATCTAGGGCAAGCAGCTCAACCCTTCTGAACTCAGTTAATTCATCTAGAAGAGGAGAACCATGATTATTACTAAAAATGTTCGTTTGTGGTACTATGATTTGTACCCAGGGCCTTCTGCTTGTTAGACAACTATTCTACCACTTGAGCCCCCTATCCAGCTTACTTCATATAAACCTTAATGTGCTCATTAAATCTAATAATATACATGGAATAAAATAGAATCATACCAGGCTGATCATGGGTTCACAAGAGTTACTAATTGCCCTTTTTGAATCTAGAATTTGTGTTGTTTAATGCTAATGTGGCTGAAATTCTAGACAACCAGGTTTCTAGTTCATTTATCCATTTGCTGTTCATACAAACTATTTTATTCCAGTCCCAACTCAAGAAAAACAGAAATAGTAAGAGGTTCCTCTCCAGAAGTAATGTACAGGATCCACCCCTCCCCTCCAGTAGCTGGACAACTGAGTTCTGTACTGGTTACTTTTCTTGTTGCTGTGACAAAACACCCAAAAGAAGCAACCTAAGGAAGGGAGGGTTTAATTCAGCTCTGTTTTAGGAGCCTCAGTCCATAATGGCTTGGCTCCAGGAAGAGCATCATGGCGGCAAGGGAGTCTGGTGATGGAGGTTCTTCATCTCATGGTATAATCTCAAGGATTATAATCGTCCAAAGCACATTCGCTGGGCCCTAAAGCTTCTCCTAAAGCTTCCACAGACTCCCAAAATAGCACCACCAGTGGTAAGACCAAGTGTTCTACATGTGAACCTATGAGGGATGCTTTATATTCAAACTGTGGCAGGCTCATTGCACAGCCTGACAAGTGCTTGTGGTTAGGTATCTCCAAATCAAAGCCAGGCTCTGCATAAATCCTTCAGGATCAGCAAAGGATAGTGATCATAATAACAACAGTAATAGCATTGATAATCAATAATAATAATAACAAGCAACTAATATGCACCAAACACTGCTCTGAGCACTTACCTTTCACAAGTAGTTACTATTAATGCATTCATTTCATGGATGAGAAAATTAAGTCCAGAAAAGTGAAGTCACTTATCTGACATCACTTAGCCAAGGAATTGCAAAGCCAAGACTTGAACCAGGCAATTAGCCTGCAGGGAATCCAAAGAGCTGAAGAAACATATCCTCCTTGGTCAGTCACCTGGGTCTCAGCTGGTTCCATTGGCAGCTCAGACTATTTACAGCAATCAGATTCCATTTTCATGCAGCTCCAGCAATTAGATTCTATGCAGGCTTTGTTTCCATCACAAACTTGCTGAGATTCTCCAGGATACAGGGAAGGACAATCCCCTCAGGCACAATCAGCACATCCTTAGGACATTTCCTGGTAGAACTGTACTGCTGTCTTGATGAATATCTCTCAATGCTACTGCCTGCCCATCCATAAGTATTTTAGTTCCCTTTGTTCTTTTCTTCCTATGGTGGATCTGTCTCTGCTTCACAACTTCCCTTTGACGGACTCTGTCTCCTGTCACTCTCTGTTTTTACCTGTTAGCAAAATTGCTTTCATAGTATAACGACAACTTTCTACCCTCGGTGGAATCATCTATTTTCAAAGGGAGGTGCAAGTACAGACAATTCTTTACCAAATCTTGATTTCCTCCCCCTTCAGGCATTTCTGTTCCCCAGAGATTTAGGGTGCTCCCACCCCACACAAAGCTGTCTGGCTTCCCCCAGGGTCAGAATCTGGGGTGGCAGCAGGATAGACCCATTACTCCAAATCCAGAGCGTAGCCCTCGCATCCCTAGGTCCACGTCATACATCCTCATCTCCAGCTGAGATGATTCCATCTTGCATTGACACAAAGATTACTGGGATTTTAGCCCATAAACAGCTTGGAGAATGGGTTCAGGATGAAAAAGCAGAAGCCTGTGATATTAATATTTAGAGAAGTTTCGGGTTTCCACACCTAGGAAAAGGCAGAAAAATGAAAGGTAAAAATCACTCTTCACTTGAATGTCAACGAGGGCAGCCAATACCCATTGCCTGCTGTAACATCATCTCCTGCTTTTCCAAGGACCTCATTCCTTGGAGAAAGCCCCCTGTGCTGTCTAAACTGAATGCCAGTGTGATTCCCAGCATGCACCTGCTCCATATCAGCCCCCCTCCCATCTCTACATGCCCCAGGGTGTGAAGTGGAGAGGCTCAGAACCTCTTCAGCAATACAGAGAACCAACCATGATTTGACCTGAGCTGCCACTTGATATGCATAGAATTACATGCCGAAGTACACGAGGATGGTTTTATTCTGCAACGGACCTTCTTCCTTCTGGGCTCTGTTGTAATATCTGCTGAAAACCCATCTGCAGACTCCATTTCCCAGTCACTATACTTCCTGTCTGGGTTTCAGGTAGAAGGGAAGAACATTGCTAGGGAGAAGTAGAGTGTGGAGATGGCACTTTGTTTTCTTCATCTTCAGCAAAGTTTACATTCAAACCATGGCCATGTTTGGAAAGAAGAGGCAGGAAGACAGGTACAAGATCAGGAAAACGCAGGGAGGGAGAAATATTTGTTGCCTGCTCTACTCTAGAGCAAGTCGTATACTTTAGTTGTTTTCTGTAGCCTGTCTTCCATAACAGAAAGCTTTGCCCATAGTTTAATGCGTGTTGAATTACTTTTTCAAACAAAGGAAGTTCATTGCAAAGCAAAAGTAAAAGGCCGCTTGGAGGAATAAGTAGAGCGCTGGAAATAAGTTGTCCCTGTATGTTGCATCTTCAGTGATGAAACTTTACATTCTTTTTTTTACCCAGAAAAATCTTGTAAAAATCTAGACTATTTTTCTCTTACAGGATTGTTGCTTAACACCAGGTCTCAAAAGATCACATCTTCTGACTGAAAACCCAGTCACTCTTCTCTCCATGATTACCTGAAGCCCAAGTTTATTCTTTGCTCTCTTGTAGCATGATAAGAATGTCCTGATCTCTCTCCTCCTCAGGACCCCCAGATGAGGCTGAGCCTCTCCCCGCCTCTCTTTTCCATCTCTAGTTTCTTCACCATCTCCATTCCATCTTAGGGACCAATGTGGCTGGGCAATCCAGATTCCATTCCTGGCTCTGCCTTTCACTTACTGGTGACTTCAAGAAAGTTGACTCAGCCTCTCTGTGCCCAGATGTTTTCATCCGTCAGCAAATGATTCATACCCACTTCACGCCAGCTTAGATGTGGCTTAAATAAACTCACCTCCATAAAAGCAACACTCAATCGCAAGGCTATTACTTTTAGGTCTAAAGCTTGGGTCTTCTCTCCCAGGACAGTCTTCCCTGCTTTGGCATCCTTGCTATAGAACCTCCTGAACACAAGTTCTTTGTCTTTGTTTGTCCCTGTTCTCATACTTCCCCATCTAAGTGTTAGTTCTTATAGAAGGTACATACAGTATTCAGTAAATAACAAATAACAAATAACAAAAATGGCAACTACTACAGTGTTAAAGTAAGGGTTTACGTGATTCATGTAATCAAGCCTAGAAGTGGGCAGTCCTAGACTTGGTAGCCATCAGCAATGCTACTAGTGCATTGGGGTGTCTCCACCTCTGCCCTACCACCTTCCCGTGGCATGGCCAGTGATGATTGTGGCATCTCTAGGACACCGGCCCAGACTCTAGGCAGGAAGAAGGGGGAAGGACACCTGGGCAGAGGGCTTTCTACTAACCAAGACTTCCCTTTTGATTCTAGATGGCTGAGTTCCTCCAAAAGGCCCCATGGAGACCTTCAGTGCGCACACACACACACACACACACACACACACACAATTGTATGTACTCTCACCCCTGTTGTAGGCAGTTTGTCCCCGGATGAAAAATGGTACTGTATCTATGGAGAGAGTATAAACTGGGGAGGCAATTAGCAGAGCCCGTGCCAATGCTTTACTCAAAGTTTTCTTCCTCTTCCTTTGCTTTCTTTTCTTTGAACTCAGGGCCTTGCATGTGCTTGGCTGGAGCTCTACCACCTGAGTCATGCCACCAGTCTGTCTTTTTGCTGGTTGTTCTGGAGATGGAGTCCCATGGGCTTTTTTTTTTTTTTTTTAACATAGGCTGCCTTTATACCACAGTCCTCCAGATCTCAGTCCCCCATGTATCTGGGATCATAGATGCGAACCTCAGGACCCAGATCTAGCTATCATAGTTTTCAACAAAGCAACTCCACTCAGGCTGAATCAGTCAAATGACTCATGCTTCATAGGAAACACGTGATTCTGGCAACATTTAAAAAATATATTGGCTTGATTTTTTAGAGCAGTTTGAGAGTCTCAGAAGAAAGATGTGAAGAGAGAGCAGCGTTTTCTTTATATGCAGTGGTCTGCCTCCCTGTGATTAACTTCTCACATCAGTATGGTACATTTGCTATGTGAATGAATGCATGCTGGCACATCCTCTTTAAGTCTCTAGTTTATGCAGACTTCCTTAGTTTTTACCTAAGCTGCTCCTTCTGCCTGCAGATCCCATCGGAGACACCACATTGCATTCGGCTATCATGACTCTTTAGGGATGGTTTCTCAGACTTTTCCTTGTACCAGTCCTGTGATGGTTTTTCAGGGCTGCTTCCTACAGTCTCTAGCATGTGCCTCAGTTGGACTTTGATGCTTGCCTTGTGATCACACAGGGGTTGTGGCTTTCAGGAGGAAATCCTCAGAGGTGAAACACTGCAGTCTGCTCTGTTTCAAGAGTACATGATGTCAGCCAGGTATAGTAGCTCCTTCCTGTAATCCCAGATACTCAGGAAGCAGAGATTAGGAGTATCCACAGTTTGAAGTTATTCTAAGCCAAAAGTTGACCCTTGTTTTGACCAACAGCTGGGTACAGGGGCATGTATCTGTCATCTCAGCTGGTAGGAAGGAAGACCAAGATTTTAAAAAAAGAAGAAGAAAAGAGACCCTATCTCAAAAATAACTAGAGCAAAAATCGGCTGGAAGGGTGAGCGATAAAATAAAATAAATGGTTTGGAATTCTTAGGTGCCAGAGATTTCCCTTTTCTCTCTCATTTATGTGTTGGGAAAAGTTTTCAATTAGCAATAATCACGCCTCAGATAAACCTCATTGGCAATGCTGCTGCACCGTGCAAAGTTTCATTTATGTGTTTATGTGCTTGCTTATTGATGTCAGCATAGACACTTTTATATTTATTTTATACCTTGGCTGTTGATCCAATATTGTTTCATTTTCTGTAGCTTTGGCCCTGGGGAGCTCTTTCAGTTGGCTCTATGTCCTTTGCTCTATGTCAGCTCTATGTTGCTTTCAGTTGGCTCTGTGTCCGTGTGTGTGTCCGTGTGTGTGTGTGTGTGTGTGTGTGTGTGTGTCCGTGTGTCCGTGTGTGTGTGTGTGTGTGTGTGTGTGTGTGTGTGTGTGTGTGTGTGTGTGTGTGTATGCTCTGTACCACAGCAGGCTTTCCATAATCCTTGTATACTCCTGACCAGCAGCGTTCCTTTTATTAGAGAACAATATTGAAAGCCAGGAACTGGGCACTCGCTGTATTAGTTGTGGGCAGTCATCTTTAATTACAGACTTAAGATTTCCTTCCCCACCGTTCAAATGAATAATTGCTTTGCTCCTCTTCCCACCTTCAGTTCCGTTCTCACTAGCTCTGCCCACACAGAGCTGAGATCAATAGGAATGCTCGACTCAAAAGTTAGGAAGGTGTGGATCGAAAGATGAAAGATGTGTCACCCTAAGGAATCCGAAAACATTCTGGGTTAGGAAGATGCTAGACTCATAGCCTAAGATTGCATGTTTCTAAGACCCTAAGGATCACAGGGATGGGTGGTGCAGCCGAAGAGTGACAGGATCGTGTTTAGATCACATCTTTCCAGAACCTTCTTTATTGCTCTCTTCTCCACAATGCCATGCTGTGAATCCCATTGCTTTCTTTATCCTCAGGTTAATTAAAACCACATCAGGTACTGTGCCTGTTTGATTCTTACTGGGCAGAAATCTCCATGGTGCTAAAGACAGAGCCGGAGGTTGACATACTGTAATAAATGTCCAGAGCAGTGAGATAGGAAAGAGCAGAGATGTTAAACACCAGATTAACCATGGGGAGAGAACTCTATCCACACCTGAGCAGGGCGGTGGCATCCATCATGCTAGTAAATGAGGCACCAACACAGCTGTCCAACCTCTGGGGTCCCCAGGGTGCCAGCCACTTCTGCTGCTCTTCCAGGAGGAAGAACTCCGAATCCGCATTGTGAATCTGTTTGCTGATGCTTCCCTCCTCCTCCCCCCACCTCTGATGTAACTCTTGTTGGTTTCTCTCCCTCTCTTTTCTCTGCCTCCTTCTCTCCCTCTCTCTTGGGAGCAATTTATATGTTTCTGGCTCCTTTTAGGCCGGGGAACCGAGTGCTAATTAGCTGTCTGATTCATCCCAGGCCACCTGTCCCAGGGCGCTTGGCAGTAAGACCAGACTGGGCGTGGCTCCAAGCTCTTCAGGGCAGGCAAAACGTCCCAGGGGTCTGGGCAGTCCCTGTCTGACGCGGGCCATAGATTACACAGCTTGGTGAGTGGAAGAGGAGGGCTTGTCCCCGATGCCCCATTTCCTTGACACCAGTCACAGAGGAAGATGGAGGGCAAGCCATTCCTGCAGGCTTTTAGTCCATCGCTCCCTACCTAGTCTGTCCATCCCTTCCCTTTCTGGGGCGTGATGAGTGCCTTTTCTTTTAAGGCTACATCTGAAGACATTCAATCCCCAGGGTTGTTACCTTGGAGCATCTTGGAGCAAAGGGGTTTGGTTATCGTGGGTTTCGATCTCAGCTCCACGGGGCACTGTGGAACACTCCTAGCAAGCACTCGGCCCACCACAAGGCTAGCCTGCTGTGTATCTCATTAGATGGAGCTTCTTATAACATTCTATCAACCAAAAGCAAGCAACCCAGCGGCCTAGTCCCAGCTTCCAGGGTTCCAGAGAAAGCTGCCAAATTACATTAGTCAAACACTTGTCTCTTGCTGGGACAGTTTGGGACAGTGGTTCTTTGTTTAGGGACCCATGGCAGTAAGAATCTAATCAGGACCAGGGGAAGGAAGGGACCTGACTGTGTAAATGCTCAGTATTTATATCCCATTTCAGGAGATTGTCCTCCATTCTAGGGTACAAAAATCCCACAGTGTCCAGATCTTTCCAAGTCCTCCTGGCTTCTTCTTTCTTATTCTGCAACTTTGCTCTAGTCCCAGGCTGCTCAAGCTCCAGTCTCTGGTCTTGGGGGCTCTAGAGCCCTTTCTGGGCTCTTCACTGTTCATTAAACATCCGTGAATACCAACCTTTCCCTGGCCCTCACCCTTCTCCTTGGCCCAGCATCTGTGAGCACTTGGTTTTCTTCTGACAAAGGACAAATCATGCCTAAGCCTCACATCCGGCCTCCCTGGGGGTCCTTTAGCACACAGAACAGCCCTTTCCTCCTGCAGAGGCTCTGCATAATTGAGTATTCCTCTCTCCAGCTCTCCTTGGAATTTTCCAATAACACCATGGCCCTGAAGCCATGTCTAACTGCAAGGGGCATTAGAAGGTATGGCCTGGCTACTGCCAGCAAGACTTGATCAGGGCTACAAACTGCGATGTGTGGGGGCCTTCTAGCCTCCAATCTCCTTTCTTTTCCTCTGCACTGGCATTGCATGGGATGTCACAAATAATCTGTCATCCAAAGTAAAGGTTTGCAAATTACTTGCCTTATCATGTTTATCGTGGGAAACAGAATCATCAACTTGTTTTAAACGGGCCCTCAGGAGTCCAGCAGAGTCCAAACTGGCTCACTCACTGGCTGTTTTTGTCATTCTGGGAAAATCATGTCACCTCTTTAAGGTTCAGTCTACTTGGGGTGTGGTGGTGTATGCCTGTAAACCTAGCTAACTCAGAGAGTAGACACAGGAAGATCACAGTTCTAAGCCAGTCCTGGCAAAAGTGAATGAGATTCCCTTTCAAAGATAAGTTCACCATAGTGACACATGTCTATATTCCAATTACTAGGGAGGTAAAGACAGGGGGATCACAGTCCAGGCACAGCCTGGACAAAAGCATGAGATCCTATCTGGAACAGACAAAAACAAAACAAACTAGAGTACAGGGACTAGGGGTGTGGCTCACATGGTAGAAAGCTTGCCCAGCAAGTGCAAGGCCATGAATTGAAGACTCTATCCACCTGTTTATAAGCTAAGATAATCACAATTATAAGATGGGCTACTCGACTCATATAACAGGATGTCCACTTCCTACCTGGTAGGGCTGTTATGGGGCTCCAGAAGCCAAGGTTACAAGTGCCCTGCACATCTGCCCTGGAATCTCCCAATAAATACTGGCTAAAATTAGTATTCACACTAAGATTCGTATTTGTGCATAGAAATAAACTCAAGAATCTGCTTGTAATCATCTTGTCCTTCCTCCCTGTTAGTCTTTTCTGTAACAGGGAGGAAAAAAATAGGTGGAACTGCAGGGTACAGAGAAGGAATTAAATGTAATAACAGCCTATCTGATTTATTGTGTGTCCCTTCTGCAAGCGAGTTTTTCATCTCCAAGGTATCAATAATACTTGTGGTGGCTACAAGTGATTACAATCACTTATGCCCCCCTCCCCCCCAAAATAGAAATAGGTGTGTGGATATGGGTGTGTCTCCTCTCATTTTAGGGCACACTCAAAGATGCACATCATCTGTCTGGAATATAAACAGCAGTACCCATGAGGCCTCTGTGAAGCCCTAAAGGCACCTGGCTGGAGACTCAGGCCTGGAGGTGGCTGGAGCCAGCAGGGCTCCGGGCAGCACCAGGGGACCGCTGGCTGTGCTGTCACCTCCTCCCTGATGAATATGGAGGAGCCTGCCATCAGCTCTGACTGCAATGGGGCTTTGTTTCCCGCTGCCACTCCCCTGCTCTCTGATCAGATGTCACTCTTTATATTATTATTATTCTCTCTGTGTTGACAAGTGACTTAAACACTTCACGGGGCAGGGGTGGGGGCGAGGGAAAAAAGAAAGGTAGAGGCTGGTAGAGAGAATCTTCCTTTTGAATTCAGGTTTCAGATTAGCAAATAAGTGGCTACAGGTGTATAATTAAAATGAATAGGTTAATTAGAGAACATTTAGATCTTTCTGGGGGAAAAAATGATGCAAACCATCGACTTTCTCTTTTTGAGGCCAACCAAGAATATAAATATCCCTGCATGAAGGAGCAGCACACTTGTGGTTTACTCTGTCCCCTCCTTTAGAATGACTGGAAGTGGCTGGATAACAGGACCAGATGTTCCCCACAGGCCAGAGAGAGGAAGAGGAGGACCCTGGAAGTGGAGTGCTCCCCCCTCAACCCACTATGTCCTCCAGGGGGACAGCTGCCTGGGATTCAGACTGTCCCTGCTCCTCCCTGTGATCTGAGCCCAGGCTCTGTGCTTGCTCTTTCTTCTCTTTCTCTCTTCCCGCTTTCTCCCTTTCTCCCTCCTTACTTTCTTTCTCTCCCCCCTTGTTCTCTCTATCCCTTTCCTTTCCTTTCCTTTCCTTTCCTTTCCTTTCTTTCCTTTCCTTTCCTTTCTTTTTTCTCTCCCCACTCTCCTGATCAGCTATGACTGTCTCTCAGCCTAAGCCTTCTTCTCCATCCCCTGGGTAACAGGATTTCAGACACTAGCCACATGTTCATGCCATACCAAGCTGACAGGAGGTAGAAGCTGTTCTGCTAGGAAAAGGCCAGTGGATAAGCTATGTCCTCTTTAGTAGGCTGACCTTCTTAGGAGGTAAGGGCTCTGGCCTGGAGAGAGGTCCTGTCAGGACTCTTAACTATGGCCTGCATTATTTTTATGGAGCCACGGCTGGGTGAGCTGCAGTGTGTGTGTGTGTGTGTGTGTGTGTGTGTGTGTGTGTGTGTGTGTGTGTGTGTGTGTGTGTGTGTGTGTGTGTGTGTCCCAGGGGAACACATAGGCAGTGCAAATCAACCCAAGCTAGGGCAGGGTCCAAGCTGGGTAAAACAGGGAAAGTCAGCCAACTGTGTCAGCTCCAGATGGAGGTCTGTGGGACTTCCCCCTCCCCTTCTCCACTAAGAGCTGGGCATCCTGAGGTGCGTCATGTGCTCATTATCCTAGACACACAGGAAGCCTAACCTAGGCAGATTGTGCCCAGACAACACCATGGAAGGAAGGAAGACTGGCAAAAAACAACCACTGAAAAAAAAGCCGAGGGAGGGCTCAGCAGTAAGAGCACCCAGGTGAAAGCACCGTAACAGGTGCCAGCTAGCTATCCCTCTGCCATAAAAGTTGATTATGCAGGTTTTGAGGACAGATGAAAAATGCCTATTAATGTAAGGTTAAATTGATACCCAGAATTATTAAACTGTTAGGCATTCCAAATAACATAAAAATTACTACTAATACTATAATAATAATTATTATTATAGTATTATTATAGTAGTAGTAGTAGTGATTTATTATTAGTAGTAATAATTATTACAGTAGTTGTAGTAGTAGTATTAATAGTAGTGGGATCTCCATAGACTCCCAATGTGCCAGTAGGGCGGTGGTGGGAAGGCCACTCACTCCGACTGCCAATCCTTCCTGATTTGACAGCCCAGTCTGTAACCTACATTTTTCACTTGCAGAAAAAGGAAAATACAGGTCTATCCCTGGGAGAGAAACCAAAGAAAAAGAGAAGCAAAGACAGGGCCTAGAATTTAGGTGGTTTGATTTTTGTGCCTACAGTTAAAGGTATTAAGTCCAGAGAGCAGGAATATCAATAGTTGTTTTGTTTACCAAGAAGAGAAAGATTGAACTAGACCTCTACCGACCCCCAAGCCAATTCCCTTCCAACAGGTCTAGAAAAAGGCTATTTGCTCTGGGCTGTGAGCAGCTTCTGTACCTTCAGGTTGCATCAAACAAACTAGACTGAGCAAGCTTGGCAACTGCCAGCCCTGCTCACCCAGCTAGAAAGCTAGCATGAGTCGCCTAAAGAGAAAGGATTCATTAGCTTCCCTTATTGCCTGGTGAGCCAATCACATAGTCCCATTTCAGACTAAGAACCAATTATGTCCCTTGTCAGGACAGGGACCAATCACCTTGCTTCTCCATCTAGGCCAATGTATCTCCAATCTCCTCCCTCTAAGGGCTGTTTACCAGCACTGCCAGTCACTAGGGAAAGCAGGAGAGGAGGGGAGCTGTGATCCCCAAGCTGGCCGGCCTTACCAAGCCGACTCTGGAAGAAAGGCTGGGGCAGAGATGCTGATGGAAATCACCCAGTGCAGGGCTCACTCCAACTGGTCAAGTTCCAAAGTATTTGTCTACCTGTTTCTATGCCAAGGGAAGAAGGACACAATCCTTTACTAGCTCTGTCCCCTCCTAGTTTAGAGTTCAGGGGCACAGGGGAGTAGACAAACAGCACTTCACAATAGGAGCTATGTGACAGGATGCTCTGAACAGGGACACCTGTGGCAGCAGGGAAGCCTCTCAAGTATGTCCCACAACTGTGGTGGTAGAGCTCTTTGTTAGCCTATGCCTCCCCTAACCCCCCCCCCCCCCCCCCCGGCCAGAACACAATGACCTAGGACTTTCTGTCTTCTCAACCTCTATGAAGTGCCTGTTGAGTCAGTCTTGGCCCAGCTCCTGTCAGAGGAGAAGGATGATGAAGCCTTTCCTGCATCTGGCTTTTGAAACAAGTGGCTCATCGCTCATCTCTTTCTCAAAAAGCTGCCTGTCACTTAGAATCTTGGAACAATCTCTTTCCACTGCCTAGCAGATTTGCTCCCTGGCCTCAAGCCCAAGGTATTTGATAAGTCATTTTATCTGTGATAAGGACTGGTGTTTCCTTTAAGTATGGCAGAGAGAGACACAGAGAGAGAGACAGAGAGAGAGAGACAGAGAGAGCAACCGAAGTAGCCATCCATCAACCAGACCCCATACCTGCCAGCCTGAATCCCCTTTGGGGATGCCAGGTGTCCTGGATCTGCTGCCCTGGGCTGTAAAGGAGACGTCTTTAATCTTAGTGGCCATCAGGCAACACAGCAGGACTCTGGGGTGTCTTCTTCAAGGTAGGGGAGGTACTTGTTCTGCATTTCATAGCTCAGTGCTGTGAAGATTCATTGAACATCTGCTAGGTGCCAGGCACAGGCACTGTGCCAGGAGCCAAAGATCGAGATGGCTGGGCCATAGCCCAGTCCTCAAGGAGTTCCTACACTCCTAGGGAAGACTAGGCACACCACTCAACATAGGACTCTGGGTGAGTTAGAGCCATGAGGCTCAGGAAGCAGAGACTTAAGACAGCTGACTCTGGGTGTGTGGTGGTGGCAGGGACGGGGGAGGAGTTTCAGAAAGGTCTCTGATGGGATATTGGGATAGACTCTGAAGATACTGATGAAGTCAGAGGGTGGGGGAGGGGAGAATGTGCGTAGGGAGGGTAGCAACTTGGACCAAAGGGAAGTTGGATGGGCAAGGGGACATAAACGTGCAGGTTCAGATGCCTGGGAAGACTATGAGCAAGCCGGCAGCATTGGAGCCTAAAATGGACCATAACAAGAGGCTGGGAGTTTTCTGTGAGACTGTATTTGTGGAAGCACTGGGCTTTTTGGTGATGTTTAGGATAGGGAACAAAATGAATCAGCGAGGCCACGCAGCAGAGCATTTGACTATTACCTCTTATAACTTGAAATTCCATTTGAAAAAAAATGAACAGCTACCATTGTTTTCCCTCATGAAGGGTCCTGGAGAGTTTTAAGCAGGAAATGATATGGTGAGTCTGAAACTGAGGGGTGCAGGGCTAGAAATAGGGAGCCCAGTTGAGACATTATGACAGTATGGCCAGGAGGACACTAGAAAAGAGTTAAGAGACGGGAGAAAATGAAAAGGGGTGGGCTTGGTGATTGATCATTAACATAGGGGTTCAGGGGTACCTGGGATGAATGCTGGATTTATGGATCAGGTGATGAGTATATACTGGTTCCTTTAGAGGAAAGGAGCTCACTAGGGCAGACAGCTAAAACATCAGAGTGTTAGCTTTGGCCTTGTGGAGTCCGACATGGGTCAAACAGCCACATGGAGATGTGAGATGACCCTTTAATGGAGTCTGATGGAGCCCCACTGGTTCCATACATAATACCTTGCCTGTTTCAGGTAGATGTCAATAGATGAGCCTTCAAACTTCTCTGCACTCTTTTTTCCACTTTTGTTATATAATATTTTTTATTTAATTTTATTGTAAAGATGCTGTACAGAGGGGTGACAGTTACATGAGTAAGGCAATGAGTACATTTCTTGTTGAGCATTATTACCCCTTCCTTCCTCCACCTCCCTCATTCCTTTCCCCACCCTGAAGTTGTAAAGTTCATTTCCAATCTACTGTCTTGTGGGTATCATTGTTGCAATGGGTTATCCTGTGTCCTTGTTTCAGCGTTTTGTTAGTTCCCTTCTCCTCCCCAAATTAGACAAATGTATATGCAAGATGCAAGGTACCTGCGCTCTTTTCTGGCTCTATTTTTCAATCTGCTCTCGCTAGACTTCTCAGAAGATGTAAAATCCAAAGGTATGTCCTTTCTGTAAATGCTCTGTCACTCCGATTCATTCTATCGCTCCACACACATGTTTTTGATAGCTAGATTCGGGATGGAGAAACATAACTGATATCTCCCAGGTAGGGTGCAGATAACATGAAATGAGGGGGACATCCACCTTCTATTTCTGCTAATGCATCTCCCCAGTCTTTCCGTTTGATGGAACTCACCTTTTTAGACTCAGTGTTAGTTCTGTGTGCTCCATGATTCCTGCTCTGCTATGTTCCCATAGGGAGACAAAGTGCATGTGAGTCTTTTGAGAACCTTCCTCTGAGTTCCATAGAGACATTTGGTACTGTGGCATTGGGTACAGCAGCCTAAAAATGGGAAGCACTGAACAAGGAAAGCTCCCCTCTCCAGCACCACCCTTAGTGAAGCCAGGACAGGGCCCTGTGCAAGGTCAAGGGCAAACTGACAAAGGTCACTGACAAACCCTGGTCCCACACAGACTCTCAGAACCTGTCTCTAACCTGTCTGGCGTTTCTTTGCCACATCTCCATTCTACTGGATTTCCATTGTATACACAGGCCAAGTTTGCTTTCCCTTTGCCTCTATTTTTAGTCCACCCTTTCTCCCAGATGGATTCTAATTCTTCAACCCCGAATAAATGCTTAGCAATAAAACTGAGGAGCCCAGGGCTGGTTTTCAGTTCTCCATGCAGCACAGAAGACTGCCTCTTCAGTGACTAGCAGCGTCTCTTGTTCATAGGAGGCACACATGGACTGCAGCAGGTGCTCTTCCTCCCTCCCACTCTTCTTAGCCTTCCTTCTTCTTTTCACCATATTCAGGGAAACCCCAGGTGATTCCTGTGTGGCTATCTGCCTCTTCCAGAGACATTGGGATGTCCTGTTAATAGTTTCCACGCACAACAGATCAGAGCCATAGGGAATCTTTCCACTCCTTCCAAGAACAGAAAGATTTATGTCACCCACATGGTATACTTGCAAATACACATGAGGACTGAGAAATTATACACTATTTATTATGCTACTAAAATGATACCCTTTGCTTAATTAAAGTAGCCATATGCTGCGGTGTAAATAATCCTCATTCATTAAAATCCCAAAATATGTTAAAAAAGAAAGAAAGAAAAAAGAAAGAAAGAAAAGAGGACAGCCAGCAGCAGTTAGAAAGAATACAAACAGATCACAGTTTTGAGGACATAACTGGGAATAGGCTTGATGTGTCAGCCTGAGGCACACCGAACACCCATCCATCCATCTACAAATAATTGTTCAACACCAATGCTATGTCAGACACTTTATGAGCTCCAGAAACAAAACCTGATTCTTGTGTTTCAGTGAGTACACTTGCTAGGTGGAAAACCAAAAGGAGTATAAATGTAGTGTTATGGTTTGAGTATGAACTATCCCTCCACAGTCTGGTGTTGAATGCTCAATCCTTAACTGGTGGTATGATTTGGGGAAGTGAAGCCTAGCAGGAGGAAATAGAACATGGTGTGTGTGTGAGGAGGGAGGGGGGTCCCTAGTCCCCTCTTCTTTCTGTGCTTCCTTCCTGTCCACCATGAGAGGAACATCCTCCTCTTCCACATCTCCTACTGCCATGATGCTCTGCCTCACCAAGATAGACTAAAACCTCAAAATGTGAATAAATCTTTATTATGTTATAACAAAAAATGTGACAAATCCATGTTGGAGAGTCATCCATCCTAGTCTTGTTGGGTTAGGAGGTCTTCTCAAGGGAGGTGCTGTCTTAAGGGATAATTCAATCTAAAAAGTGTTCCAGATCTATTTTTCCCATTATCTGGTTTATTTCTTCTTAGTGATGAGTAGATCATGAATCTTGGATGATTTTTTCCACTGATTTTTCTCGATGAATATTTTCTGTTTTCCCCTTCACCCTGCAAGTTGATGTTAGATATCTGTTCAGCTCATGCAGTATTCTATTTAAAAATTATTATTGTAAAGGTGATGTACAGAGGGGTTACAGCTACATATGTCAGGTGATGAGTACATTTCTTTTTTAATAGTGTCGTCTCCTCCCTCATTTTCTCTCTCATGCAGTGTTCTTACACGAGGACATACAACAGTTATTAGCACATGAGATTAGCATTTGTTGGTATAATTAGAATAATCAAAAATATTCATTAAATATTCAAATGAGCATTATGAATAGTGACCAAAAAATATCATGTGCAAAAGTCCAGAGCCGAGTCAGCACACAGCCTGGTCTAGGGAGGTTAAAGTTCACCATGCCATGTCCTGACACCTCATCTATCCCCCACCTTCCCTTCCCCCTCCTCACCTCTCTACATTTTATCCATGTTCACCTCCCAGTCCTTTCCCACTGGCTCAAGTAAATAAGCACACTTTCTTCCTGCAATCACAGCAGCTGTGACTCTCCCTGACCTCAGGGTTAATGACCCTGGGCCCTCTGCAGGGAACCATGAGAGAGTACATTTGGCCGTAACCACCTGACAGCCACCCTGTGGCTCAGAGCCATAGCCGCATTTGCACCTTGGAAACCCATCTCCAGTAGAGACAGCACTGTGTCGAGAGCTGGAGGAACATCCACCCAACCTTGGGCAAGGTGTGCCCTATCCACATCTTTAAAACAGGGTTAAAAATATCTGCTTTGTATAAAACGTTCAGGATGTTAGCCAAATGGTGTGCAAACTCCCCAGCATGCAACATGTACTCAATTCATGGACTATTTTTATTAGATAGCACCTCAGGCTCTTCCAGAACTAAAGTTCTGCTTCTTGCCCACCAATAGGCATGAGCAGTTTTATCTCCATTATTGCAGCTAATCTATGAAACACATATTCCTATGACTGTCTGCACTGGAATGGTGAGAAATCCACATTGTTCTTTTGAAGATTCCAAGTTGATTGTAATGGGCAATCAGTATTGGGAACTACAATTTTAGGAGTATGTTGATGGAAAAGTGCAAGAAACAGAAAAAGAAGACCCTGATTAGAGATGGAAAGCCACCCGAGGGGACTTTTCCGTAGTCTAACGAAGGGTTCACTTATTTTCATTGATATCTGTTAGAATCTCGGCAGGTGTATACACCCAGCACACCTACAACACACACACACACACACACACACAATAACAAGGGCACACAGACTGTTATGTAAGGACACGGACACAAGCACCAAAGCATACTTCAACCAGGCTACATTTGTCCAAAAAACACAGCATTATAGAGCAAAGGCATGAGATCCAATTTAGGTTTGTATAAAGTTAGGTCAATTCTTGTCAAACTAGTCCTACCAAATTTAAGGTTCTTCATTCTGTCCATTCATAAGCAAGAAATCGCCGAAAAAGAAAATATTTATGTTTATATAGGCATGCGCACACACATACACATACTTGCATTCACACACTAATCAAGTGAGGCACAACAGTTCTCAAACCCAGATGCTTCAAACTGCCCTGAGAGATCTGTGAGGCTTTTGTTACCATCCCTGGACTCCCACCTCCCCAGAATCTGAAGGCCAGGGCCCCTTGGTTCTTCCCATGGTAGGAGGCCTCTGTCCTCGTTTGGAGGGGCACTTGGCAGGGGACAAAAAGAAATCGCAGCCCCACTCTCACTTGCTTCACAGTAAGTTCTTGCTCCCTGGGCCCCCAAACAAGAGGCCACTCAGAAATCAGAGTTGGGAAACAAGGCCGTATTGTCCCCCTGGGCCTGGGTTTTCCAGTGCCTTGGGTGAAAGAAAGAGAGATGAGAAGTTTCTGTGGACCACAGAGGTCTGGAGGAAAGCCGGCACCTGGGGAAGAAACATTTCCCAAGCATCTGGCCAAGCTGGAATGGTGCACACTGACACCCAGAATTCCCTTACTGCCCTGTTTGAAAGAGCCCTCTCTGAATGGTACTCACTGTTGCTGCTCCTCCGCTTCAAAGCACCTTGAGCAGGTCAGAAGATAAGCCTGAAGAGACACTGGGGCAGAGCTCCATGGCCCTGCCCTGAGGTGCTAGTTTGTCCTCCCCAAAGTGTTACTGTCCAGAAGGGAAGACCAACCCAGCTGCTCTTCCACGACCAGGAGTTGGCATAGAGTGCGGCCAAGTCTTGCATGGCAATCAGGCCCATCAGGCTCACATCCAGCCTCTCCGTCTCAGAATTGGGGCATCAGTTACTGAGGAGATTTGGGGAGGCCCAAGGGTCTTCATGAGGAAGCCTAACCCTGCCTTTGGCCAAAATTTTCCATTGAACATCAACCAAAACCAAAGGTTCTGCTTTCCATGGGCCGTAGACATCCTCCATCCAGCACATTGAACAACCTTGTTTTGGAGACTCAACATCCTTTCATTTTTTTTCCAGACTGGTGCCCCTCCAATCCCCATCCACCCCAAAGCAAAGAACAAAGTGTTATTCTTAGGAGCAAGGTCCTTGTAAGGTGGCAAATCCTATAAACAACTCTGTATCTCTGAAGGATCAGAAGAACTGAATTCTAAAATTTACCAGCTTGGAGAAAAGTCATCTGGAGAAGGACTATTTCCAAGAACTAGCCACTGCTACACTGGTCAAGTTCAAGGGCAGATCTCAACTGCATGAAATGGTGAACCCAACTACAGATAGAACTACATTCATTTGCTAACCTTTGAGGCCAGCTAGACCTATGTCAGCGTACTTTTTAAAAACAAACTAAATAAAAGGCCTTGTTTGTCCTTTGCTAGAAAAATCCTCCTGAATCAGTTTAAACTAAGGAATTTATGTCTTCTAAGAACTCTACCAAACTACACTCTCTAAGTTCAACCATCACTTCCTAGTTGCCAGATCCCTTCATTCTGTGGGTTTGTTTTAGAAGGCTTCTCAGAATAGCACCTTCCACTGCCTATCCATGCCTGTGTCCTCCTTCCCATATTCCTCCATCCAACTTGTGTCTTAGCTACATGGAACATTCAATATTGTTGAGTAACTGAAGGAAGTCTAAAGAATTCATCATCTTCTCAGATCTGGCTCTGTTATCCCACTCCCTGGAAAGACTTTCTGTCTGACCTTGAAAAGATCCCACGTCCACAATACCTTCTCCATTTCTTCTTACAGATTGCTAGATTCAATCTCAATTTGATTCATTTCACACCTTTCCCTCCATTCTGTACTATGAAGTCTTTGAGGACAGGGGCAATGACATTGCAACTCCAAAGGCAGATAAAGAAGAGATCCTCAACAAACATCTGTTGAAAGGAAATAAGATGAGCCAAACCAACCAATGCAACCAAATATTCTGCATGTGGAACCTTCCTCCAAGGGTTTGGCATCTAAGCACAGGTGAAATGGTAGGAGGACAAAAATTGGATCTCAAATGGGGAGGGCTGCATTGCTGTTACCTATGCGAGACAAAAGAACAAAAAGGCTCCAACTTAGTTGTTCTTAATAATGTGTGGGCAGCAATCAGGGCTTAACAGCAGTAGTTAGAGCAGGCCCGCTAATGTTCTGTGTGCAAACTGGGAAAAATAAGCAAACACAACAGCAGTAACCAGTGCAATTCCTCTGTTTCCTATTTAACAGTGCCAGCAAGTAGTCCATTGATGCTAATTGCATCGGGGGTAGGGGGCTTTCCTAGCACCCAGGGAAAGGTGAAATGGTTTCATAAGAAAAGACTGAACTATGAGTTTATATGTCAATATTTATATCTTTTCTAAGACATGAGCAGAGAGCAGAAGCAATCCTGAGCCAACCAAGGAAGCTGTAGAGTGAAGATAAGCCAAGAAGGCAGCCTTTTACCAAGAAAATCCCAAGATCCACGCCTCTCAAATATATCTGACTTGCCAATCTTTATTTGATTCACAGGAAAAGTGCTTCAGTTCTCACAGGGCAATCTGGCCATGGGAAATCTAACTCTTCCTCAGAGGGGAAGGAGAAGGAAGAAGGAGAACAGGGGTCAGGAAGAGGAAAACAAGGAAAAGGAGAAAAAGAGGAAGGGAAGCGGAAGAGGAGGAGGAGGTGAGCTGGCATTTAAAAAAAAATCTCACATAGTTGGCAGTTACCAAGGAGCTACACACCATCTCTGCACACAACCGGTCTGCTACTGGTCAATCCACCTCTAAGGAAGTGATACAATGCCAGATAGATTCTGACTCCCTGAAATGGGTGACATCAAGGGAGCCAGTGGTGAGATGAGGGCTGGAAGAAGATTTGAGCTGAGCCCTTTGGGGAGTCTGGTGATCTCATTCAAGAAAATGGCAGCCATGACAGGGTTAAATTGTAGAGGTGGTCCATGATGTATTCTCGTGGGATTTCTAGAAGTTGTCTGAGTCACACTCTGGAGATACTTTCATCTAGCCCTGAGAGTCTTCTTTTTTTTTGGGGGGGGGTCTGGTGGTGGGGCCTGAACTCTGGGCCTGGGCGCTGTCCCTCAGCTCTTCAGCTCAAGGCTAGCGCTCTACCACTTGAGTCACAGCGCCATTTCCGGCTTTTTTTCTTTTTGCTTATGTGGTGCTGAGGAATTGAACCCAGGGCCCCAGGCATAGCAAGGCAAGCGCTCTACCACTGAGCCACCTTCCCAGCCCCCGCCCTGAGAGTCTTCTGAAGCTGCTCATTTAAAACCCCAAGCAGTAGTTCCTCTCTTCCCTTCATTTATTATGAACACTTGCTTTGGCCCATGACTAGAGGTTAAGCAATATAGTCTTTATCCACTGGGGAACTTATGAACTTATTAATGTATCCTCTATTGCAAAGTTCATCCATCATATTTTCCTCTTTCCTTAGAGGGCACCCATATGATGAACAGTTGGGCCACTGGAGGCTTGAGATCTTGTGAGGTTGCTTGGAGCTGAGAAAGTAGGGCTGTGGGGAGGGAGGGCCAGGAGGAGTTCAACAGCAGCCTGGTGAGGCAGGCTCCTAACTGCGGGCCAGCCATCCAGATACCGCAAATAACCATCCTGACGGAGTTTATCCAAAGTTGATCATAAGCCAACAGGTTCAAATTGGATAGTGGAGATCAGTGAGAAAAGTGAAGGTGCTTCAGCACCACATAAGCAAAAAGAAAAAAAAAAGCCGGAAGTGGCGCTGTGGCTCAAGTGGTAGAGTGCTAGCCTTGAGCTGAAGAGCTGAGGGACAGCGCCCAGGCCCAGAGTTCAGGCCCCATAACCGGACCCCCCCCCCAAAAAAAAAAAAGAAAAGTGAATCTCAGCATACAACCGGAATTTGCAATTCTATGAGCCTAGATGTGGAAGATCAAAGACAGAATAGACATCATATGTAGCTTGTGTCTTATTGTTGTCTTTCTTCTGTTCCCTTTGGGACTTTGTGTCGCTAAATGATGCCTTCAAACTCGTTGCAATAAACCAGAATATCAGAGGGAGAAAAATTGCCTCACCCAGTGCCTCCCCACTTCCCCACCGATCTACCCTGCTTCTTCTGGCTGTGGCCACACCCACCTCTGGCCCCTCCCACTCTGGCCCCTCCACCCCTAGCCCTTCAGAACAATAGTACCTACAGCCCTTGACCAGTTGCTTACGTGCTATCATTAAGCAGACCCAAACAGGCTCTATCAGCCTATTCTGGGATTTCTTTCTTTAAAATATAGCTATTATTGAGGTGCAATTGATATACTAAAGATAATACATAGTGCAAATATCCATGATATCATTACCACAGATGCGGAAATAAATCCATTGCCTCCAGAAACTAACTAAACTTATTTGTGCCCTTTTATATATTTGTTTGGGTTTGGCCTTAGTGTGTGTGTGTGTGTGTGTGTGTGTGTGTGTGTGTGTGTGTGTGTGTGTGTGTGTGTGTGTGTGTGTTTGTGCATGCGTGTGTGTGTGTGTGTGTGTGTGTGTGTGTGTGTGTGTGTGTGTGTGTGTTGCTGGGAATTAAATCCAGGGCTTTACATATGCTAAGCAATCACTGTACTACTCAGTTCAATCCCCAGCTCCTCCTTCTTCAAGGGTAGATATTTTAGGTATTTCATCTAAGTGGAATCATCCAGAATTTGACTTTCTGTATCTGGCTAATTTCACCAACTATCAATGAACAGTGAAGCCAGCATCGTAAAGCACTATCTATACAGTCTTGTTCATCACAGTCTTGTTCCTGGTCACTCTGGTTCAAAGAGTACTGAAAAGAAAAGTCCATCTTTTCTTTCAGTGCAAAGTCAAGAAAATATGAGCTCCTCCATCACTCCCCAGGGGGTCAAGTTTGTAAAGACAGAAGATTGTGTTTCAAGACACTGAAACGCCTCATCTTTATCTAAGAAAACCTGGCTTCCTTTCTGGAGGGGAGAATGGAACTCCCGATGTATTCCAGTGGCTTGTGGCCTCCAGGGACCCCAGCACTATATTCAATGTTTATCAAAGGGTCATCAGTGCAAAGAGTGCTCCACTGCACACGACACCCTGCCAACAACTCTGTTCCCATGACTCTAAATATCAGTGATTACCACGGTCATTATGGTCCATAAAGCAAACCAGTATCTTTTATTATTATTATTAAATGGGCCTTTGCCTGTTTGGCACCTTTGGTTTGAATGACTTTTCCTATATGCAAACAGGAAGACGAGAGAACCGACAGCAATCCAAAAGAACTCTCAGGGGTCTGACAGCCGGGTTCTTTGCTCAGGTGCAGGCGGTGGTATTCATGATGAGGCCTAGGAAACATGAGAGACACAAGATGTCACCGAGTGTTGTAGGGAAGCACTAGATTTTCTCAGTGCTATCAAAGTTGGTTTTCCTGATAGATTATTTGCAAATTGTTTCCAATTACTTCTTTCCCTGAGTTTCTGCCCTTGGCAATGTGGCTTTGTAGACTTTTCTCACAGAGAAGTGGATCCTATTTCCTCACACTTAAATCTGGGCTTGTTTTAGTTCAAAGACCGTGCCAGGGTAAGGGCACTTTAGTTCTTAGCCTAGGCCTCAAGGGGGGCTTCCATGTTTCTTTCTGTTTAGGAACATTGACATTGCATGAGATCAAGTCAGTCTAGTCTGTTGGATGATGAGATGACTATGAGGAGGAGAAGCCCTTTGTCGCACAGATCAACCAAGAGTCAACCCTCCCCCTAAAATGTGAGAACAATCAGCTAAGATCCCAGAATTGCTCACTGAACCCACAGATTAAGTAACTTGGCTGAGAACAGAAGATTCACGATAATACTTGAACGATAGTACTTACTGGTTTAAGCAACTGAATGCTGAGGTGTTTTGTTATGCAGCAGTAGGTGAAACATTGCTTCTTTTACAAATTTAAAATTTTTTAAATTGTTTTTATAAAAGTAACGTGCAGCAGGGTTAAGGTTACATTAATTCAGGTAATGAGTACATTTCTTTTTGGACTTTGTCATTCCTTCCCTCACTCTCTCCCCCAGTGTTTCTTTCCCTCCCTTCCTCCCTCCCTACCTCTTTCCCTCCTTCTCTCCCAGTTTTTCCCTGTGGTCCCCAACCACTAGTTGTATAGTTCATTTTCAACATAGTGTCTAGGGAGTACCACTGCTGAATTTGTTCATGCTTTGTCCCTCCATTTCTGTGCCTCCCCTTACCTTCTAAAAAAATAGATAAACAAGACAAAAAGAAAGGAAAACAAAACAGCAACTAAGAAAAAAAGTCTCTTGCTTCCAGTTCCTAGAGTTCATTTCAATGCATGTTTCTTTTTTTAATGTCAAGGGTTAGAAAACAAGCTCTGTGAAGGCATTAAGAGAGCCTTCCTTGGGCCACAAAATAGCACAACGCAAAGGAAGAAGTGGCCTTAGCTTCTACCCCAGGATGACCCAGGCAGAGAACACAACCAGGGTGACATTGACCATGTCTATACAAGGCTTAGCACCGGGTAGTCTTCCAATTCACAGTAGCAGTAGCAATCTGGAACCAGGTAACTGAGCACTGAGCTATCTATTATATATTCAATGCTGCACTGGGTCTGTAGAGGCCGAAACAAGAAGTAATGCCAACAGGCAAGTCAGCATGAAACAAGACCCAGGAAGAAATCTCTACCATTAAACTGTTAGCTCTTACAGGAGCCAATTTCTGTCCTTCACATAGTCAATCGACTTCAAAATCCTTCTCCACCACATTATGGAACATTTGTAGACGCCCCCTCACAACTTTGTCTGGTTTTATAAGCCTGCATTGCTATGTCACAGAGACAATGTGTCTAGTTCCCTTAGGTATATGGGGAAACAACATTAAAATTCACTGATTAGGAAATGGATTTTGTTTTATGCACAAACACAAAGCCTGTCTTTTCATGGTTGTGGTACAGTATCCCCAAGGGGGCTTTCTATGTGTGTTTATTCAATTTTATTTGCTTATCTATGGTTTAATTTTCATGAGTTTTATTTACTTTCTTACAAGGTCCAAAATCTCGCAGAGATACCTTAATGAAAAGAAGCGAACGGCTTACAAGGTTTATAAGATGTTCAAGTGATGAGAATTAGAAGTCATTATCTTTTTGTGAAGGCAGCGAATGGTTGTCTGAATTGAGTTGATTTTGGTGATACATATTATAATGGAACAAATTACTAATGAAGTGCTAAATTACTGGAAATATCCCTGTTACTTATTAAACACTTTGGATAATTAGGGTAGGAAAAATAAAGAGTTGAAGCACATTGTAAAATCTCCTTTGAGGCCAGGTCAGAACTGAACAGATGTGTAAACCTGCAGCCCAACTCAGCCCACGGGCCTCCTCTCAGCCTTGAGACTAGCAGGTGTCCAGTTATCCCTGCCCCCCAAAAAGATTCGGATCGAACCAATTGATTTATTAACCAATTGATTAATTAATAGGGACACATGCAGACAGCAAGTCAGTGATAGTTTTCTAGACTAGAAGTTTCCTAGCTAGAAATAGGGAGATGACAACTGATATCTGTTTTGGATCAATCATGTATAAAGTGGTTAGAGGTAGCCAAGATAGCCAGACACCTGTGACTCACACCTGTAATCCTAGTTACTCAGGAGGCTGAGATCTAAGGATCATGGTTCGAAACCAGCCTGATCAGGAAATTCTGTGGGACTTTCAGCTCCAATAAATCACAGAAAAATCTATGGCTCAAGTGGTAGAGTGTTAGCCTTGAGCAAAGGGAGCTCAGGGGCAGTACCCAGGCCCAGAGTTCAAGCCTTAGGACAAGAAAGTAGAATGGAAAAGAAGGAGAAAGAGGAGGAGAAAAGAAGAAAGGAAGAAGGGGAAAGAAGGAGAAAGAAAGAGAAGGAGAAGGAAGAGAAGAAGGAGGAGGAAGAGGCAGAGGAGAGAGGGAGGGGGAAGAAGAGGAGGAGAGGGGGAGGGGGAGGAGGAGGCCTAGCTATCCCTAGAGGTCATGGTTCAAGGCTTAGGAACGGATGCGAGCAGCCAAGTAGAATCAACAGAGGGAGAAGAGAGCTAGGGCGGAGATCAGAACCATGCAGAAGCAGCCATGTTTAAAAACCTAGTGAAAAAGGAACTAAGAAGACAAGGGGAGAGGGGCTGTCTAGGATCTGAGAGGCCACTGAAACCTAGGTGAGAAAGTTCCCAAAGAAGCAGTGAGCAGCATCGAAGAGGGGGGAATAAAAGTGGCAATATTATCTGGGAACATCTTCACTGCTTTTGGCAATGGGAAGATTATTGATGATTGCACAAAGGCAAGGCAAGGTCAGAGTTGGGTCTTTTCCAAAAATCCTCTCCACGCCCAGGATGTACCTAGGAGCATGGCACACAGGCAGCAGTGGGAGGAGCCACAAGGCTCCACGTGGACACTGGGGTCATCCCAGAGCAACACCGCCCTCCCCGCAGAGTTCTCCATCCTTCCACCCACTGCTGCCTCCAGCATGGCAGACTGAGGCCTCCTGGACCTCAGAGGCAGCCAAGGTCTTGCTAGCATGTATTCCCAAGTCCTCCAAACCAGCAGAACGAGGAACTAGATAAAGACGTTGAATCTTAGGACTTGAGAGAATTGAGGAGTTGAGTGAATGTCGGAGAGTTGGGAGACAGTGATGGAAGAGGTGACACTGATGACATAAACAGCCATGTTGAATTCAATTGCACGTCTACTTTAGCATAACTGAAAAAATAAAATAGAGAAAAGAACAAGAACTATGGCCAGACAAACAGATAACAAGAAGGAGAGCAGCATGGGTGAGAGAAGGAAGAGGAGACAGTCCAACCCCCTCACCCCCCTGTGGAGTTACAGCAGATAGTTTCTTAGATGTCTCTGTAGATTTTCCCCTCCTCCCCCTGTTTGGTTTAATATTCTCAAGGGAATACCAAGTTGCTCCTGACAATAGAAGACTTAAGCGCATTCGATCTATTTTAATCCTTTAGCAACATATTTCTGAAATCATTTTTAGAAGGCATTTAGACTTCCAGGAGGAAGAATCTTATCTTCAGTGAATTACTATTTATTGAGGCTTTAATACATATTTGTTTTGTGGGTTTGATTTTTTTTTTTTTTTTTGCTTTTCATTTTTGCTGGCAGGCTGCTTTTTTTTTTTTTTGGTAACTCATTAAAGTGAAGATTATCTTTGAAGGTAAGGGGGGAAAAAAGGAACACAAAGTCTGGGTTTTCAGCTCAGGTAAGGAAGCATTAGAATCACAAGTAAAAATTTCCACATGATCAGTTTTAATCTCACCTGCTGAGGCGGTGTCTGCAGCCTTAATGATAGATTTGGGAAATGGATATGACACTAAAGGTCATCCATAAATACAGCCCAGAGTGAAAGGAATGAAAATCACAAATTAGATTCACTTGCTGGGCTCTATAGGAACGTCTCATCTTCCTCTGATTGGTAACAGAGAGAATCAGGTTCTGGCTCTAGAATCTTCTTTCTGGGGAAGACAGCTGGGGGGATGCCTTGTCTGTTTGGTGTCTGCTTGTTTTCTCTGTCCAGTCATGAGAGGCAAGTTGGCCGGGAGGGATTTTTCCCCCCTTCATTACTGTTGTTGATGACACAATTGCTACATTATGCTGGAGCCTTTTGAGAAGCCGCTGTCCAGCTCAGTAGCCGATTCCCATGTTTCCTCATGGAATATCAGGCGGCCTTTGGGGAGCTCATGAGTCTCTCCACGGGCATGGGAGAGGGGTAACAGTCTTCCGAATTTACTGAAAATATGCCTAAACCTGACTAGGCAGTAAAGAATTTCCTGGGGGTCTTGGTACTGTTTATGTGCAAACAACTAACTGGTTAACCTCAGCTCTTGAAATGTGGGTTTTTGAAATCACAAACATGGTGAATTACCACCTCGGAAATAAGGGCTTGGGAAGTTTGTCTTCCTGCAGTTGTGTCTGAAATGAAGATGCAGGTAAGAATGCCAGGTCCCAAATGTTAAGCCCTATCAGTTTCAACCTTGAGCGTCGGGGACAGAACACAAGTTTCCAAACCGAGAAACTTGGTGTGGATTTCAATCTGTCTATGACACTGGACAGCTGACTTCCCCAAGTCTAGACCATTCATGTGTGAGATAGAAAGAGTAAGTCCTAACACCTGGCAGATAAAGGAACCATAAGAGAATCCAAATAAATCTTTCTAAACAAACATTTGCCAAGGGCCCGAAAGGTCTAAGACTTGAAGCAGGAATTGTCCAGGCAGTTGTGTCTAAACCATTATCCAGCTCTGAAACCAGTAGTCAATCAGCAAAACTTAGGAAAGCAACACAGGTTCAGGGCCCAACCACAATCACAATGCCTTATGGGAGTCCTGACCTTTTCTCCTTCGCCACAGATGGTGGCTGGGAGCTACAGACAGTTGCTGTACATGGGCTACATTGTTGGAGAACATAGGTTCCAGAAAGCGCTTCTCCTAGACATGATGAATAAAGATACTTGAGACTCTACCATTAAAAGGAACTTGTGTTGAGTAAGTTATGAGGGAAATCATCACCTGAGAGAGAGGTGACCTCAACCTTTGCTCATAGTCATGTGGCAATCAGACTTCAATGTGTCCTCCCTAGTAGCCTGGAGTCAGTCTCAAAACATGGATGGTCCCCTGTCAGGTGACATTTGAGGATCAGACACAAATAAGAACTACTCAGCATGGCCAGGGGTTGGATCCTTTCACCAGGGGCAGAAGAATTAGAGGCTGGGAGAGAGTGGATAAATGGAGGTTTGAGTTTGATCAGTACACACAGCATGCATGTATTGAAATATCCCATTGGAAAAGTACAATTTGTATGTGCTGGTTTTCAAACAACAAATAGAGAAGTGTTTGTTCTTGGTGGCCAAAGTGGGATCCTCATTGCTTGCTCAGGAATCTTTAGCAAGACTGCCAGACTCCACTTGGCAGGAATCAAACCTGAATAACATCCTCCCTTAGCATGCCCTAAATCTTCAACTTTTCCAGAATTTACAAGGGAAAGTAGAGACTTCTCTCCTATGCAGTCTTATCTCTCATTCGCCATGCCTGGCAAACTCCAGGCAAGGAGGAAATAAAAGCTAGCTCCTCCTTCCAAAAACTCCAGGGACCCCATTAAACACAAACTGTCTCACATCTACTCCGCTACTCCTGTAGAAAGGAAGGACCAGGATCGATTTTCTGCAGCTGGGGGCAGGGGCTGGCAGCTGTGCTGAAGTTTCAAACCCATCAGACAGCTTTAGAGGGGGAATTCACTGTCTGGGAGGCTCCTGGAATTCACAGCTGACATGCAGGTTGTCAGATGGGTTGTGGAGAGGAACAGTCATCGTCTTCAAAGATTACAGGTCAAAGAAACAAGAAGAAGAGATGGTGGGGAAGCATTTTCGGAAAGGTTGATCACTGACAGGAGGCTTGTTCTGGTTGAGCGGACACACAGTTGAAGAAGGAAAAAAATACACATCTCTCTGCTGCCTGTGGAATAGTTCAGCCTTTCTTCTGCACGGGGAGGATACGCCTGCTCACCTGGTCCATCCAGCTGACTGGTGGTATGCGAGGAGGGCCATTTCAGACCACCTTTCATGGTTCAATAAGTGGCAAATCTTTCTCCTGTGGAGTAATGATTCCAAAGAATTCTCTGCCTTCCCCATTGATTCCAACACATAGCGACTTTTAGTAGAGATCAAGGCCCAGAGATGAAAGCTGTTGGCTGTGCCCGGGGAATCAGAATGTCTTCTGCTCCCTCTTCTCCAAGGTGTTCATTCTAAAGCGGCTTTGAACCAGCCTATGTCCATAAGTCCAGCCCTGGGCGAGAGTCACTGGAATCACAGCTTTGCTTCTCCTGCACTCTTTGGATCTCTTTGATCTCTTGGGCAGCTGGATCTGCGGTTCCCCCTCCCCCTCCCCCTTCCCCTCCCCTATCCCCAGGCTCTTGTTTCAAGCAGTGTGGGACATTTGGTGATGACTTGGCTTCTTTGCATTCATAAGGACGTCAAACAAAAGCACATTATTTTCTTCTTGAGGAAGCAAATAAATGCTGTTCGATGTCTGTAAATTGTCAGAACAAATAGGTTATCAAGGAGTTGGATTATAGCCTATTATACACCATGAGGCTAACCAAGTTTAAGGCCAGTGAGAGGAAACTGGAATTCAACACACGGGCCTTTGCTTTCTCACCTAATTCAAATTGTGTTCTGGTCCCTGATGGTTTGTGTCACTTTCTTATTTCCTCAAGCTGCCTTTTTCTATGCTCTTGTGTGAAGAAAATTCCAGACGCTTAAAAAAAAAAAAAAGAAAGAAAGGAAGAAAAAAGACCTTGCTGCAACGCACTGCTATAGCCATTGCCTGGATCATTAATTGTCATTGACAATGAAAACAAGGGCTTGGACAATGGGTACAAAGTAATTGTTTACCATCTGCTGTGGCTGTTTATGTGTAATTACTTAACACAGGAAGTAATCATAAAAGAAAGGTAATGATAGTGGATGGTGGACCATCAGAAAGGAGACTTCATTGTAATCACAGTTAACCCTCCCTTCCTTCCTTCATTCCCTCCCTCCCTTCCTTCTTTCCTTCCTTCCTTCACTCCTTTCCTTCTTTCCTTCCTTCCTTCAGTTATTTCCTCCTTTTCTTCTCTCCTTTCTCCTTCCTTCTCCTCCTCCTTCTCATTTCTTAAAAATATAGCTGAAGTGTAATGACCATCCATTTGTCCCCACCCTATAGAGACCCTTTCATACTTCTGTGTACTTTCTCATTTAGGCTGTCCTATGCAAATGTTGTATTCTATTCTGGTTCTGTGTTGTGTTCTATCATGACAATTTGTTTCTCCATCTCCTGTGAATCCCATTTCCACATCTGTCCACTACTTGGATCATGAGTTCCTGGAGGAAAGGCAATTGTCTTTCAGGGCCCATTGATTAACATGTAATAGCCACTTGATGAGTCATATACATATATATGTCATATATATATATGTACCATACATACATATTATATATATACTTACATATATATGTTATATAAGTATATATAGAGAAGTTATATATACTTATATATACTTATATATGTTATGTAAGTATATATATAGTATATATATATATATATATGAGTATATATGTGTGTATATAAAATGCATGCAGGTACGAATTTCAGTCTCTGGGACAAGCTCATTAAAAGCCAGATTTTCTCCAGCATCGAGTATTTGGGATTGTTATCAGTACTGAAGGGAAATTTCATAAATATTTCCAGAGGAGGAAGTTCCTTGTTTTGTGTTATCCATGAACCAGGGCCCCTGGCGATGATTCTGATTGTACTTAGGACACTTCACCTTCAATAGAAGGCCAAGATTCAAGATTCCAAGAACCAGTCTAGTTCTGGGGTCATTGTAAGAAGGCAGTCTGACAGCTCATTTTCCCCTCCTGCATTTTAAGGAGATGGAGACATAGGGAAAAAGAGCCTCTTTCTAAATCTAGCCACTAACTCACCCATGCATTCAATGATGGCATTCTTGAGTGACTATAGGTTCCAGGTTTCATGGAAAGGTGCTGATAAACACATACTTTGGAAGTCTAGGTTTTCAATGGTCTAGTCTACTAAGGGAAACATCTGAGTGAGAATGTGGAAAAATGCTGACATTGATCAAGATGCGGTGTATTCATAAACTGCTTTGTTGAGTGGTAACTCCTTGTATAGCTACTTAAACATTATATATATATATATATATATATATATATATATATATAATGCAAATGATGGTAGAGAAGCCTAATAGCAATACCAAACACAGACATGAGCCACCAGGAGAGCACAGAGAAGAGCAGTGATCCTGACTCACTGGAAACTAAGCAAGGGAGCTCCAGAATGGACTCTAGGATGGCGCTCCAGAGGCTGAGGCTGGAATCCGTGGATGCTATGTTTGTGGATATTTTTTTCAAAGCTTTCAGGAATTACCATGCATTAAGACCAGACCATAGAGAGACACAAGTTCATGGAAAGTTCTCTGGAGTCCCAGAGAAAGATAGCACAGCTAAGTGGGGCCTAGACTGTCTGGGAAATATCCCTGTTCACTTTCATTCAACATCCAATTACATCTAGTATGGCCACCAAGGATGCTGTGGAATTCCGTTTCCAAGGGGTTGTCATTTACAGAACATTTTAAATCTCCTGAGCCATTTTAGCCTTCTCTCCCATCCATCCCTCCTCCTAGCCTCTCCTTAGAAAGGTGCTAGGAATGAGTGTCAGGGTCCAAGAACAGAACATTACCCAGGTACTTGATCTCTTCATCTTGCCTTACAGCTCCAAGTTAAGAAAGGCTTTGCCATTTACAACCCTTACCTCGTGGCACTGCCAAGACTGTTTTTATTTTATTTTTTAAAGAAAGCTGTCCTCTATTTCCTTTTGAGTTGAGCATGCCATGTTTTCCTTTGCATATTGAAGGATGAAAATCGAGGTGATGGACATATTTGCTCAGTATCAGAATCAGCTGCCAAGTTTTTCTGGCTAACTTTATCCCCTCCTACAAATATTTCATTCCCATTATTGTCTCCATGGGGAGAATGTAAGAACTTGCGTTTCTCCTTGCCCCCACCCCTGTCATGCTTTTTCTTCTAGTAAAATATCTGGGTCCTAACCAGAAAGAATGAAAGTGAGATTCATACACAAATATGTCGAAAGCATTGTTGATTTATGTCAGGTACCAGTGGCATATGCCTGTAATCATAACTACTCAGGAAGCCAAGATCTAAGAATCAAGTTTTAAAGACAATCAGGGCAGATAAACCTGAGACTTTGATCTCCAATTAACAAACAAAAAGCCAGAAAGGGAGGTATGGCTGAAATGGTAAAGCATCAGCCTTGGGCAAAACCCCCCCAAAACCTAACAAGTAGTAAGGACCCTGAGTTCAAGCCTCTACACTGGCACAAAAACAATTGTTTCAAAGTTCTTTTGGTTTAATAAGATTTTAATGCAGCATTAAGCTGAGAGAACAAGTTATGTTTTATATTTAACTGCAGCAGGAGACTTTATGCTTAATACTTTTTTCCCCTCAAAAATATAGTTTGACCTAGTACTGTCAGGAGAAAAACTACATTTTGTTCTAACCTTATATACAGGACATGATTCCTGCAGATAAATAATTTGCAATGCAGTTTCTATGACTAGGATACTGTTTCACACATCTGTTTTATGTTTCATTAATGGTACAACAAATGAAACCATCAACCATTCTGTTTCTCTGTATTAACTCAACATACAAGAAAAATGTGGGGTGGCTATAGACAGCAAGGCTGATTACTGTGTCAGAGAAAATCTTGCTTACTTATGGATCTACAAAAGGCTGCCAAAGCACAAATCACCATGCTGGCAAATGGCGATCCAATTTGCTGTTTAAATCAAGATGGAGCACCATAGTCTAATCCACAGTGGAGCAGTTTAGAACCCATTAAGTACTTATTTAACTGCATTCCCACACCAAACTGATAGTGATATACCAACTGAAAGGAGAAGGACCAATGGGAGAAAGGTGCCATAGGGAAGCTTTTGATGGGACTTCCCAACTCTCTTAAAGAGGTGGCAGTCTTGAGTTGAGCCAAAGAGACCATCTTGTTTCTTGTGGTGATAGTTATGAGACAGTGCTTTATATCTCCTGTGCTATTATCTTACATGGATGGGAAGTTCAGTTGGGTTGGGGCTGCAAAGGAAACCAATGGTTGAGGCTAGCACGTGTTGTGAACTTCATGTGAGCTTGACCCGTTGTCCTTCATATAACTTGTCATTCTTCATATGCAGCAATGGTGCCTCTTCATTGCATTTGCATCCATCTTCTAATGGGAAGATCCCATTTTTCCCCCTGTGGGGGAAAAGTGGGCTGATACAACACAATGGGAGTGACTGGGTTTGGGTGAAAGGGGCACACTCTGCAGAGAGCATTTGGAACCCCCCCCCTATACTTTTCTCTCCATTCTCCTGCAGAGTGGCTTTTATAATGCTTACTGTTGAGCTCTACCTCTAATATACTGAGTGTCTTCATCTATAGTATTTGCCACTTATAGACATCCTGCAGACTCTTAGACTATTTTAGTAGCTTCTTTTATGATTGAGACCCAAAGAAAAGTGGGATTTGTATTTTTATCTTCTTTCCATTTGCAATGTGCAACGTACATGGCCATTGATGCGTAACTTGCTAATGAGGGATGCTGAAGAGAATGTGTATGGGTTTGGTTAATAACACTGAAGACCAGTTTTCAGGAGAGGGGCTGGGAGAGCTCACCCTTCAAGGCTATGCATTGTAATACACCAGGGAGTATAAAAAAAAAACTAATAAAAAAAAGCCGTTGATGAAATAAGAAATATAAAAGGTAGAAGGCATCCAGAAATCCAGAAGACAGCCTCAGAGATTCATAGATGGAGAACTGGCATGGTGGGACCTGGGGGTGAGGGGGGGGGGAAGGTGGGAGGTAGATAGGAATGAAATGCTCAGACAGAAAGCAAGAGTTCAAAGTACAGAAGTAGAAAGGCCAGCTCATGTAAGGCCTTGTATGCTCCAGAAAGGAGGCTGCACCGTCTTCAACAGGTGTCAGGGAGTATTGATGGAGAGGAGTTACAAGGAGGAGTGACACGGACAAGTGTTGTTTCATATGTAAAAGATGAGTCTGGAGGAATAAAGCACCAAGAGAAAGCAATGAGGCAATGTGTCCCATATCCTAGGTAGGGCATAATGAGAACCAAAACTAAGGGTGTAGGAACACACAAACATGAATCCTTAGGAGGGTTGGGGTCCCCAAGAGGACCAGATGACAAGGAGTTGAAACAGATAGGGGCCCTGGGCCCTGGGCACTGTCACTGAGAGGATGGAGCTGTAATCTTAGGGATCACATTAACCAAAATCTGAGGCAGATCAGCCACAAAGAGAGCCTGGAACCCAGGCAAGAGGCCTTTCCCTCTCCCTGGCCAGTGCTGTCTTTGCCAGTTGCTCCCACTAATTACAGTTGGTCTGAACCCAAGAGGATCTGGTGGCTTGGGAGGTGGAGGAGCTAAACAGGTTTGGCAATAGAAAGAGAGGAGAAAGGATGATGATGTATTCAGAATTACCTGTTAGCAACAGGGAGTGAAGAGGATGCCAAAGAGAAGACTCAGATGTGATCCTATCCTATGGATATTTCAGTAGAGCTGGTAGCACAGAAGTAAACAGAGCAACCTCAGGTAGAGAAATGGAGCAGTGTTGTAAGCCTCCATCCAAGAGCAGTGGGCTTCCTGCTGCGGGCATCAAAGATCCAGTGAAGAGGATGGCTTTGAATCAAACTTTGATGAGGAAGGGAAGGAGCCTGCCCCTCTCGGTGGAAGGAAACATGCAGCAAAGTCTCACGCACAGGAAGGCTCAGGGAACATTGGTGAGATTGCCTTGTTTACTACCAGGGGCATGAAGGGAAGATGAAGGGAACAAGGCTGAATGGTAAGCGCAAAGGACTTGAAAAGCCAGGTGGACTGTGGCTTTAATTCTGCTAGCCGTCACAAGCCAGTGAGTCATTCTGAGAGTCATTCTGAGGAATCCTGAGGAGCCGATTTTTTTTTCTTTTTGTTTGTTCTTGACTAGCCCTAAACCATGACAAATGTCCTACTCCTTCATTTTCTCCTGCCACTGGAAATGCCAACACTTCCCTTAAGCTTTCAAAAGCCCAGTTCTGCTCTCAAGGCAGTGGTGGGCTATTGATGAATTTGTGTCTCCCTCCCCCACCCCAACTCGGCCTTTTCTCTTTCTTTCACAGAAATGCCTTTTGGGCCCAGCTGATACAGTCTAAATAGACCCAGGTTCTGTTGGTGCCAGGGTTGAGCCATAGTTGGGGATGTAGCGCATGTGAGAAAATTAAGCGTTTAATAATATAAAGGAGGGACTGTTGGCACAATGAAATACTCATCCCATTCATATGGTTGATAGAAACACAATAAAAGTACCCCCAGAGACAGCCTGCAATGTTGGAGAAATGACCATGGCAGCTTCCGATATCAGGATGCGCTCGTGGGTCTTAAAATGGAGCACCCTGAAGGTGACAAGTGGCCCTTCGAGAGGGGGTAGAGGGAAAGGGACAGGATCCAGTGAGTCGTGATACTCAGTGAGAAAGTTCCAGATGTCACAGGGAGGAGAGACGCAGCCATGCCTCTCAAAAGCAATGTGAGGAAGATGAGGACAGTGATTAGGGAGGAATACAGTTGATATTTTCCTGTTTAGATGTCTTTCCTTTCATTTATTAGATGGGAATCACTTTCATCCAGCATCCGATGTCTCTGTTGAGTTAGTTAGCACTCTATTGAAGTAGGTACCCTGGAACTAGCCGGTGCCATCTTGGCCACATGGCAGATGATAGAGTATTGGGTTTAACTGATTCCATCTTGTCTTTATGGAAGAGGAAGGGGAAGTCCCGCCTCCCAGGTGATGGATGTGGCTGAATTCCCAGAGGCAGGGGTGGAGACTTGGACGATAGGTTACTGTCCATCTGTGCTTTGTACTTTCGAGACACTCGAGTTCCCTGTGACCCTGCCCCCTGGCTCTGACTCTATTTAGGCCCAGACCAGCTCAGGCACAGTTTCTCCTGCCATATGTCTCCTGTCTCCTGACTCTCCATTGGAGTTCATCTGGTTTGTTGGTATTGCTTTTCTGCTCTTTCTTTCCTCTCCTGCTCTCATGGCTGTTTTCAGTGAGTGTTACTTATACATCGGACTGCAGGTCTTTGTGACAAGAGTCTGCCTACGATGGTCACCGGCTTTCTAATAAAGACTCATAATTTGACCTCTCAAAATATGGCTTCCCTGTTTTCTCACTGTATAACATCTTCTCTCCCCCCCCCCAAAAAAAACACCTCTGTCTACTTGTATTGGTGTGTCCCTTTAGTATCTAAGCTTGTAAACTTGTTGCCCTAGGCCTTATTGGGTTATAGGTATAAAAAGATGTCCCGCTAATCCCAGTCGTTCAAGATGACTCTGTTCAGATGGACCTCCACACTCTTCTGAAAAGCCTTTAACTATGTCCTAGGATGGCCAAAGGCCATGTGTTCATGAAACTCTCCACAACCTCCTAACACCTGATGCCCAGTCTAAGAGTATATGAGGTAGCCCTTGCAAAGTGCTCACTGGACTTTTGAAAAAATACAAAATATTCAGGACAAGGTGCATGGTTTCCTGGGGCTCCATGCCTCCCCTTTCCCACTGGCTCTTACATAGTATTATTCACAGGCAAATTTGTTCTCAAGGACTAGAGAAGGGCACAGAGTTAATTCTATTCCAGCCTTAGCATTGTCTGAAATCTACCATCTCCCTGTTTTGTACTCGAGCTTTACAAACACTAAATATTGAATAAATGAAACATCAAACAAGTTACACATACAGACTCCATATTCCTTTACATCCTAGCCCATCTGTACTGCTGTAACCAAATACCGGCCACTGTCATTTATTTGTTTTTTTTTTTTTTTTTGTCGGTTGTGGGGCTTGAACTCTGGGCCTGAGCGCTGTCCCTCAGCTCTTCAGCTCAAGGCGAGCGCTCTACCACTTGAGCTACAGCGCCACTTCCGGTTTTCTGGTGGTTTATTGGAGATAGGAGTCTCACGGTCTCTCCTGCCCGGGCTGGCTTTGAACCGCGATCCTCAGATCTCAGCCTCCTGAGTAGCTAGGATTACAGGCGTGAGCCACCAGCGCCCGGCTGGCCACTGTCATTTATAACAACAGAGGATCTGCAGGCTGGGAAACACAAGATTGAAGGGCCAATGTCTGATGAAGGCCTTCTTGTTGAACTTATCCCATAGCAGAAAGCAAAAGGTGGGGAGAGAAAGAGACGAGACAGAGAGATAGACCAACTACAACCTACTATTTAGTCCCAACTCTGAACACAATGAGTGGCAGGCACATTTTTCAGCACTTGAATTTTTGGAGACAGTTTTAAATCTCAATACTCTATCCTGTACCAAAATCCAAATGTACTTGTTCCTATCAGCTTGTAAAGATTATTGAGACCCACAAGACAGGATGCCTAGTTCCACAAGAAACCTACTCTAAATTTAAGGAAGAGCTCATCTACATGGCCCCTTCCCACACCCCAACATACACATGTTAAACAGATCCTCTCCCCCACCTTGCATGTGTAAGTTGTACATATCATCATTTATAGCCTAGAATCAGGTTTTACTCTTGGCATTCCTCTGGTGTCAACTGTTGAGATCTGTTTGCCAAAACACTGTCGAAAGCGAGACTCCAATTTGAGGCTGAATTGCTGTTCTTTGTCATGAAAGGACAGTTTACCATTTTGGGCCAAGAATGGCTTTATAAGTGTTTATATAGCAATTTGTAGAACAGCATTTTAAGATGACTTCAGCAGAGAGCTGTCAGGACAACATTTTCCTCACGCAGAAGGATGAATTGGAACAAGCCTATAAGCTTTGGTGTCTGATAGACCTGGGTTTGAATCCCAGCTCTGTCATTTATTGTCTATGAGTATTTAACTCCTCTGTGTCTTAGTTGTCAAGGAAGAATGGACATAAAGAGTAGGGCTGGGAAGGTGGCTCAGTGGTAGAGCGCTTGCCTTACATGCATGAGGCCCTGGGTTGGATTCCTCAGCACCACATAAGCAAAAAGACAAAAAGCCGGAAGTGGCGCTGTGGCTCAAGTGGTAGAGTGCTAGCCTTGAGCTGAAGAGCTGAGGGACAGTGCCCAGGCCCAGAGTTCAGGCCTCACGACCGGACCCCACCCCTTCCCCCCCAAAAAAAGAGTAAATTAGAAGAACTTGTGTCAGGCTCGTAGTTAAAAGGACTCAATAGTTATTTACATTATTATTCAAGTGAGCCTCATTGCTTCAGGCTATGGAAGGAAAACATTTCTAAACACCTGGAGGAATGGTTTGTAAATGGGATTCATTTCACCTTCCTCTACTTCCACACTCACAACAGGCATCAATAATCAATAATCATATTCTCAGTCACTGGTTGGTAACTCATGCCTATAATCTTAACTATTCAGGAGGCTGAGATCTGGAAGATTATGGTTTGAAGCCAATCCAGGCAATGAGGTCTGAATATTTCATCTCTAGTTAACAAGCAAAAAGCTAGGAGGGAGGTGTAGTTCAAATGGTAGAGAGCATCAGCCAAGTCAGAGAAAGGCCTTGTGTTCAAATCCTGGTACCAGTACATATTTCTGAGACCACACTTGGCCTCAGAATCTTCCAGGCAGCTACTAGAGCTCTTGATTTAGTAATCATAACTATTGGAAGTGCCTTTACATTTAAATGTCAAACAATAAATAATTTTTAGTGCAAGTATTCTCTCTTCCATCTTGTAATAGTTGAGACATACATATGCTTAAAAAAAAGGATACTGAAAAATATTGTACTAAAGCTATTCATTGTTTTTACTTGAAATTCAACTGGGAAGCCTATATTCTATTTGGGATTTCTTATAGTCTGGCTTCCCAAACCTGACCTTTGTGTAAATCATGACTCTGGCTAGTCCTTCAAACTCAAGCTCTAACTAGTGGGAGTGAGAAAGCTAATCTACCAGCTTCTGCAGCTGAGAATTGCCTCAGGCACCAAGGGATTCCAGGGCTCAAACAATAGACAAGGTCTCTATCCTTCTGTCCAGCCTTTAGGGCTGCTACCTGCAGCCCAATTCTCTTTATCTGCAGGAAAGGAGCTTCCCCCAATGGTAGCCTTTATTGATTCCCAAATTAACAACCAGGGATTTCCCCCAACTGCTGTGGATCCATTTAGGGCCACTTTGTTTGACCTAGCTTAAATTTTGTTCCTGCCTCTAACCTGTAAGGATGGCCATCTGAATGAGCTGGCTCATGGGTGAGATTGAATGTAGATACTTTGATGACTAGTCCTGCTGGGATCATTCATCCTTGGGTGGTGCCATTCCTCAAAACAGCAGAGGACTGGGAAGAAACCAAAATCAAGAGGGGTTCACTTCCATGCTGTCGTATCTAACTCACTGAATTTGAGAAAGAAACCAACAGACAGGTGGCTGGGATCTGCTACTGAAAGATAGATCCACAATACACTCTAGTAAACCCAAGGAGCAACAGCACTTGTAAAAGCAAAAAAAGTGTCTTGTCACAACCAAATACCTTATTGCAAGGAAGATGGAAGAGAGAGTGAGAGACAGAGAGAGAGAGAGACAGAGAGAGAGACAGAGACAGAGAGAGGGAGGGAAGGGAGGGAAAGGGAGGGAGAGGGAGAAGGGAGAAAGAGAGAGAGAGAGAGAGAGAGAGAGCGCTCAGTGAGTGATTGACAGAGACAGGAAAAATCTCAGTTTAGAGACAGTAAATGCTCCTTAGGGAAGCATTTGTGACAATATTGGTTCTCAAACAGTTTTGAAACATGGAAAAAATTCCATGTTTTCCTCAAGCTTTTGCAGTAGCTGTCTGTCAGATTCCAAAGGGCTGATCAAAAAAAATGGTTGTAATCCCTGCTCAATGTAGCCGAGACTGCAGAGAGCAGAAGCAGGGCCACACAATGGGGCAATGAGATTTTACAATTTGGGTCCCAGCTCCACCCCTTGGTTGCACATGAACGTGGACACATGTGACCTTAGAAGATGGGCCGGGCACATCTGTGCTGAGATGAGTTACTATTGCAACCAGAGCCCAACCCTAGGATAGGCGGAGGAATTTGAGACAAGCAGATGCACAGCAAAGGAAGCAGGACAGGAAATAAACTCAAAACAGACCACCCATTTCAGAAAGCAAGCCCTGTCCCCATTCCCATGGCTGTATGGAATCCCAGAATCCTATGGGACAGTTTGTACACACATCTTTAATGCGCACATGATGTAAAAGGGAGGTATATCCAAAATGCTGTGGGGAGCAGGCAGTGGAGATGGTGAATCCCAAGGAGCTTGAGGAACCTGTCCATCAAGAACAGTGAGACCCAAACATGGTTTAGGATGATCTGTAGGCATGAACCAATGAATGACAAGAGTGTAGCCCAATCAGAGCCACAGTATAACAATGTCTCCCAGACTTCTACTCTCAAACTTTCAGGTTCACTGGCTACATCCATACACTCAAGCACTCTCCTACTCCCCCCCCTTTTTTTTAATGGAAACATGCAAGTTCTGTTATCATTTTAAGAATTAGGAAACACAAAAGACACCATCACCTCTTCCAATGATATACACTTCCTATAGTCCTCACTGTGAATCCCAGAGAATACCAAGATGCGTTCAGTGGGAATCATGTTTGGATAACATGAGAAGTGTGGAGATTGATGAGGAATGTCAGGGGAACAAAGCTAAAAAAAAAAAAAGCCCCCACCCCACCCCAAATAGAGGGGACCTGGGCTGCAAAGCCTCATATGCTGCATGAAACATGCAAATTCTACCTGATTAACAAAGGGAAACCAAGGAAAATTTTCAAGCATAAGCTGACTAGTAATGCTACAGATAAACGCGGACACTTTCATAATATTAAGAAGTATAATCGTGGGAGGCAATTTCTAAAATGGGTCCTAATAAATACCACTTCCCGGTGTTCAGACTTTTTTTTTTTGCTTTTTAAATGTGACTTCCTTCGAAGGAATATATTACAACAAAATAATGGATTGTCTTTTTCTGAGATTTGTTAACAAGATGACCGTGTCCTCAGGTTTGCTGGCTCCCTCCTGTCTGCTTGCCTCTCTGATGGAGGCCAGCTTCTCTGTTTGAACTTCTCCACAGAGACACCCCCAGGTCCAGGTGCTGAGGATGACCTTGAACTAACAGCCCTGGGCAAATAGGCTCTTAGTCTAGCAGTCCACAGGGAACTGAATCTGCTCAACCTCCACACAAGGGAGTGTCCAAGCAGATCCATCCTCAGTTGAGCCTTCAGATGAGCCTGCAGCTCAGCCAACACTTTTATTATAATCTCATCAGTGCCCCAGAGGTAGAGAGACATGGGGCTTAGTTGTACCCAGATTCCTTTGTTCAATACTGTAGATGTATTCATATGCATGCTGAGGCTTAGCGAGGTTAAGGATTCTTCCAAGCTTGCGTAGGTGGCTAAGGTAAGATTCTACATGTAATCCTTCTCATCCCAGATCACTGGTTCTGAACCACTAGGCTGTACATTGTCTTGGAGGCAGCAGAATGCTGTGAAGGCTGGGGGAGGGGAGCCACAAAGGAGGTAGGGAGGTAAAGGAGACACTGGTTTCTAGAAAGCCCCTTGTTAAGTCCGCAGAAAATTGGAAGGAGAGTAGCCTCTTTAAAGGCTATTAAACACAACATACTGTAATGGAATTAGTGACCTTATTAAAACAGTGACCCACATATTACTACTTGATAAAATTATGAGTTAATCCATCTTTTGCTACCTACAAAGAACACAACAAACCATTCATCTGAAGGAAAATCATCTGTCAGCCTCAACTCCCTGGTTCATTTCAGGAGGCAGTGGAGTTTTTATAAAGCTAGTCAGGGACTCTGGGTAGGGAAGGCCTACCAGGTCCCTTCTAGATGCCCCTCATGCCCAGTCCCTTGTCTACCCACTTTTCTTGCATACCCTACACCCATTCATTTGGCAGAGTGGTAGGAATTTCCTCCTTAGCCACAAATATCTTCATAGTTAGTTACCTGGGAAAAGGAGTACGCTTGATAGGAATACAGAAATGGCAGGAAGAAAAAGCAAAGGAACATTGTCTTTCTCCTAGTCCCACTGGTGCAAGGCAAAGCTATCTGTGAGGGAAGATCTGCTGGTTTGGTATGGTAGGGAGAAATGCAAGCACCTGGTGGCAGGTACAGGTGAAGAGGGAGGGAAGCAGACATGGACGCATCCAAAATGGCTTCCCCTCCCCACAGAAGAATATTTTCTTGCTCAGTAAGAGGTTGTACTAGCCTTTCTCAGCTCTACCACTCGAATTTACTCACAGTCTCTGTCCCATTCATTCCTCCCTCTCCATCCTTCAGCTTAGAAGCTCCACCTTTCCCTTTTACCGATTGCTAACAGAATAACCATGGGGTGAATTTCAGACACACCTAGAATCAGTCGTGCATTCTAAGTGGAAGATGTGAGGAGCTTTTTTGATAGTCTAGGAGCATGAGCGAGAAGGAGGCATTGGCTAAACGAAGATGAGTCCAAGTGTGGTACCAATATCTATGGGGATTTCAATTCTAATTTTCAAGTTAAAATTATATCTAACACGTAAGAACACATTTGTCATCTCACAGAAGTTGTCCACGTGGGTAAATGTAATGAAATGCTTTAGGAACCCAGAATCAAACATACATTGCTTTAAATTAAAAAATGACCAGAAAGGTAATGTTTTGTTTTTTTAAAATCCTTAGTTGTTCTGACCCTTCCCTTTTCCTTTTCTGATGCTAAAATTAAAAGTGGACCCCGATTGGGCAGAGGTCCAGCACGTCTTCCTACTCCTCCCATCTCCTCTCATTCAAAACCACCCTCACAGCATCAAATCATCATACAGAAACCAACTTGCCACAGAGCTGGAATTGAACACATACCTCCTGCCTGTCAGGTGGCAGAATAACACCAATAAATACCTTCTTCCCATTTGGTGCTCACAATAACTCTATGAAGATTTTTTGTTTTGCATTTCACAAAGGAAACTGAGGCTCCGTGGGATTAATAATTGACCCAGCTAGGAAATGAATCCAGGCAGCCTGGGACCCAAACTTTATTCTTTATCTCTTGTGCAATTCCATCCTGAGATGTGCTTTACTTTTCATGTCCACAGTGGGCTCTGATGCTCTCTCTTCTAGTAGCTACTGGCCCACACCAGGCTACAGTCTCAGAGAAGGCTCACTCACCATGGTTTCTTCAAAGCCTAGCTCTGCACCTGGCACTAGGCAAACAGCAGTAAATTTTAGCTGTATCAAACTTCAAACAATTGAATTTGTCTTAATTGGTCACCAATATGTTGCCAAATGGCCAAGTGGAGGCACATCAGTGGTATGGGGGATTATTGTAGCTTGAATTTCCCCCAGAAAGCAGCTAGTGTGTTTTGACAAGTGTTCTCAGGGCAGGAAGGAGAGACCAACACAAAGAAGATGATGGATACAGGGTGAACTTTTTCAGTTCCATTAGGAATCTGGGGAGCCAGAAGGCATGGGCCTCAGAATCACTCATATGATAGATACATAGATGGCTTTTTCCCCCCACGGACTCCAGTCCCCCCTCTCCATGCTAATGGTATTACTGCATCTTCACACCCAGATGATACAGTGCGAATGTTAAAGGGGTTCCTGTGGGTATCAAAGAGTCCTTGAGAGCATCTAAGGTGAGGTACTGACAGGTTGCACCTCTGGGAACTGGGTTGTTACAGCACTGGCTATAGACAGAGACGGCCGAAGAGGAAGGAAGATAGGTCAAAGAAAATACCCAGTGCAGAACCAGAACCAGGTGGCAAGTGAGGGCTGGGGATACAGAGAGCAGAGAGACACTGGTTAGAATGGCAGAGGACACCTCAAGTTGAGGCTAGTTCTAGTCCAGAGACCATCTGGAAGAAATACATTTCCTCATTCACTCATCAAGAGGCCCAACCAGCTTAAAAACCTTCCTTTTAAAATGAAAACAAGGCAGAGGGCCCAGGTTCACTCTACTGGTCATTCAAAATTACTGTGAGAGTCCCCTTCATGCACAAGGAGTCCGTTCCAAGGAGCGTGAGTTTGTAAGGAAGGCGATGGAGAGATGCAGCAGGCTCATGAGCACGGCCCTCTGCCTCCAGTGGGGAGCAGGGTGTTTGGCCACACCCTGTACTGTGTCACTGTAACCAAAGCAGCTCTATGTCAGTATCAAGCCTGCTTTTTTTTTTTTTTTGACCTCTTATCAGAAAGTATAGAACTCTGCTCATCAAAGAAGTGGCAGGTGACCCTTTCTTTAGAACATCAGAAACGTGATAGAAATTCTCAGCTGTATTTCCAACGAGGACCTATTGTTTCCTGGGGGAAGCAGTAGACGAGGCAAGTCCTTTGGAGTTTATGAAAAAACATCACCTCATGTTTCAACAACTTGGTTGCTGGAAGCATGCGTGGAGCTCAGACTGGGAGATGGCAGAGGCAACTGGATCCTTGGCTGATGCTTATCGGAAATGCTTCTGCTGGAAGAGAATCCAGCACTGGATTTCACCAGACAATTAGTGGAGGAATAACTGGCTTCTACTACTACTACTACTACTACCACCACCACTGGCAGCAAACTCTAACAGAATATGTATTAGTACCAGGAACTATTTTAAGCATCTTCTGTATAGCTAATTATAATAGCTAATTATAATCTAGAAACATTATTAGTGTGTATATTTTACAGCCAGGAAACAGAGGCACGGAGATATCAAGGAATTTGCCCAATGTCACACAGTGAGTAAATGGTAGATCTGTGGTTAAAAATCAGATCACTGCCTCCATAAGCATCTGAGCATGATGTAGCTCAGGAGAACTGTGTGACTCTTCATGGCTGAGAAAAGTCGGAGACTGGAGGGGTCAGAGAACACATAAGCCCACTGCATGCTGAGTATTCATGGTTTTCCAACAGAATCTCAACAGGGTAAAGCCTGGTGTTAGATTCATGATGGCAAGAGTAGAACTGTGGGACTTAGGAGGACTGCCTCCTTTTATCTAGCTGGTGTGGACGTATGGGTGTGTTGGTGTGAGGTTGTGTTTTGGAAGGCTGTATTCAGGCACTTCCCTTCCAGTGTGCAGTTCCTTGGGGCCAGGCTTCCAGGCTCCTCACCAGGACTTGCACCAACACCTTTTCAATGGCATCTCCAGTTTTTACTCTACTCCCAGGGGTTCAAGTCCATCTCATAAACACAAGCGGCTTTCAATCCAACTCCAAGAGTCCCACATGATTGAAAACAAATTCAAAGTCTCCAATAATCAAAGCACGCTTTGCTGTAAAATGAAAATCAGGTTATGTAATTCCAACAGAGCCTAATGCATTCCACAGAGTATGACCCATGCCCATCGCAAAAGGGAGGGATGAGGGCATGGGGAAGGAACGAGGGGACCAAGGCAAGACTGAAGCTCAGCAGGGCCGACATGACCTCCTGCAGCTCCGTGTCTGGCATCCAGGGCACATGGCAGCAAAAGGTGATGTCTGAAGTGTGGGGTTTGGGCAGCCCCCTCGCTATGACCTGGCCATTTGTAGCCCACGTGGCCTCCCCCTCTCATTGCCTGCAGCTTGCCTTGGCAGGCATTCTATGTTCCTTGAATCTCCAACATCCTGCAGGTCCCATTGAAGCTCCATACATCACCCTCTCTGGGAACTCTTCCACACAGTGCCTGGCCTTCTAGGCTTTCCTTTGAAATTGAAGTGAAAGCCTACCTGATCCTGAACGCTTGCATTCTACATGCCTGCAGGATGATGATGATAATGGTGGTGGTGGATGTTGCTTAAGGCTGTCACCAGCTTGAGCAGTAGGTAGGACCCTTTCAACCACGGCTACAGTGGTCTGTGAGTGCCTGGCTGGCTAAATTTGAAATAAAAATACTTCTCTAGTTGGCTCTGTGCAAGCGGGTGTCCTTGGATCTTCATAAGGGGAAATCTTCCCAGCGAATTTGCAGTTTTGTATCCCAGAACTGGCAGTAGGTGGTGTCTAACCAATTCCTGAGTTGCCCTCAAATTAGCGAAGGACAAGGTAGGCATGATGGTGTGTTTCGTATTCCCAGTTACATGGGAGATGGAGGTAGGACTAGACAGAGGCCAGCCTGGGAACAAGTGTGAAGATGCTATCTTAAACACAGGCTGAAAGCAGAAAGTCTGGGGGAGGGGGGGCTGGGCCAAGTGTAGAGTACTTGTGCTAGTGGCCTTGTGGTAGTACAAGTGGTAGTGGCCTGGAGTTCAAATTCTAGTATCACAAAAGAAGAAAATAAGACCAGAATTGTAATCCCATGAGTACCATAGCACCCTCTCATGTACTAAAAACTCCTTAAACTCCTGAAAAAAAAGCCTTCAAGGCAGAATCTGCAAAAGACAAGAATCTCCAGTAATGTGCACCTACCTACACAGTGGATCTGGAGGTAAAGGTATTTCAGAGGCGTGCAAATCTCTTTAAAACCGAGAGCATGAGCAAAGGAAGAGGTGACATTGTCCGAAAAGAAATGTATTCTTCACCTGACTTATGTAACTGTAACCCCTCTATATAATAATAACAATAAACATTTTTTAGTTTAAAGAATTTAAAGGAATATAATACAAAAACACAAGAAGAGAGGGCATATTCCAAGCCCATCTGTAGTATTAAAAAAAAAAAAGCCACATTAGTGTTCACATTTCTATGAAGCCGTCCCTCTGTGATTCCAATAACGGACCTTTGCTATGTATTAACTCCATTCCCCTTTCCTGTTTCTTAGCTGTTGACATTTTTCCCCATGGCTTTCAATCTTGCACCTCACCTAAGGGTGGACGTTTTCCCCTTAGGCTATTATCCACCTGCTACTGGTAACTTGGATCTGAGGGGCATTTAGCAGTAGTAATTGTACAGTAGAAGGGAATCTAATTGTGATATTCATACCATTATTCTTAAAGGTCACCTCCCTCATCCAAATGATTGCAGCTTCCCGGCTATTTCTGCAGAGCCCCTGTTTTAATGGCCTGCCATGACGGGGGTCCCTCAGTGTCACAGCCAGGAGAGAATTCAGCACCACCCCCCTCCCTGGCTTCCAGTTCTTTGTTTTATTAGTGAGTTCAAAGCCTCCCTCTTTGCATCAAAGTGCCATCTGGGAGTTGCTGCTCCAGCTGCCCTGTGTAAATTCCTCCCGTGGGGTGCGGGGAGGGGGGTGCTGCCTCACCCTCCAGCTGATTTCTTTACCAGAACAACTGAGCCCACATGAAACAGGTTGGCTTTGCCTGTTTTCTGGGACAGCTGCTTCACTTCCATTAAATCATATTTAAATAACTTTTGGTTTTAGAGGGATCAAGTAAGGAATGTTTTCCAAATAGGTTCAAACCCAGCTTCCTCCAATTCCTGCTCTCAAGTTGTTTGCTTGAAGATTTGCCGGGCAGTCTGTCTTCAGCCGTTAAGGGTTGGCCTAGATTTGAGTCAACTTTGGAAAAGGAACTTGCAAGTGTACAGATCCTTACTGAACTGGGGAGATAAATCAGGACCCATTTGTTTAAGGATCCCTGCATTCCACCCCTCCACCCCCCACGGGGCATGTCATTAATGAATTTTCAAATAGCAACTGGGGGAGTCTTTCTGTTTCCGTGCATTTTTTTTCATTCCTTAGGGGGAAGGCTAAACTTCTCCAAACCCTAAAGTGTCAGTTCAGTTGCCATCAAAGAAATCATGCTCCCTGATCTTTTTCATATGTGTTTAAAGAGGGGCGTGGCCTGAGATCTTAGATTCATGAAAACTTGAACACCTGGCCAAAGGAAATATCTAGCATACTCCCTGTGGCCATCCTCAGATTTTGCTATCTGCAGTATCAAGCCATTGGTTTGTTCCAACCATAAAACATTAAAACTAAAGATAATGGTCATGACAAAAGAGCCAAAGTTGATTTACAAGGTGCAGGTTTATCTCATTCAATGGTCTAAACTATAGGAAGCATTGGACATCAGGCTATGTTACAGAAATAACATGCATGAGTTCCAGTGGGGCCTGGAGTGTTGGTGCCTACATGTGAAATGTGGTCTGATCACAAAGCCAGTTCCCTGACATCCTACACAACACTCTCCCCCAAAGTACTGAGGAGGGCAGCATCCTTACAAACCAAGACAAGTTTTGTTCCTCTCTGCCATTGTTCTTTAGTTTAAGAGTCTGTACCTCCTTTATGGAATTTGTTTTTAATTTGTGCTGGTCCTGGGGCTTGAACTCAGGACTTATTTAGATACTCTCTTTGAGCTTTTTTTTTTTTTTTTACTCAAAGCTAGCACTCTACTACTTAAAATACAGCTTTAATTCTAGCTTTTTGGTGGTTAACTGACCTTCTGCCCAGATTAGTTTTGAACTCTGATCCTTAGATCACAGCTTTCTGAGTAGCTAGGATTACAGGGATGAGCCACTGGCACCTGCTTTTAACAAATCTTGTTTTGTTTGTTTAATCACTGGTTTTTGGGGGGGGGGCAGGCAGTCATGGGGCTTGACTTCTGAGCCTGGATGTTGTCCCCGAGCTCCTTTTGTTCAAGGCTAGTATCTTACCACTTGAGCCATAGCACCATTTCCAGCTTTTTCTGTGATTAATTAGAGATGAGTATCTCAGGGACTTTCCTGCCTGGCTGGCTTTGAACTTCGATCTTCAGACTTCAGCCTCCTGAGTAGCTAGGATTAAAGGCGTGAACCACCGGTGCCCAGCTTTATCACTGGTCTTTAAGCAATTTGATTATGCTGCAATGATGTTCCTTCATACTTTTGCACTTGGAATTCATGGGAATCTTTAATAGTATGGATTTATACATTCATGAAATTCGGAGAAAAAAATTGACCATTGATTTTCAAATCTGTTCTGCTTCTTGGGTGACTTTAGTGACCAGCACATTATAGTTTTTGAAGTTGTTTTGTGGGTCACTAGTAGTATTTATAGCCCTTCTTCTGTCTTTGTTAGATTTTGAGTTCCAATGAGTATCTGCAAGTCCCCCAGTGTTTTGGGGGGACCCCACATCATTGTATTTTTCCATTTCAGACATTTTAGCTTTCCCCTCTGGAAATCCAATGTGAGTCATTTTTTTGTAGTTTCCCTATCCTGCTGAAGTCTTCGATCTTTCTTGTAGCTTCTTGAATATGCAGAACACTCTATAATGACTTTTTAATGTCCTTGCCTGTGAATTCTATCATGTGTATTATTTCTGGGTCAGTTTAATTAGCTGACTTTTATTCTGATTGTAAGTTCATATTGTCCTGCATGCTTATTAATTTTCACACTGGACAACAGATGTTGTGAATATTCCTTTGTTGTGTGCTATGTACTTTTTTAAAAAAAATTCTGTGGCTGTTCTTAAGCTTTGTTCTGAGATTCAGTAAAATTCCTTAGAAGCAGTCCTATCTTTTTGTGATTTGCTCTGAAGTTTTGTTCGGTGAGGCCAAGTCATATTTAGTCAAGGACCAAATTTACTTCATTTCTGAGGCAAAATGCTATTTGAATATATTAATCATGCCAGGCAGATTAAGAGGTTTTCCAACCTGGCTGGTGGGAGAGGGACTATTCCTGGTCCTGTGAGATCTGCCCTTATTTATTTCTTCTAGAATGTTCTTTCCCAGCTTTGGGCTATTATTTCATATGTATGAACCCAACCCCCGTAGTTTCTTGAATCCTTGCTGCTGGGTCACAAGAACTCTCTCTGGCACAGCCTTCTCTTCTCTCCTCATTTCTCTGCAGAACTCTAACTGCCTTGGCCTTGCTGGATCCCAGCTCTAGCTGCTCAACCCAGGGAGCCCTTGAGCCTCCCATTATGGAGAAAGCTGCCAGGTAATGAAAGCTGGAGCATTGTAAAAGCTGCCTCTGTCATTTTCTGTCTCTACATCACTCTCTTTAGTTCTCTGACATCTAATGTCTTACTAACTGTTGATTTCTGCATTTTGTTCAGTTTTTTTTTTATACAAAAGCTATTTAAGATTAAAGTATCAATCCAGTCCCTTCTATTCTATGTTGGCTGACAACATTCAAATTTATGTTTGGAAGACTCTTTTGTTCAGTGGTGAATGAACTGGAAGGCAAGTGAATTTCCTCTAAATCTTTTAAAATCAGTCAAATGTGATCAGTGTAGGCAGAGCAGGTCTCCTATTGCTATTATGAAAACTAAATGAGATAATACATATAGTATACCAAGAAGATTCATTCTATTCGTTCCCTTATGATAGAAAAACAGTGCCTCATCTACAGAATGTACATTTTATATCAGCAGATACACTGTAAATGTTGCTGGATGGAAATTCAGTCCCCCTGTACCATGGCAAAAGAATCCAGTCAACAATGACATTATGATGTCAAGTTAAAAAGAGTTGGAAAAAAACCAGAATAGCTACTCCAAACTTCCAAACTTACAAGAGAATCTACAAAGATGTGGGAGTTCTCCAGAATACCGTGAAGGGACCTAGGGGACAAAACAGAGAAGGGAAAGTTTTCTCTTTCTTTTTCTTTTTAACAAATAGTATGCCTTTAACCTTGAAAAACAACCAAAGGTCAGTAAAGTCACCTTAGAACTACCCATGATTAAAATCTTCACAGAAATAATGTACAGTTATTTTTTCAGGGCACAGAAAAATCTCTAGAACAAAACTTCAGAGGAAGACATTTAAAGACACAATAGTGAGGTGTCCAGGTGGAGAAGAAAGCTAGACATGTCTGGATCTTACATTCAGACTTGATTGTGGCCCTGTTTGAGTATGTGAGCATACAGAATTATCCTCTCTCCCTTACTTGAGAAATGACTCTCACTCTTCTACCCAAGAAGTTCCAGAAACAAATGTACCTTTATGTCCAGCTTCACCGAAGAAAACGTTTGCTCTGATCTTAGAATACCTCCTATCCAACCCTCATAGCCTGGAATCAACTCTGAGATAAGCAGTTATTATTTGAACAGTTTATCGAGTAATTTCCAAGAGGTTTCTCTTTGCTGTTTATGTTGGAAAGTTGTTTCTGCCTATGATTATACTTACAGTAAGTCCTGTAAGAGAAACTATGCTGAGCTGACATTATTTACCCCTGGCTTCCACGTATGTGAGGCTTCATTTTGGGTAGGGTTTCATTTTTTTTTAAACAAAGATGGCTGATGAACAAATCCCACATTGAGGTAAGTCTTCAATTTGGTCCTCCTAATGTTTACTAGCTACTCTTTGGCTTCTGGAATATTTCTGTAATAAGCAAAACCTTAATCAAATCAGCAAAGGTTTTCAAGTTGGTAGGGCTTCAACTTTCTCTACCAAATTCATGCTTGTGGAACCCACCAGGGCCAAGGTCTGGTTGCAAGGAACAAGGAAAAGGAATAAAAACTCCTTTTTTACTGGGTGCTGGTGGCTCAATGCCTGTAATCCTTCTACTCAGAAGGCTGACAAAGGACGATCAAAGTTTGAAGCCAACCTGGGCAGGAAAGTCAATGAGACTCTTCCTTCCAATTAACCAGCAGCCCAAAAGCTGGAAGTGGAGCTGTGATTCAAGTGGTAGAGTGCCAGCCTCCAGTGAGTGGGGGAAGTGGGGAATTAAGCCAGAGTACAAAGCCCTGGGTTCAAGCCCAAGTACTGACACGAAACAAATCACTTTTTCAGTGAAAGAGAAAGTTACAAATAATAACAAGGTCTCCTAGGTTTTGAATTCAACAGCTGAGCTAACAAAAAATGAGCCTAGTGCTGTCTCTCTAACCGAAGTGATTTAATTCCCTGAAAATAGTCAATCAACGCTTGTGAACAGGTCCCACTCCCTGTATCTTTTTCTATTTCGACTCTCACTTTGTTCCTGAGGCAGCGATGATGATTTAGAGTGGCATGGTCGTTGCCATGGAGTCTTCTTTCTCTCCGCTTCTAGGCTAGGGAGGATGTGTAAGCGCTTTAAATGCCTTTGCATGAGTTATTGCTCTCATGTACTGATGGGCCGGGCAGCTGTTCAAACCCAAACTCAAACCAGGAGTGGTCGCAGAGTCAAAGGTTGGGGGGTGAGAGCTCTGTACAGCACATAAAAGAAAAACCAGCAAATGTTTTAAGTCATGGCCTGTAACTCTATCTTGAAGGATTTTTGATGATTCGAGCATTACACTGTGGTTTGGGGCGGTGTTCACCCCAGCATCCACAGCCATTCCATGTGGGGAGTGATGAGCTACTTCACTTCCCTCATTTTCCTGAGGGGAAGGGACTGGTGTTGATGAGCTTCATACTCTCCTAGCCTGGCAGTGTGGATCTCTGCAAATGTGGGCTGGCTAGTACCTCATGGATAGCAAGAACGCATGGCTCACCAGCACTGGGATATTGTTTGTTTCCTTTGCTGCTGGCAAGCCAGCTTTTCACTTTGGACTTAATGTATCACAATGATCATTCACACATGTTTAAGTGGCTGAAGAGGATCAGGGGATCTTTTTACTGGGAGGGGAGGAGGGAATGGAGCTCTGCTGACTCTACTTCCCTACCACACCCAGGACTGTCTCTTCGAATGAATGATGGCAGCTGGCCTCATACCTTCCTTCTTCAATGGCAGCAGCTAGGAGAGACTTTAGAAAGCAGTGCAGTCCATCTGGGGAGACATACCATTGTTCCAAAGGAATTTCAGTCGCTGTTAGTACCTTCCTGTTGAATTCTTCTCCCTGTTCTCAGATGAGGACTTCGTCCTGACAGCTCTTCAGTTGGCTTGAGGTGGGTCTCACAACTCCCTGTGGAGCCCACATGGCATGGAGCCATGAACAAATGGCCAACTAGTGTCACCCAGAAAGCGGAGAGGAGCTCTCCTCCCTTCTCGAATGGCTGATTATTAGGTTACTGTTCAGACCTACCAATTTTAAAGATTGCATGATACTAATAGAGTAATTAGGCTTCATTACAGTGTAGGAGGTTACTGGACCTCAGGGGGGAAAAAAAAATCTCCATTTCAATTTGGCCTGACACGAGGACTCTAAGAACTGAGATTCTCAAGGAATTATGTGTTAATTTCGGAGCAGGTAAAGACCTTGGAATGGAAACGTTAATTAGTCATACAACTTGCTTTTAATTGAGTACTTACTCTGTGCCATCACTTAATTTCCCTTATACTATATTAGGCTTTTATAGCTACACCTGGAGATTTATGAAGCACTAGAGCCTGCAAATGTTATCATATGGAACCCTCATAACAAATCTGTGGGACCAGGCCTTGTGGTTCACACCTCTAATCCCAGCTATGAAAGGTGGAGGTTAGGGGAGATTGTGATCCATAGCCAGCTTAGACAAACACACCCAAGACCCTATATCAAAACAAGTAAAGAAATCAAGGGCTGGAGGTATAATTTAAGCACCTGCGTAGCAAATGCAAGGCCTCAAGTTCAAACTACCCTACTACTGCCAACAAACAAACAAACAAACAGGAAGACAACAAAAACAACGAGGAGGTTTGACACCTATGCTACCTCACAGCAGTGGAAGCTTGGGTTTTAGGAAGAATATATAACAATCCAAGGTTCCTGGGCGATGCTTCTATCCTGGCTCTGCCTGGCAACAATCTTAATCTCCAGACCACATATTTCCAGTGAGAAATAAATTCCTATAGGGAACAAGAAATGGCATTTTCTTTCAACTTGATTCATTTTTGCATACCTCCCAGTACCTTTCCAGTAGTCGCCGTTCAATAAATATATGTTGGATAAATGAACACACTTGGTGGGCATTGACTGACTGTGGATCAAAGCACAAGCCCGACTGAAGACTTTTTTTGCCTCAGGTTTCACATTGCAGGAAAGTGAAGCCTTACACGGACGGGGCTGCTCCATCTCTAGGGTTCCTTCCAGACTTAGTCTGCAATAAGGATGGGTTAGAGTTTAACAGGCACAGACAAGAGGCATTTCATGAGCAGCAATCCGAGCTAACACAACATTCCTTTGAACAGAATGTTCTTTCTGCCCGAAATACCCATTCTTCACTTGCTGTCCTGGCAAGGCTCCAATGAGCAGCTCAGCTGGCCTCCCCTCTGGGAAGCTGTCCTTGACCTGTCCCTAAATACAACCTCTGATACACAAGACACACGTCTGCCCTCCCCCAGCTCTTGAGTACACGATGCCCGATTGTAAAAGTTTGGTGGTGGGCCTGTCTCTCCATCTTCACATCCAAGACTGCCAGCTCTGTAGAAACAAAGACTGGATCGTCATCTTCCTCACCAGATCCCATCTCAGTGCCTGGTACATAAAACTAGTCTCTAATAAAAGTGTTTTCTGTGGTTGAAAGAATAGACAGGGCATATGTAGAAAAGCGGGAGGGGGGCGCTTTGGCCTTAACTGAGGCTCTATGCCAGCCAACAGTGAGAAGTTAAGTTAGTAAGTAAGATAGGATGAGCCCAGAAAAGGGCATTTAGACCTGGTGCCTAGGGCACACAGCGCCTCTGAATCTTGCTTACATGGGGAAGAAATCCTATTACAAAAAATCAGTATAAATATGGTTTGAATTAAACTAAGGTCATGGAGTTGCTGCCCTCCCCCTCTACATGCTGTTACCAAATCCAATCACATTCAAACATCGCCAAATGCATCCTCTCTCTCTCTCTCTCTCTATCTCTCTCTCTCTCTCTCTCTCTCTCACACACACACACACACACACACACACACACACACACATCTCTCTACTGTTCTTTAGGAAGAAAATGGTGATTCTGACACTGAATTTAAAATGTCAGCTCCCTCCCTTCTTTCCTTTCCTTTCCTTTCCTGTCCTTTCCTGTCCTGTCCTTTCCTTCCATCCTCCCTTTCCTCTGTACTGGGATTTGACCTCAAGAGTCTTCCACTTGCTAAGCAGGCATTTGAGCCACACTCCCAGCCTTTTTGCCTTAATTATTTTTCAAACATTGTAGCCTAGCCTACCTGGACTATGAGCCTCCTGTTTATTCTTTCCCACATAGCTAGGATGACATGAACCTCACTTCTATTACTTGAGATAGGAGTCTAGAGGATTGTTTGCCTAGACCGGCCTCAAATTGTGACTCTCCTGATCTCAGCCTCTGGATGTAGCTAGGATTACAGGGATGTACCTCTGTGCCTTGTTTAAATCCCAACATTTAAACTGACACACACACAGAACATAGACTAGTCAAACTTTAAGTTGTTTGTCTTACTTTAAGTAAATAAATTTTAAACTAATTACTAACAGAGCAAACAAATATCATAACTAGAATAAACCCAATTTGAAAACATCTAGGCTGTTGTTCATGGTACATGTAGCACTCAGAACAGTACCTTGCACATATTAAGTACTTATTCAGTGTTCGTTGGATGACAAGTGGACATCTCCTTGGGCTTATTTCCTCTGGTTATTCGTGCAAATGGGGAGCAACAGCCATTCCCAGATCTAAAGAACTGTGATTATTTTAGAAGATTAAAAGATTTTTAAAAATCAATTAAAATGGAAAGACTTCACTGTTGTGTTTAGAATATAGAGCATGAATGTTTATTTATACCAACATGCTTGTCATCGTAATTTTCTGCAATGCAAAATAATATTAAAACATGGGCATTCTAAGAGCACATGGCAAAAGGGTAAAGAAGATGGTAGTTTCACAATGCATTCTAAAGTTGGGTGTGGTAGTTCATGCCTGTAATCCCAACTACTAAGAAAGTAGGAGGATAATCATAGTTCAAGATTGGCCTTGAGAAAAATCTTGGGGGTCCTTTGTAAAAGAGACAAACTAAAGACAAAGGGCTAGCAGTGAAGGTGTGGCTCAAGTGGTAGAGTGCCAGACTTGAGTGAAAAAAGACCAAAGGATTAGGGCTTGTAGCTGAGGTGGCAGAATATTTGCTTAGCATGCATGGGGCCCTAAGTTCAAAACCCTAATGCTTCCAAACAATAACCAAAACAATTCTATTCCTAGCCGGACAACCCGTATCTAGTCCAACAGAAGCAACTGGATGGGTGACATTTCTTTACAAGCCCAACAGAGAAATGATCGCTGTAAAAGGCTCCCATCTGTTCATTAATGGAAAATTTGTAGCCATATTTATCCAGGCAATAGAGCCTGTTACCACGTGGTTGCATCATTTTTCAATCTTGGGATTTATATGCAAAAGCCATTTCAGAATGCAGTGTTTTCTCCCTGATATATGGGAGAGTAGGAAGAGTGTGTGTGTGTGTGTGTGTGTGTGTGTGTGTGTGTGTGTGTGTGTGTGTGTAGGAGGGTCTAAGAGGACTTTTCTGTGGCATTTGTCATCTGATTTTGACTAATTAAGCTCCTCAGTTAAACAAGCAATGCTGTTAGACAAACAACACAAAATTGCCTATTCGTGCATAACGATCTCCCATGAGCGACCTAGAACAACACACCTACGAGTGGGTAAGGCTTTATGGGGAAGCCCAGATTCTTCCTACCTTGGATTTCCATGGTTGTACAACCCTGCTCAGGGTTGTTTTTTTTGGGGGGGGAGGTCCGGTTGTGGGGCCTGAACTCTGGGCCTGGGCGCTGTCCCTCAGCTCTTCAGCTCAAAGTTAGGGCTCTACCACTTGAGCCACAGCACCACTTCTGCTTTTTTTCTTTTTGCTTATGTGGTGCTGAGGAATCGAACCCAGGGCCTCATGCATGCGAGGCAAGCGCTCTACCACTGAGCCACCTTCCCAGCCCCTCAGGGTTGATCTTCACCTCTATGTGGTCTGCAAAGTTCTCCCAAGTTTGGCTCTCTTATTCATATTTATCACCTGTTAATTTGCAGCTAATTGCTGGGATAGTATTTTGGAAATAAATGGAAAGCAAATTCATCTTTGGTGTTATCAGCTACACTGAAAATACAAACGGAGGAGCAGAGGAGCAATGACAGCTTCTATATGTTCAAGAAAACCTTGTCACAATACAAATTGTTGCCCCCAATTGGCTATTTATGCAAGAAGTCTTGAAACCCCTAAATCCTAGCTATCCAACTTCTAAAAGATCTCATGATAGCAAGACCTCCCTTCTTGTATATATTCTTATTAGTGCTTATAAATTTGGAGAATAAGGCTGAATCATGTCAAATGGTCCCTCCTCGATGTTCATGTATATTTCAGAGATAACTTATCTCCGTTCCTGATTTTGATCTTCCACGAGTCTTGGCTCCTAACTCTCTAGATTTATGTTTCTCTGTTCCTAGCCCCTTTGAAAGTAGTTCGTCTTCTCCCCCAACCCCCACTCCCAGTTGTGCATATGGCTTAGTCGGGAAGAATGTAAGCTTGAGGCTTACAATTCTTATTAGGCTGTTAAACATTACAGATTCTCCCTCTGAGTATCACACATTTTCACCTCCTTGTTCCCTTGCAGGAATTATGTCCAATTGGCTTGTTTGGGTCAAGGAAGCAAAACTGTAAGTGATGAGAGGAAAGTTGAAAGGCCCACTGGTGATTTTCTCTACTGCTTTCTCCTAGGCACATTTGGGAGGCCTGGGGATGGAGCCATCTTTACCTGGAGTGAGCCCCCTACTCAGGACAACTTAGAACAAAGCCTTCAACTGGCATAAAATAGCTTATTATTATAGGCTACTAAGGTGTGGGGTTTAGTTATTATCCTTGTGGAATTCGGCTTATACTGACTTATCCAAGGTCAGATAATTTGGTGTTCAGACCCTTCAACATAGTACAGAGTTTCTCTGATCACCTCAAGGAATGATGTAAGAATAAATAAAATATGGGGGTAAAATAGTTTGCCAGGAGTTTGTGTGTGTGTGTGTGTGTGTGTGTGTGTGTGTGTGTGTGTGTGTGTGTGTGTGTGTGTGTGTGTGTGTGTGTGTGTGTGTGTGTGTGTGTGTGTGTGTGTGTGTGTGTCCTCTGTCCTTTTTCAGGTGTAAGAAGAAAGAATATCTTTTTTTTTTTTTTGCAAGACTGGGACTTGAACATAGTACCTCATTTGGCTACAGCTCTACCAACTGAGCCATTCTTCCAACCCCAAGGGAAGGTCTTATTTATCACTTGACTGTGCCTAGAATAAGCCCTGGAATATAGAAGGTGTTGCTGTAAAGAAAGTGAATATATATGAATATTAGATGGAACACCTAGAACGAGGTAGGCCAATACTTTCTTTTCCTCTCCAACCCCTGCTGCCATCTTCTCTTCCCTGGTTTCCTGCAGTGGCTTCTGAAGCTCCCCCCCTCCCCCACCTCTTGTCTCCCCACAAGCTGGTCTCCACTCAGAAGCTGGAGTGACCGTTAAAACCCCAAGACAACTCATGTCTTGCTTCTGCTAAAAATACTCCAGAAGCTTTCCTTGAACTTTGAACACAATGCAAGCTCCTTACTTGAGCCTTGAAGGTAGCTCTGGTGCATTGCTCCAGCCATCTCCTCTGTTCCATCCCCACTTCTGCTTTCCATTCTGGCATTCGATTCATTTCTAGAACCACCCAAGGTTTTTGGAGGGTTGGGTCTTAGCATACTTCTGGAATGAACCACCACTAGTTCTTTATAGGGCTGGATACATCCACATGCTCTAGGCTGCAAATTATATACCATTTTCTTCATGAAATCTTCCTTGAAATAGACTTCTATTGTTACTTTTTACTAAGGAATTGTTTTTTTTTTTAATTTATCTTTTCTTGTGGTACTTGGGTTTGAACTCAGGACCACCTGTTTGCTACTTAAGTACTACATGCCTTCAGCCCTTTTTGCTTTTACTTATTTTTTTCAGATAGGATCTTCTTCTTTTTGCCCAGGCTGGCCAAACCTATGATGAGTAAACCGATGTTTCTCAAGTAACTGGGATTACATGTATACCACCACGTTCAGCTTATTTGTTGAGATGGAGTTTTGATAACTTTTTACCTAGTTTAGCCTTGGTTAGACTCCCAATCTCTGCCTTCTGAATAGCTGGACTTACAAGTGTGAGCCACAGTGCACAACTGCTAGTTATGAAGACTGACTCTATGGTTTTGGGGTGTTCTCTTTTTAAATCGCCAACCATTTGCATGTAACAGATATTCAGTATACACCTATTGAATGAACCTGTGCTTTGGCTTGCATTGAACCCTCTACAGACATTATTTTGGTCACTCTTCACAAAAGGTCAGAGATAGATGTTGCTCTAATTCCATTTTATATACAGGAAGAATGGGGATTGATTACAAGTGTGAGCTCATGTACCCAAAGCCACAAAGCCCACAGGGGAAGAAGTTGTTTATGACCTGGGATGGCCGAACTGCAGGAGCTGAGAGCCCCCCCCCCCCCACTTTACTCCATCCCCAGGTATGTTGAGAGGATGAAGAAGACATGGGCATGAGGAAATGAGATCTCCAACATCAGCTCAGCCAGGAGCTGGTGGTTTTATGAGATCTTGACGTGGATACCTTAGCTTCTTTCTCTCATCTTTGAAGTCACCTGTTCCAGAATTGTATTCTGGATTTTTTTTTTGAATAGTAAAACAGGAAGTTAGGCATTTGGTGTTTGAAGTCAGCTCAGAAGCAAGGAATAGTTTGAACTTTATTTTCCTTTGCTAGGTCTCTGTGCCTTCCCAAAGCTGGCTACACATTCCAGCCTGCTTCATCCCTCCATCCTTATATCAAATAGAATGTCCACTTTGGGAAGTTTGTGACAATCTACACTGTGACTTAGTCTTCTTGTAGCCCGGGAGTAAGGGAGTTGAACAAGCCCTGATGACCGGATAAAGAAAATGCGGTCCACACATAGCAATGGAATGTTCTTCTGACTCAGAAAAGCAAGAAGTCCTGGCACATGTCACCACATGGGTGAATTGGCAAACATTGTGCTAAGTGAAGCAAGCCAGTCACCAAAGGACAAAAAAGTTGATGATGATTCTTGTATCTGATGCATGGAAGAGTCAAGTTCTTAAAGACAGAAAGGATGGGGGTGGTGCTTGCCTGGGAGTGGAGGAAGCTGAGAGTTAGTATGTCATGCATGCTTTTCCTTTAAAGAAGAACAGGTACAAGAGATGGGTGATGACTGACAGGTGCACACGGATGGGAAGGTGTGTAGAGTCAAGGCCGCTCTACGTGAAGATGGTAAATATTTATGCCATGCAATATTTTATGAGGTATCACAATGAAAAGAAAGGAGGAAGAGAAGAAAAAAAATAACTCGCTCAAGTTTGCTATTTTGATTTACAGCTAAAGCTCATGGAGTGGGTGTTGTGGCAGAGTTCTTAGACGCTCTGTGTAGAAGCTGGGATGTTCCCAGCTGTCAGCCCTTCCTGGGAATTTTCCCTCAACTGAAGATCACATGGGGGGGGAAGGGGTCAGTGTGAGGACAGGTGACCCATCCTAAAGCTCAAAAATAGTTTTAGGAAAAAAAACTTCTTGTATGATAAGAAAAAAAATCAGAATAATAATCTTCCTTGATGCTTTACTTCTATCCATGCTAGAGAAATTGTCATAACAACTATATTAATACACGATGCTGAGTGGGATTAGGAAGACAAGCTTGGAAGTTGTCCAGAGTGTAGCTTGCACAGGAAAATGGCGGCTCGAAGCTGACCCTCTGTGTCATTCCCCTGCATTGGGGTCCCCAGTACCATTCGGCTGAATTGATTGGTGACTGTCCTCAATCAGGGAAGGAAACACATTGCCTTGGCCCTACTCCACATTAGAGTTTACAAGGACTTTCTGCCATCAACCAGATGTGGACTGTGAGAAGTTAGGCCTGAGTTCTGTGGACTCCCGGGAGTCTTCAATTCTTTGGGTTTGTGACTTCAGTTTTACCTTCTGTCCTAATTCTTTCCTGGACCATGATCACATTTCACACACAACTGTTTTCTAGCCTCTTTCAGCTCCAGGTCATATGTTTCTTGTGTTGGTTTTAAAGCTATAGAGTTTCCCAGAATGCATTTCACCCATGTCAATACTGAAATAAAAATTCAAAAGTAGTTATGAGTTCTGGGGTCAATAGAAAAGACGTCTGAAATATGGCTACTTTTTTATGTTTTTTCAAATGATATACAAGGCCATGGTGGTGGTGTGAGTTGAGAACTGCTTTAATTAGCTTTGTAATCTGATAAGTCCTCATAGGGCTGGAGTGGGCCAAAGAGGGATGAGAATGTTGAAGAGGGTGATGTTATTCAAGATGCATCATATTCATAAACTGCTTTATTAAATGCCACCTCCTTGGTACAACTACTCAAAGATAATTAAAAGAGAAGCAAAGAGGGTTGAGGACATAGCTCATTACATATACACTTAACTAGCACACGCAAGCCCTAGTTTCCATCCCTAGTGCCACAAAATGAATGAAGTAATGAATGAATAAATGGATGAATGGATGGATGGATGAATGAATGGATGGATAAATGACTGGATAGGTGAATGAATGAATGGTAAAGAAAATCCCTTTCAAATCTCCTTCCCCCTCAAACTCGTCTTTCCTTCTTTGCCATTTTCACATTCTCCTCCAAGTCTCCTACTTTTGGAAAGCAAGGTCCACCCAGCTCCGCCTTTCTTTCCACCCTTTCATTCTGGGGATGGTGATGTCACTTTCCCAGTCACTCCGTGCGGGCAGGCTGCTCTCTCAGAGCCCACAAGGGACATTCCAGTGGTCAAATCCAGGAAGCTCTTTCCAACCCCATCTTTTCTGATCGCTTCTGAACGTTCCTCTCTTTTCAGTCTCATGACATTGCTGTTTCAATTCCTGGTCTTTCAGAGTGCTTTGTCTCCATTTCTTTCTGCCCAGATGTTCTCTCTTCTGACCATTTCCACTTGGGCAGAACTCGTATTTTGGGGGCTGACATTGCTTCTTCCTTGTTCAGGCCTGGTTTGAATTGCTCTTCTTCTCTCAAATCCATGTTACCGGCAGCTGTTTAGTTGCCCACATTGGAAGCTCTGGAAACATCACTTTCTCTAGATCTTGGTCCAGGTACCACAGAGGTCTTCTGTATTCTAGAACTCCTTCCTCCCTTGGCAGACTGTATTGCTCTCTTTGGCACTTATGACCACCCATACTGCCACATGTCTAACAATTTCCTGCCTGTCCATACAGTTGAAGACTCATCTCTGTCCCTTGCTATAAGCCTTGGTATTTAGGGCACCCCCAGGCATTTATTGATAGATAATTGTGGAATGGAGGAGAGAGGCTTGGGTTTCTTCCTCTGCCGCAGACCCCAATCATTGGCAAGTTTTAAACTTTTGCTGTTTTATGATCATTATATTATTACTATTGTTATTCATCTTGGGGATGTTTCTCAAATCTGTGTTTTTCTGTTTCTTACCACATACCTTTAGGACTTGCACACTGCCCAGAGTGCTGGCCTCCATACCGCTGCCTTCTAATACCACAAACTTGTGAACAAAGCTCCCTCTTGAACGCAGTCTGGAAGTCTCTTCTCTCTGCTTGGACCCTGCAAAGGTATACATGGTAGATGCCCACAGATTGATGCCCAACACTCTGGAACTCTCTGCCCAAAGGGGTCTGGGGAAGGCTCCAACTGCATCCTATTTTACAGTGAGGTTCAAAGGGGGATTGGAAAAATGCAGGAAAGAGCTAAAGAATCAGAGACCACAATGCATTCTGTAAAAATAAATAAATAAAAAAGAACATAGGAGAGATCCTTGGAGTGGGGACTGGAGTAACCAGGGCAGAATTCTAGAATGAGTCATTACAATAGAGATGAACAGCTAGCTACCCAGGGCAGGGAGTAGGTGGAGAGGGAGGAAAAGAAACTCAGTCATTCCAGAGTGAGATAGGATTTCCACACTTGTCTGCATTGGAAGGCTAAAAATAGGGGCATTTGGGGAGAGAGCTGGTGAGGAATCCTTTAGTTCTGACACAGGCTGGAAGGAGGTCAGTGCGTAGGGAAGGAGTGTGTCTCTCACTCTTGGTGGCAAAATTAAAGTGTTTTATTTTGGGTGCTCCAACCCTCACTCCCCTCCAACTCAGCCTAATTGTATTTTCTTTCACCACTATCAAAAGAGTCTGGCATATAAATGTATAAGGTACAAGGTGGCACTTGTAATATTATCAGAAGTTTATGCCAAGCTAGTGACACTAAAATATAGCAACCATTAATATAGATAGATAGACAGGCAGACAGACAGACAGACAGATAGATAGATAGATAGATTACATAATAATATGTAGTATTAGTCAGGTTGTGTCATGGCGAAAAATACCTGACATAGACGATCTATAAGGGAAGACTTCTTTGGGCTGACAGTTTCAGAAGTTTCAGTCCTTGGATTCTTTGCACTATTGCTTTGGAAGCTTTGTATATCATGGTTGGAGGGATGTTAGAGGAAATTGATACTTCATCATTGATGAGGGGGGGAAGAAAAGGGGAGAAGGGAGTGAGCCCAGATTCCAACATTGCTTTCAAAGGCACATCCCAAATGACCAAATGACCTAACTTCCTCCCAGTAGGCCTCAACTCCTCCAATAGTGCCATCCTGGAGTACAAGATTTAACATATGGGCCTTTGAGGTACATCCCAGATTCAATATATAATTTACGACACCAAAACATGGGGCTAAATAATTCATCAAATAGTTTCTGAAATGTGTTTAAGAAAAAGCTTTATTTAGATGATCATTATTTATTAATAATCAAATCATTATTTATATGATCAGGTAATTAACATCTAGCTATTTATATGTAGAATGTTCCGGGAACAATCTACTCTGTTGGAGAACCTGGTGAAGAATCATCTATAGGAGGAAACATTACAAAGCTATAAAATATGTAGAAAGCCTTTTTAATAGCACAAGGCAACACTTACATGAAACCTTAGGGGAAATAGGGCTCCAAATTGCTGCTATGTCAATTATTTTTAAAAATTATGATATAGATAGAGATATCTATCTACACCTATCTCTACAGATGATTTAGAAAATCTAAGTTTTCTTTGGAATTAGTGGCACTTGGGGTTGTTCTTAGTGCCTTCTTTCTATTTTTCTGTATTTTCAGACTTGTTTATTATAATCAGCATAAGATAAATATTACATAAATGTATGGTGTGAGGAGAAAGCACTTTTGGGGTTTCTGGAAATTTCAGTGCCATCTTGGTGTGGAGGGCTTGTAGAAAATACGGAAGGTTATGGGGATGAAGCATTTCTGAAGTGGAGGGTAGCTGGACAGGTAGCTAAAAATTATATATATATATATATATATATATTTATTTATTTATTTTTGGTCTGTTGTGGGATTTGAATTCTGGGCCTGGGAGCTGTCCCTGGGCTTGTTTTGTGCAAGGCTATAACATTCTACCACTTGAGCCACAGTACCACTTCTGGCTTTTTCTGTGATTAATTAAACACAGGAGTCTCATGGACTTTCCTGCCCTGGCTGGCTTCGAACTCCAATCCTCAGATCTCAGCCTTGAGTAGCTAGGATTACAAGCATGAGCTACCAGCACTCGGCTAATTGACCCCTCTTCTTTCTTTAAAACACAGCTCTCAAATGAATTGAAATCTTTCTTTTTTTGTTGATCTCTCAGTAGTAGCCTGCATTACAGTCTCAAGAATCAAGGCTGTATCCTGTTGAAGGAACAATCTTATTTCATATTGCGCCTATGTCATAACCCTTACATAAAAGGCTTAGCCAACCAATTATTTTTCTTTAAAGACCACAGATTTCAGTATTTATAAAGCGTATTTTTGTTCCTGGAAATTACTTCTAAACATTTGCAATTCCCCCTCCCCCTCATTAAAGTCCACTTCTCACCTCACCAGTCCCCCACCCCTGGGATCTGCTGCTTTGGGGTAGCCATTGCCTGTGTGTGAGAGACAGACTTCAGACTTCATAGCCGGGATAAAACAAACACCAAAAATGCCAAAACAAACCTCAGCAACAGCATCCCTTTCCAGATTCCTAATCCTCTGCTCTTAAAAAAAAAAAAAGGTGCCCTATCCCTGCGATACATGTATCTAAATGGAGAAATTCCACTACTTTGAAAATTTTAAATTTAATTTACCTATATATATATATATAATTTACTGTTATCAAAGTATCCCAGCTCCTGACTAAGAAATTCTGGATGGCAGGAGCAAAGGCGAAGGCCAGAAAGAGAAAAGTGAAAAGAAATCCCCAGCTCTCTGCCTGGGAGACTGTGTATATGAGAGAGGGAGAGGGAGCGAGCCCGGTTCCCCGGGCCGGTTCCAGGCCGGGTTTTGTAGGCGGCCGCATCTGCCTCCCCCCCCCCCCCCCCCAGTCTCTCTTACCTCCTAGATGCGCGGCACTATTTGTGGCCGGCGTGGTGGAAGGACACAGTGAGGTTCTCACCCCCGCCCCTCCGCCCCCCCCACCCCGGCTCCCATCCCCAGCTCCATCGACGCGAACCCGGGCCAGCGCAAGGATCTCCCCGAGTTGCGGGTGTGCTGAGGCTGGGACTGTCACTCATTCTGCGATCCGCGCGTGAACGCAGCTCGGCTGCCGCTGGCAGGAAACGATCCTGCAAGAAATAACCACGCTCAGCCGGGAGACGGTCCGCCCCGCGCCCGCCGCCCCGCGCCGCCGCCCCGCGCCGCCCGCCGCCGCCGCCGTCCGCGCCCGCCGCTGCGCCCCGGGGGCACGGGGCTCGCCGCCACAGACGCCCCCCAAGCCCCGCAGATCCTCACAATGCTGCGAGCCAAGGATCTCGTCTGCACTTTGTTTTTCCTGGGAACCGCAGGTACACCGTGCTCGTCTGCTCTCGCTCTTTTTTGTTTTAAATTCTCCATCGGATCTGCTCATTGCCCCCCTTCTCCCCCCCCCACCACCCCGGTCCTGAGGAACATTGTTATTTGAGGGGTGCTGATGCTGCTGGTGGTGGTGGGGTTTACGTGCCAGCCGAAGACTGGAGCGCGTCGTCGTCCTCCCTGCCCAGCCCGGACCCCCCCACCCCCCTTCACCTCCTCGTGCCCTGTGCGTCCGGGGATGGGGGCGCTGCCACCCCAACTGTCTCTCCCCCCCCCGCCACACGCCCCGCGCCGCCAGCGCCCCGCGCGCGCCCCCCGCGCCCGCCCTCCCACTTTGTGTGCCCGCCCGCGCCGGTGGGAGCGTGGGGGGGGGGCGGAGGGGCCGCGGCGCTGCGCTGCGCTCCTTCCATCCCCGCTGGAAGGCGGGCGGGCGGGCTGCGGGCGGCTGGGGTGTGTGTGTGTGGGGGGTGCCCCGACGCGGGGCTCGGGATGGACGACGACGGCGGTGGCTAAGGGGCTTGTCATCCTCGGCTCGGGGAGAGAGGGAGGAAGAGTGAACAATAAAGCCAGGGAGCCCCCCTCCCCCGTCCATGCTTATTTCCCCAGGGTTAATAAAGTGGGGCGCACGCACTGCCTTTGCACGCTGCTTCCCGCCCCCCTTTCTCCCTCCCTGCCCAGGGACGAATAACGGTTTGTAGAATGGGGCGCAGTGAGCAGAATCGCAGTGCTGTGCGCCTGCACCCCATGACGTTCAGGTGGTTCTGGGGGTTGTCGTTGTTTTTAATGATTTTTTATTATGTGCCAAATGGCTGCTGAGTTGGAGAGCCGGCCCGGAGCTGGCAGGGCTGGGAGGGTCCGCCGTGCGTTTTGACAGGAGGAAGTGCGGAGGGGCGGAGGGCGAGGAGGGCGTGATCGGGGCTGCCTGGTGTGTGTGTGTGTATGCGCGTGTGTGTGTGCGCGCGCGCGTGTGCACGTGTGCATGGACGCGCGTGTGTCTTTACACGCACTGCGAGCCCCGTGGTGCGTGGTGCGGGGAAAGAATGGCAGGTAGCCGCCGCGTGCACCTCGCCGCACCCCCCCCACTCCTGCCTTTGGGCGAGGTTCCCGATCCTGTCCAAGTGCGAACAATGGGGGAGCTGGGTGGACGGCAGTGGGGGTGCTGCCGCGGGGGGGGGGGGCGGCGGCGGTGCCGACGCCCTGGAGCCCCGGCCGCCCCGGAGGAGGAAGGCATATTGCATTTTTTAGACACTATTCCCATCTCCGTGTGAGCGCCCCCTCCCCTGCAGCCGCTTCCCCCCCCCCTCCCACCCCACCCAAGGATCTGCGCTTCGGTGGCTGACGCTCTGCTCTGGGAGGAGTGGAAGAAAAGGGAAGGGAGCCGTGTGGCTTGGGCAGACCGCCTGGGCCGGGGGTGGGCGTGTGCTACGAAGCCCACCCCATCCCACCCCACGGAAGGCTGGTGGAGGGCGGTGGCGTGTGGCACTCGCCGCTGCCAGGTGCCGCGGTACCTGCCCCTGGCGCGCCCAGCCTGGGTGGAGAGCTGGCGGGGCGGGCCGGGGAGCACCCAGCGCGCCCCCTCCACGGGCGGCACGGGAGCCGCGCTCCGCCGCCGCCTCCAACCCAGTCGGGTCCCTCCCATGGCGACCAATCAGAGCGAGGCTGGCTGGGCGGGAAGCCGCGAGAGGCTTTTTATTGCGGCGCGGGTGGCAGCCCGAGCTGCCAGGACCCTAAAGACACCCCTCCCCCGTCCAGCTTAACAGTCTCCCCCGCACCCCCCCGCAGGGAGACCCCGCCCCTGAAGTCCATCCCTGCTGTCTGCCTGTCTCCGAGGGGATAAAATGGAGATGGGGAGGGTGGTCCCCAGGAGGTCTCTGGGTGGGAGCCGCCTGTGTTCACCCACTCATGACTCTTTCACGGCTACTTCGAACATCTCCGCTCCCCCTGCGGGGCGCACGCTGGCGCCTGGGCGTCCTGGCCGAAGCGTGATGGTTGGAAGGGCGCGGCGGGGAGCCGTGCCCCGGGCGCTGCCAGGGCGCACGGATGCGGTTGCGCACGCGCTGACTCGCTGGCTGCGGGCTGGGGGCGAGGCTGGAGGGGCGGGGCGAGGCAGGGCTGGGTCCCCAAGGCCACCTGGCCAAGGACCTCCAGGGATGTGCCCTTCTCCATCTTGAATGTGGGTGATCTCTTCCTCTGGGCTGTGTTTCTGAGATTGCTTCCCCTCGGGGGTGGGAGAGTGACAATGGAGACCGGATCTTCTGTGTGCCTTTTTTGGGGGGGGGAGATGGTCAGATTGTGTTTTCCATCATCAGGGATGGGTGTAACCCTGAGGTTTGGGACCCCTGAGAGTTGCATGCAGGTCTGCAGGCACAGGGAATTCCTACCCTGGGCGCTGCTCCTGGATGCTCAAGCCAGGGTGCTATTGTAGCCAATGTGGCCAGTGGCAAAGTGTCCTCTGGTCCCCGGCCCCAGGACCACACTATAAGGATGAGAAGAAGGCAGAATGTGAATCACATACCAGATTGCTTAACAAAGAAAGAAGTTGAATGGGTTTTTACAAAGAAAACTAATTTTCCATTGTTGTTCCTACAAAAAAACCCCACCAAGAATCAGTATGAAAATAGTCTGATACACAGCACACACGTTCCCTCTTTTTCCTTTCTCTTTTTCTGTTTTAGTTTTAAATGCGTTTAGCATGTCCAGAGAGAATTGTAGTTCAGGCTCTGTGCTCTGCTTGGGGTGTGTATGAAAATTGAGGTATAAGGTGTGTGCTAACTGGAATACATTATATGATCCAGGTAGGCTGCCCCTGACTCATTGGCTATCTTCTTCCCAGGAATAAAACTGAAGGTAGTGGAATCGCATTGTCAGTTTGAATCTATTCTAGGAGCACTTTTGGATGTTATGTGGAAGAATAGTCTGGAATGGTTAAGTCACATGTTTAGTTGGTAATTTTACAGTCCTTCATTTAACCTGCAAGAGTCAAGGAATGGATAGGAGTGTTTTTGTTTTTTTTAAAATAAGGGCCAGTTTAAAAACAAAGCTCACATAACTGCTCATAAACTACATGTCATAGCATTTGCTAAATAATTTAGGGGCATTTTAGCCAAGTTGACTGTAAGCACAATTATAGTAAACTATATTGTTTATATTTTATATTGATTTCCATTTAAGAGGAGAAATTTACCTTTCTGAGCAAAATAAATGACTAATAAATTTACATTTTAAGATGTGGAAAACCTCTCATATTTCCTATCTACAAACCTAAAAAGCTAATGTTCTATGCATAAATATTAGCATATTTTAAAATATTGAAATTTAATTTCGAATTCATTTCAAATGCAATAAAATTTTTAAAAAGTGAGGAATATAATTCCGACATTGTAGAAGTGTGGCCTGTCAGTTCTTTTAAGTTTTGGAGTTACTATTCCCAATACAAAATTCCTAATGATTTATCAACCTGTCAAGTTTTTCATTAATTTAAAACTTACGATATTCTTTCTCCCAGCCCCATGTTGGAACTTAACAACTTCTTACCAGATACCTCTGCCCAGGATCCTTTTCTTTTCAAAAATAACATTGCAATAACAAAAATATCAGGGCATAGCCTTGTCAGTGAAAGAGCTTCCTCTAAGTCTTCCTACACCTATTGGTTAAGCTAAACATTTGTTGATTTAGTTGGTGACTGGCTCTTTGGTGGCTCAGATCTGAGGATCCAGATTTGAATTTGTTAACCTGGGTAGACAAATCCAAGAGATGTGTATCTCCAATTAACCAGCCAAAAGATGGACTGGAAGTGTGGCTCAAGTGGTAGAGTGCTGAAGCAAGAACATGAGTTCAAGTCCCTACATTGACATACCCCCAAAATGAAGATAGTAATTGCCAGAAAAAAAGTATACTATGGGTGTGCAAAAGACAGTGGTATTTACTCCAGGAAGTAATCACTAAGATGGAGAATTCATTTACATTAAAAAATTTAGTTTGGCCAGGCATCAGTGGCTCATCCCTGTAATCCTGGGTATTCAGCAGGCTGAGATCTGAGAATCACAGTTCAGAGCCAGCCAGGGCAGGAAAGTCTGTGAGACCCTTACCTACAATTAACTACCCCAAACAGCAGGAAATGGAGCCTTGAGGAAAAGAAGCTCAGGGACAGCACCCAAACCTATAGTTCAAGCCCCAGGATTGGCACCAAAAAAACCCCCAAAACAAAACAACCTCCCCACCCCGAAAAGTTGCATGCTGCTTCTGTTTGGAATATAGCTATCCTTAATTGAATTTCTTCTATAGGTAACATAAAACTCACTGTAAATAATCTCTATGTTTTTCTGTCAGAAGGAACAATGTCTTAATTACCTTTTGAAATAAATAGCACCACTTTCTCATTGGAAAACTAATCTTTGACATGACAGATGCTTTTGTTCACCTCAGAACTCAGTTCCTTAAATTACAGACAACATTTCTTCAAACTTCATCCTGTTTGAAATATGGACTTGGGGATTTCTGGTGCAAACACTTAATTTTTTTTAAAGATGAAGCCTCTATTTAGTATTTAGTTTGATGAATTTCCCCTATTTACATTGTCAGCATAAAGAACTGTGGCTACTCTCCTGGCTCGAAGTGGCTTCCGTGCTACTGGCAGTCCTCCAAAGATATTTTACAATCTTTCCTGACTTCGTGTAAAATGAGTGATTGACTACCTGTTGGCAAAGAATGGTTTGAACTTTCACTGAAGATCTGGGATTTGTGGTGATAGAGACCAGAACCAATTGGCCAGCAGTGGGTTGGGGGAGAAATTGCACCTGTCCTCATCTGTCTGCTGGGACCAGTCCTAGCCTAAGAGGAGACAAAGGCATTTTTAAAGGCTCTCCTGTATTATTAAAGTGTGGAGCATTGTTGTCTTTCGGTACAAAAGCATTTCATGGTGTCAAGATGAATATATTGTAAACTCCATAATTGATAATTCAGGAAACTTCCATAATTGAGAATTCACCAGTTTGGCAATCTAAGCAATACCTTAGGTTAAGAATGTCTGGGACTTTTTAGGAAAGGGCAGAAACATGCAGATAGCATTTCATGGGTATTCAGACTGGTTTACAAGTTAAACAAGGGTGAAAACATAATAATCATTTGGTTGTATGTAAGTTTTGAATTAAAAAAATTTTTGAAAATAAAACCAACTTCCTTTTTACCTAGAAGAATTATGTGAGAGAAGGAAGAGAATTATGTGAGCTTCGAAATACATGCAACTAGCCCTGGCAAAATTCTAAGAGGTGGCCTCTTAGAAGGGCAAAATGTCCAGAGATCTCTCTGAATCTCAATTATCAGAGATTTTTAGCATTCAGACACATTTTGGTGCTGTTCTCAAGAATGGGAATAGATAGGCCCACTACTTAACTGTAAGCCCCAAGGAAGTCCATCTGAAGGTTGTAGCCATGTCACCACCAGACCTTTTTGTTATTAACTCCTGGTGCCAAACCTTAAAACAACTTGCTGCCATAAAGGGATGTAAATTATTTGGAGTTGGCAGTGATGCCATTATGCCCTTTCATTTCATGTTGTTGAAATACTCTCTCGGCTGCAGATGCTCATCAGGACCATTGCCTTTTGATGTTGGTCTGGGTGCCAAATGGCGGCCTTTCAGAGAGTTTCAATGCATTGCACTTAAAACACTCTGAGGCTGTGTCTACAATGTGCAGTCACTGAGTTAACTGATTTTCAGTTAGGTTAACACACTTAGCTTCTAATCAATCCGAGACCGAAAGAGGATCTGTCTTGAAAGATGAAAACACAGCTTCTTCATAAATGTGTGATGCATTTGTTCCATTCCAAATATATGTAATGCTTTCTTGAGTTCAAAGAGTGCACAGCTGATGTGAGTTCAAGGCCTCCCAGGGCTAACCCCTATTCCACTCAGATGTTCTTCCTGAGTATTTTCTGACTGGTAGCTGCAAACATTGGCAACATGTGGGCTCCCCTTCTTGCTCATTGCTGACATTCCTGAGATAATGTCTGAAAAGTCTTTTGTTGCAAACCGTTATTCTCTTCTTTCAGTTTCTGATTACCTCATCATTGAACAATATTCACAGCAATGTCACACTGTTTGAGATCGTGTTACATTAGGTATTCTCTTAAGTACTTGATCAAATATGTTTATTGAGTGCCAGCTTTTAATCATCAGCTCCATGGGGGAGTTTCAAAGGCGTCCAATGACATAATTTCTGCTGTCAGGGAACCCTGGGAGTAGTGGAGCTTAGAGAATGAAGAGAGACACACAAGCCCAGGTTGAAGCCAGCCCCAGCAATGTCCTTTACTAGCAGTTTGACCTTGCGTAAGTTGTCTCAAGTTTTAGTTTGCTCTTCTGCAATATGGGAAAGTTAGTAATATCAGCTTAATTAGTGGTGTGATTATTTTGTGGACTCCAGAATTTCAGTACATGCAAGTTGTGTTTATTAATAAGGAAGAAAGATCTGGATCGTGAAAACAATTGTTTAGATTAAATGTTCTTTTTTTAGAATGATTTTAAAAATTATATTAGGAGGCTACAATGCTTGATAAGAAATGTACTCGTTATCTTGCCCATATAATTGTAACCTCTCTGTACAGTATTTTCACAATAAAAAAATAAATAATAAAAATTATATTAGGAGAGCATGAATTCTTCAGTGATTGGAGCTAGACCTTAACTTTAAGTACAGTTGTGGATATTTCAGAGGGAAATAGAAGGTGGAAAGCTGTTAGTTCAAGGTATCACGGGGCCTGGAGGTATACATTGTTTGAGGACCTTCTTTAAGGAAAATAGGAAGAAAGTTCTCTTGCTTTGTTGAACATTTTGAGAACACAGGAACATGAGAACACATTATCAGATGCTAATCCCCCATGATCTTCGAAAAAGTTCGTGTAATTTCCGGGTCTGGGGAAAGTCTGGTCCTGACTTTAACAACTGTATGGATTTGCTTGGATCCTTGGGCTTGAAAATACAGATTAGTTTGTTAAACATGGATCTTGCCATGATTGTTTATGAAGATTAGAACCATGTATTGAAATTAGAGTGTTTTGGGTTTTTTTTTTTTTGCAAAGGCTACTTGACCTTTATTTTCTAGAAACTCTTAAGTGAGAGCTGAGGTGTTCTACTATTTCTCACTGCTGATATTTTTTGCAAATTACTAGCTGGAATAAAATAGAGTAATTGCTATTCTTATTCAAATGAGTCACTCATGAAAGTGTAATACTGGTGGGGCAGGAAGGTAGGTTTGCCAAATAAAGGCAACCTTGGGAGGAAGAGTGGATAGCTTGTTTTAGGTAGCTAAAAGCAGATGTGTATGAAATAGAATACCAATAATTATATCTTAATCATTATCACAGGCTTCACAGAACCATTCTATCATTTAATCTTCACATCATTTATTCAGTAAATATTTACTGAGCACTTACTCGGTGCTGGTTATTGGAAATGTTTCACCAAACATTTATTGTCCCTGTTGTCATGGTTCCCAGTCTAAAAGTGCAGAGGAAGACACACACTAAACAACTCCGGCACATACTTACAATTATGTGCTCAGCTAAACATTAAGGAAGGGAAAGGGACGCTATGAGATCTTGTTGGGAGGCAGTCTACTTTGGATTGCACACAGGAGAGAGCATTTAAATAATACTTTGTCAGAGAGGAAGGACAGATGGCATTCTCATTTTACAGTGTGATTGACAGACTACTTAATCCAACAAACATCAAACTGTAGCAAGCATTCCCAAATTCCTTTACTTCAATCAACATTCCTGAAATCTTGAAAAGGTCCAGTAACTTTAGGAATTATGCAGGGTTTTAGGTTATAAAGTCCAGAAGGATATACTTCTGGTTTCTAGAAGGTTGCATATAGTGGGGAGAGAGATTGGCCATAGAGAGACATGACTGAAGGAGTTCTGGGCCAGATTCTGCTTGGGACTCCATTGAGCTGGGTTTCGGGGTTGTGTTTCCTTCACGAGGTAGAATGGGAAGGAGTAGGAGTTCAGGCAGAGCTAACCTCAGGAGCAGAATACACAGGTAGGGATAGGATGGATTGCTTGGGAAAAAAATGCCCAGAGATCAGGAGAAAACCATTTCTTTCTATTTTTTTTGGGGGGGTCCGGTCGTGGGGCCTGAACTCTGGGCCTGGGAGCTGTCCCTCAGCTCTTCAGCTCAAAGTTAGGGCTCTACCACTTGAGCCACAGCGCCACTTCGACTTTTTTCTTTTTGATTATGTGGTGCTGAGGAATCGAACCCAGGGCCTCAGGCATGCAAGGCAAGCACTCTACCACTGAGCCACCTTCCCAGCCCAGAAAACCATTTCTATAGGGTCTTGAAGTAAAAACTCAACTGAGAATGAGAAGGGTAAGCGAATTACGTAGCGGGAGCTGGGACATCCAGTTGGCTGTGTGTCACCGGTTTCTAAAGTTAGGAACGACATGGATCAAGATGCGCTGTATACAGAAATTGCTTTGTTAAATGGCAAAAAAATTCAATACTTAACCTATAAATTAAGGAAAGTGAGGGACAGGGCGGGGTGGGTGTGAATGGTAAAAAGGGGAGACATTGATTAAGAGACACTGTAGTCATCAACTGCTTTGTTGAAAGACAACTCCTTTGTACAACTATTTAAAGATGATAAAAATATTTTTTTAAAAAGAGAATAGGCTGACTTACACAGAGGATTGGAAAAGCTGTCAACACATGTGAGCCTGTACAGACTTGAGAGAGGCTAAAGTAAGGAGGGGGATGTGGTGGAGGGAGGAGATCAAGATCTTTGGGGTGTGACTGCACTGCATTTACCTTACTGCGAGTTAACACTCATCTGTAAAATTTGGGGTTTTGGTGAACTGGAATAAAATTGCATTTGTAAAACAGATACACAGTGGGTACTCAGTAAAAAAAAAGCTTATCTTGATTGGGGATTTTCTTGGAAATATTTGTTAAAAGGAATACATTTATGATAATGAACGGTTCTGAGCTAGAGGCTGAGGGAAAAAATAAACAAATTTTAATATGATACTGGCCATATTTGGGGAAATTTTTGCTTAGCTTCAACCGTTAAGTCTTGAAAGATGTTATGTGAATATGACCCTAAATGAAGGAGGTGGACAGAAGTTGTGAGAATTGGGTTTATTTTTTTAAAAAATAGTGTAAACACGATTTTGAGTTTTGTAGCATACATTAATGTGCATAATGAAAGAGGGAAACGTGTATTAGACATATAGCAGTAAAGTTTCTATACATCACTGGGTTAATATAAATTTTAAATAGATTCTGATAAGCTAGAGCAATCACTAAGAAACAATTAGAAAATAACCTTTCAATTATTAAAGTAATTTTTTCATTTCAGTATTATTTTATGTGATCAGATGTACATAGGCTTTGCACTGTTGTGTTCTTCTCCTAAGAGTATCCTCCTTTGGTCTTATTGTGTGTGAATGGCTGGGGTCTTTTTTTGGGGGGGGGGTTCGGTCATGGGGCCTGAACTCTGGGCCTGGGCACTGTCCCTCAGCTCTTCAGCTCAAGGCTAGCACTCTACCACTTGAGCCACAGTGCCACTTCCGGCTTTTTTCTTTTTGCTTATGTGTTGCTGAGGAATTGAATCCAGGGCCTCAGGCATGCAAGGCAAGCTCTCTACCACTGAGCCACCTTCCCAGCCCTGCCCTGGGGTCTTGTATAATTGATCATATCTAGTCATATTTTAGAAGTAGCTTCTGCATATGAGAGAAAACATGCACCGTTTGTCTCCGTAAGCTTGATTTACCTATTTTAACATAATTGTTCTAGGTCCATCCATTACCCTGTAAATGATATAATATTCCTTCTAATGGCTGTGTAAAATTTCATTGTGTATAGGTACCACATCTTTTGGATCCACTTATCTATTGTAGGGTATCTGACCTGTATCTATAGCTTGGCTATTGTGAATAGTGCAGCAATGAACATGGATGTGCAAGTGTGTTTACCATATCCTGGCTTGTGATGTTTTGGGTAGATGCCCAGGAATAGTATGGCTGGGTCATAGTGAAAATCTATGTTTAGTTTTCTGAGGAACCTCCAAACAGCCTTCCAGAATGATTATACTAATTTACACTCCCATTAATGGTGAAATAGGGTTCCTTTTTCCCCACATCCCTGCCAACATTTGTTGTTGTTCAGATTTACAATGTGGCCAATCTAGAGAATTGTTTTGAAAGGGAAACGTCAGTTTGGTTCTAATATCTGCAGAAAGCAAGAAGGAGCACTTGGCCTAGATATCACAGATCTGGGAATGAGCAGGGTAAGGAGGAATTTTTTGCCCCTGGAAGGAAATGGATCTGGCTAAAGAATTGCTTTTTAAGGGTAGCTAAAGGGTGGGTATTGAGACAGGTTCTCTTAAAATCTTATATGCTAGACAAAGAAGAGACATGATGCAAGAGGTGTTAGACAAATCTTCTTAAAAATATATTTAAGAGGATAGTCAGCAATAGCAACTGGACATGTGCTGTACTTCTGTGTGCTGGGGTTAGATGTGATGAATTAGCATTGAAGCATGTGGAAACGATTGATAGAGATGAATTGCTTGGGTCTTGAGTTTTAAAAAGTAAGAGTCCAGTATAGTGCTATAGGTTTAGGGCTATATGAAGTAATCAAGTAGACGATGGAGACCTGGTGTCTGGGTGAAGGGAGCCAGATGAAACTAGCTTGAAGGCCAGTGAAATTCAAGGGAAGTACCTTTATTTAGTAGGAAAACTCATGGAGAAAGAATACTGTTGAGCTTAGAGTCAAAAGAGCTTGGTTCAAGATCTGGGTTCAAAAGATCTGCTAATACTGGCCGCCAGTAGCTCTGTAATCCTGGCTACTCAGGAGGCTGAGATTTGAGGATCGCGGTTCAAAGCCAGCCCAGGCAGGAAAGTCCATGAGACTCTTATCTCCAATAAACCACCAGAAAACTGGAAGTGCTGCTGTGTAATAGGGTGTAGTAGTAGTAATAGAGTGCTAGCCTTGAACTTAAGAGTGGAGGGACAGTGCCCAGGCCCAGAGTTCAAGTCCCGCAACCGACCAAAAAGAAAAAAAAAATTTCTGCTAAGTAGGGAAGAGGATTTATTTATGTCACTCACCTTTGAGCTAATTCCCATCTTTGAATAGGAGAATAAGAAAGTATATATGAATGCATCATAAGTGAAGATACCTTACAACTCTACCTTATTACTAGATATATAGCCAATTAGTTTTATGAAAAAAAATCAAATTCTTTATGGGCTTGTTAGACTGAAGAAACACAGTGGAAATATTTTATACAGTAGATAATTTTGGGAGGAAACACTTGTTTTGGACAAGGGGAAGTGTTGGGCACAGCTGAGATTATGATAGAGATGACAAGATAACCTGTAAGGACAGATGACAGCTGCAGAATGGAAGATGGCTAACGCAGGGAAAGCTTTTTAACTTGCCAGCTCAAGGGGATAAAAATCCTCATGGAACTGTCAATATAATGGGGAAATCAGACATCTCAGTTCTTAGGAAAAAACCTTTGGCATCCTAATATCTTAATGTATAGGTCCAAATTTCCTTGGCCTCCGTAGGGATTAAACAAAGAAGACAAAAAGAAACGAAGAAGAGGGAGGGAGAGAGAGAGTGATGGAATGAAATGGAATGGATTAGAAGGATATATTCATATAGCAAGAAGAAGTATGTTTTGGGAGTGTTTCTGTTTGTATTCATGCATGCATGCGTGTGTATGTATCTACTGTTTGACACATGGTGGTGATGAAAAGCATATTATGACTCAAGGTTAAAATATTTGACAGCTACTGTCATAGATAGGCAAGAAGCTGGAGCCATGTGAAGTAGAAAGAGCACATTAGAAGGTGCAGATGGAGACTTAATGGGTTTTTGAGAGTGGGATGAACTGACAGCGAGAATACTTATGAAGTAAGTAAGCAGTCTATTAACTTCAGGAGATAGCATAACCAACCATAAAAGGAGTTAAACTGGTAACTATGACATCTTGACTTTGGAAAACTCCCTGCTGATTTAGAACCAAAAGATAGCTGAAAATCCCAGGTAGCATTTACAGCAAAATAGGGGGTGCTTAAGGTATCCTTGGCAAGAGGAAGGTGGCCTGAGGGATGAGGGGTTGGAGAACTTGCCAGGGCAAGAGAGTCGAAGGGGACTTGGAAGGAGAGAAGAGGATGGCTTCAGTAGATGTGGCCATTGGAGGAGGATGGAGAGGGACAGCTGAGTTGACTAAGACGACTCAGACTAGCCACAGTCTCTAGTTTTTATATTCTATCAGTAGAAAGAAGACATCATAAATTACAGTTAGCGCTTTGTGGTGTTGTTATCACACTCAGAATTTGTTATGTGGCGTTAACTGTTTAGAAAGCACTTAGCTTGTCTATAATTCAGGAATCATATTGAACAAATGGAAGGAATGAGGGTGTAGGGGTGTCACTGTCAAAGTTAGAAACCTAGAATGAAGTGAAATAAAAAACTGGAAACAGTGTGTGTGTGTGTGTGTGTGTGTGTGTGTGTGTGTGTGTGTGTGTGTGTGTGTGTGTGTGTGTGTGTGTGTAAAATCCCAATTATGTTTATAAAAAAAACCTCTCACTTGTTCTGCTATTGGAACATTTCTAGTGATTGAGTTTCTTCCTCTTTCCCTTCTTCTTCCTTTCTCCTTCTGTCTTTTTCTCTTTTTTTCCCCTTTCTTTCATCTCCAGGACTTGAACTCAGGATCTCAAGCTCTTGCTTAGCATATTTTTGCTCAAGGCTGGCACTCTACCACTCAAGCCATACCACTTCTGAGGTTTTTTTGTCCTACAGACTCCTGCCTGAGCTGGCTTCAAACTATAATCCTCAGGTCTCCTGAGCAACTAGGATTACAGGCCTGACTACCGTTTCTTTCATGAGAATGGATTGTTTTAGATTCAGTTGGAAAACAGTGCAGTGAGAAAGAGGTAGCTCTGTGGTTAGGAATGTGAGGAAGCCGAGCATCAAGTGGAAACAGGATTTGATGCAGAAGAGTGCAGTGACCATGTTCTGATCTCAGCTGAGTAATGAAACTCAAATTTGTCTGGAGTTAAAGACAGAATAAGAGCTGACTTCTAAGATGCTACATAGGATAAGGCCTTCATACTGAAGTCATCTGGGAACCTTTTAAGTATGCTTCAAGAGGAAGGAGCGGAGGCTGGAGGGAGCCAGGGGGAAAGGATAGAACGGAGAAACTATGCATCATGTGCGAGGAAATTAAAATCATCAGGCTTTTCTCTATCAGTAACTTCCTTTATTATATGAGAGGGAAGTTTTTAGATGGAGTTTTGTCTTCCAGAAGAGTTTTGACAGCCATTCCTTTATTTCTAGATCCCTGAGACCAACGTCTCACATGTAACAAAATCTTTGCTGCTTCTTTGCTTGTCCAAAATTAGATGCATTGGTTTAACTAAGATCAGAAAAGGAGTATGACAAGGGTTGTACTTGGTTATTTTTTTCTAACATTCTTTTATTCATATGCATTTGTGAGTGTCTGCTCCCTTTCCATGAGATGCCTTGGATCACAAATCCAACCACCTGCTTTGTTATCATGTGTGGCCTTGGGAAGATGTAAATCCAATGCAAGCTGTTTGTTTTGAATTGATAGTAATGCATTACCTTTCTTAATTTATTGTCCCTCATTGGTGTGAAGAGGCAGAGCCCACTATTGTGGTACTTCATGGGCCTTTGGCTCAAGCCTCCATTTTGGACTATGGTTCTTCTGTGTTTATGACCTTGAGCCAGCTATTTCATCTCTCCAACACTCCATCTATTTATCTGTGAAACAAGGATAATAATGTCCACCTAATTGGGTTATTGTGAGGACAGAAGGAGGTGACTCAGACGACTGTCAAGTGTGCTATGAGCTCAGTAATTTTTTTCCGATTTCCTTTCTTCTTTTTTGTTAAAGTTCACAGTTGAAGGGCTATACAATTAGTGTTAGATTTAAGTATTGATTGCAATTAGGCTCCCATTTTCTCTGTTTATTTTTCATTTTTGGAGAGTTCATGGCTGACTGCTTTGACTGTTTTTAATTCCTGAGGGAGCAAAGTCTAGTAGATCTTAATTTTAAGAAAGGTAAAGTTTTATTAAAAAATCATATAGATTTATATAGACTCTGCTTCGTATTTGCTTACAGTTAATATTGAACCCATCCACTTACCACAGTGGTGGAGCCATATGATTGAAGATATTTAAATAATGATATCTATTAAAGATCATATTGGTGATGCTTCATTGATCTGGAAGTCATTTGTTTAGCAACCTGATTTAGTCTGAGGAAGTGAGGGGAAGCAACCTCTGAATTGGTATTCCAATTGATATCCACACATCGAATTGTATTCACTTGACTCATAGAGAAGCCTATAAGCCTTTATTCAGCATTGTCCTTTGCTTCATTTCCTAGCTTCTGTCACTTTTATAAGAGCTTGTAAATTTGGATTCAAAGCAAGGAAACTTGACAGTAAGGGACAGGTATATTGCTGGTAAAAAGGTGCAGTAATTTAGAAAGATCAAGGTATGACTCAAGAATGCAGACAGCATTTTAATCTGGCTAGTATATGAATAGTAAAGACAAAAGCCCCACTCATCACAGAAAGAATACCAAGGGAATGGCTATCACGAATCATAGTAGAAATAGTAAGCATTCACAATTGAACCATGTTTAGAAGAACCAATTAGGGAGCTTTTCAAAGAACAGCTAACAATGACATGGATTCAGTCACCCAATATGGATGTGTAGCTATGTATGAATTGCTAAAGGAAGTTTAAAGGAGTTCACCTATAGTTAGAAAGCATCAACACAAACCTAGGTACTGCAATCGTGACTAATTGTAAACTGAAGAAAACAAGGTTATGCAGTTAGTTCTACTCAACTGGAAAACTTATTTGTGGTACATTGGAATCTCCAAGGATTTAGGATAAGGGATTTCATATTTCATTCTTTTAGACTGACCTTGTTATAGCAAGTTTCTCAGTTTGGTTTATGTCTATAGCTATTTATTTGTGGTGAAGAGAAAGTAAGATCAGCCAATGTCTCTCTTCTCTGCTAATTGTAATAACTATATCTTGAGATTAAATAAAATCCTAACTATTCAATTAATTAGAGTTGGTTGGTCTTTATGCCTCCTTTCTTTATTGAATTTTAATTTTAGGAAATGAAGTGACTACATTTGCTTAAAAACATAAATGTCCCCTACCTCTCCTTTTCCTTTTCCCCCTTCTTTAGCCCTCCCACCTCTCATTTTGACTCCTCTGAGGAAGGCCATATAGCTGTTTATACCTTTTTTTTTTTAAAAAAAAAAACCCTCCATATCTAATACTTTACCAGTGTTTCAATTTTAGGAATTATTTACTGACCTTTTCCTACGGAGGCATAGTACTCTCACACATGAATTACCCTCTCCTACTTCCTTTATCACCTGACTCCGAGTGTTTCTGAGTAAACCAATGTGTCAACATTATTTTATATTATTATGACCATGTAAATATTTATGCACCTCTGAGCCTTGAGCAATGCCATGATTTTATTCCCTTTCTTACATTACTTTCTGTCTTTCTTGGAGTATGGCCTCAGAGTTTCCCTTTGCTTATTTATCTACATTCTAGTCAGTAAGTATCTTCAAGTTCTCAGACTGAAGTGTGAAATCTCCTTTGAGCACACTCAAGTATGAATGTGCACTTTTTTCATTCTGTGGCCATTTGTCCTTCACCTTACTTTTTTTTTTCTAGACTTGCCATCATTGATTGATATTTGACAGATTTTAGTTTTCTTATATTGGAAAATATTTTCCCTAAATTTGGGAATATATTGCCCCATGTTTTCTAGTGTTTAGCATTCTGATGGCTGAGTCCAGTACCATCCTGTCTCTTGATATTTTGTATGACATTTATTTCTCTGCCAGAAGATATTACTCTCCTCTATATTACAGCAAAATTTCTCAATGATGTGCTTTTCATGTAGGTCTGTGTTTATTTATTGTCTAGGTTTTCTGTGGACCATTTTAGCAAAAATGTTTGTCTTTCAGTGATGAGAAATGTTCATATTTATTTAATATTTATCTTCCTTTGTTTTCTCTTGTCCTTTCTGGAATTCTTATACAGAAGTTGGGTTGAGTTATATATAATTTTCTTATTATTTTCATTCTCTCTTTATTTTTCCTTTCCTTTCCTTTTTTTCTATGAGGTTTTTTTTTCAAATTCTGTTTTTTTTAATATTTTTAATTTCTAGGAATCTCTTTTTGTCTCTTTCTTGATGTAGTATCCTTTGTATTGCCAAGAAATTTAGAAACTTGGCTTTCTTTTCTATATTGTCTGGTTTTTTTTTCTCCAAGTTTTTATTTTATTTTTAAATTATGTTTTAGTGTCGTCTTTTGTGTTTCATATTGTTCTGTTTCCATCTTCAAACTTGAAGGTGTGAGGCACTGATGGCCGTAGCAGCAGTGTGGAAGGGGGCTTCAAGCCTATGGGACAGTTATACACAGACCTGGGATTTTAGGTGAGGAGAGTTTATATATAGTCACTAGTGTCTACAGCTCTCTTGTGCCAATTGATTTCAAAGAATTGAACATTTTGTAGCCTGTAGGGGATATGGCTGAATCCTGTTTGTTTGTTTGTTTGTTTTCTCTCTTTGAGAGAAATAGATTGAGGGTATTTTTCTTTAGTATTCTAGGATTTCATTTATTTTCCACATTCTTCGTGGGGCTATATCTGCCCTCCACAATTCCTGAGCGGTCCCTGGTTGAGTTTTTCCAGTTAATAAAAATGCATTGTGCTGTTGCGATCAAGGGGGATGGGATGAGGGATTCCCAGCTGCTGTCCTCTTGGAGCCTATGAGGAGAGGGGAGGCTGTTTGTGTCCTGTGAGGTTGAAGTTAATAGTAAGGGAAGCTGTGTTAACTCTAATTTTGGAACATACTTAGAAGCCATTGAACTACCTGTCTCTTTCAGCTTTGTCATTGCTACCAGCCATAACAGACCTTTTGAAATCTTACATCTCACCTGACTTAGTATAGAATTGTTGAGGTGTAACAGAGTTCTTTAAGGGCAATATAAATAGTCTAAAGGTGCATCAAAGAGAAAGAACTAAAAAAGAGGAACATCAAGGCAACATCAAGCTATTGGCAGTTCAAAGAGTAAAGGCTAGTTGTAGATTTTTGGAGAACCCTTTCTAAACTTAAAGAGTTTCTGAAATGATGCTAGGGTGGCCTGAGATCCTATATTTCTTGGCTATTAAGATACAGGCTTGGCAACCAGGCCAGAAGCCAGGAGAAGAGCAAGTTCATGAACACATTTACAAATGGCCATGGTCCATATTTGTGGGCAGTAGAATGTTTACTTAGAAACATTCCATTAGTCTTATATTTATGGGGAAAAAAAACCTTCCGTGTTCCATAATGTTGGTCCAAAGAGTTGGAGATACAAGGTGAACATTTTCCCACAGTTTTGTGAACAATTCTAGACTATATTTTAAACCTCTTCTTGGGTGGAACTATACCCAAGACAACCTTGAAATGTCATTAAAAGATAACTAAGATCCCCCTCCCCCCAATTTGTGTATAGCCTAAAGCTGTTCATGAAGCTGAGAACTTAAAATTCTCATCAGAGAAAAACATCTGTGATAAATGAAGCTAGAAAGGGACATTATGTGACATTCTTTGAAGAGAAGAGATTGAAAGTAGGCCTGTTAGCTGCCCTAGATTACAGTTGGAGGTCATTGAGAACTAAATTGGCTTTGGAATCAGAATTGAAATTGCCAGTCAGACTTAATTAAGATAACTGGACATGAAGGCAGTTCATTCTCCTTTCCATCTCCTAAGAAGAATATTCTTATTGTTTGTATTTCTCTGTGGTTAAGTTAGGTTGTAAGCATTATTTTTTAAAGAGACAAACCTTTCACATATAATGGACGTAGGTATTTAAGAATATTTTTGTATCAAAATAAACCTCCATAGTCACTTACGTTTCCTAGACGTATTGAAAGTAGGCCCTTTAAGTCACAGGGGGGTAAGTCAACACATGACTTTGAATTATCATTTTGTTGCCCTTTGCAATACTAAAGAAATAGTGACCACAGATATCAGACAGTTAAATTATATTCTTTTAACCATAATAACGAATGTATACTTGGAGATATTTTAAGAAACATATATTATAAAAATGTATATTTTAGCAACTTATGTATACATTGCTAAATACTAAGTGTTTTGATAAGTGGGTTTAAAGTACTTCTTTTTAAAAAAAATTATCTTTAATTAGTTGTACAAAGAAGTTGCCATTTAACAAAGCAGTGTATGAATATAACATACCACGCCTTTCAGCTTGCTCACCCATCCCTCCCTTCCTCACCCCTTTCCTTCCTCTTGTTCATTCGGTAGGGTATACACTGGATTCTTGACTGCATTCTGCCCTCTTCTCATTTGTCCACCTCTTTCCCCTTGACCCCACCCCACCCCTTTCAAATACATGCTTCCTGGTTTTATGTTTTGCTGAACTTCTTAGGAATTACATTATTTGAGATGTCCCTTGAATCCACCGTATTTCAGCTAATGCATTTGTGTACATTTGCATACCACCCAGCGTATTTACTTACAAGTTTTATAAGGCAAAATTTAGCCCCCACATATAAGGGTTAAAACAGTTGATTCTTAAACTCAGCATGAGAGACTTAAAATGGTGACTTTATTGTTAGTGTTTATTTCCATTTTGTATAGACTTAAATTAGTACTTTTCAATGGTTAATTTCTTAATTTAAAAAGAGGTTGGCTATGAATCTGGCACCAGTGGCTTATGCCTGTTACCCTACTTACTCAGGAGGCTGAGATTTGAGGAGCAGATTTGAAGCCAGAATGGTCAGGAAAGTCCATGAGACTCTTATCACCAATTAACTACCAAAAATCTGAAAGTGGTACCATGGCTCAAATAGTAGAGTGCTAAAAATCGTTTGAGCATAAAAGCTGAGGAACAGTGTCCAGATCCTGAGTTCAAGTTCCAGGACTGGCAAACATATACACAAAAGGTTCTGACTGTGTCTTCCAGTATTGGAAAATCCTGTGTGTTAAGTAACTTGTTCTAGTAAGACAAACCTCATAAAGGAACAAAAATGTTTTGAGTGATTTCCCAACATCCTTGAAATGATGCTAATGTCAATCCTGGGCGATGCTTGATACGTGCAGATGTCCTTGGCTGGTAGAGTCACGTGTCCTGGGGTTTGAAACTATTGGCAGGAAGATGTTTTTATATGGTTCGTGATGGATATTGTTCTACATATATTTTTTGAAATATTTTGATTGATGTGTAGTTTGAAATGGTAAGTTACATCTATGTCTCTTGTGTCTTAGCTTTAAAAAAAAACTGTGTCTATAGAGGTTTTAAAAGAGAACTTAATTAAATTTACATATGATGTTCAATATGTTGGTTAAAAATTGATATCCAGAGCAACACGTTGAGTTTTTGACCGGAGAATTAGGTGGAAATGTTCAGTATTTGTACGATGGGGATCTCATTGGAACACTTTGTAGATAAAGGCAACCAAAAACTAAGATGATAAAAGGCAAGTGAAAATTTTTGTTAAAGAAGATCCAATAATCGTACTGGATAGGCTTACCTTTATTTCAGAACTGTGGTGATGAGAAATCATCTAGTATGTATGTGATTAGAAAATTCTCTTTAACTGTGCATGTGTATATAATCTATTGTACGAAGATCCTGGACTGAGAGTATAGTTTAAGTGGTAGATGTGCCAGCTTAGCAGGCTTGAGGACCTGGGTTCAAATCCCAGTACTGACAAAATAATAACAATAGCAACAATGTACAAAGATTCTATTTTCTTATGGCATTATTTGATTCTACAAATTTTAATGTCTTTTCAGAGAAGCCTTATATTGAATTCAGCAATAATTTAGGAAATACATTGTAAATATGTGTGATAATGTCTTATGGATTGCTATTTAAATATGATTACTTGGTCTTAATTTGGAACGTATGATACATTATATAAGTCACAAGTTTTCCAAAGATTTATAGCAGAGATGTGTGACTAAAGCCAACTTCAAGTATAGCTGAATCTTGTCCCATATAATTGAATTTCCCCAATTTAGCAATAAAAAAATCATTAATATATTGAAATTAGTAGTTGGCCATCTACTTAAATATGATACAAAAGGTTTAAAAATCTAAATTGTTATTGTGTACAAAATACTGGCAAATGAGGGCTAAAGCGCTCAGTGTTATTGTGCAATCCTCTGTTGAAAAATAAACAGTGGAAATAATTGTTGGAAACCTCTGGGTTTAGAAAAGCTTGTTGGTGGTTCTCCACTTCCTACTTAAAAAAGCAGGGTGTCTTTGCATATTAAGCAGGCTGTGAAAGGAAGGCTGCCTTATTTGCATGGGGCATGCACGAAATCCAACAGTATGCCTGGTGGGGGGGGCAAATGGGGGGAACTGTAATTGTTGTTCTCAAAAGGGTTTTCATTCCATTCAAGTGGAGAGAAAGGCTGGATGCTGGAGAATTTCTGCAGCTTTGGTAGTGGAAGAGTCCCCCTTTGGCCACCTTATTTTAGGAGAACCACCCCATGGTACAAGGATCCTGAATGTCGGTGTGCAGAGGAAAGTAACTCATCTTTCTATGATGCACTTTGTGTTTCTGTACATCTCTGTAATTTTGTAAGCTTATTCTCCTTATGAAACATCTAAAAAAAGAGTTATAATGAAATTCTGGAGATATATGCAGTATTGGAAATTGCAAATGAAGAAGAAAACATGAACCAAAAAAAAAAAATCTGAATTGAAGTAGCTTGTGTTTGGGGGTAGTGATTCAAGGGTATAGAGTTATGCAATATGAAATTAAGTAAATTATGCAATATGAAGTGAAGTTATACAATATGAAGTTAAGTATCTTTTTTTTTTTAGAAAATGCATGGTTTAATGCCTTCACATATAAGTGATCTCATCAGATTGGTTTTAAATGATCCATTTGAAATGATCATCATAATAATGGAATCTTCTTTTGCTTCTGTGTGCTTTTAGAGTCATTGGGTGAATATAAGTCTGGAGAATAAACATCAGACGTGTTGATGGGATTGTTAATAAGATCTAAGATGAGATACTTAAACTATTCCCCACTCCTTCCACCCTAGCACCCCCTCAATAGCCCCCCTCCCCCAGCGCATGGTAAAGCTCACTTTCATGAGTCCTCTCCTGGTGAAGGCTCTTCTTCTGGCTAGTTCATTCTGGCAGCATCTCTTCCAGAAGGTAGTATGTGCTCTCCTTATTTTAGACAGGTTCCATACTTGGAGCTGGCTTAATTGCTTTTGCAGGCTTTTAAGTATCTTTCAATAGATTGTGTACAGAAGATATGGCATTTCCAATTAGATTGGAGTTTTTACAAGGGGGCAACTGTGCTGTTCTCCACATACACATATTTTGACAAAATGATTGTATCTAATCGTACAGACAAAGCCCATTGTTGTAAGTGATTTTTTAAATTAAATATGAGGCGGTACTTAACTGTGTTAAAAGGTTGCCTACCATTTTTACTAGAAACTTCTTGGCTTGGGTATATTTGACTAGCAGTGAAAATACTTATCACTGTCCTCCCTAACATTGTACAGCTTTGGTTATTTGACAGTTGAACACAAATCCTTTGACGACACCGTTTTTTTTTTCTTTTATTTGAGTTGATTTCTGTGATATTCATCTCTATGAAAATAGTGTTTAATTTGGGCTTATGCAGACTGCTCTGTAGATCTTTAGTGTGTGTTTGGATTAATGTTCTGGAGAAAAGAACCTGCCAAGAAATGAGATGGCAAAATAGGAACACAGAAAACTAGACTGGTAGAAAACAAATAGGAGGAACACAATTTAAATGATTATGGTAGATGTCATAAACAATTTCTCTCCTCTCAAGATAAATACTTAAGTGATATACATCTCTACAATTTTCCAATAGGCATGGCAAAAGGCAAAACTAGGAGAAGAAGCTTAGTTTACATACAGTGTTTTTCTTTTTCTTTTCTTTTTTATGCCAGTGCTGGGACTTGAACTCAGGGCCTAGGCATTGTCCTGTAGCTTTTTTGCTTAAGGTTGGCACTCTACCACTTGAGCCGCAGCTCCCCTTCTGGCTTTTTGGTGGTTATTTGGAGATAAGAGTCTCATGGGTTTTCTGCATCATCTTGCTTTGAACTGTGATCCTCAGATCTCAGCCTCTTGAGTAGCTAAGATTATAGGCCTCCAGCTTCTGAGCTGCCTCTTACCTGGAAAATTAGCTTGAGTCCAAGGGCTAACCATATCCTGTCCCAATCCCCTAAGGCAAGAGACAAAGACTGACTACTGATGTTGGGCTTGTCTGCAGGTTTGCAGCTGTGCAGCTTTGCTTTAGGTCTCTGGGTGGTCTGTCTGGCCAATGGCTGAGAGGCCCTGGCATAGAATCACAGCAATGCTTTAAGCCTTGTTTAATGCCTTTATATATAAGTGATCTCATCAGATTGGTTTTCAATGATCCATTTGAAATGATCGACCTAGGTCGACCTGCCCTGAGAGCTCAAGTGTGTAGTGTTCCTCTGTGTTTTGTGCCATTGGAAAGAATACCCTGTGACCATTGTTGAAAGGGACTTGAGCCAAGTCACAGGGCCGTTTATGGTCCATAGTCCTGACCAAGGTCAGCAGGTTTGTCATCCAAGACCTGAGTGAACCAGCACCAGGTAGATGGTCCTGATAAAAGGACCCAAAACAAACAGGCTCGTGAGAGAGTCTATGGGGCAATGTGAACCATTTCTGGTCTGAGCCAGGGCTGGGGTCTGTGTCTATTACCTGGGTATAGTTCTGTCCTCTTGGGTGGCCTTTCCACGTCTTGCATTGTCATGGGTTATACAGTCTCTTACCTGGTCTCTAAAGTTTCCACCAAGCCACCCATGTCTGTGAAGGGCTGTGAAGTAATTTAGCCATGGGGGACACAAACAGGGACATCCTGTCTGGTCATCTTATTGCTGTCCTTTCTGTGTTTCCTTCCTGCACTTTCAAATCACTGTTGTAGAGTAGATGTGTCACATAAGTGGCACAAATTGGGATCGAGAGAGTTAGTGGGATAGGGAATAGGTTCAGAAGGGAATATCTCCACAAACCAGATGAATGGGCTAAATTTGACAGGGTGAAAAATTTCAGGAATAAAAGAAGCATTTGCACTTAGAGCCTAGAATGTGTTTCATAAGTTCCTTCTCTCTACTCAGCCCCCTCCTTTTTTTTTCCCCCACAGCCTTTAAGTAGAGCTAATTACTTCTTTCACTCTGTCCCATTAGCACCAGAGGCTTAATCCTTTCAGAGCACTTGGTACCTTCTAGTCTTTTTGTTCACTGGTCACTTTTCACCCTGTGTTGTCAACAGTTTGAGGATGGGATCTGTTCTTCGGTATTGTCCCAGTCGGCTTCCCCCAGGACATATCAAATGACCAACAAGATGAACAAATCAAAGCTTAATGGTAGGGCTCTGAAAAAGTCTTTGCCCCCCATACGTGGGTCAAACAACAATGGCCTATTAGAATTAATTGGTCAGATTCTTGTTGTATGGGATGTTAATCGCTATGTGTGCACTCACCAACTGAAATGAAAGCAGCAACAACAAGGAAATCACGAATGGAATAAGAAGACACCTTAGAAATTGTTGAATTTAGCAAAACTCTTATATATGAAGAATTGAGGCAGAGTCGAAGGAGGGGAGCTGACTTGGCTGGGAACATCTCACACACACACACACACACACACACACACACACACACACACACGAACACACACGGCTGTTCAATGTCGATAAACACATAATTTTACTCTCAGTCTAAGTGTTTTTGTATTTCTCTGAAAAAATACTTTGGTCATAATTTTAGATGTATTTTTTTCTGTCATCAATTAGTAATTGTGCATGATAAAAGATATTTTTATGATGGGCAATATATAGTCTGTAAAAGTTGATACAGTAATTTAGGTTTTCATTTCTCTTAATGATGAGTAATGTAACCACTTATGACTGTCTGTTGCCTAGTTCATAAAAGTTTTAAGGGAGAAATATTCATTTTAGTTAACTTTTATGAAATCTTTCAGGCAGTAAGTCTATTTCTGTATTAATTTTAATGTCACAGCATCTTTTATTGGAATTGTATGGTGGCTGTGAAGGAGTCTGGGGAGGTGGAGGGAGGAAGAAGCCATGGAGAATAGGAAGAGAGGATGGCAGATGACTCATTGCAAGTGCATGTTCCAGCTGCTTCCTGTTAAATGCAACTTTTATTTTATTAATTTAAATTTAGTTTAATAGTTTAGCTTTTAAAATGAGAATTTATACACACGCATGCGTGCTACTATATTACTATATTGTACATATGTCAATACTGGTTTGAACTCCAAGGTCTTGTGCTTCTTTTTCTCTACCTGAGGGTTTTTTTTTTCAGATGCATTTAATTTTTCTGTCAACATGGATATTCATAAATTATGAAAATCATTGCACATCTGAGCTGTTAGTGGTGAACACTAGCCGGGGGGCTGCCTCCCACCTGTAGAAGGAACTGATTTTACATTCAAAAATTATTTTGTTGGGTGGTTGACTCCATATTGCTAAGTAATATATTTGTGTGTTCTAAATTGTAACAGATTTCATCATTTGAAAAAGCACCGCATTTGCTTGATTTAAAATAAACAAGTATATGTAAAATACATATGGCAGAAAATTCCCTCGATATAGGAACTTTTTTTCTCATATCTTCTAGAAAACTCTTCCCATTGACATAAACAGATACTACAAAAGTAGTATTTCCACTTCTCTTCATGGGCATTTTATACTTCTGTCACTTAGTTTAGCAAATTTAACCATCATTTAATGGTGGCCCATGAGAATGAAAGAAGTGTCTGACCCAGGTATCATCTCAGCTCACCAAATTCCTGTCCCTCAAGACAGGTTTGTTACTATTTACCATCCTTCTTCTTTTAAAAAAAATATATTTGTGGGCTGGGAAGGTGGCTCAGTGGTAGAGCACTTGCTTTGCATGCATGAGGCCCTGGGTTCAATTCCTCAGCACCACATAAGCAAAAAGAAAAAAGCCGGAAGTGGTGCTGTGGCTCAAGTGGTAGAGCCCTAACCTTGAGCTGAAGAGCTGAGGGACAGTGCCCAGGCCCCACGACCAACCCCCCCCAATATATATATATATATATATATATATATATATATATATATATATATATATATTTGTATTATCTTTAAGTAGTTGTACAAAAGAGTTATTGTTCAACACATCAGTTTATGAATACAATGCACCTTGAGTGATGTCATTCCAGCCCCTCCTTTCCAACCTCCCTCTTCTCAGTTTTCTTAATTTTGTAAGATATGCTTTGAATTTTATTACTTCATTCTCTTCCTCATTCCTCTCTTCATCTTCCTCCCTTCTCTTGACCCCATCTCCTATCTTTCAAGTACCAGTTTCTTGGTATTCATTTTGTTGGACTATGAGTTAGTCTTTCTAAGGAGTTATACCATTTGGGTTCTCCCCTATAAACCCCATATTTCCGTTAATACACTTGTGTATTTACTTATGACATTTTTCCTGTTGAATAAACTCTTAACTCACATTAGCCAACTGATGGTTGCTGTAAGTGGAATCTCTCTAGTTCCTATTTTCTAAGGTGGAGCTAAGAGGACCCCTCAGCTTCTCTCTGCCCTCTCCTTTATTTTCTTGCAACACATAACATCTGTCTCTGATTTGATATCATTTTTGATAGCATCTGCATTCTGTTCCTGACTCATTGCCAAGCTGTGCATGATTTCATTAGAACTGAACTGTTAACAGTTAAGGATTGGAATTCAATAGGGTGTTTTGTTTTGTTTTGGTTTGGTTTGGTGTTTTTGGTGCTGGTCTTAGGGCTTGAACTAGGACTGGGTTCCTTAGCTTTTGTGCTCAAGGCTAGCACTGTATCATCTTAAGCCACAGCTCTGTTTTAAGCTTTTTGGTAATTAATTGGAGACCAGAGTCTCATGAACTTTTCTTGCTTGGGCTGGCTTTGAACCATGACCCTCAGATCTCAGCCTCTTGAGTAGCAAGGATTATAGACAGGAAGCACCAGTGCTAGGCTAAACTCAATAAATAGTTTTTACAGTGTGATGATCAAGTGAATATTGTTCACTGATGATCCAAGGGGTGTATTGTGGTTATATTTTTAAAGCATTTTTATGAAATATTTCATTACTCTTCTTGTCTCTTGCATTGTCTTCCTTTATCGCCTTCTTAAGTTTATCTGGAATCTCGGTAGACTTGATATGATGGGATCAGATCTACTGGATCTTTTGTGAAGGGAAATCCATTATTCCTTTGTCTGCGGGCTGCATGTGTTGACTGAGTCTGACAGTTCACAGCTGTCAGCCTGCAGTGACCTTCCATCTCTCTTCTTGGCTGAATCCGGGTTTTAGAATTTAATGCCTTTTTTCTTCCTGATTTATCATGTGATTTTCTCTTTTTGAGCAAATACTCAAGCAATTTTCTGAGAAGGAGGAGTGAAAGGTAAACCAATGCATTATTAGTTCATGCATTTCTAATAACGTCTTTATTCTGTCCTGTCAATTGCAGGCTTAACTAGATGTGACTTCTAGACTGCAAATATTTCCCCCATCATGACTGGAAGGCAATTCTCATTATCTTTTAGCCTTCATGGTTCCAAGCCACAGTTTGATGTTGTCTGATTTTTTTTTTTAAATTTTGTGCAGATGACTTTATTTGCCATTCTGGAAGCTTTTGGGGATCTTCTCTTCATTCTTGCTGTTCTGAACATTTTAACAGTCTCTTGGAGAGTGGGCCTTTCAAAATCCACTTTCTGGATTGTTTGGTGACCCTTACCAGGGAGGACCCTGATATATATTCTTCATTTTGACAAATATTCTTCTATTTGTCTGAGGTTGGTTACCTGGTAATTTAGCTATCCACTGTGGGCTGGAGGGTAAGAGGAGATAGCAGTCTGATCGGTAACTTTTAATTAGTTCTCATTAATTAGCACTCCTGCTGCCAGCCCTGAACCTTAAATCTTTGTACCTTATGTTTGGGTTACTTCAGGGCAAGGCAGCTCCTCCTTGGGCTGTAGGTCCCCCAAAAGTAAATTTTCTGCTTCTTCTAAAAATATGTCTTAATCCTTTTAGGTTCTTTTCTCATTCTCTGCTGTTTGGATTTTATGCTGTTTTTTCCCATTATGGGAACGTGGGTGGGAAAATGAAGAGTCATGTGGATTCTGAAGGGCTCAATGGGATCTCAGGCCTGGTGAGTCCATCCTGCAGCCCCACCCAGCCTCACTGAAGGGTGGGAGACACCTTGTGTCACTCAGCTTTCTACATAGCCTGCAGCTTGACACACACACACAGCCCATGCTGAGTCAATTGTAATAAGCGAGAAAACAGAAGCATTGTGTTTAGGAATGGTAAGGTAACCCTTATTAGAATAAATACTGAATTATGCCTCCCTCATTGACACCCCTGGAATGTACACAAACACTCAAAGGACATGTGATAAATAATGAGATGCTGTGATGGATTTTATTCCCATCCACCTTACACATGAGTAACAGAAGGATAGAGGATGGATTTCATCTTTCATATTGTGGCTGTCTGAGAAATAGTTGCTTTCAGTAGTCTACTTTTAATTGCCTAGTTTTCCCCTTTCAATTAGAAAGCTACTAGAATTTCACACTCTTTTAATATAGCTAAGATGAATTTTAATTAATGAAAGGCTCTTGTGGTGGCATAAGCTGATGTTTGCCATAACATTTTATCTACTTTATGTATACACACACACATGTATATACATGCATATATACATAAAGTTGCAGTTTGACTGACATTACCATGTAGAAACTACCAGAATCTTTTCTTAAGTTTTGCTGTTTTGAGCCAAGATTAAGATACTCATGAGCATACTCATTTTGTCCTTTAAATGGAGAGGGAATGGTTTTGTAGTGATGATGTTGTAAACCTTATATAGCAATGTAGAGATAAAGGAGCTCTGTAGAATATCTGGTTGTTTTCAGATTTATTTGGCGAATGTAAATCCAACTTGAGTGGAATACAGAAGCCTTCAGTTTAGGTCTCTAATCATATTTCAAATATAAATGTAATATGGCCCCACTCGTAAAACTCTACTGACCCATATCTGGTTCTGTTTGACTAGTTCTATTGAAGTGATCCGTCAGCCCTGCCTGATGGGGAGTAGCGTGGTGGATGGAGCTTGACCACGGGAAAGGCTGGACATTGAGTTATCATTGAACAGAAGAACCTTGCTCTTTGTGCCTGTCAAAATGGATCTTCTCCTCCATAGTCTGCTATTCCGAGTTTTTATATAAATAAGCATCTTTATACATGGGATGAGTTTTATTTTTTACAAAAAGGGAATCTTAACTCATTTAAGTCTTTGTAACTTTAAGTTTGCTTCCATTTTTTCCCTGTATTTGTGCATGTGGCATAAGTGTACACCATGTGTGCCATATAATATCCTGATTTTTGTAATATATAATTATATAAATATGTTAATATTATATACATATATAATTATATGTTATATAATTATATATTAATACATAATTATATAGTATATAGTTGTCTATAATATTAAACACATAAATTATATTTAATAAATATATAATTATATAATATTGACTTAGAGAGAGACTATGGGCTTACATATGTATTCTTTTACATAAGACCTGTGTATCCTCTTTAATAGTTTTTCAGTGCACAAAACAGCATAATTAAATATAGCACAGCGTTGTATCTTCTTTGTATAACTGGAACTTGGTATGTACTGTTTTTGAAGATACTCATAACATTGACACTAAACCTTTCCCTCATTTTATGAGTTGGCTTGTTCCTATCTGCTTATATCATAATACAGATCATTGACACAGACAGCTGTATGTAAATGATTTGCTTTTTGCATTATTTTTCTAAAACATATTCTTAAGAGAGCAACGATCAGGCCTGACATTCAGTCCCTCTTGTTTATGCAGACATTTTAGTCTCTAGGATAGTGGGCTTGTGCTCTTATTTCTTTTCCATTCTTTATTTCTAAGGCTGAGCATTTTCTCAGGCAGAAATTGACTGTGTTTACTTGTGGAATGGGAGAACCAATGATTTGATTATGGTAGCTGAACCTGTCATAGTATAGAAAGAGTTTGAAGCCGGGCGGGGGGGGGGGGGGTGTCAATGTGTTTCAAGTTTTGAGGATCTTCCTTCATTGCTTCTCTAGAGAGAGGTTCCTCCATCTAAAACACAGCCATCACTGGTAAGGGTGACCCAGTTCAGGTTGTTAGCAGCAAACCCTTGAAGGGTTCCTTGTTCTTTTTGATTCCCAGTTCTACCAAACTAACTAGGAGCAATCAGAACTCCCAAAATTAGGACCCAGGACAGACAGCTGTTGGGGGAGCTGGGTAGGAGGTCAGAATGAGAGGCGTGGGCAGAACGGAAAGAGGAAGCATGGTCCGTTGGATATCCTGTCCTTTTGTTCATGCAAAAATTAGTCTGAATAAAAGGCTAATTACCGTATTGGAGTGGGTGCAGAAGAACCCGAACTAGGCCACTGAAATGATTCCTTGAGATAATAACTACTCAAAAATTAAAGGCTACTCTTTCTATCAAAGCCAAGCATTAAAAAAAACTAATGGGAATTAAAATGAAGGAGCATTAATTACATAGCGTATTAATTCCCTATGAGAGAGATTTATATATGCTGTCATGTCCTTTGTTTTTAGAGGGTGAATTTTCAAAGGAAAGGTTAATGAGGCCATGTAAAGTGTCATAGGAGGAATGTTGGGGCATTCTTTGTTGAAATGGCTGTTGGGATAATGTCCTGTTCTTGTTTTCCTCTTCTAAAGATGTGACAGATAAAGTCACTGGAATTCAGGGCTAGATTTCTTTTTCCTGAAAAGTATGATTTATTTTAATACCTCTAATACATATGTATGTATGTACATATGTAAATATCTGTCTCCTGCTCTCTTTTTCCCCATGCTCTTACTGTAGGATATGATAAATAAAGGAATGATTCAAAAGGAAGTAAAAACATTATAAGGAATTATTTAGGGCTACTGGTTCCTGGGAGGCCTCTTTTAAGAGCTATAATTAAATTAAGTAATAAAGAAGTTGTCCCCATCAAAGATGATTTTCAGGACTAAGGCTGTATATTTTGATGGTAGTTAATGGATGATTCAGTTTCAAACTATAGAGTTCTGTGAATATTTGGATCTGTTCTTATGAAGACTTAAAAATGGCTTTTTTCCCCCTATGAAGACTTCTTTCTTGATATCTTTCTTTGCTGAGAGGAGCAGCCCTGTGTCACTCAAGCACAGGGAAGGCGGGGCTGGTTCTGACCTTCAGCAGAGGGTAGAATGGGGCTTAGACTTCAGCAAGCTCTTCTCAATTTGATCCTTTAGTGACTCCACAGTAGCAGAATTGAAGAGGGCTTGGTGAGGATCTTGAGGCCCGAAGAGGTGCAGGCTCTGGTCTTGCCCATAACCGACGTGTGTCCAAGCTGGAGCTGTTGCTCTGTGATACCACATCCAGGCTCCTTTCCTCATCTGACATTTCATCATGAAAAGAATCGATAGTACTGGGCATCATGGCTCATGTCTATTATCCTTGGCACTAGAAAGGCAGAGATAAGGGAGGATCATAGTTCCAGGCCAGCTGTCTAAAACAAAACCAAAACCCCTGGTGGTTTAGGTCTTCAATCCCAGGAGGATCATGATCTGAGACTGCTGCCTCCAGAATAAATACAAAGAGCTTAGCTTTAAAAATGAGGAGGACAGGGGGAAACCTATCTAGGTGCAAGTATAGTACTAGATGTCTAATTCTATGAAACAACAACAACAACACAACCCTTCCTAGGTAGAAGTGTAATACTTATTGTGGAATTCTATAGCTGTGTCTGACCTAGCTCCGCCCCTACCCCAGCTCTGGCCCCATCTGTTCTTCCGGTACCCACTGCCATTAAAAAAAATTGCTCAACACTGCTGTACATAAGATGCTGTCATTTTCTCCCAACTTACATTGTCACTTTTTTAGCTAAAAACAGGATGAATATTGCCTTGCTCCTTGCCGTTGATATCAGTCACAGGAAATTAAAATTGTGTGTTCTCTTCCCTGCAGTCTCTTCTCTTTCTCCACCGGGGGTAAGGATCCTTTTGTTATTTGAGTATCTATGGAACATTGGGATTCTGCCAAATAAATGTAATAACACGTGTTCAAAACTAAGCTAAACTGGTTTTTTACACTTCAGTGACACACACGCATCATACTTTTGTTTATGGTGGATTTAACTAAGAATAAAAATAAAAATAAAGCCTGTATTTCAAATTCTGATTGAACTATCTATGAAATAAGATATTCAAGCCGGGAGAGGGGATTAAAAACGTAGCTGAATTGTGTAGGCCTCTCTTGATTATCTTATGGAATATTAATTATGTTGTGCTGGTAATTATATCAAGGGTTTCTGTCAAAATGAACTTACCTCCTCTAAGTAGAAAACATGTTGCTACAAATAAAGCTTACAGTCACTTAATTTTGTTGCTCTGCCTGTGCCTTGCATTGATAATTTTTATCTCCTTATTCTGTTTGTCCAGCAGGGGAAAAAATACCATCAAAATGTAAAAAAAAAAACAAACCAAAAAACCATCATGTTTAACGCAATGGTTGTACATTACAGATTTCTAAAGAATCTTTTTAAAAAGAATTCTATGAAATATTATCTTGTTTCCTGCTTTGTGTTTTAAAGCTCCCTGCCGACTTGTTCTTCAAATTATGGAGCTTTTGAGTCTGTCTGCATTTCATATTTTGAGGGCTTTTAAAAAATTTTATTTTTAAATAAAAAATTAAGAGGTGGTGGATAATGCAGATAGCACAATTAGGAGGAAATCAGGTCCCACCTGGCCATCATCTGACTCATTATAAACGGCAGCTATAGAATTTAGAAAATTGTGTTATAAATCATGATGTCATTTCCAGGTAATCACATTCGAGCAATATGTCCCGCGAGAGAGAAGAGGGGCCTGTCACAGCAGCTGGGTCCTGGGTAGGGCTGGGGACGAGGTGGAGCAGATCAGAATTGTACAGGGAAATATATCTGCAGGGTGTAATTCTTGGTCTTATTCCTCACTGGCAGAAGGAAAGTCCTTTGAAACTGAAATACTGTCTTATGTATGTACAAAGCAAGTTTGCTGAAATTAAAATAACCAACTACGGCAGTTGTTAATCTTGATATGTTTTCTTTTTCTTCTTTACTGGCAGTACAGGGTTTGAACTCAGTGCCTTGTGCTTGCTAGACTAGTGCTCTACCACTTGAGTCAGGCATCCCACCCACTTGGTACGCTTTCTAATTACAAAATAAATTCAAGACTGATAAATAAGAGGCATTACCATACAAAAGAAAGAGTAGTGAAATTGACCTGTTCCTGACATTCTGCCACTAATGAATTAGTGGTGACCTCCTATATTTCTTTATTGAATAGCTATTCTTGGAGTGTATATTATACATCAGACATTTTCTAGGTTCAGGGATAATGCCAAGAGTAGCAAACAGCATCCTTGCTTCCTGGAGCTGATAGTTTGGTAGGAAAGCCATACGTTAAATACAGATAATCACACAAATGACACCATGACAGTTATGCTAAGTGCTGGGAACAAGAAATACGGAGCTCTTAATGTAGTAAAATTGGAATCGTATTTCCTGCTCTTCAAGACTTTGATACATAAAAAGCACAACGAGCGGGAGTAGTATTGTTGGAAGTATTATTAGTGTTGTTAGAGTGTCATTCCAAATGAAAACATGATTAGGCAAGACAGAGCAAGGTGCGGGCCGTGGGGTGAGTTAAGAAATGGGGTAAATTCCAATGAAGGTGTTGTAGGCATGAGGGTGAATAAATATAGCCCTTCCAAGGTATTCATGCTACTCTCAGCGGGTCAGGATGTTTTCTTTTCCTATCATCTGCTGGTTTTGGGCTGAGTCTTACTGTGGTTAAAGCAATGTTACTGGAAGGTTGAGGGGTAAAGGCTACTGCAGGAAGGTGGTGTTTTGTGAGTAAACATCTGAAAACTACCTTAATGTTAAGTTCTTCAGTGTTCTGGGACAACACTACAGAGTTCCATATATGTACACACAGAGATGCATGTGTGCATCTTTCTCTGTGTGTGCTTATGCATGTATGTGCATATGTTGTGTGGCTAATTATGCCTTTCTTTACAAGACCATGGAATTTAACTTGTACTTACAGGAAAGCATCTCCCTAGCTCTTTACCCTGAAGTTAGAATTCAGGCCATCTTAAATCACAAAAGAGATATTCTTGAAAGAGTTCCTCCACAGGCAGTAGCCTCTATGAACCCTCTGGTTGCTTTCTAGAACATCGTTCGGTATGTGTTACCTGCACTTTCTTGGTGTAGCAGGAGGAGGAAATGGCACCCCAGATGCCCTCTAAGATGTGGAGTGAATTACCCCCCACTCCCTGCCTCAGACAGTCACAGAGACTCCTGGCTGACAAATGGCGGCCTTCCTGGCATGTTCTGGAAATGTCTGTCTCAGGTCAAGGAAAAGCTGGATGGAGGAGAACTGAATTCTCTGCTCAAATGACTGGGGAAGGCAGACTGGATATTCAATCATGGCTTCCTTAGACATCATATCTGGGATTTGCTATGGGATTCAGTATAGGACTTTTATCTGGAATTTGGTGTTGTTCTTCAGAGGAAGAGGCTGTGAGGTGGGTCCAGTTCTGCCCATTTTATAGAAGGCAGCACATGTGAATGGCCCAGCCTGGTCTTGAACTTGACTTTGATTGTGAAGTGGCTCTCCTGACTGAACACTGCTGTTGCCTCGTGTTCCTTCATGTTCACACAGATGACACACTTACTTGTCTCCCCTTTCCACTGTAGTTCTAGAGTCAGGTGTTGAGCCTGACCCTGGATTAGGTGGATTAGGATCCCTTGATTGGCAGGTGACAGAAAGGAGGCTAAAATCAGTGCAAGCCAAATGGCGTGCAGCATTGGTTTGTGCGGGCAAACGTGGCACACGCAACAAATGGATGATGTCACTAAGAGTAGATTTCTTTCTGACCGTCCCTGTGTTTCCTTGCCTTGGCGTCTTTCCCAGGGAGACTTTCTCCATGGGGAGGCAATTAGAGCAAGCAGCAAGCCAGACTACTGAGCCCAGAAACAAGAGGCTTGTCTCCTTCAAGTTGTTGTAACTGAAGCCCTAGGGGTGACTGATGAGCTGTGTTTGGGTCAAAGGCCCACTTATGAAGTAATTACTGAGCTAGATGTGTTGTCCTCCACTCTGGAGCTGGAGCTTGGGGGAGTCAGTCTCACCTGGACAGACTCCACCCACTGATGATGGGGAAGTAATAATTCCTGGAGCAATGTTTGGGGTATAAATGGGGGAATGCAAAGAACTATTCTACCAATAGTTGTCAAATACAAGAGTGAAAGAAGGACTGATATATACCTGCTTTGATCTAAAGAACCATCACAGGTACAGAAGTCTGAAAATAAGACATCACAAAAATGAGTTCGGCCCATAAGTCCGCAGTGCATGCTTGTTGAATGAATCCTAGAAACACATGAATTAATTTGGCAAGGGAAGCCAGAATGCATTCAGTACAGGAGAATAGCGAATGCATGCTTTCTTTCAGGGTAATGAGGGTTTGAAGACTTGCCTAGAATGTCATCTGGTTTTCAGTTGTCCTGCACCTCTCAGATTTGGGGCAAATGGGAAGACTGGGTTCCCAACGAAGGACTTGGATTTTCCATGCAAATTTCCAATGAGACCCCTGTGACAACAGGAACAAATGTTGACCCCAGAGGGTTCCTGAGAGAAGAGAATCAGGTGGAATTTCTTGTGTTTTTATCTTGAAGGTTTATGCAGAGTTTAGATTCTGCTTTACGATGTGTGCATACACCTTACCATAATGGATTCCTGTGTAAAGTTAATTACCATGGAGGAAAAAAAAGGAAAGTGAAATTAGCAATGCTTTCTGCTGGTCTTCTTCGTGAAACAGAAAGATGCTGTTCAATCAAATCTTATCCATCTTGCAAAATTAAGTTGAACTGAGGAGAGCCAATACCACAAGTCAATTTAATGGTCCTTGTAGTTCCTTTGGTCTTTGTTTTCTTGAATTTTTTTTTCAGATACGCATTAGTAGAAGCTTCATAATTACTTAGACAAAGAAGCTTACAATATTGCTACAGGTGATGTGGAGATGAAACATTCTTAGACTCCTTTTGAGGATCTTTGTCTTCTTGTTAAAAGCAAGGTTGTTATCTACAGTGTCTCTGGTCCACTGATCTCTGTCTCTGTCCCTAATCCTCTGTCCTTTTTGCTTTTTTCACTTTATTTTTCAAATAGAGTCTTGTGTTTTTCTTTGACTATGATCCTCCTACTTATTGCTCCCATGTAGTAGGGGTCTCAGGGGTAAACCACCACATCTGGCTTACTGGGTGCGATGGGATTTGCTAAGGTTTTGCCCAGGATGGCTTCAAACTATAGTCTTCCTGAGCTCTTCCTCCCAAGTAGCTGGGATTACAGCATATGATGCCACGCTCAGCTTTCTCTCCCTCTATCTTTAAGGAAATATGCTCAAAGACTTTTCAGTGTGAGAGGAATACTGATGAGCATGTTTTTAATTTGGCACCAATCCCTTATTTTTTTTATCATGTGAATGAGCTAATCAACACCCCAGAAAATTCATAGGCCACATGGTTTCTGATTTTCATCCAGATCTCAAACATTATTTTATATTTTGGCAACTAATTTGTTTTGTGTGGCAAAAGCACTCAACATATTTTTAACCTTTCAGTTGTTGTTTGAGTATAAAGTCTGTCAAAGTAGCCAGCTCGGTGAGTCATGACATCACTAACATGAGATGTGGAGTCACCAGTTTGTCTAGATATTTTTTGTGAGTGTAGCCTTCTCTCTCTTTATGAAGAACAACATGAATTCAACTCTATGTTTGAAAGCCTGAGAGTGCTAGCCTCTCGTGGGGGCATGGCAGGTTTGCTGTGGGAGAGAAACATGCATTGTTTTTGTCAGTGGTGGGCCTTGAACTCATGGCCTGGGTGCTGTCCCTGAGCACTTTTACTCAAGGCTAGCACTCTACCACTTGAGCCACAGCTCCACTTCTGGTTTTCTGGTGGTTCATGGGAGATAAGAGTCTCATAGGTTTTCCTGCCTGGGTTGGCTTTGAATTGCGATCCTCAATTCTCAGCCTCCTAAAGGGAGCTAGGATTACAGGTGTGAGCCATCAGCACCCAGCTGAGAAACATGCATTTATTTAAGCAGTTCTTCCTGGCCTGAGGTCTTCTGTTTAATCTCTCTGTCACTTTCCTCCTGTCTCTTGGTGGATTGAGGTGGGCAGGGGTAAATTGCTTTACTACTGTTTTGAGATGAGGACCAGGTGGTCTGTCTGCTGCCTTGAAAGCCTTTTGGATAGCATGTTAGCTGTTTTCAGTGTTTCCTTCCAACCTCTGCTTCTGGTCCCCCACCCCTCTTTCTGTGTTTATTCTATGCCTTCATGACCATGAAAGTCCGGCATTCTATTGTTTCCACTGAAATAGAATTGGCTACACCTCCAGTTTAGGACTTCCACAGATGTTTTTTCGCTTGTTATGTGAGAGCTCTCCCTCAGAAGAAGTTCTAGGTCCAGTCTGGGAGAGAGCTTTGAGCAGTGTTCATTTTGGGGAGCTTTGCATTGTGTTGCTCCTAGCCAGTAAGGGTCCCATTTTGGTTTCACAAGATGCTGGCAGTGTTCGTTTTGCCTTTGCTTGATTGGTGGTAGAAAGTGCCCAGCTATGATGTGTGTTTTCACCCCAGTGTCATCTATGGGAACCTCATTGGCATCGACGTGCATACCGACTTGTGTCTACAGAAATGGCCTCTGCTTTGGATCGACTCTTGCTATTTGCTGCGAACTCATTGTCCCTGCGAAGGGAATCCTGTTCATATCAGCTCACTATGGGAACTGAGACACTGTGAATGTCAAGTCTGTCTCAATCTTTAATACTTCCAGGTTGTTTCCATTACAATGAGCACTGATTAATTTTGAGATAGTCTTGCTTCCTTCCCAGCCTGAACCATGACCCACCTATTCTAGGCTTCTTGTCTGAGCGGAGATGACAGGCATGTGCTATCATGTGCAGATTTTTTTTCTCATGATATGAGGTCTTCAGTATATGTCCAGGTTGATCTTGAACCTCATTCTTCCCCATCTTAGCACCCCCAAGTAGTTCTGATTATAGAACAGATGTGTGAGCCACCAACACCTGGCTGTTATTAACTTTAATTATTCTCTTACACATGTGTATGGTTTTAAAACCTCTATGTCTCATTTCCTGTTTGAAATGGCTTTCTCAGTTGTAAATGTAAATTCTGAATCATTACACTTTAGCCAAGTAAATAAGTAATTATCATGGAAGTCCACGAAAACCTCATGATTTTGGCTACTTTTGCGCTGTGGTGAATTGATTTGAGAGGCATGTGTTGGCAAACAGAACTTTTGACTGAGAGCAATTCTGCAAAGAGTTGAACCAATGGCGTTTTATGGAGTCACAGCAAACTGAAGTAGACAAAATGCACTAGACGGTAACAGGACAAACACAAGATTTAAAAAATGCTCCCAGGGACTGTTAGGTCCTTTGCTGTCACAGATTTCTTCTATGGGGCAGATGAGAGGAAGATGCTAGCTTTAGCGATTTGTTGCATAACACAGTCTCATTAAACAAGTGGGTGGCTCTCACTTTGAGATACTATAGCTGTGATTTGCAGAAAGGACTCCATTTTTTAAGACTTTTAGCTTCCGGGGATGGGGAGAAGAAACAACAACAACAAAAAATCCAAAACTAATTACAGATATTCACTAGTCTCAGTGAGCATGACAAGTAAGCTTAAGAGACGGAAATCTAAAGTGGACTCCACTCTTCTTCCTCTAGATGATAATTGAAGCAACTTCCCAAGTAACTGACCTTCAGATTTGGGCCTGTGCAAATGAGGGGAACAAGGGGAGATGCCAGACCAAATAAACAACAGCCAGCTAAGTCCCCTCCAAAACCAAACCAAACCCAACAAATAACAACTAAAAACTCTGCAAAATAAAGTAAAACCAAAACCTAAAAAACAAACAAAAAATAACAACAAAGACCTCAATGGCCTGGAGGTCTTGTCTGTTACACTTGTGAGCCACAGACACTCGCTTCAGTCATTGAAAAATGTTATCCATTCACATTCCTAATTTCCTCAAAATTTTCACTGTACAGAAGTTCCAAAATGTCACCCTATGCAAGTTGCTTTTAAGCCAGTTGATACTAGAGGAATGTTCTAAAAATGGTAGTACTCTACCACTTGAGCCACCACTCTACTTTGTGGCTTTTTTGGTGGTTACTTGGAAATAGGAAAATCTCTGTTTTTCCTGCTTTGGCTGGCTTTGAACCACAGTCCTCAGATCTCAGCCTCCTGAGTAGCTAAGATTACAGGCCTGAGCCACCAAGTGCCCAGCTCACTGATGATTTTGTTTTTCAGATGTTCCCAGTGAAGCCACTCTTCCTGGAAATAGGAAAAGGCACCAATTGTCTGCTGAAGTTGTGAATCTTGAAATATTATCGTCGATTATTTATGTCTCTATTTTGGATCATAACCTTAAGTTTGTCAGCAAAACAGAAAGGGAACTAGAACAAGTCCTTGTTTTCTACAAGGCAGTGTTTTTCTGCTTCCTGGGGAGAGCATTTGTAGTGGTCTCTCTTACATTCAGGAATGAAAAGCTGTTCTGGAGACTGCTAGAAGAACGTAGAAGCATCTAGGCAGAACTGAGTCCTATGTACAGAGCCAGAGACCAAGGAAAGATCAACTCTGGCTACAAACCATCCTGTGTGTTATTCTGACATCATTCGGGGGATGACACAGGGGTGTCCCAGTGGGCTACTCTAAAGGCTTTGGCTGCTCATGGAGAAGGTTAGCTTGCAAATCCGAGCCTTGACCTTTATAAAGGAGGAATCTGTTTGACATTTATGTTTGGCATGATAGTCGTCTCAATTTGTGTTTCCTTTTAAAAATAGTTCAGAGTTCTGCTGGATCGCGTCCATCGAATTACTAAAAATTGTGAAAAATTGGACCTGTGCAGGTCAGACTCAACCTTGACATTAATGGGAGACAGGACGTGTATACTGGGCTTAGTCATCAGAAGCTCTTCAGCTGTGTGTACCTGTGTGTGAGAGTGAGTAGCACCAGATGTTGAATGAGAACAGGAGTCTGAGTGAACGTCGTGGAATTGCACATGATGTCATGGTTTGTTTTCCTCTCACATGGGTAGAACCCGTTCCAAAGCCACATCTCCGAGTTTTGAGTTTGGAAATGAGGTCAGGGTCCTGGAGATGATTTGGAACGATCACTAATTTGGATGATGTCATTGTTTTCAATGGTTCCAGAAAGGCTAGAGTAATGCTTTACTATTGTGCACCTGTGAAAAGTGGGAGGGAAATTGCATCCACCTGAGCAGAAAGGAAGGCAGATGACTTACCTTCCAGCACAATGAAACTCTTTTGTATGCTCAGAATCTGCAAGTTCCAGTGTTAAGTAGAGGCCAACAGAAAGTTGCTTTGACTCAGGATATTGAACTATATTTTGAGCCCAAGTTGAACTATTTCTGTCAAAAATATCACCCAAAGAACCAATATCATATTTTGTGAAAGTATAAAACTGGAATAAAGCCAGGATGTGGAAGCCATCTCAGATTTCAATCCTGGATGCAATTACTTTTCTATTAGATTCATGTCTCTGGCTGTGATCGGCTAATTACAAACTCTTGCTGTATATTTATTAAAGGAGGGTCTCAGCAGAACAATTTATTTTGATTTGGTCTTAAAAAAATAACGGTCTGTGTTTAAAAGAATTAAAATACATTTCCTCAGAAATACAGATCAGAATTGTCTACTTTCAGCAGACAGTTTCAGCAACATAAATATGAATTAGTGAGAATTGATTCTAATTGTTTTATTTTGTAGTGGATAAACAGAATCATATACCTTTTCAGTCCAATAGCTGAAAATAAAGCCATCTTTCCTGTTATTTATGAGTCACATTTATTCTCTGGAGTACCTTTGCCTAATGAGTGAACATCAGCTGTATACCTATAAGACTAATTGTTCTTATGGAAATAATTACTGACTTATAATTACTGACTTTTCTGAGGTGGAAAGATCTGTTCTTCATTTCTTTTGTGCTTTGCTGAAATCAGGTTGGAAAATTCAGTTGGTGAGAATATCATGAATGATACTGAAGCACACATTGCTCCAAATAGCCATTTAATTAAATTCAAGTAATGTACAGACTAAAGGCAGAATACTTGAGATGAGTAACATTTTTAGAAAGATAGGACAAATAAAACAAAAACAAACTTAAGGTATCACTAGATGACTATTACTTGAGATTATAATCACTATAAAATGCTGAGATTAGAACTCCAAGGAATCTAGAGCCAGTCAAATGACTCATGATGGGGCTAGGTCTTGATTTGAGGCTGTTTGTGATGGGCAGTACTTTGAAGGAGTTGAAGGAAAAGGTGAACCCATTGAGAGGTTGGTAAAAACGGCACTGTGTGAGGCAATCATAAAGAAATAGTCTTCATAATTGTAAAGAATAGCAACTTCCTGGTTCAACCAAAAGAGTAACTTGTACTTGTCAAGGCTGACAAGGTCTTGAAGGACAGGAAGGTCTGAAGGGCTGATTCAGGTGGACCGAAAGATACTAGGCGAGACACGACCATAACATGCAGTGTTGCAGTCCTGGTTGGTGTCTGGCTCGGGAAAACATTTTCCAAAGGGCATTATCATTTTTATTATATAGGTTGTACTTGTGATATTAGTTGGGCTAATTAATCTGTGTACTTCATAAATGTATTGTGATTGTGCAGTTGTTCCTTAGGACACTGTGACAAAATACCACCTTCTAGGGGGCTCAAAACACACCATCACATAGTGCTGAGGGCTGTCCATCTGACATCAGGGTGTTGGTGGGGCTATGTTGGAAAATCTCTCCTTCCTTATCTCTTCCCACCTTCTGGCCATCTTTGTGGTTCCTTGGCTGTCAATTGCATCGCTCCTTTTTCTCTCATGTTACATGATCTTCTATGTGTCTTTGTCATCACATGGCTATAGAAGGACATCATCCTAATTAATTGCCCTGCAAAGATCCCGTTGCTAAATAAGGTCACATTCTGAGGTGCCAGGTGAACAGGAAGTATTTTGGAGGAAGGAAACACTATTGAACCCAGCCCAGAACAAATATGAGACTCTACAGTTTTTAAGAGATGGAGGCTGAAATGTTTAGGGCCATAGAATTATGGATGTTTGGAACACTGTCAATGACACTGAAATAATCATGAAGTTATGTGTAGGTTTATGGAGGAGATAAACATCCAATGTGAAGGATGTTAGCAGTTGATGTATTTCACCAAAGGGCATAAAGGTTGTATAAACGTGGCAACGTTTCAATAGCTTTTAAGTTTTTCCGAATATAAACAGTCCTCCAAAAGCCAAAGAAGTCAGGCACCCATGGCTGATGCCTGTAATCTCAAGAGATTGAGATCCAGAGGGTTGCAGTCTAGGCTAGCCTGTGAAGAAAACTCATGAGACTCCCATCTGTAACAAGCAAAAAGCCAGAAGGGAAGTGGGGCTCAAGTAGTAGAATGCCAGCTGAACATGCAGGCTGAGCAAGCCTGAGGTTTTGAGTTCCAACTCTGATTTCAGAGAAGATAAACAAGAGTCTTTCAGACTTCCTGGGCTGACTTGGAACTGTGGTCCTCAGATCTCAACCTCCTGAACAGCTAGAATTCCAGGTGTGGGACACCAGTGCCCTAACTTGGAGATGGGTTTTGGTGGTGAGAGTTTTCAAGTGGCCCTGAAGTCTACCCTATCTTTATTCTTCTCCTTTGGAAAAGATGCATATTTTAAGTGGTTTAAACAGATTTGAGTCAGGATTTCACTTTTCTGCTGCTGAAAACGTCCTACCTGGATGAGTATGTACTCTGGCATAGCTTTGTGGGTTACTAGCCAGGTTAAAGTCAGTATTAGCTGGGGAAATGTCAGTGTATTACGTTTCTTTGAAATCAACACAACGTCTGCTTTGGTATTTTCATATTTTATGTACACTTACAAAAGCAGATTAAAAAGGTTTTTTTTTTTCTATTTAAAAGGCACTTTTCAAGTTAAACGTCTGGCATTCTGCCCAACATTTTAATAATAATTAGCTGACCTAATTGTTCCTTTCATGATCCCAGGTTAAAACTGCATTTCTCAGAGCAAGTAAAAAAATCAAAAATTTTCTGCTCTCCTGACCTTTTATTTTATTTTTGCCAGTTCTTGGGTGTAAACTTATTCTTGGGTTTGAACTCAGAACTTTACGCTTGCTAGGCAGGTGCTCTAATGTTGGAGCCAGGCTTTCAACCCTTTTCTGCAGAGATTTACATACAAGTCAGCCTGAACCTTGATCCTCCTATTTATCTTCTCTATCCTGGGATGACAGGCACAAAGCACCATACCCATCTTATTTACGTGAGATGAGGCTTTGTGAAGTTGATGCCTTGGTGTTCTTGGAATGGTGATTCTCCTGACTTCAGCTTGTCACAGGCTGAGATGACAGCTGTGAACCACTGCTCCCAGCTCCCTCCTGACTTTTTATTCCAGAAAGAAGTAGCTCTGAGCAAGCCTATGGGTTTCTTCCTGCATAGTTCTAATTTTTGCAACTTTATGTGTTGTTACTACTGCATGTAAGAGACATATATTCTGCAGGCCTTGTTCAAAGCATGTATTTTTCAAAGCATGTATTTTTATATAGCAGTACTTGGCAGGCTATAAAATGCAATGCATTTTGCATTTTCCGAGGTAAATAAAACAGGGCGATACTAGAATATGGGGTAGCTCTATGCAGAGAGGCGTTCCAGCCCAGGGTGACCATTGAGAGAAATAGGATTCTCTCCAAGCAGATGGCTCTGGTTCTGCTGAGCCCTGCAGAGGGCCAAGGGGGACTTGTTTGTGCACAGAGCCTGGGTCCAGTGGCAGGGGAGTCAGATTGTAAAGTTATTCCCATGGGGCTTATACTCTTTTTGCCCAGCCTTGCTCCTCCAACACGAACAAAACAGCCACGTGGTTCCTTCGTTTCTTTAAACTGAATGAACACTGTCGTAAAAGACCTCTATGGGACAGGATGATGTGATGTAGAAAGAATGTTGGAAGGAAATACAAAACTATGTGTTGCGTTAGAGAACTTTCTGCTAATGTTTGCCTTAGTGGAAGATCCTCTGATATATCAGTTATTTGTAGTCAAAGGCATGGTCTCCATAGTTGTGGAAATCCCTGCTGGGCTTCTGCCAGAACTCTTTGTTTGTTAGGGCAGATGCACACGCACTCCAGGCATTAAGGGAATATTAAGAGAAATCTGAGATCGAGGATCCAGAGGGCTAGGCTAGCAAAGTAGGGAGCTAAAGGATTTCCTCTAATTCAGAACTAAACAGGGCTGGGCCTGTAGCAAGTGATTCTGTATCTATATTTAAAGGTTGTCAGGTGAACATGGTCTACCACCTGTTTTTCTCTCATATTTAAGGCTTCCCTTCTGTATCTTGTCCTCTCTTCTAGTATCTCCTCAATTCAGCCTTATGGCCCAGTTTGTCTTTGTGTCCTAAGCCAGGATCATTGTGGCTGTCCTGGTTCTAGATTCTAGTGGCTACAAGGAGTGATTAGGTGGGACAGAATGTAGTTTCTAGTCATCTAAGGTAGCCTCCTTCAGCCAGGGCTAAAGTCATAATTGACAAGGCTAGGGCAAACACATTTTTCAAAAGTACTTTGGTTGTTAACTCTGTAGTAACATGGGTATTTTAAGAGAGATGATAGATGGCATAGGTGACTCCTGATTTTATGTAACAAATGTTACACTTAAGCCTTTCTTGTTCTAACAACGCTGGGATTTGAACGTAGGACTTTGTGCTTGCAAGGTAGGTCCTCTCCTACTAGACACACACACACCCCAGCTCATTTTCTTGTTTTACTTATTTTTTAGAGAGTCATACCTTTTCCCCAGGTCTGGCCTCAAACCTTGATCTTCTTATCCATAGTTTCTTGTGCAGCTGGAACTATTACTGTTGTGTACTATCATACTTGGTTCAGGTAGAAGCTTGCTAACTTTTTGCCCAGGATTGCTTGATGGAAACCTTTCTGATCTCTGCCCTGAGAAGGTGGGATTACAGGTAGATTTCACCTGACCCCTGCATTTACACTCTTACTATTGGAGTCACTTGTCTTTGTCTTCAAGAATTTATAACCAAAGGAATATATAGAAAGGAAGATCCTTCCTTTGATAGAGGGGAAGTAGGCCAAAAGAGCTTTGACTGAGCAGCTTGGAGTTGTCAGGAGCTGAGCAGCCTTCCCATGAGAAGAGCAGATAGATCAGGGTGTGGGTGTGTGCCACATTTTAAATCTTTGACTTAAACTGATTGGTAACAGCTTTCACTGGAAGAACCTAAGACAATGAGCCTAAATGGTTCACTTTGTTCAGTTCATTTATGGATTGTGTAGGAGGCCAAGTTCATGCAAACAAATAACACTAATTCTGGGGCCTTTAGAAGGCGGGCACTGAGCCAAGAACCCACCCCACCACCCCCATTACTCCTCAGGACAGCCTTCTGAGGACAGCTACACTCATTATCTCTATTTTACAGCTGGAGAAATTCATCTTTGGAGAAGCGAAGACTCACAGAGTTGGCGGCCCAGCTGCAAATTTGAATGTGGGTTTATGCTTAGTCTAGACACTAGGTCTTTCTCTGCTAGTATTACCCCTCACCCTACTGCCATCCTTCCCAACCCAGGCAGCTGTGACTTAGTAACATCAATTCCCTGTGCCACACTGGGGTCCACTGTAGTGGTTTCGGATGGGAATCTAGGGTCACATGTGGTACATGCTTACAATTCCAGATACTCAGGAGGTGGAGGTAGGAAGATCAATCTGAATCTGGCTCAAGCGAAAGTAGGAAATTCTGTCTGGAAAAAAACTAAAGCAGAAAGAGTTGTGGCTGTGGCACAAGGGGTAGAGAATCTTTCTGGCCAGCACAAGGCCCTCAGTTCAAATCCTAGTCTCATAAAAAAAAGGTAGGAATTTACAGTATGGAATGATAGAACTTTTGGAAGAAGAACATGGAGGAGATACTTGAAGACAAACACCAGGGCCTTATAGGATGTTGAATCACTATCTCAAGAGCTTTTGTTGGTGCTCAGTGGTGGCTCTGAAAACAACAGAGTCAGAGGACAGAGAAGGACCCAGAGAACTTGTGATGGCTTCCCCTGGCAGATGGAGCAGACCAACCTTCTCTCTTCCATAAAGCAGCTTAGGGGAATCAGATCCCAAAGAAGACAAGATACTTGCAAACCCAATACTTCCCAATCACCTGTCATTTGGGCATGCATCGGCAAAACGCTTGCAGAAGGTCACTGCTTTTTGTTGTTATTTTTTTTTTTCTGAGGAGAATTTGTGGAGAGGGAATGGCTTTCTTGGAAGAATCTGTGAGGTAGAGGAACAGTGTTCTCATGGTGGTGAGGGTTGGGTTGACCCAGGCTTAATTTAAAGGTTGGCCAGCCTTTTCTATGAACTTAGAAGGAAAACAAGAGGGTAGATCTGCAGTCTTATGCGTCTCCAGTAGTTTGCAAAGAGGTAAAAGAAACTGCTCCAACTCATCTGAGTGGACCCGGGGGAGGCTCTTCTGTTACTATGGCTCCAGAGGGCTTGCAGTCTGATCCCTTAGAGCCTGAAAGGGAATGAGGCAGACGGGAACGGGGGGAGGAATGGTAATAACACATGATACACTTGAATAGAAATTTGATTGTGTTTGGATAAATCCCAAGGTTTTTTGGTTGGTTTTTTTTTTTTTTTTTTGGAAATACACACATAAAGTTGTTATACTTTTCAAATTTATTTGGAAGATTCCTTTTGTCTTCAATCCTGAAATAGCAACAAATAGAATAGTGTCTTTCACCATGAAGGGAGAAAAAAAACCACCATGGGTTGATAGTCCCTTGTTACCCTAGCCAGCTTATTTAGCTCATGGGCAATTCCCAGGGCTAGGATGACTTCATCAATGGATGTGATGTGAAAACAAAAACATCTTTTACTTGTGAGCAAAAAAAAAAAAAAAAAAGAGAAGTGATTATTCTTTTATGTTGATTGTAATATCATTTGTAGTTTTGTGGTATGTGTATGTGTGTATGTGTATTCCTTAAGGATATCTTGCTATATCTTGAGTCTTAACCAGAAACTTTTCTCATGGGATATAATGTATAATGAAGTAAAGCTGGGGCTTTGCTCTTGATTTGTTATAAGTCTACATGATAGATCCATGATAAAAGACATATTTTTTTGTCTTACCCTGTTGTGCCAACAGTATTTCCCCCTTGAAATTTTCCAGTCAATATTGCAAAATTTTAAAGAGAGTAGTCTTGTAGGTCGAATGCAAATCAGTGTGTAGAATTTAGGTTCAGCAGGATTCATTGTATCCCTTCTTATAATCCTCTGTACTGCACTGAATTAAAAGAAAAGAAATTAAACAGAAAAAAACAAACATGCATTTACCCATTTGCTGCTATTTGTACCAATTATAACTGGAATAAATTTCTCCCTGAAAAGATATGTAAATTGTAAACGAGTCTAAGATCTAGTCCTTTTCTCTCTTACAAGCTTATGGTCTGCTGTGGCATAGTCTCTCTTGATTAAAAACAGTTTAATTTTGGTTAAGAAAAAAGCCTCACAGAAAATTTACCATCTCAATCATCATAAGATGTATAATTCAGTACAGGTATAAATGGTCACATTATTGTACAATAAGTAGGCTCATCTCTTACTTTCATATATAAAAAGGAATGGGTATGTTTACCAGAAGGAAGTGGGGAGCGAAGCAGGATCAGGAAGAGACTGACACCATCCAAGAGGGTTCATTTCTCAAAAGTACAGCCTCTGGAGCCAGACAGATGAATGTGAGACCTATGGACCATGTCACTCATGTATACTGTGCTTACAGAGGGCAATGTGAATCTTGCTTCTGATGGTTCCCCAGGTCCTGAGTGAAGCAACATCCATATGATTGCCATGTAGTTTATTTGATTTGTTGCCAAGAGCCAGGCCTTGTGTCTCCTCAGTCTTCTAAGAAACATTTGGTTCTGTTAGTGATGGATATTATAATGGCCCAGTCAGCCATCCCAAATAGAACTTTGGTTCTGCTTAATAAATATATACACACATGCATGCGCACACATGTGTATGCATATACATACAAACATGTCTATATACATGTGCATATGCATATATGTCTGTAGATATGTATGTACATCTGTATATATCTATATCTATATCTATATCTATATGTAGATATCAAATTTAAAACAAAGTCTCAAATGATTTATCTTGAAAGCTCTGTCATAATAAAATCATAAAATTGCTAAGTAATCTAGTTTTATTGGGCTGTTGCTTTCAGTAGGGTATTTTCATTACAAAAATTGCTGTTTTTTTCCCCCAAAACGTTAGACGTTTCCTACAGAACAGAACCAAGAGATTCTACAAATTTATATAATGAACAGAAGTTGAGAGAATAAGACTAATTTCTTTCATGAATGTGGTGTTGGGGTTGGTGTTCAGGGGCTTGTTCATACTAGGCATACATACCACTCACCAGCCACATCCATTTCTAATTTTCAGGAGCAGGTGTTTTTATCCTTGTCTCTGATGAGAGGGACCCTTCTGTGGAATGCCCCTGGGTGAAACGTGATCTCGGTCATACTTGAGGGCGACATCCATGTGTTACTATACTGACAACTGCACAGCAGCCTTCCCTGCCTTGTAGGGTGGGCTGTGATCCCCACCAACAGCAAACCCGAGCCAGTTGTGTGGTATTTAGAGACTCTGCTCCACCTTACTTACGCAGGCTTCCCAGAAGTTCTTCATTCTAACAGTTGCCTAGTTTCAACAGCTGGTGATGAAAACTGTGCTGATGCTGTCTTCTTTTTGAAGACTCACTCATTTCCACTTTTATCCTTGTTTACTACAGACACTGATCCCTGAGTCATTTCTTGGTTTCCTCCCCCTAGTCTCTCTATCCATTCTTAAAGGTGGTGTATCTTGGCCACTGTCTCTTCTTTTACACTCATAGCTAATAGTATATATATATATATATATATATATATATATATATATATATATATGTATATGTGTGTGCCTATGACATCTGAGTTCCAGGAGCCACAAAACAATTTGTAGTCACTAAAGACACTTACATTTTCACATATCACTGGGAGAGAGCCAGGGAGGGGGTGACATTGTCCAAAAAGAAATGTACTCAACCTGATTTATATGTCTATAACCCCTCTGTACATCACATAATAACAATAAAATTACTTACAAAGAAAATTTACATATCCACACTGTTGTTGGAAATGTAAATTAGAACAACCTTTATGGAAGGCCGTATGGAGGTTCCTTAAGAAAAACTTAAAATGAGTGGATGAGTAGAAATTGCCATTTTAATTGCAGCACTGTTCATAGTGGCTGAGGTAGGAAATCAATCAAAATGTCCACTGACAGAGGAAGAGATGAAGAATGAGAAGATGTAACGCATCATTTTATCTAGCCATAAAAAGACTGAAATTCTATCACTTGTGGCCACATGGGTGGCATTGGACGATATTATATTAAGTGAAATCAGCTAGACACAGAAAGACAAGATGCCATATGTTCTCATTCATTTATAGAAACTTGAAAGCTGATGTGACAGATACAGAGAACTGAGCAGAAGTCATGAGAGGTGGATTGTGAGAAAGTGGGTGATGGTTACCAAAGCATAGTCAAAAAGAGGAGTCTGGTTCTGATATTCTGTAGTAGAGCAGGACAACTATGGTCTACCAGAATTACCTTTCTACTTCCCAACAGCCAGAGAAGAAGCATTGGAGAACACTTAGAACACATAGAGGTGGTAATAGGTGAGGGGCTAGAAATGCTAATTAAGCCTGACTTAATTGTGACACATTGCATGCATGTATCAAATTGTAACACTGTACCCTATAAATAAGCATAACTTTATGTTATGCACTGTGAGTTTGCACTGTGTCCACATGCAAAAAAAGCAAACAAATATACCTTAACGCATTTCAGATGGAACACATACAAATATTTGTATGACATGAGCTTCGGGGTATCTACATGTAGTTGGACACAAAGTACAATGCATTCTATTTTCTGAGGATCATAAAACAGAAAGTTCAGAAATTTTAGAATTAAAATTTTATAGACTGGAACTAAAGCGATGATGTTTAATGAGGAACTAACTTTTGTGAAAAGCTTTCCTATATCCAATTGAGATCTTACCACACCCATTTTTTCCCCTTCTCTCCCCTGGAACAGAATCTAGAAGGGATGTTCTTGTCTGTGTTCCTCATCTCTAGGAAGACAGATGTCTAAACACCATTCTTGACTTGTCTGCTATTCAACATCTGTAATTACATAATAATCTGTAATTATATAATAACACATGGCACCTTTTGCTTGATTTAGTTATCCTTCCCCTCCTTGACTATGATGAGTGTCACTTTTGCAACACCACTCTAGAGTGTCACGATGTCCCCAAGCCCTCTCAGCTCTTGGGAATCCAGTGGCTCTCTTTGGAGGTAGCCACCAACCATGTCATCGTGGCCGACTTTGACCCCTTCAGTTGTCCAGTCCTGCTCTTGTCACTTTCACTGCCTTTATGGAACAGTGAAGATTCGTATTATTTGTGAATATTTCCGTTGGATTTACATTCATTTTTTTGGCTAATTACCTCATCTGGCAGCAGCCAAGCAGAGATTGATGAAGCTGATGAGCTGATGGGCAGAAGGGCCTTAGTGTAGACAGGGCTGTTTCTGGGGGAAGTCATCTCAATACTCAGTGTGTAGGCACTGTGGCTTACTCATCCACCCACTGAGTATAGCATAGGCTTTATCTGACATTTACATGACAAGGGTCCTTTGTACTCCACCTTTGAGCCATCCTTTAGACTTTTAAGTGTGTGTGTGTGTGTGTGTGTGTGTGTGTGTGTGTGTGTGTGTGTGTGTGTGTGTGTGTGTGTGTGTGTGTGTGTATTACTTCAGTAATTGTAAAGATTCTTTAAAAGCAGAGAACAAGGAAACTCACCCCTGAGTTTGCTAACTGATCTCATGGGGAAATGTCCCAACATCTCTGTGCTTATAGAATCACTCTTAGGATTTGAACAGTGTCTTTATCCCTCCCCCCCCCCCATTTTATTGGATTTGTCATTTTAGTAGTAATTACATTCAGATGTAATGCTGTTTACTGTTTTCTTAATTAGTGGCTCCTACACTCAGTCATGGCTGGCTAGTAGTAACAATCCAGTAGCAGTAACACAACTGAGTGCTCACTAGATAGATTCCAGCCCTGTGTTTCACGCTGTTTGCATATTCCAGTGTATGGATTGACTGAGCGTGTCAACTATCACTGAGAAAGATCATGAATTAAGCTGCAGTGGTCCATTTTCTATCCATCTTGATTCTTAGAGCATGCTTATGTGGTACTCCATGAATGGCACCAATTGTTAAGCTGGCTTTATGGAAATGTGTGGTTCAGAGCCTAAGAAGTTAGCCATGATTGGAAAACGCATATAAATTGGGAGATGCTTGCTATGCTTCCTATTCTAAAGGAAACAGAATTAGAGTATGACTTCCATTAGCTTTCCATTTCGGTTTAAGTCCTATCATAGTTGGTGCAGGAGAGTAGTCTTTTGAAACAAGCTTCAAAGTATGTTCATCCTTTCTAATCCTCAAGAGACAATCAGCTTTTAGGAACTCCTGTGATTTTTTTTTCTATGCTTAAGAATTCAAGGAAAATATTTCTTATTTATATACGATAACAATTAAAGTCCTGAATGTATTTCTCTTCTATAAAATTCAACTAAGAATACTATGGTGATTTTCTAGTTATCATGACACTAAGTGTTGGCTTATCCAGGCTTATACAAATTGTCATTTACATGGTGATATTACAAGAAATCTCTGTGGCTTTGAAAACCCTACTGTAGCAGGTTTGATTTTGCTTAGCTAGCTTTCCAGATGCTAATGCATTTGACTAAATACTCCAACATAGCGAAGGTAGAGAATTAAGCCAAACCACAGCTACAATAATGGCTATTTCTGGGTACTAGGGAGATAACTAGGTGCCTGATAACCCACTGGGAAGAACCAGCTCATCTTCACAGTGTTCCAAGTGATCTGCGAAGAAATGTATGTAACCAAGATGATATAGTCAATCTAATGCAAGTAACAAAAAATTAAAACAGTAGGTCTGGTGCGGGTCCACCAAGTTCCAATTTAAGCTTTATTTTTATGATGTGTGGGAATGGATATTGTCTTATCAGTTACTTCACTGAAGATAAAACTTTCCATGCAAACACATTGGCTTGGGAAGTCCCTCTAATTGTCTGGCTCATGGTGAACAGCTGTCTGGGATAACTCTTGCTGGGTTATGAGACTAGTGAAAAGGAGGGGAAATTCCTGAGCATCACAAGAGCTGAGGACATCTCTGTTCTGTTCTTTCCCTTCTGATTGAGGCTCAGTCATTGGAGACTGGATCGATACTCTCAATAACATTCTGACATGATGGCGTGATTTCCCATGAGGCTGCACTAAACCTAAACGAGAGAATTTCAAGATCCTGTTTTGTAGAACTGAGCACCAGTGGCTTTGAGAATAGGATTGTCAGTGAGATTGCCAAGAGAACACAGGTAGCACTGTGTCTGTTGGGACTAGGTTTGACCAACTGTGAGACAAATAGCCTAAAATAATGATGACGGCTTCAAGAAGATTGTTTCTCCCCTCCCCCTTCCCCTTCCCTTTCCCTCCTTCTTCCTCCTTCTCTTCCTGTTCCTCCTCCTCCTCCTCCTTCTTCTTCTCCCTTCTTCCTTCTCCTCTTGTTTTTAGATAAAGTAAATCCAAAGTAGGAAGGTAATCCTCCAGGATCATATGATGGTTTCATCATTCTGTCAGGACCCCAAGATGCTGTCATTCTGCTCTCAATCCTTATGGTTAAGTCTCCACCCCATGGTCCAATGGTGCTACCAGAGCTCCAGTCAGTGTATCTCATTTATATTCTACTTAATTGGAAAGAGGAAGTGACACAATGGAGGATAATTTCCTTCTTCATAAGGATCTGTTTTAGGTTTTGCATATTCCTTTGACTGAAAGTTGGTCATCTGGCTATGCTCAATGCAGCAGAGGCCAGAGCATTAAAAGTCCAGATCTTACTACCATGGAAGAAGAACTACAGGACACTGAGAGAGGAGTAGCAGGAACTGGCATCCATGCTAAATATCACACTATCTGTATGAAAATCAGAGTTTCAAGAACTTGACCAAAAGGTGAGCCATAGATGAGGGTAATTTTTTCTTACCACGAGGAAAATCAGAACATTGGCTACAGAAATTCTTATTAGAAAAGAACAGTTGTTGATTGAAAATGGGCTTTCGGACATTGCCTCTTAGCAGCCTGATGCTTCTTGCACAAGTACATAGGGAACGGTGTGGCCTAGGCACAGGGAAATGGAAAGAAGTAAGTGCCAGCTCTGGGACTAGTGAAGAGGAGGGAGTATACAGCAGCCCATTCAGCTGCCCGCCCACAAAGTCCTTCTCCAGGAAGTTCCAGCCAAGAATTCACATGGTTGGGCTGTCCTTGTTTGCTTTCCTTTTCCTTTTTCTTTTTTCTTTTCTTCATTCATTTCAATGACTATCTCTAGAGGGAAGAAAACTCTGAAGAAGAAAACCTATTGATGGTCTTGGGGAGTTTGTATTTAGAGGGAAACCTTTAAAAGAAAAAAAAAGCTTTTACAGAAACAGCTTCAAATTACATCTGTGTGATTGGGAATGTTAAGAGTTCTGCCTTTTCTCCTCATGAGTCTATGCTTGTATATCCAAGCCAACACCAGTAGAGATGTACCTGCTCAAGGTCAAGCTGATAATTTCACAGAGGTAGGTACTCTGTTTTAATGTCCTTGAATGAAAGCAGAACTCAGAGGAAATTCTTTTCAACTATGAACCATGAAACATCTTTTGGCATGGTTTCTCTTCCATTGGGTGGATGGGGGCAGTCAAAACATATGTAAGGAATGAGAAAAGATGTGGGCCTGATGATCTGCACAAACTGCTTGCGAACCTCAAAGACAAGTGTGTAATAGCTTCATGGGGGACCCCAGAGTTCTCCAGTCCTGTCCAGGAGGAAGATGCTTTCAAACACCTTATGCAACTGCTTCAAATACTACAGTATTCTGAGGTCAGCCATTTTCCTACTAGGTGCTGGCAATTAGGGAAAGCCAGATGAACCAATGTTGACATCATGTAGAATCTTACAGGAAATAAATGGCTAGGATCCTCTAAATTGTTGTCTTGGTTCTAGGAAATGCTGTCATCTGTTGAAAATGACTTTGGTGTTAAAGTATTTGATCATTTAAAGTGGGAGTTACCAGGAAGAAATGATTTGCTCAAGTAACAGAATAATCTAGGTCTTTCTTTCCTTATATTCATCAGGATTTGTGTGAAGTAGACAGTATTACTACTAAGGCATTGTCAGAGGTAGAGATTAAATGGGAATTAAACTCTTGTCCATGTGTTGAGTTATAATTTGACATAGGAACCAGGTGTTACTTGTGCCAGGCATGGTGATTTACACCTGGAATCTCAGCACTAGAGAGGCTTAGAAGGAGAGAAGACTGCAAGTTCAAGGTCAATTTGGACTTCCTGGCGTGTTTGAAACTCTGTCTCGAAAGAAAACAACAACAATAAAAAGATGTGACCGGAGAAGTATAGTTATAAGCATGTCTTCTTCTTCCTTCGTTCTCCTGTTACCCACAGGGCATTTTATGGGCCAATCACTCCCCAAAGGTAGTGGAGAGACAGGTGGTAACCTGTAGGTTAAGAGCATCTTCTCATTGCTGTCATTCTGATTGGAGAAGAATGTGGGCACAATGGGAATGAGTAAATGAATGAAGAAACAAATGAATAGGAAATTTCAGAGAGTTAAAAATGTCCTAATAAGAAAATGAAATGTTCTATGCTGTAGCAGGTGAGTGAGTGGAGAGAAGATGGTCAAAGAAAGTTCTCATTGATGCTAGAAATGAGACAGAGGGCTACAGAAGAGCCATCAGTGGGAGGGGAGATGGAGAGGGGGAAAGACAGAGAAAGTGAATGATGGAGACAGAACTGTGGATCACAGTGGGTTGGACACTTCTTTAGGGACATTTTCTCAAGTTCTCAGGAGGTTGTACCCATACCGCATAATCTGAGTAGTTTGCATATATTTGCCAGTAGATTACATCCTCAGCTAACGTGAAGTCAACTGTCAGCACATGTTTACGGAGAGCCTGCTGGGCTCAAGAAGCCTTGTTGAGTGCAGAGCTGTGAATTATGAGTTATAAGGACTTTTTTTCAATGATCACATTTTATGGGGAAAGAGAAATATTGCAAAGGAATTCTAAATTAATTGGAAGAATCTCCAGGGACTTTCTGGAGAAGCCCTGCACATTCTAGGACCGGCATGTACAGTCAAGAGATTAAACTGGTGGATGGTCATTCTCTTTCTTCTCAATCACCTGGTAAGAACTGAGAAAAAGGAGAAGAGATTTCTATATGGGGCTTACCTGGAATTACAGTAGGCCTAGAGAGAGAAAATAGTGTACAGCTATTTTGCTTCCTTAGAGTTTTCTATTCTGTGAGGTAGGTGAATGTCTCTGATTGTCTCTCTTGAGAACAAACATGGGGGAGCTCCACCAGGGGATAGGGGACAACAGACTTTCTCTTATGAGGCTGACACCTGCAGGACGCAAGTGGAGAATAATCAGCATAGCACATTGGAACTATTCCAAGCAAACCCCTTTTGTGTGAAGTTCCAACAGTGGTCATGAACGATGCAGCCTTTAAAGTGAACTTGGATAAGAGAGAGCACAAGTCTGAGAGCCAATCAGCCATCCACATTGTTTGGCTTGAGGGTCTTCTATACACCTGCATCTACCCTTCATTAAGATCATAATAATAATAAAGAGAGGATTTTAAAGCATTTTCTGGGCACTTATGGTTGCATTATAAGAATGCTGAGTTGGAAGGTGTTTGTTGTTGTTGTTGCTGGTCCTAGGGCTTGAACTCATGGCCTGGACACTGTCCCTAAGGTTCTTTTGTTCAAGGCTAGCACTCTACCACTTGGGCCACAGCCACAGTTTTGGCCTTTTGTGAGTTGTTTATTGGAGATAACAGGCTGGCTTTGAACTGTGATCCTTAGCCTCCTATGTAGCTAGGACTACAGGTGTGAGCCACCAGTGCCCAGCAGAGTGGGAAGTTTTCCATCTCTATTTTTACAAAGCAGCTAGACACCTTAGGGGCTGTTGTCACATCTTCAGTAGCTGGACTCACACCCTCCCCTTGGTCTTCTAAGGATACCAAAAGCAGTGAATACAAAATGCTGCTGTGTATGGTACCAGCAGTACAGGGTGAGTCATGATCCTTGCTTGCCATTTTCCCAAGCCCCTGGGATCACCTTGAGATCCGATTTGGAGATAGGAGAGGTTCAATATGACAGAAATCAAATTTGTACAATTAAATTTGAAAATTGACAGCCTCCTCTCCTCTTACCTCATACACAAGCACACAAAGACGAAGATGTGCTCATTTCCTGGAATGAAGAAAACAAATTTGGCATTGCACAGACTGTGTAAAGCACGTAGGTGGAAGTGACTCAGAGATAAACCGAATAGAACCAGTGGGGTAAGAGTTAAAATACATTAACGTCTTTGTAATAGACATCAACAACAACAAGGAAATCCTATTCCCACACTATGACTTCCATTGCAGGAGTGAGGACCATTTGTCACGTGAGGTTAGATTTTTGTCTACATCAAGACATTGGGAGAAAATCTCTTCCATGTTAATTGACAAGAACAATTCTGTCCAATAAGGACTTGTTGAATGAGAAACCGCTGGGGCAGATAAAACATTGATATGCAAGTTGATCTTAAACAACAACTTTTGGATTTCATAATTACTTTGATGAATTCTTTTGTTGATGGTGGTGGAGGTTGTGGGGTCTGAATTCTGGGCCTGGGCTCTGTCCCTCAGCTTTTCAGCTCTAGGCTAGCACTCTACTACTTGAGCCACAGCACCACTTCCAGCTTTTTCTGCTTATGTGGTACTGAGGAATTGAACTTAGTGCCTCATGCATGCAAGGCAAGCACTCTACCACTGAGCCACCTTCCCAGCCCCCCTTTGATGAATTCTTAACATCAATATGTAAGGATGGTACTGTCAAATGTAGGAAGTTACAAGAATAGGTACCACCAAGTAACCAACCAATCACCTGAATCATGACTTCCCTGAGCTAACTCAAGTGTCTTAAATAGATTTTTTTTTACATCTGTTTCAAATAATCTAAACCATATTTTTCAGATTCCTAGTCTTAATGGTCATGTGATTTATGATTTATAAGAAATGGACTGATCATCTGTCTGGGTTTAGATTTATATGGAATTTCTGGAATGGGAAGCCCCTTCAGGAACTGGTATTATAGATTGTGTTCTCATATGGTGGTGAGATGTACCACGTGTTACAAATTATCAGGACATGAGGATTTTATGCACATCAAACTAAACCCATGAATTACTCTCTCCTAGAAAATGTGCCTGGAGTGTGAGTATGTCTGTATTAGAACATGGGTTTCTTTGTCAGTTTGTGTCTATGTTTCTCATTGGCTGTTCACTATCACTTTACAAAATTAAAACTCCCAACAAGTGTCTGTGTTCAATTTACACAATTTGATGTTAATATTTTTGTGTAATATGAAAGTGATTGTCCATTACTAGCCATGTGTTGTACACCATAGCAACCCACCTACTGTGTTCATAAGGAGGTGATATTGCTATCTTAATCTGACATATGGGAGGATGATGACTCAAAAGATCTTTGAGCTAATGCAAGTTGCCCCTTTCTTACATTGATAGGAGTAGTTCTTGGCGAGTGGGATGTGATAATGATGAGAGATGGCCCCTAACTGTACCTCCTGGTTCTATGCAGGGATTACAAACATTAGCTCTCGAACTGCTGACTGTCTGACTTCAGCCTGACTACTGACCAGGTGTTTGACTTAGTTCCTTTCTTCTCTAGAGAAGAGGACAATAATAATTCTGGAGCGTACAGGATTGGGACCTACTTCAGGAGTGCACTTTCAATGTTCTCTCATCTCTGTGGTAATAGGGTAAGACCGAAAAATGGGAGAGCATAGTGCATAGTAACATAGTCTATGAACACTATCTCATGCATAGCTCTTTCTAGAATTCAGATGGTATTTCTCCCTCATGGTTAATATTGAATGGATGCTAAGTAGATAAAATGCATTATATATATGCATACATATAATACAGTATATATAATATATACATATATGTTGCACATTATATAATATATATGTAAATATATATGTGTGTGTGTGTGTGTGTGTGTGTGTGTGTGTGTGTGTGTGTTGGTCTTATTGAAAGCAAGAAAGGTGAGCAGTATTTAGTGAAACATTAGAATCCATTGCACATGAGATGTGTCACTTGGTTTCCAGATCTTGTGAAGGTGTAAGGAAATCCCTTTATCTTCTGTTAGGCAAAGTAGTACTTGAACTCCTGCAATGAATTTTCCATTTGACACTAGCAAGAGAGAACATTGAGCTGATCTTTGTACTGTTGGAGGAGATCAGAGGTAGAATGCAGTCGCAAATAAAGCGATTTCATTGAGCCAGTTGGGTAGCCGACATATGTCACACACACACACACACACACACACACACACACACACACACACACACACACACAATCGCCTACAGATATAAAGGAAGTTATAGTCAATAATTTTATACCCCTTATGTGTGAAACACACTAACACACATTTTATAATGCTCAATGACTCTTTCAGACACTGTCACAGTTAATTCTTGTATTTTTCTGTAGTTGTGTTCTGTAAACACTGAATGAGGGAATACTGAATCCTTTATCCTAGGGAAAGACCAAGTTGGTTCCTGTAAGCCTCTGGTCATTTAGCAACTGGTCAATGCATACCTTGTTTAATGTGTGTTTCTGTTTAAAGACACCGTTTATAGTATATTTGCTGATTTGTTAACAGAGAACTTAGGGTCACCAGCGTGACGAATTTGTAACTGAATGAGGCTTATCTAACACATGTATTTTGCTAGTAAGTGTGCATCACGGATTTCTTGCACTTAGGAACACTTAGACATCACTTCAGGACTACCTTGGGGGCCATTTGCAACAGCAGAATCACTAATTAAAAAAAAGCACAGAAACGTGAAAAATGTGTCACTAAATAGACCATGAAAGGGATGCTTGTTTACAGTATGAAAGTTGAAGCCAGAAAGAGAGATGCTGCCTTGTTTGATTCAGAGGGATCTCTACATGACCAGAAGCATTGCCAGCATTGATGTGGGGGAGGGGAAGAGGGTCTACAAATGAAGTTAGTGACTAGACTATTTGGTTGATACCAAAGATGCAAATAGATTGGCTATATTGTCATCTTTTTTTAAAATTACTGAATTGAAAACTGAATCTTAAACTGAGTGATCATGAAAGTGATAGATACTACTTAATGCCAGTTTGTCTGCATTTATGTAGGTGGGGCATGTTCTACTAAAATAAGAACTCCATTCCACTTAACAGGATCAACAGGCATGTCAACAGGCTGTGTGTGCTCCTTAAGGTCATGAATTCAGGAATTCCTGTGCCTCTCTCCCCAGCCCTACTCAGAATCTTCTACATCCTGTCAGGTGACTTTCAGGAAAAAGGAAGAGTGTAAAGTCATGAGAGATGACAGGTCTTTTTTTTTTTTTTTAAGAATCCCAAAATAAAAAGGGAAGGGAGGGTCCTTTATTCAGAAAAAGAGTAAAATTGAATGCTATGTCCTTTTTAAATGAGAGATCTTGAGACTAGGCCTGGCTGTGGTTTACCTCCCTCTTCCCACACCCCTTTGGAGCCGCCCATACCAACTGGCTCCACCCCACACACCTTTGGCCCTACCCTTTTTCCTTTGGTTTCATCCACAGCTCTTTGGCTCCACCTACTAAGCTGCAAGGAAAGCGGGGAAATATTCTTTTCCCAACTGAAAAGGCAGAAGAAGGAACAGAGTTTGATGAACATAGAGCATTTATTCCCTTTAGAAGGACGTAATCATATTTGATGTTTTAAAATACTGTATGCCACTTCTCTGTTTCCTAAGAAGTGTTAGATCGTACAACTGTAACCTGTTTGGAATACAAAGGATAATGGAAATTGAAGCTTTGTTTTCTGTGCAGTAAAAATTTGTGCATATACCACGGCAAATGAGCTGATTATTTTCTAAAACTTAGCTGGGTATTTCAAAGAGTCTTTCCCCAAATTAAAAGAGTTTACCAAATGAAATGCCTTGATTTAAAATTAGAACAGATACTAAGATTCATTTCTTCCCCCCTTCCATAAATTTTCTGCAGGCAGGTTCTGTCCTCCCATAATTGAAGTCAACCATAATAACAAATTTGATTGCTTTTTTTTTTTTTTACTCTTACGTTTGAGGTAATTGCCAGATTGGCAGACATAGTAATTTTTGTATGTGAGAGGTGATCAGATGTGAACATTTCCATTCAATCATCTCCCTGGAATTCAAACACATCACTGCTTCTGGCTTCAGAATCCGGAGCAGTAATTGCAGCTCAGGGATGAGCTGTGCATCTGAAATAGGCTGTGTTTCATGTGTGATCAGTAATGCTGTCCTACTTGCTTTGAGCCGATGCCTGCCCCATTGTATACCCCATATAGTAGCAGCCGTAGTAATAGTAGTAGCGGGAGAAGCAGGAGTAACAGGAGTAGGAGGCATTGTCATTGTCTTTGTAGCAGCAGCAGGAGAAGGAGGGGTGCAGATGGAGTGGGTGGCTGGGAGGGCCCCAGCTCTAGGATATACAAACATGCGGAGACAAGATGAAGATAGCTGAAAGATTAGGATGAAATTGAGGAGTTTCTCACTTTTGCTTTGCATTCTAAATTTGATGCTGGGTTAATTTACCATAGAAGGAGACAGCACATTTTTTCCTCTGCAAAGAGAACAGTGGTTGTTCTCTGGAGAATGCAGAAGTTCAAGTGCATTTAAGGTAAACAGGACATATGGCTATGGATGCAGGCTCCCTGTAGGAGCTGTCTTCATAAAGGGCTGGGTTTACTCAGCTTCCTCATACAGCTCCCTGAGATGTGTGCTCTGAGAGGCTACTGCTTTTGTCTGTTAGTCTAATTTCTTTCTTTATTCTTTTGTTGTTGTTGTTGGTGGTGGTCATGGGACTTGAACTCAGGGCCTAGGTACTGTTCCTAAGCTTTTTTCACTCAAGGCTAGCGCTCTAACACTCTGAGCCACAATGCCACTTTGGGGTTTCTGGTGGTTAATTGGAGATTAAGAGTCTCACAATCTTTCCTGCCTGGGTTGGTTTGAACCTCAATCTTCAGATCTCAGCCTCCTGAGTAGCTAGGATTACAGGAGTGAGCCACCGGTGCCCAGCCTAATTTCTTTTTAATTCCTCAAAATCTTAACTCCTCAAGATGCTATATACACACTTACACAAGCACAAAGGGTGTTGAAGTAGTCATACAGTTGATATGTGTAATTTCCTATTTTCCATCATGAATATGCATTTGCTTTAGCTCCTTGTCTCATTACATAATCCTCTGGTCTCTAATTGATGAACATGGAAAATGCACTGTCTTCGATCTGTTCCTCAAATAGCCTTAGGAAACATGTCTTGTATTCTTCTTGTGATTTTGGGATTTGACTGTTAAAAAAAGCACTTCATTTTCAGCTTATCCTTAATTAGTTAGTGTGTACTGGTTGAGCATCCTTTGGGCTAGCAGCACTACTGGTAGAAACCCAAGAAATGGCTCTAAGAAAGCAACAATCCATATATTGTAGGAATAGTTATGGGCCTTCTGGTCAGCAGCTTTCCATGCAGTGGCTCTGTGGTTGATTATTGTTTTAGACACTTTTTTTTTGGTATCAGTGGACATCCATTATGGGAAAAAGTAATGAGAGTTATAATTTGCTTTTGGTCAAGTTCTGACTTGTAATTTATTCTGATTTCTTTTAGATTTGGCCTAGTTTCTTTGAGGCCTGGGCCTGAGGGCTATGCTAATTTATATGATTGATGAACTGTCTTATATTCTGTGCTATTGACAGGAAGGAAAAATGAACTTTTAATCCAGTGGCTGTAATTAGACATCAGCTTTACTCACTCCTACATCCGGAAGCAGTTTCTTCTGCTGTCTGTCTGTCTGTCCAGTTGAATGCAGGTGGCAGCAAAACAGTATCTGTGTGAAGAAAGTCTTCTCTTAAGCATTGGACCTTGAGACACAATAGACTTTCCCTCCATCCTACATTTTTACTTAGCCAATGCGGGGGTGGTAGATTTGATTTTTAGGTTGAAAAGTATAGGGAATGGGTATGTAGCTCATTGACACAGTCTGTGTTTAACGTGAGGAGGGTATACATGCACACACACACACACACATACACACACACACACACACACACACACACACACACACACACACACACACACACACACACACACACACACACACACACACACACACACACACACACACACACACACACGACCTAAAAAGTTCCCCAAATCTTCAAGGCCTTATTGTAGTCTGGAGTGTTCAAGGTACAAAACTCACTAATGGTTGAGTCTCAGGCCTCAGCTTACCATGACATTTTCTTTATAAAGAAAGGATGCCACTTAAATATTGTAAGAACCAAGTATCTAACTCAGGCCTGTAATCTTAGCTACTCAGGAAGCTAAGATCGGAGGATTATGGTTCAAAGTCAGAGTAGGCACAAAAGTCCATGAGACTCTTTATCTCTAATGAACCACCAAAATAAGCTAGAGGTAGAAATGTGGTTCAAGTGGTAAAATACAAGTTTTGAGTGAGAAAACAACTAAGACCAGTACCTAGGCACAGAGTTCAAACCCCATCCAACACACAAACAACTATGTACCTAGCTACATTCCAAGAGTAAGATAATTTATAGGCACATATGAATTGCTTATGAGGTTTTGTGGCTACTTCTTGCCCATCCTCTTTCTAATGACCCTGGTTTCTGTAGACCTGGGAGATGTGTGTGATTGGATAACATTTCCAATCTGTTAATAAGTCACTGTGTAGCGTGGAAAAGAAGATGAAGATAAAAAGCTTGTTCAATATTCCCTTTCCTAAGTTGTCAGTAGCTTTAGGAACTCACAAATAGCTTGTGGTTTATAAATATTAAATAAGGGATTCATTATTGGAAAGCATCCACATGACTGGCCAAACCCAGAACCCAAGCGGTTTAGACCATTGTGGGGCTATTTGTGCTGGAGAAAAATCAGGGCTGGAAAATCATTTCTAGTCTCTTAGACATTTAAGAATGCACAGGAAATATTCTGTTATTATAAGAAAACAATCTGAGGTCTGTGTTAAGAAAATCTCATTAGTAACCTTGAATCATAACTCCCTATCATTCTTCGAGTAGAGAGGGCAATATATTAATGCATACCTACCTGGTGGTGTGGATCAGATTTCCCACAACCTCATTCTTGGAGTTTATAGAGATGAGAAAATGAAACACAATGAAGATATCTGAGTACAAAATGACTTGACAAAACCTCTGTAGTTTACATCAAGGATACATAGAGCAATACCTCAGACTTTTCACCTGGGGCCCATTTTGTTATACTTCTAAGAGAACAGTGATTCCTTGCTGGATCCGTTTCATTACGTTCTTCCCCCCTTGATCCTTAGTTCTTTCAAGTTTCTATGGACAGCATATTATGAGACTCCTCTCACCCTGAGAGGAGACACCTGATAGGGGAGGAGCCGCACAATCACTCGTAATGGCATCAAGATCTCGGATCTCTTACTGAATGGACAGGGTGCCTCACGCTTGAAGCATCTCCCGTTACACTTCGAGGCAGAGAGACAGATTTTGGTCATGATAATGTCAAGGCACCAAGAAGATACTAAATGATGCCCATTTCTCCAGGGAAATGTATTGTTGTTGTTTTCCCAAAGATCATGACACTAATTTTTTTTCCCAAAGGCACTGGTGTTTGGAGAAGAAAATCCATTACCTGGCACATCCATAAATGAGAACTTTTGTTACTGTGAACTGCTATTTAGTGTCACTTTCCTTTTTGTGTGGTGCTGGAATTTGAACTCAGGGCCCCAACACTTGCTAGGGTGGTGCTCTATCACCTGAGCCATGGCCTGCATATCTTTTGGGTTCAGTTTTTTTTTTTTTTGAGATAAAATCTAATGCTTTTGCTTTAAGATGGTCTCTTGCTCCATTTCTTGGGCAGCTGAAATTAAAGCCTTATGACACCACTTCTGGCTTATTTATGTGCTTATTATTCATTCATTCATTCATTTTTGTGCCACTCCTGGAGCTTGAACTCAGGGCCTGAGTGTTGTCCCTGAGCTTTTTATGCTCAGAGCTAGTGCTCTATCACTTGAGCCACAGCTCTACTTCTGGCTTTTGGGGTGCTTAATTGGAGAGAAGAATCTCAAGGGATTTCCCACCTGGGCTGACTTCCAACTTCCATCCTCAGTTTTCAGCCTCCTGATTAGCTAGGATCATAGGCATGAGCCACCAGTACCAGGCTTCTGGCCTATTTTTTGATATTAAGTCCTGCTGATATTTTGCTTGGTCTGGCATTGAACTGTGATCCTCTTCTCTCCTTCTCAGTAGTTGAGATTGCAGGTTTAAGTCACTGTGCTCAGCCCTGTTTTCCCTTTTAATACAAATCTTCCAAAACAGAGGAAGATGAGGGAGGAAGGAAGGCACTTGCTTCTCCCCCTAGAATAAGTGCTTACCTTGGAAACCCCAAGTACCACATTCCACACCCACTAGCCAGCCTAAAGAATGTGACCCATCACGTGGAAAACCCAGGTCTCTTTAGAGCTGGCCTGTCTGCCCTAAATCTGGAGGCCCAGTCTCTTTCCTGCTTCTGTACCCACTGCCGGCTTGCCTGGAGTCCTTGTAGTTGTGTCTATCTGACTGACTGTCTCAGCCCCTACTGGGGTTCTTCCAGAATCCCTAAGTGCCCAGCTGCTCCAGGACCTCAGCTTCCCTTTGGGAATTTCTCATCTCCATGACAATAGCATCCTCTTGCTTTCTGTGCTCCTTCCTTTCTCCCAGCTCAACCGAAGAGCATCCCTCTTCCTTTTCATTGATCAGCTTTGTAGAGCGTTTCTTTCTTTCTGCTCCTCAGTGACCCAGAAGCCTTACCTCCCTCTATCACTGACTGTCTGGCTCTTTCCTTAGCATGGCACAGTCAGAAAACAATCTTCCACTTCCTGTCTGTCTTCCTTCTACAGGATTTCTGTTCTCCCCTTTCGTGACCCTCCTCGGCCCCTCTGCTTCATAAACAACTTTCCCCCAAACTCACAGATTTTGTGCCTCCTGCTTTTCCTCCTGCTTTCAGATCCATCCTTCTTTCTTGTTCACGTTATTTGGGACTCCTTTTCCTTCTGGAATCCTCTTTTCTTAGGACTCTTTGCTTATTTTCACAGCCCTCACCATCCCTCCTGTCATTCCACTTTTGTAAGTCCTCCCTCACCCCTAGGACTCTCCAGTTTTTGCAGGGAATTGGGAGTATACAGTCTACAGCATCAGGTTTCAAGACCTCTTCCCCACCCCCAATGTCTCTGAAGGTCCCAGGACCAAACCAAACCCCAACAGCAACAACAACAAAAAACCCTGTGGGTTTAAATAATTTATCTAGATCTCCTTAATGTGTAAATTGTAGAGACAGAACTAGAACCTCAGCTTGCTGATTTGCAGCCACAGGATTTTCCAGATGCCCAGTTACCTGGCCAGGGACACATTTTTGTTTTCCCTAACCCTTTGTTTTCTTCCATCAGTTATGTGGGTATTTACTTCAGTTCATTTCTCAGCCACTCCCCTCCCAATGCTTTTTCCTCCATCTGTTCATGCCCTTCTGTTTCTGCCATGGTAATTAATATGACTTCCAAACCTATGTTTAACTGCTCATTTCTGGTCTATGCACCTCTGGTTACTTCAGGTGTCTGGGCCTTAGAATTCAGTCTCATCCAACAGCAGTCAGAAAACATTTTATGATTCAAGGAGTGCTCCTGCAAACATTAGTTTATTTCATCCTCCTAATTTAGAGAGGAGGAAGTACTATCAGCCAGTGTTTTTCAAGATGATTCTAACAGAAGAGCTGGCATGAATTGCTCAGAATGACACATGGAGAAAAACAGGACCTGGCTTACTCTAAGTGATACCCCATCACAGTCACGGGTTAAAATTGTGTCTGACTTCCTCTGCTCTCTCCAGAACGTTGTTGAAGTTAAAACAAAATCAAAATGCAAACCGACAGCACCTATCCACTTACAGGGGAGAATATTCAGGGTCGCAGGGACCCTGGCTTTGTCACGTCTGAAAACGTTGCCTAGCTCAGAGTCTGTTACAGACTCTGGAAGGCGTATAGTTGATCAGAGTCCATGCATCTGAGTTGACTGGTAAAAATTCCAGTTCTTTCTTGAACCCAGACTCAAAATCTTGCCATGTTCTTTGAACCCTTCCTTTTCAGCTCTACCAACTATAAATGAGTGAGACCGCTATATTTTCCCCTTTCCTCTGTCCTGTTGTATCTCCATCGTTCTCTGTTTCTGTTTCAGACACAAACGCCGAGATCTCCTTGACATGACCCTAAAATGTGGTTGGCAGTTCCTCTCTGACCCCTAACCTTTCAGGCATCTGGCTTTACTATTACCGGACAGATCTAAAGACCAGCCTATCCTCCTAGACCCAGATGTTTTCTTGAGAGCATGGGGAGTTTAGAGATGGCCTGGCCCAGATTGCTTCCAAGGACAGAAAATTGTCCAACCGTAATACCAGAGGGGCTTCATTCATGACACCACCCATAACTTGGGGCTTCCATTGGATATCTCCCCCGATTTTCCCCAGCCTGCTCACTGTAGTCCAGATCCCTTTCTCCAGCCTTGAGATAAGCCCAGGGGCCCAGTTCCAACATTGCTGCTCCAGTTATCCTCCCTAGTGAATGTGGAAGCCAAAATGTACTGTTTGCCATTCTTTCAACATGCCCACGGCTTTCTTACCTCCTGGCCTTCTTTAAGTAATTTTCTCTTACTCAGAATCCCTTCATTGCCCTTCATCTCCTGCCATCCTTTCTGTGTCTGGTGAAAGCTCTCTTGTTCTTCCCATCTGTGGGAGCTCACAGTGCTTGGCTTCTCTGTTCTGGGTTTACCTCCATCTGTCTTGCGTCGTATGTATTTGATGCTCATTCTATCTGCCTACTGATTGTAAGCATCTTTGTGTTATTATTATTTTTTTCCATTCATCAGAGTGGGCTGGCCTGGGTTGGTGTGACTGGATAGCTGAAAACATCACAGAAAAAACAATGCTAACCAGCAGATTTGAAGAACATTGGCCTTCAGCCCACTCCCTAGAGCACTGTGGAGTTTGGCCTGGTTGTGTTGGAATTAGCCGAAAATGTTTAAAATTGGGTAAAGATGCTGGGTGGGTGGGTGGGGGGGAGAAATGCTTTGTGACCCATCACTTCTTGCCATACCTGCCCCATGGGGTTGCTGCATGATTGAGTGATTCAGCATCTTCCCCAGTGGCTGCACTCCATCTATCACATTCACATTCCATGTGATCGGCTCTTTTGCATCCTTTTGGGATGTGGGTGTGTACATTGCTGAAATGGGGCTATGTTTCACAAACACCATGGACCTAATGAGCTTTGAGTGAAAAATCCAGGGAAGAGCACAAAGCTCGGAGTTCAAGCCCTAGTATTGGCTTGTGAAATACTTTGCCTCTTCCTGTTCTTACCTTGAGAGCTCATTGATCTTAGCTGGGAGCCAGTGGTTCAAGCCTGTAATCCTAGCCCTGCAGGAGGCAGAAATGTGAGGAATGGGATTGGAAGTCAGTCCAAGCAATTCACCAGAAAAAAAAGCTGGAAGTGGAGTTGTGTCTCAAGTGGTAGAGAACCAGCCTTGAGCACAAAAGCTAAGAGACAGTGCCCAGGCCCCGAGCTCAAGTTCTAGTATTGGCACACATGGGCACATGTGCATACATGTGCGTGCTCGCACACACACACATACACACACACACACAAACGAATTGCTCTGTCATAAAAAAATAATCTGTTTGGACTGATTCTTTTTATGTTGGGTAATTCTGTTTGCATTTAGAAACCATGAATGCAACAAATGACAGGCTCTCTAGTTGATTTCCTCTTTTTTTAAAACAATTGGTAATTCTCACTTTGTCATAACTGTTGTTTGTTGGTTGGCTTAGAAAATGGCAATGTTTTTTTTTATATTACTATTGATTTCAATTTTTCTCTTCTTTTTTTCCCCCTTTCCACCCTCCATCCTTTCTGGCTGGAATCCTGTGTCTGGATGGTTTGGTGATTGTGTTCTTATTTATATTATCCTGTCAAATCAGGTAAGATTTTTCTTTTCCTTTTTGAGTTATGATCCTTCTTGGTGTCTCAAACATTAATATATAAAGGAAGTTTTGATGACAATGTAAATATCCAAAGAAACAGCATGGCATAACTCAATATAAGTTTATTTTCAATTAAATTATCTCCAGCTACAAGAAAATACTCATTGGCATGGATTGGTGACATGGATTTCTATCAGTTGTGGGAATAGCCTAAAATATTTTATAAATCAAGACATATTTAAAATGCAATCAGAATATAGGTGAGTGCAGGGTTAGACTGTCTTAGTTTTTCATTCTCAGATATGACACTAACCATCACAAACTTGTACATGTCTTTGAGTGTGTTACTGTGATTTATGTCAAACAAATTTTGCTGTAAAACCCTTCCTGGCTCAGAAATGCTGGAAACAGATGTTCCTTGGTATCCTGGCACTGGAGAGTGTGTGTTCTGTGAAACTAGAGGCTGACTTACAATGGATGACCATGTGACTATGAACAGGGGCAAGCTGTCTGCAGATTAAAGTTGACTTCTTGATATAAACCAGTTGTAGACCTACTACCCAGAGTGTCATAAGGAAATGGATATGAGCACCTTTTGTGAGGGCAGGGGAGTGTTGGTCCTGGGGCTTGAACTCAGGACCTGGGAGCTGACCCTCAGCATTTTTTGCTCAAGGCTATCGCTCTACCACTTGATCCACAGCTCCACTTCCAGCTTTTTGGGTGATTATTGGAGATAAGAGTCTCATAGTGCTCAGGATGACTTCAAATCATGATCCTTAGATTTCAGCCTCTTGAGTAGCTAGGATTACAGGCAGGAGCCATCAGTGTCCGGCAGGATATGAGCATCCTTAACTCTTTTCTTGTCCGGTATTTTCCTGTGTCTTAAAAAAATACACCAAACACCTTTTTTGTTGTTATTGCAATATTGGAGTTTGAATTTAGGGTATCATCCTTGCTAGGTAGGTTCTCTACCATTTGAGCCACAAGTCTAAGCCCTTTTTGCTTAAGTTATTTTTCTTTTAGGTGGGGGATTTGTTGTTCAGAGATGCCATACAAGTCTGGGTCCCTGTCACATTCCTATCTGTTACTATTGAAACCCTGCTTTTTAACTCAACATGGGTTTAGAATACCATTCTTCTAAGAAGACTTCTGTGATCTCTCCGTCTCCTTTTCTTATTCCACATTGCAGCGAGCACCTGGGAGCAGTAGATCTCCCCCTGCCCTCCTTTCTAACACAACCTCCATGAGCCATCTTTGTTGAGCTCCTGGCTGAATGACACACACCAGGTCTACAAAATGTAAGACAGCAGAACACACTGGAGTAAGAATTCAAGGCTCTGAAATGCCACCATGCATTATTTATACCTCCTGATGCAAAAATATGTCACAAATGAATTTAAACGAGAGGGATAATATTTCTTCTTTTCCCTTGATGATAGATTCAGACTGCATAAATCCTTTTATTTTATTTCAACCTGTCTGCTAAAATGGGCCAATGTGTTACAGAAATACACTTTTCTCTTTGAGGTGAATGAAGTGGCTCAATTCTAAGACATTTTTCTTTGAATAAAAGATTCCTTTTTAAAAAATTGGCTTTTTAACCATGTTGCATTCTCTGCCGCTCAGCTCTGGGAATGTTGGAAGGGCTGTCATTTAAATCTCTGAGGTAAGATGAAGAGAGCTACAATACTACTGGTGAATTATGAAAAAGAAAAATGATGAGTTATGTGATGTTTCTAAAGACTTCTCCAGCCCTGTGATGGTATTTAGAAAAAAGGCATCTGAGGGAGCAGCACAGTTTGATTATTGTTTAGCAGATGAGTGCTTTGTTAGTCTATACTCATTAGATGGTTATTAAATAGCCGCATATAAAAATGATCTGTAGAAGGTAGAGTAAGAACATTATTGAGGGCTCAGTGGGTGTCACATGCTGCTTAAACACCTTACTTGTTTGACTCACTTAATCTCATCCCATGGGGTCAGCTATTAATGCCACCTCCTGACACAGTGGAAGAAATGGAAGAAGTTAGGGAACCCGCTTAGTAACGACATAAAGCTGGTAATGCAGGACGGTGGCTCTTTGCACAGGTAGTCAAAAGCAAGAAGCTGAACAACTTTTCCCTGGTCAGCTAGCCTGTATTGTACTGGCAAAGTGAACAATATATGTTGTTATTTTAAGGTACACAGAATCCTAACTTCTGCTTAATATTAACATGCAACTCTCAGTTCCCTTTAATGGGAATTATTTTTTACAACAATGGAGTGGACCACACTATGGCCTCAAAATTTAACTGTTTTTTTTTTTAAACCTCTATGGGAGGATAAATATAAGACCTATAGAATATCTCTTTGCCCAATTCCTTTATTTACTTCTTATCAGTTTACATAAAAATCTTCACTCTGTAAACAGCATTGAAGAGAACATCCTTGCAGCTTTCCACAGTAATTTTCTTAGTACAAACCAATCCCTCACAATGGACCAGCCACATCTAAAGGCTGAGACTTTTGCTACCTGTTACAAATTGCTATCCTAAAAGGCAATGCTAATGTGGACTCCAGGGCTGAGTTTATTGCCTTACACTACTTCACTGGTTTTCCAAGTGTGATGTTTGGCTTCAAGAGCACTGAGAAACATCAAGATACACCTTGGGTTGAGAGTCTTTTTAAGTTACCTTTCTTGGAGAGGTGTTCAGTGCAATAACAATTCAATAAGACTGAATCTGTGTGGGTAGTAAGTTGTTTACCTGACAGTAATCGAATCCAATCCTTAGCTGAATTGGATGTGCCCATGGTACCTACCTGAGGGGATTGTTGCAAGTCGAGTCAATAAAGCAATTTCAGATGGAGGAAAACCTGCACTTCCTTTTTTTAAGGAATAAATAGACAGGACTTTTCCTTTGAAACACTGTTAATTAAAATGGAGTTTGAAGAACCCTTGAGCTGTCAGAAGTAGATTTGGTATTTCTCAGAAGCTATATTTAATGAAATGTGACTTGCATTTCCATCTTGTGCTGAATCTGAACGGAGCCTGGCTGTGGTTGCATGCTCCCCATCCCCCGCCCCTCGCTCCCTATCACCAGGAAAACTGGGCTTGCATGGGATTCTGAGAAAATAAGGAAGCCATGAGTAGATAAGACAGGAATACATAGCATGTCACTAAAAGGAAATTTAATTAGTGTGATATATTGTGGTCTGGTGATCGGAACAGCTCCTTGCTTCACAATAACTGAAGTTATATTTTTGCTCTCTCAGGATTTAAAGAAAATTTTGTGAAGTTTAGATTTATGAAAACAATTGGTTACCAGTATGAATGATAATAATGAGCCAGATTCTCCTTAGCCTATCTTGTGTTACCAGATTCAACTCCAGAAGCTCATCCTCCAAAAAACCCATGTTGGAGATAAAGAGTAAGCCTTCTTCAAGGGGAAAAGAATGGAAAAGGGAGAGTTTTACTCACAAATTAGATCTTCCATTCCAGAGGAGTTCCTGAGAAGTTCCGGACTTAGGAAGAAATAATGAGGAAGAGAGAGGGGCTACTGAAGAGAAGCCTGGAAGGCTATTTTCACTGTGGGTTTCCATGATGGCCTCTTTGGGTGGCAGGCAGGTTGCTCCTTCTCTGAATCTGTTCAGATGACTGTTAATAGTTTCCTGGGGTTCTTTCCCCCCTGCTTTTCCTTCATGCATTCTGCTGCATGCATAACATTTGGGATCTTCCCCAGGTTTCAAGTTATGGTTACTTTACAGAACAAAAGAGCCACTCAAAAAAGAATCTAGCCTTTCTGTAAGGTGTTGAGGCTGTTTAAAGGCAGGATAGAGGAGGGCCAGGAGACAAGTTATCCCTTGAAGCTACTGCTGTCTTGCTGGCCATCCTCAAGGCTGATTTGTGGCAACTGTGATAGGCCTAGCCGTTACTTGGTCCCCAGCGGCCATGTTTATCAAATATACAACACAACCATGGGGATATGTTTCAAGATTGCTTATACATTAAGCACATTCTTTATGTTTTGAAATGTTTTAATATACTACCTTGTCGTGCCTTATTTTCATAAATTTTGCTTTCTCCAAGGAAAATGGGGACATCTCTCACTTGGTAAATCCCAGTTTTTATGAGGTAGACACTTTCCTTAGTGTATTGTTGGCGATAAATTATTGAGATATATTAAATAAAGCTTGGCCTCCTAGGCCCCAAATACCTTGTAAAGTGGATACAAAATAAATGATTTAAGGAAATCCAGGTAAGTCTAAAGAGCCAGTTACAATCATAATGATGCAGAAAGAAACATAGAAGTAGAAAATGGTTCATGGTTTAAATTTTGTATTGGCTCCTGGATCCTGAGTATTACGCATTAGAGGAACTTTTATTCATTGTAATGATGAATTCTTTACTAATCTAATTAGGAAAGAAAGAAAATCATTTAACCATTTAAGATTCTAAGATTAGTTTTAGCCATACATATTTTGATTCTCTTTTTCCTCCAAAGGACTTTCAAAGTGAAATCTTTATATTGTAGCCATACTTTAGACTATCCCCTGGGATCCCAACATTCTGATAGCTTTGCCCTTGTGGAATTCCCCTAACCCTATGACCTGTTTCTAAACAATATGAAATGGCAAAGGGGATGAGATAACAAGATTATGATGTGTGTTTCACTGAGAATCTTGTTGCTTTTCTAGCTACATTGGGAAAATCCACGTGATGACCTAGGGTGGCATCTAATGAGGCTTGAAGGGAATCACCTCTGCCTTTAAGCACACTAGCACGAAAACAGGTCCTTTCTCAGTCAGGCATCTGATGAGATTGCAGCCCCAACCAGTGCCTTTATGGCAGCAGAAATCCCCGAAGCAGAAGATGTAGCAAAATCGTGCTTGGACTCTATTGACCTACAGGGGCTATAAGGTCGTCAATGTGTACTGTTTTGAGCCACTAAGTTGATGATGCTTATATTCATATTATCACTTAATTATACATTCATTTAAAAAAGAATGCTGACTTTCTCTTACAATGCCAGACTTGGTGTCAGGTGCTAAAGGAACATACGATAAGTCAACAATCTCTATAAATGACTGATGGCTATGTATGAAGTGCAAAGAGAGGTAGTTTGAGTCTCTTGCAGGAGCAGAGATGCAGGTCAACTGCCCTGCAGGTGGAGAGAAGAGCCTTGATGGGAGAGAGGACTACCTAGGCAGCCAGCTGAAGCGCAGGGAAGGAGAGAGAGGTGCGAGGGGACAGAAGGGACACACAAGTTCTGGTATGGAGGTTCACGAACAGCAGACCCAAATGGAGCCCTGAAATACTGCACCAAGGATGGTATGTAGGGTGAGATGATTCAGGGTCCTAGCATACAGTGTTAAAGGAAGAAGGACTTTGTCCAATGGACAAAGAACACTATGGGAGCGCTAAGCAGGATGATACTGACACATTTGTGCTTTGTATGGAACACTTTGGTGACCTGGGAATCGGAATTTGGAATCAGGCCCATTATGAGGCGGTTGCAATAGTGAGCACAAGGACTGACCTCCATGTAAGCAAGGCCTGAGATCAGACAGTAAATGAAGGCTGAAATATATGCCCCTTCTAGCATAAACGACAAGGAAGACCCCTCCCAATTAAGCTGAAGATACAGCCTACCAGGTTTAACATAGAGAAAGACATGATCATGGTTGTACATTAGCATCGATGGTGCATCCGAGGTGAAGAAGGGCAACAGGCAGTCATACTGCTGGCCCTGACCTCACTTGGCCAGGAGTAGTAATATTTATCATGATGATAACAGAAATGAGATGATTGGCCATGATGTAGTCTGATTTGATCACTAACATTAGAAAACCCACACCCAGAGTTCTACATTTGAATGAACATCTGTACAAGTTAAACCAAGTCCATACATATAAACGAGAGGCCGGTTTTCCTTGGGTGAATGAACTGGGTGGTGGTAGGTAGTTCATCTCCATGGCTCAGTGTTTGAGTGTCTGACATGAGTCTGAAGAGAACCTTCCTACATCATAGCTGCCATCTGCCCAGAAGATGGCTGTGCTGGGTCAGTTTTCCATGACTCTGACAAAATACTTGAGACTAACAACATTAGAGGGGGGAGAGAGAGCAGGTTGATTTGGGGCTTTGGTTCCAGAAGTTTTTGTGCATGGCTGCTTGATGCTATGGCTTTGGGCCTTTGGTGGTACAGTGTATCATGGTGGACACCTGTGATGGAGGAAGCCCACATACTTCATGGAGGTGAGATGCAGAGAGACAAACATGGGACAGGATTGGGCTCCTATATCCCCTTCTGTAACTTCCTTCTGCTCTGCCCCATCTCCTAAAGGTTCCACTCCTCCCCAACAGGGCCCAGGCATGCATGGGCCTTTAGAGCACACTCGAGTTCAAACTGCAGTAGCGGAAGTAATGTGTGCATGATGCAGGCATTTATTCACATAATGGACTTTCCTTCCATTGTGATAAAATACTCATAATGTGAAAGGTACTATTCATAGCTGTTAGTATATTGCCAGTGTTGTGTACTGTCTGTCTAGTTCCAAGAGATTTTCTTCACTCCAGTAGGAATCTTTGCTCCATTAAGCAGCCGCCTCTCACTGTTCCCTCCTCTAATATCTGACCACGCCACTCACCTGTGTCCCGTCTCTATGGAACTGCCTATTCTGGACATTCCATATAAATAGAAGCATGGAGCCTGTGACCTTTTGTGCATGGTTTATTTCAGTGAATGTGTTTTCAACACAGCTAATTTTTACCCAATACCTACAATGTACTAGGTAGGCCCTAGATACACAGTGACAGACAGGCCTCTGCTCTCACAAATCTCATGCCATGACCATAGGAACACAACAAAAAATCAGGAAACAAAGAAATAAGCTGAAGGTTCTGTGGTTAGAAGGAATCGTACAGCCTCTGTAAAGCAGGCCAGAGTGGCTAGAACTGGTGGAGGGCATTGGAGAGGCAAGGAGGACCCCTTGGGAAGCTAAACAGGAAGGTAATGAAACATTTAAAGAAGAGGATTATGAAGGAACTTAAATTAGAGGTGTGGAAGTAAGGTAGGACCAGACAGGGGTGGTCCTAGCAGGTGCAGACAGTTCTAATAACATGGTATGGAGCCATTTCCTTGCATACATCAATATGCTACCTGTGGTCAATTTGAGAGAGATGGTTGACTGACACTTTGCTCTCTGCCTCTGATTAGTTTGAGCCAGCCATAAGTGGCAAGCCTTATGCTCAGAAGCCCTCATTTCCAGTAGGAGATGGGAACTTGACATTCTATCCACTAGCATCTCTGTTCTTGCTCTTCAGCAGCACACACAGCATCCAATGTTTCTAACATGGACTAATGAGACCTAGTCTTTCAGGTGAGTTGGGCTGACCTGTTTCACAGGGGATTCGTATAATTGAGATACTTGAATGGGGGCTCATCCATTCTACTCGGAACCTAGTAGCCACTCTCATCTGATAGCCGCAAGATACATCCCTAGGACTTTATGCCATTCAGTCGCTGCTACACAAGCACAATGTATTACTTAGTCTTTTCTGACCCTAGTAGGCATTGGCCTTGCAGAAAGAAAAATATGAAAACAGACTTAGTTTAATCACTCTTATAGAGAAGCAGTATACATGAAGGATTTATCATCACTAACCTGAAATCCATCCACAGAAAACAATCTGTACTATGTGTGTGGTTATCTCATTTTGGTCCTTTGTGAAGAAAAAAAGCAATTTCTTTGCCAAAGGGAGCTCTATTCCTTTCTTCCTATAGAAGATGGATGATAACTCTGATTGTGTCGTACCAGATTTGTGGACAGATTTTTTTTATACAAGTGTTGGGACAGGTAGCTTGCTGTAAGAATAGAAATTATTTTTGGCAGGTACCCTGACTATCTTGAAGATAGCATCTGCCCTGGCATGAGTGACTTCATTCTGATGGAGATGAGGAAATCAGAGTTCTGTGTGTTCTCTTCTGCGCACTGTGATAAATGCTTGTCACTCATTAACACCCCCCTTGAAGTGAGTTCTGAAGGCAGGTGTTAGGAAATCAGTTTCTCAGTCCTTCCAGGCAAGGAGACATGACTAGTAAAATGATACCCACTTAATCTTTCAAGAGAATGTATTTGGAGTAAAAAAACAATATACCTAAGCTACTGCTTAGTTTTAAGTTAAATGGTAAAAACGTAACTAAACATACATCTAGACTGCAAGTTCTGTTATTACATCTTTTCTTCATGAAACTGTTTTCCTGGAAGCTGTGTCTGTATCGATCTATCACTTATTAAATGTTTATTGTGTTTGGAGATATGTTCTAGACATGGAAATAACATTATCTTATGGAATTCTCCAGTAATCCTTTGTAATTGATAACCAGCACTGTCACCATTTTTAGTTGACACCAAGGCGTCCCCACTTCTGTGAGGTGCACCCAAGTCCATTTTTAAGCTTTTGGTTCGTTGGTCACCAGTGCTATGTAGAGAGGTGGAAATGACTTGCTTTGCTTTTCCTGAGGCATTCAAAGTAGAAAACTTGACAGTGTTCAAAGTTTTCCTGGAGCATAAAATAAATGTAATGCTTAATATTAATAATAATAGTTGCATAGAGAAACATTTATAGACATGTGTATTAACTTAGGATAGTTTGTAACTTTATTCTGTCATCTGAGAAGGTTTAAGAGAAGTAACAGTCCTGTAACTATGAGCCCCTCAAAACCCCAATATTTGGTTCCTAATATTCTCCAATAAAGGGAAGCAAGGCTCCTTGGAGCAGTGGCTGCTTTTTAGAGCTCAAGCAGGAAATTCAGATGAGTTGAGAACATCTTCTATTGGCAGAAGTAAGGGAGTACCTAAGAAAGAAAAGGAAAACCTGAAACCTGAAACCCCCATGTTGGTTGTATCAGAGAGACAATTGGAGCACATCCCAGTGTCCAAAGTTGAAAAACACTGGGCACCAAAATATATAAAATAGTAACCAATGAGCCCATACCACACAAATAAATGACTGAATAAATGAGTACATAAATTTCACCTGCAGAATTCTCAATCAGTTAAGTAGATACCTGTAGTAATGACATTACCATCCCTTGTCCTCAAAGGCAGCATTTAGTGACTTCTTTCCTACTGTGGAGAGTAAAGAACAAGGAACGCACAGCGGAGAGGACTATCTCAGACAGAGGACTATAGACCACATGGTCTGGAGGGAATGAGGTGGATGTAGGTAACCTTGAGATGTCACAATGACAATGGCCCTTAACGTGTATGATTGTCCCACCTTAACCCCTGTCATCTTCAATTTAATTATAAGGGGAAAAAAGCAACACATTCCAACAGAAGAAAATTCCATAATAGCATTTCCAGTGCCCTTCACAGTCTTCAAGTTTACAAAAAATAAGGAAATGTAACAGTTGTTAGGAAAGTAAGGAAACATGACAACAAAGTGTGATGTAATATGGGGTCCTGGAAGAGATGAGGGACTGTAGGTTAAAAATCAAAGAGGAAATTTGAACACAGGTTGAATTGTTTATTGATAATCCTTTGTTTGGTTCATTACTTGTAACACATGTGCTGTGTGGAGGTCCTTGTTAGTATTAGGGAAACTTCTTATGCAGATGTTTCTCCATCTAAAATGATTTTGAAAAATAAATTTTAAAAAGTTTATATGAGCCTTTTAGAGGGATTCCTGAGAGAAGGTCATTGCTTGATCCTTGTCCCTTCCATTTCTTAATGTGTCTGTCTCATTGATCCTGTTACTGCAGGATGGAGGTGTGAATTTGTTTAAGTGAAGATTGCCAGGGAAGTAATTTTCATAAAAGGAATTCAGACAATGATTGCTTTGAACCCATCCAACTTAGAAGATTAATAGTTCAGTGGGGAGGGGGGAATCAGTAGGCAAGAACTAATTCTATAATTTAATTTCAATCTTGTTAAAAGTCCACATAAAAGTATTAAGATTATTTATGTAGGGCAATATATTTATTTTTTGGTAACAGTTGGTTTAATGGACCTTAAATGAGCCTTTTGTCTCTTCTATTTGGCTTTGATAATTATGTAGACTATTGCTGTCCTGTTGTATTAATTTACTTCCATTACATTTCTGTGGAGAGAGGGAAGAGAGACAGCAAGGACTCGTGTTTTGCTCAGGTCACTTGAAGATCAGCAACCAGGCTGCAAACACCCTGGCACCTGGTGTCCAAACCTTGCCCACCGTGAAAGTATTGGCTGACTTTCAAACAGCATATCCTTGAATCAGCTTTTCTTTCATAGCTCTAACCTGCATTTTCTTTTAGGACAGTGGAGGGCAAATTTTACCATAAATGTACTTGGAGGATGAGAAGTGTAAAGACTTTTCAAACTCTTTCCCCTCAAGAAAAAATTAGTCTGAAAAGCCATCTTGTACAATTTCCATGAGAATCTTTGATGAAGTCTTTTATTATGTCTCCAAATACTAATTTTTTTCCCTGCTGGACTGTGAGGGCCTATCTTTCTGTCTTCATGGAGAGTTTGACACACAGTAGGTGGTCAGTCAGTGGACTTCCCAATAAATAACAGAAAGCAGTGCAGTGGAGTTATCACTGAAGTTATCTGCAAGGAAGACACATTTTTTTTTAATCCCTCTAGCCTTCTTTACCATTGGCTCTCCTAGATTCCTCTGCCTTATCGGAAGCCCTGGGTCTGTTTTAGGAATGTCACTGTTCTAGCAAAAAAGTGTATGTCACAAGACTGGAAAAGAGCAGGAATGGGTCCCCATGTGACCTAATAACCACACCACCCATTGAGCACTCTCTCCTTCTGTGGCCAACTGGCCTTTCGAATTGGCTTCTTCATTCACAGGCTCAAGTCCAGGGCTTTGATGTTTGATGCCGTGAATAGAAATCTCTTTTCTTTTGCTGCTTGAGATTATGGGCCCCACCACCTCTCACAAATACCCCTGTTAGCTGCCTTCTCCTTTTCAGCCTTGGTGAGCTTATTCTCCCTTTGTTTCTATCTCCTAGAGCCAAATTGTGTTCTGCAAAACACATGTCCCCTGAAATATGACAAATGGTGTCACTAGAAAAGGCTTTAGGGTCAGGCATCTGTAACTCACGCCTGTAATCCTAGCTACTCAGGAGACAGATCTGAGGATCATGGTTCAAAGCCAGTCCCAGCAGGAAAGTCTATGAAGCTCTTATCTCCAATTAACCACCAGAAGAAACTTGGACATGGAACTGTGGCACATGAGGTATTTCTCCAAATGAATTCTAATCCTATTTGATTTTACTGTGCAAAAATGTGTATATCTATTTGGGTCTGAAGTTTAAGAAGTCCTGAGTTCAAGGCTCAGTATCAGAGTTCACATGTACACACACACACAAAAGGAGCTAATCAAGCTGGATGCTGGTGGCTCAAACCTATAATCCTAACTATTCAGGAGGCTGAGATCTGAGGATCAAAGCTGTTCAAAGCCAGCCTGGGCAGGAAAGTCTATGAGACTTGTATCTCTAATTAACCACCTGAAAAGTAGAAGTGTATCTCTGATTCAAAGTGGTAACCTTGAGCAAAAAAGCTCAGGAATAGCACCCATGCCATGAGTTCAAGTCCCACGACTAACCAAAAAAGAAAAAGGATAGAAAGAAAGAAAGAAAGAAAGGCAGGAAGAAAGGCAGGAAGAAAGAGAGAGAGTAAAGGAAAGAAAGGCTTTAGGATCACATAAACTTGGGAAATGTCCTGTTAAATATTTTCTTTACTGGGAGATTTTGAGTTCTTGCAATGTTAATCAATACATGTGACCCCCCTGTGAGTTCATTCGTTTGTGGGGGTCTACAACATGCTTGAGTGTCGCCTTATTCCTTAGTGTGGCCACAATAATTAACAATGCCTTTAAACTCCCATCCACCTGGGTAAAGTTTTACAATTAAGTGTCAGTTTTCTCATCTTTCAGATGAATGTACTCATGTCCCTAGAGTTATTAGGAAAGTCAAATGCAACACTTATATACTAAACAACTTGGCAAGTGCCTGGCACCAGCCCATTCTTAGTAAACAGCAGCTGATGGTAATACTTTGGAGAACCTTGGATTTCCGAAACAAACAGGTTGGAGATGCTGATCTCTAATCATATCAGTCGTTTCTTTCATCCAGCTTTACAGAAGAGGCCCAGGATAGATTCTTACTTTGTTTTGAGAGAAATTTTACTACTCTGTAGATCATGATGGCCTTGAACTCATGATCCTTCGCCTCTGCCTCCCAAGTGTTGGGATTACAGGTGTGTACCACCACACCCAGCTGTTTCCTGTGATTTATTCCAGGGTCTGTAGAATGCTAGCAAGTTTTAGTCTCACAGAACATACCGGGTTGAGAACAGTCAACCAAAAGGGTATCACTTCAATATCTGGCCCTTGTGACTATTTTAGGAACCTTATTACGATGTGAGGGTTGGAGGATTTTGACCCAATAGTACTAGTTAGCTTAGTTGTATTGTCATGGCCACAAAATACTGTTTAAGTAACCTAACACTGTGCTGTCATATTCTGTCAAGAAGTGATCATATGTAGCCCACCAATAGAGAGGAGACATAGCTATCTCAATTTGATTGTGCTTTATTAATATGTGATTAATATCTGTTCTATATTAACAGATGTCTTGGCACATAGCACTTCATTTGTATTCATTAATTAGTTCACTTATTGACTCACAGACATTTAATGATTGCCATCTATTTGCTGGGCGCAGAGAAAGCAAAATGAGCAAGTGGTCCCTGTCCCCTGTGCTGTCAAGGGGCCTGGCAGAGCAGGGGTCCCGAGTGAGGATAGCCAGATGGGTGGCAACAGAGTTCTGAGGAAGGACACGGAATCCTTTATTCTCTGCTAGGCTAGCCTCAAGCTGCAATTCTCTTCATCTCTACCCTCCCCCCCACCCCCCAGTAGCTGGGAGCACTGGTGTGAGCCACTGGCACCAGATGTATTATTTCTTTGTAGAATTGAGCATTTTATTAGATTGGAGGGAATTGGTTGGTAGAATGTTAGAGGAGAAGGATGGATGGATGGATGGATGGATGGATGGATGGATGGATGGATGGATGGATGGATGGATGGGCAGGGTCCCAGGAAGACAGGAGACAGGAGAGAGCAATGGGAGAAATATATCTTTGATAGAGGATGTATTTTCTTTGTAATCGGAGTTATAAATTTGTTAGGTAGGAAGGGCTGCAAGCTTATAAAAACCTGCTTCTTGGAACAAGAGGAGCCTCTATTTTTACTAAGAAAGAAATGAGTCCATTTGCTAATAGGAGGGGGGAAAGGTAGATTTGGCTGCTGGAGAAGGTAGTACAAGTTTGAATAAAGGGGAGAAGGAACTAACTGGGTGCCTTCTTCACAAAAACGCTCTTGGGATATATGGAAATGGAACCACAGATTTATCACTAGTCCAACCTTGCCTTTTATTTTTTTCCCTGTAGCATTTGGCAGGCTCTGGGCTGGAGAGACCTCTGCAGATGGTCGAATCGAGCCTATTCTGGGAGTCAGCTCTGTGTGGTGGAGGAAGGGGAGGTGGAAAATTAAGGTTGCAAGTGAATGGCGCGATAGCCTGAATGTGAAGTCCAAATGATTGATTGTTTAGAAGAAAGAGATGGGAAGAAGGACAAAGTCCAAGCAGATGGTAGGATGTGGTGTGGCAGGAGCAAATGACTGAAAATGAATGGGAACCATAATGGGTGGCAGTTGGATATAGGAGTATTGGAATTTATGATTGTACACTGTAACAATTCCCAGTGGTAACAAAGCCCTGGAGGTAACCATAGGAATTTACTGCTTCTGTGTAATAAATGAGTGTTCATTGAGTGAATAACATGACTTTCCCCTGGGGCTTTATGTAGGAGCAACCTTTCCAAATATTACTTTAGGATCTGATTGTGGCTGATAGGAATTGAACTGAGAAACTGGGTCTTTTTTTTTTTTCTAATGACTAGCTTAGATATATGCTTTTACTGGTCACAGGCAAACTACAGGACTCTGGTTTTCATTTGTAATTCTTTTTAAGTTAGAAAACATCTGAAAGTTCCCATTCTTACTGCAAAGTTCCCTTGATAACTGGGAATTCTCATTAAAAATGCTCATTGATCTTTAAGAATGTCTTGACGATGGTGTTCTCATTAGTGTGGTTGAATTTTGTTGAAACTTTTGTCATAAAAGGTTACAACTAAGAATGAACTGGAGGTCATTATTTTGGGGGGAAGTAAAGGACGGTGTCATATTTAAAATAGGGTTATTGATGAAGCATTGGTTTCAGATCAGTGTATTATAATCAAGTCAACATGTTTTTTTAATTCTATAGTGATTTATACATCAGCTAGAGTATCGTATACTTTGTAGTGGTTCTTGGGCTAAATGAAGCTACAAAAAATAGTAATAATAAGCTAAAGCCAAATCTGGAACTGTTTTGTTGATTTCTCACATATTGCATAGCATGGGTAGTTAACATTTAGGAATTGGCCTCATTCGGTCCACATTGACCGTACTGTTTAAATACACTTTCTGTCTTGGTTTACATGTTTGTTGACTCAGTGCGCATACTTGAAGACAACTTCCCACATTGGTTGCTATGTTGTTGGAGTCATCTTTCTTTACTGTCTTGCTAAAGTAAACTTTCTTCTGTGGATCTTAAACCTAGACTCATGAGTTAGCTTGCCTTTTTCTTCCCATGTATTTGTTGATTGTGGCCTAATAGATGACATAAAATTCACCACCTTAAACCCTTTTATGTGAACAGTTCAGTGGTATTAAATTCATTCATAATCTTGTTCCTCCTATGACTGTCATGCAAATCCAGAATGCTTCATCTTGTAGAATGGACACTGCCCTGTCTAATCAATGCCCATCTCCGCTCAGCCCCCGGAAGCCACCATCTACTTTCTGTTCCTCTCTGTACCTCACAGAAATGGAATTCTCCAATGTTTACCTTCCAGCGACCGCTGGAAGATTTGTGTATGTCATGCTATGTTTCAGAATCACCTTTTTTTTTATAAGGCAGGATAATATTCCAGTCTTAGTTGTTTACCACATTTTTTCTTGCCTTTGTTGTACACTATTTTATTTCCTCCAAAATACAGAGAGAATAAAAGGAGATGGCTCTTTCCAAAACACAACTCTCACTCCAAGACATAACCATGTTGAGACAGACAGAGAAAGAGAGAGAGAGAGAGACAGACAGACAGAGACTGAGACAGAGGGAGGGAGAGAACATACTGGGTGCAGAAACTTTATCTTAAAAAATTAAGCATGGGGGCTGGGAATGTGGCTTAGTGGTAGAGTGCTTGCCTAGCATGCATGAAGCCTTGGGTTTGATTCTTCTGTGTTGCATAAACAGAAAAAGCCAGAAGTGGTGCTCTGGCTCAAGTGCTAGAGTGCTAGTCTTGAGCAAAAGAAGCTTAGGGACAGTGCTCAGATCTTGAGTTCAAGCCCCAGGACTGGCAAAAAAAAATGTAGCATGGAAAATGTTTCCAAACCTCTCACAAATCGTAGGAGTGGCTCTATTGAGTGAGAGATGTCTGTCTTCACACCTTTCTGCCATCACTCCACCTTCTGGCATTCCAAGAATATTTTTAGCATGGCATTCAATTTTTTTGGATGATGTTTCTCCATTTTTTTAATGATAAGGTTATTTTATGTTAATTTTGTTATTTTACCAACTTTCTCCTGACTTTTTAATGTCCTGAGGCCATATGGAAGCATCTTATTCCAGTTTAAGCTAATGAGAAGAGAACCTTTTACAAAGCATTTGAATTCCACATAGCACATTTTCAAACAAGTAAGTGGAAGGGTGGTAGTGGGCATATGCATGTGTCAGAGTGAAGAACACACCTGCCATTCTTTTCACTCCAGATCAATTAATGAGTGTGCAAAGAGAAGCGCCAGAGGAAATGTGATGCGCTTACCTGTAATTTGAATCTTGGAAGTGTCCTTATAAAGTATCCACCTGTGATGTTACTGCATCTGTAAGTGGCAGTTCCTAGCTCCCTGAATGGGAGTTGATTTCTACACTTGAGTAAATAGAAGGTGGCAGAGAAGCATTTATAATGACATTTGGAAGGGGAGGAAGTAATAACAGTGTAAGCAGAGGGCATGCCTTGATTCAGGCCACTATGGCACTGGACTTCAGCGTTGCTTTCTGGGATCCTGTCTGGGTTCCTTTAGAGTTTGGCTGGGCTCTGCCATGGTCAGGCCTAGAACTGAGCCTGGGCCATGATCAGAGGTATTTCTAGCCTTCCATGGAAAGATCTTGCATTAGAAAACAGAGGGACTAGCTTCTGCAGTGATCTGGGAACAGTAGCCCTCTCCAGAGAGGCATGCCTTGTCCTACTGCAAACTGTGAAGGGCACATTCCCAGTTACCTGACCCTCCTTGGGTTCCAGTTTTATTCTTCAAGTGAAAATTGCCTGCATTTCTTACACTCTGACACAAAGCTGTGGTGCCAGTAGACCCATGGAAATGCATCCATTAGCTGCCTTTAGAAAGATATTCATGTATGAGCCAGTCTAGGAATTGGCTTCCCCATGCTGCCCAGGTAATGACTGACACCGTAACAGCCTCAACTAAATAACTGAGTGACTTTTTTTCTTTTACTTCAACCCCCAGCACCAAACCACTTCTACTAAGACCAGTCTGCTTAATTAAACAGCTGCTTAGTCCCAAACATTCCCTAATCTAAAAACCAAATGAAGCAAGAGAGCTTGAAGGCCCATTTTTCTTTCTGCAAGAATGCCTGGCAAAATTTTTGTCTAATGTTCCAAGCAATTCTCTCCAGCTGAATTGGAACTTAAAAATGTATTGCTAATGAAATAAATTTGGTCACACTGTGGTTAGGCCACTTGTTTATGTAGTTGCGTAGAATACTCCTGATGATGTGTAGGAGGTGGCTGCAACATAGACATTGAATTGCAATTAAGTAGAAGCGATAGAAGCTTCTGTGTGATATGCTAATATGATTCCGTTTGATTATGCCTATGACTACTCTGAAGGCTCTGACCTAAAAATATTTTAACATTTAATTGTCACGTATGTGTCAACACAAGATCCTGACTCACAAATAAATAACCTGACTCATTTATTCAAGAAACCTATTGCCAATTTCCTGTGCCAGGAACACAGGTCCCTGGAATGGATCTCACACAGCATTCCTTTGGAGGAGCAGGTATATTTGGTGGAAGAGACAGAATTGGTTATTATGAAGCACTGAGGGCCTGACAGGAGTGTATGAAGGAAGATACCACTTGCATTTGTAGGTAGCTGATCAGCAAAGGTTTTGTTGAGAATATGGTCTTTGACCTGGACATAAAGGCATTGATTTATTGGGTCAAGGAGAAAGGAAGAGCAAGCTTAAGAAGTTCTGTATGTAGGACTCCAATGAGTAGTTTGCTTCTCCTGGACACTGTGTTTGCTTGACTTAAATTATGTACCTTTGATCTCTTAAAGGGGTGTGTGTGTGTGTGTGTGTGTGTGTGTGTGTGTGTGTGTGCGCGCGCGCGTGCGTGTGTGTGTCTTGACCAGCGCAGACCTGGCCTGGATGGAGACCTATCCCATGAGTACCCATGTCATAGGCTATCTGGTCTTATCAGCAAGTTGAAGCGGTCTTCTTATATTTCTGAAACTCAAGAGTCTGAGTTCACTACCAGCAAGCTCCGCAGCTGAGACATCCCTGGCTCTTCAGCTCTACTGGGCTGACTGCTGGCTAGTGGGCTGTTGGGGTTGTAAGGAAGTTAAGTCCCCAGATAGAGCTCACAAACAACATGGAGCGAGAGAGAGACCGATCCCATGATGGGTGAGGGATGGTCTCAAAGAAAACCAGCCCTGAATATCTTCATCACTTTCCACTTAGCAGGAGGTTGTGATTTCCTTTTTTAAAAACATTTCTTATTCTTCAGCTTCTATAGAAAGTATGCCTATATGATATTGCAGCATTATTTACCATAGCTAAGTTATGGAACCAACCCAGATGCCCCTCAGTAGATGAATGGATCAAGAAAATGTGGTATATATACACAATGGAATTCTATGCCTCCATCAGAAAGAATGACGTTGCCCCATTTGCTAGGAAATGGAAAGACTTGGGAAAAAATTATATTAAGTGAAGTAAGCCAGGCCCAAAGAAACAGGTCCCATGGTTTCCCTTGTTTGCAATAACTAGTATATGTCTAGGACAAGCCAGAAAAGCTCAAAAGCTATGTACATATGACCATATAAGATGATGCTAAGTGAAATAACCCCAAGATAGGGACACAAGTGGTTTTCTTTCTTGCTATTTTTTAAATGTATTTATAATGTACTATGTGATTTTTAAATTTCTTTTGTTTGTTCTTCCCCCATGGTATAACTCTTATTTTCACTGTATTTGATTCCAGTGCCCTGCATCTTGAATATACACTTTTCTAATTTGGGGAGGGGAAGGGAAATAACAAAATGTTAAAATAAGGATACAGGATGACCCACTGTAACAATGAGAAGTACAAGATACTATGTTGAAGATGAACTTTGCAACTTGGGAGGGGGGTGAGGAGGAAAGGAAGAGTTGGGGAGGTGGGGAGAGAAGGGTAGGGGAAAAGCAAAGGAGGAGGTAACAATGCTCAATAGGAAATGCACTCATTACCTTACTCATGTAACTGTAACCCCTCTGTACAGTATTTTTACTATATATGTGTGTATATATATCTACATATACAAAGAAAGTACGTCTATATGAAGTGTTAGGCCTACAGTATGTGTTAGTCATTGCACATGTATTAGCTGTTTTGTTTCCCTCATTTAATAAATAGGAGATAAAGACAACAGAGTCAAGACAACACATAAGTACTAGAGCAATGATCAAACCTGGGATATTGGACTCTTAACCACCTTTATTGCTTGTTTCCTGGTTGTCATAATCCTCCTTTCATCCCTTGAAAAGTTCTGTGTCCCAGAGACTGGTACTGAATTCATTGGCCAAATAAATAACAAACTTGAAAAGCTAGGCCAGTTGTTTATCATTTACTCTTCATTGGTGATAAATCACAGGCCCCTCCAGGTGTTTTCAGAATGTTTTAGGATGAAATAAAGGAAAAATTCTACAAAATGTTAACACACACACACACACACACACACACACACACACACACACACACACACACACACACACACACACACACACACACACACACACACAATCTCACATTCGGTAAAAGTTGTGCTATAATATCCTGGAACCAACAGTGAAACTGACCAACCCATTCTGTATTTTGTATAATGGCTGAAAACAGCCGCACATTTCTCTAGCCATTTTCCTTTGCTGAAGAGACACAGCCACTGGATGGGAGCAAAACAATTTTAAGATTGATGAGCATTTGCTTCCGCCTGCTTTTTCCTTCTCTGAGAATGATCTTCCTTTTTTGGAATATATTGTACACAAAAATACTTTTAAAGGTTTATTAAATCCTAATAATATTGCAGTATATTATAACTTAAGTACAAAGCATAATACCAGAGATTTAGATTGAGAAATTCTACCGAGAACCACCACCTCAGATATTTTAATTGTGTTTCTGAAAAGAGGAATAGATTTGGGGGTGAATAATGTGTATGGAATTATAGGTTATCACTCCTTTTGATTTTCCTACTATGCTTGTGTAATAATGAAAAGAGAGACTGGCAGGAGATAATACACCCTACTGAGTCTGTAATACAGGGTGTGATTTCTAAGTGCCCACTACAAAAATCTGCTTTACCTGAACATTTGAAAGAGGATGCTCAGAGACCACACATCTTTCTTCCAAAAATCAGAAATGTTCCTGAGGAAAATTTGAGTTTGCAAAAGTAAACTCCTCCCCCCCAACACTGCAGCAATAACATAAGGGTGTTGTCAAATCAGATCCATAAAAATCTGCAAATTAAATGCTCCAGAAAGACTACTTCTTTCCCTTTTAACTTAAAAAGAAAGACTGTCAATCAAGTTGGATGCTGGAGATACTCAGAGGCACATTGCTTTTGTATGTAAAAGCGAGCATCTGTCCAATTGAGCATCTAATTGGTAATCACGGAGTATTAAGTTAATTATTTGAGTGGAGACTATAACTGATGTAATTTCTAAAGCTGCAGATCATATAACAGCATTTTTAGAGTGACAAGAGGGAAAGCGGCATCGCTATGACTAAATTGCCAAAACATTGGATCTATAGACAGAACCCCATGTAGACCAGCTTTGTGCTTGGATCCCAGATGCCAGGTCATTGTATGTTCAGTTGCCAAGGTGAATGGAAGTCATTAGGAGCAGAGTGGAGAGGCTTCTGCAGGGCTACGGCCCACTTTTACTCATTGCTGGGATCCAGAATAAGATGATTGACACCCGAGGGGAGAGAAAGCTCTGTGTTCCTGTTTTAGAAAGAGGAAAAAAATAAGTTGTTGTCTTGCAGTGATAATTTTTCATATTTATTTAGGTTTTACATTTTATAAGTTACTTTCACATATGCTATTTCATGTAGTACTTTTAACATCAAAAGGTAGTATGGTTGCCAAGTGGCTTATGCCTGTAATCCTAGCTACTCAGGAGGCTGAGGTCTTAGGAGTTATGGTTCAAAGCCAGCCTGAGTAGAAAAGTCTGTGAGACTTTTATCTTCAGTTAACCAGCAATAAGCCAGGAATGGAGGTATAGCTCAAGGGATCCTTTAATGAAAAATACAAGTGAGAGTGGAAGGCCCTGAGTTAAGCTCTAGTATACACACACACACACACACACACACACACACACACACACACACACACACATACACACTAACAACAAAATGACAACAACAACGAAGGTAAAACTATAAGATATCACTTACTTTTATTTTCCTAATGTCTGTTTATGTAATAATGAAGAGAGACTGGCAGGAGACAAAACATCCTACAGAGTCTGTAATACAGGCTCAGTATTTTTATCTCTGGTAGAGATTGGAAATGTCCATTAGAGGGTACACTAGTACTTTGTTCCTTAGTTGGATAACTGCTAAGCAAGCATGCCTACTGCCCTGTCTCTAGTACTTCAGAAAGTAGGGGAGAGAGGTGACACAATGACAGGATAGGGAGCCTGCAGGGTAAAGAAAGCCCCTCATGTTCCATTCAACCAAGTTCCAGGTCCCAGAGCACTGGAGGCTGTGACTTGTGCCTGCTTGTGTAGGAGTTGGACCTAATGACTGCTGGGCCTTTTAAGGCCTTTTGCCTCATGGTGGGCAAAAAGGCATTTACCCCATACCACTCACTAGCAGCCTACCTGTGCGCCTTGCAAGACACCACAGACTGTTTTAAAATTAAAACCAATGAAAAGATTCTTTGGTTTTAGTAAGCTGAATCCAACTCCAGTTGCAACTTGAGTCTGAGACTACATGGATTAAACTCAATTTGCATGTAAGTTTATGTCAAATATATATCTAGTACATTATATTATACAAATAATATATAATTATATGCATTATATATTATATATATGCGCACACACATACATACACATTCTCTTCACTTTACACGTGTGAATTAAAACTGGCTATGCTCACATTGTCTTTTAATGGGCATGCTTAATACCCTATTTCGCTTACAAGTACACCAAAGGCTGTCATTGTCTTTTCCTTTTTCCTCCATCATCTTCCTACTTGGCCCAACCCTAACTGGAATTTTGATAAATTTAAATGACAATAGCAGTTGATATTTTGGCTTCATAATGGCCGTCACTGATAACCAAGAAAGACTTATTAGAAGACAGGCCAAGAGCCATACAGATTAGTACCAACCACTCCTAAGGCTATTTAGTATTTCAATTAGGAAAGTTGTGATTATACATTTTTTTGATATGCCCATTGACTTGCGTATGTATCTCCTGAGATGCAGATTTAATTTTGAGCAAATGTTTTGAGCAATAATTTAATATAAAGTTGTGGTAGTCTTCTTATGAAACCACAGGGGTTAGTGGAAGTTTTTGTTGTTGTGTCACCATAGATACCCAAATCTAATTTGATTACTCTTGTGAATGGTTGCTAACTATAATCTGATATAGATATGACTTCCATCAGCTGCAAGTAGTATGCTAATTGAGCTGGAGGCAAGCCAGAGAAATCTTTCAAGAGAGAAGAGTTTTTTTAAAAAAAATATATACAGCAGTTTTAATAAGCAATTCAATGAAACCTTTTAGAAAAAGCAACAAAGGCAAAGAAAGGTCTGGACATGGTGAGCTTGCTTTACACGTCTGCAAATGAATGCCAGACAATGCTGGATGGTGTTGGTCACTCAAACCCAGTGTGGCAAGGTCAAATAAGAATAGCTTAATTTATTCAGCAACCATGAGTATCCTTATTCACTGAACGACTCTGTCAAAAGAAGCCCTCCTCCTTGTCCCTAGAGTTCAATAAATGAGCAAGGTGCCTCTTGTGTCATCAAATTATACATATCTGTCATCCTGTGAGGGATCATATCTTTGCCTATTGATCACCTAGGAGTTCAATTAAATGGACAATCCCAAGCCCAGTTGTTGTTGTTTTTTTCTTTGAGGAAGTTGAAACTTAGGGCAAATTGTTAGGCCAGTGATCTGTGTTTGTGTATTTTAACAACTTTCTGCTACTGGTCATGCAGTAATGTGGTCATGTCTATCTGTTTAGTTTTTCCTATGTGTCATAGACTACTGAGCTCTACACCCATCATATAATGTCAAGTTTATAATATACCCTGAGATCTCCTATGATATTGATGAAGATATTCCTTCATAGTGGATTTAACCTGAGTGCATATGTTTAATGCTAGATAACTCACAAACCTGGTGTTCAGTATTTTTTTTTCCTCAGTACTGAAGTTTGAACTCAGAGCCTTGTGTACTCTATTACTTGAGTGATATCCTTAACCCTCTTTAGTTTTCTTTTTCAGGTAGGGTCTCATGCTCTTTTGCTTGAAGTTGGCTTTGGAGCATGATCCTTACACATCCTTCTCTTGTGTGGCTAGGATTGTAGATTTGTGCCACCATGCCAAGCTTTCCTTCAGACTCTACAGCTGTATTGACTCTCCCCGCCCCCCACATCCTAGGTCCTTATTCAGTGTTCCTTGCAGGATAATGAGTTATACTGATGCTCTTGGAGACAGCTTAGCATCAGGGTTAAGCGCATGGTGCGTGGGCACTGAGGCATGCGATTTACCACATACCAGCGATGCCACTTCTTTTTTTTTTAGTTTTTTTTGGGGGTCCGGTTGTGGGGCTTGAACTCTGGGCCTGGGCACTGTCTCTCAGCTCTTCAGCTCAAGGCTAGCACGCTACCACTTGAGCCATAGCACAACTTCCGGCTTCTTTTTTTCTGCTTATGTGGTGCTGAGGAATCGAACCCAGGGCCTCATGCATGCAAGGCAAGTGCTCTACCACTGAGCCACCTTCTCAGCCCCCAGCGATGCCACTTCTGTCTGTTCAGTTCCTTCATCTGTGACTTCAGGAAGACAGATGTGTTAACTACCTGATAGTGTCTTCGTGAGAGGGAAATGACTTAATCCATACTAGTCAGCTGGAACAGTTGTGAGAACGTAATAAACATTCAATAAAAGCACTGCTGTTAGCAATGGTGATTTCAGTGACTGGGTCTTACCAGAGCCCTCACAACAACACGAATGAGAGAGATTTTCCGCTGTGTGTGTTGTAGAACCAGAACTGCACTCCTTAAACCCTGACCAGGGTGTGTTGAGTATCAGTGTGACCCATGATTTATTCTGACTCCTAAGGGAATTTGTAGCATTTCTGCTCATAAAGGAATGTAAAATTGTGAATTGACCAAGAGTTGTTTTGAATGATACAAATGTCAACCTAAATGCCATCAGAGCTAGCCAGGTGCAGCCTTTTGGTAGTGGATGGCGATGACTCCAGTGACTGATTTAAAGGACTAGTTGTAAAATAGAAGTGCCTATGCTGTTTGTAAAGCTATTCTTTATGGTCCCATCGACTGATGTCCTATTTGTTTGGGCAATGCCAAAATGGGAGTGGAAAAAAAATGTGGGCTTTTGTAGGATATAGGTTTATGGAGGAAAATGTTTCTATAAGTGTCCATTCACTCTTCTACATTTCTTTTCTGTGTATCATTAGCATTCCTAGATACTAACAGATTAGTTTTCAGAAAAGCAGCTCTTCCCCAAGGCCATTTTTCCTAAGTAGATTATACCTAATCGATTTGTTTTGCTAGAGTTAAACAGAGGTATTGGGAGAGATTGTTCATCTCTTGATTTGGGAGAAGAGAACTGTAGTTGGGACTAGGGTATATTGAAAATGTGAAATTTTTAGTTAGACAGCTGAGAAATCAGAAAGTGCCTGATCCATGTATTTTCTTAAACTCAATATCTAGCTTCAAAATTCAAAAGGGGTTGGGTTCCAAAGGCTTGAAAAGTAAAAGAAGAAAATACCATACTTTAAAAAAATATCAGAGGCTGGGCACCGGTGGCCCATGCCTATAATCCTAGCTACTTAGAAGGCTGAGATCTGAGGATTGTGGTTCAAAGCCAGCCCAGGCAGGAAAGTCCATGAGACTCTTATCTCCAATTAATCACCAGAAAATCAGAAGTGGCTCTGTGGCTCAAGTGGTAGAGCGCTAGCCTTGAGCTAAAAAGCTTAGGGACAGGGCTGAGGCCCAGAGTTCAAGCTCCACAACTGACAAACAAGCAAACAAAAAACTATCAGAGTGTATGGGTTAGGATTAGGATTATACATGTATAACCCTAGCGATATAGAAAGCAGTGTTGGGAGAAATCTTAGTTCAAGGCTACCCTGGGTAAAATGGTTAACAAGATTCTATCTCAAAACAACAAAGCTGGATGCTGTTGTTTGAGGCCTATAATCCCACTTACATGGGAGGCAGAGGTAGGGAGATCATTGTCCCAGGCCAGCTCAAGTAAAAGTATGAGGCCCTATCTGAAAAATGAACTAAAGCAGAAAGGATCACAGGCCTGTCTCAAGTGGTAGAGTGCCTAGCTAGGTAGCAAGCCAAAGCCCTGAATACAAACTTGAGTACTGCTCACCCTCCAAAAGAAATCAGAGCATAAAAGTCATTCGTTAGATTCAAATTTGTCAAATTGAACAGCACAGCCTAGAATTTGCCCCTTTCCCAGCTTTAGTGTGGCATAAATTCAGCAGCATGCAGGATAAATCTGTTGGAAGAACATAGATAAATGAAGATAGTTTTGTGTTATGAGAAAGAACATAATGTTTTATAAGGAAGCAATGGGGAGACATTTCCAAAAGGAGGAAGATGAAGAGGTATAATAATGATAATCTTATCATTAAGAAAGTGTATGTTCCCAAAGGAAGATCACAAAGCTTGTTATTTTGATGAACTGAACCATGGAAGCACAACTAAGGATTCTGATTCATTTTTCTTCCCTAAAGTAACCTACATTGTTCTTTCCTAGAAGGTTTTTTACTATATTAGAGGAGCAGCGAATTTGTTTTTCAATGTATTTAGCTCCTCAGTATGGCATGCCCCAGACAGAAAGAATGCTCTTCTAATTGGCAGGATTTTTCTGTGCTTGCAATAATTGGACTTTTTCTAGCTACCGATAAGATTGTAGTATTTCTAGCTGTTTTGGTTTTATCTCAGTAAGTTAGTTATTGGAAAGTAATTTTTAATTGCCCTCTCTGACCTCATTATTATTACATTATGCCACGGGCTACTGGTTGATAGATTCAAAGACAGGAACACCATCGTTGGTTGTATGTTTTGCTTAACATTCATGAAGATTTGGGCCTGCACGGATTATTACTGAGAGTCTTACTGACCCATATTAATGGGATCAAGACCAATACATCTCCTGTAAAGAAGGTGCTTTGCATCACTGAACAATACAACGATGCAGCATGGTTTGATTTAGAACTACCTCATGTGTTATTTTGCTTTTGCTATGTAAGTTTTAGTGAGATGTGATGAATAGATTCTTGAACGGGTAGGGAATGTATGAGATGCAAAGGTCAAGGTAGTCACAATAGGGGATGATTGAGGGGTCAGGGTCCTTCCCTTACTCCTAACACAGGCCCAGAACAAGGGGGACACAAAGCTGGCAGTCACATGGCTGTATCACTTTATGAAAGTATATGAGAAAAGTCAAGTGTGCATGGCTTACAGTTTGCTAAGTAAGCCCTAGGACACTAGAGAGAAAGGAAAAATGGTCGACAGTTAAAATTGCTTTGAATTATCATTGGGAAAAACTGAGGAACTTTCATAGAAATTAAATTATATGCAGGACACAACTTCTAGCCATAATTTGGTTTATATAGTAACCCTACCTTATTCATGGGTTTACTGTGTGTGGCTTTGACTTTGCACTCAACACATTAAAAATATATATGGACATACGTGTATAAAACTAAAAGAAATTTCCAAATGAAAACATCTGAGATTCTCAGACCTGCATTATACAGCTTAGTTGACATGGGATCTTTCAGCCAGCCCCCATCCCAACATGTCATTTGTGATCCCCTCCTGCCCTTAATTTTGTGAAAATACAATAATGACTTCCCCCAAAAAGCAAATGGTGTCCCCAAAAGCAAGGTAAAAGTTGCCGTCCATCTCCCACACACTGTGCTTAATTTAAGTGATAAAGTGAAAATCTGAGATTTGTGGAAGGTGGTTGTGTCTTTCTCAGAAGTTGGGTGGCATTCTGGGAGGAAAAAGTGAACTGGGCATCTACAGTTCAGAACTAACCTCTGTGTATCCTGAACATGTGTGTTTTTTCCTCAGTGGTGGTCTGCTTGGAACCATGTACCTGCAGATCCTAAATGTCTATTTCCTTATAACTCTCTATCATGTATTCATTCATTCATTCATTCATTCAGCAAAAGCTTACTAACACCTGCACAAATGAGGCATTGTTCCAGGTTCTCGGGGAGCAAACACCTTTGCTCACGTGCTCATGTATACATGCAGGTATTGTGAAGAGATGGGAAATAATGTACAAGTAAGTTATAGAACATTAGACAGCGATAACAGCCAGGGAAACAGAAATCAGAGCGTAGAATGGGAACGATTTGGAGTCCCTATGGGGCAGGCAGTATGTGGGCAGCTGTCACAAGTTTAATTTCCTAGAACCAATCCACGTAAAGAATGCCCCCCTCCCAGAATGAGTCTATTTTAAGTTACAAAGCTAACTGCTTTCCAAAGAGGTTAAGAAATTTGCCCTAGATCAAACAGCTGGTGAGAGAGAAAATCTACTGCCTCTAAAATATTTTCTTTCTACCCAGTTGCCTCTCAGCCCGGTAGGTTCACTGCTTCTCTATCCCCTTTCTGTCTATCAGGGATATCTTTGGCCCAAGTGGTTGATTTCAGGACGCTAAGCTGCAGATGTTTTATTGGACTTGGGCTTTTTCTAGGCCACTCAAGGTTCCAGTGGCAGACATAGTTCATCGCTATAGTTATATCCTAGGGAATAACAGCTTATAATAACTGGAAATTAGACATGCATGAGAGAGCAAGAAGGGTAGGATGGAAATGCTAAGATGAAGAAATTAGGTTAGAGGGCAGAGCTGAAACAGAGGTGAAGGGAGATAATTACTTAACAAGGAAATTGTGTCCAGGGCTGGTGCAGAGGGTAGTAAATAACCAAAAAAGGAAGAAAAGACTTGAATAGTTTGTGCTACTAATTTTTTTCTTCATCTTTTTTTGCTTTGTTTTGTTTTGTTCTGGTACTAGGTACAAGGGCTTGATTTCAGGGCCTTGATCTCTTGTTTGACATTTTTGCTCAAGGCTGGTGTTCTACCATTTAAGCCACAGCTCCACTTCTGGCTTTTTGATGGTTAATTGGAGGTAAGAGTCTGCTAGGCTTTCCTGCCTAGGCTGGCTTTGATCCATGATCCTCAGATCCTTAGCCTGCTACAGAAGGCAGACATGAGCCACTAACAGCTGGCCCAAGTTCTGTTGATGTCTGATTTTAGAAATATTGGTAGGGAAAGGGACAAAGTTTATGTCCAGCTAGCTTTCTGGAACAGTGTTTCCCTGTGTTTCATAACTCTTGGGCTGTCTTCGACGGTATCTTTTGTTTGTCAGCAACAACACTAATGTTTGTTCATCACTTACTCTCTGCTGTACCAGGTTCTAGATTCAGTTCATTTAAGCTTCATTTATTGCTGTGCTGCTGGGCCTATTATTTTCTCTATTTTATAGATTAGCATAGTGAGGCATGGACAACGCCCCATGGAAGTGGGAGAGAGGTGGTTTAAATCTGGGTAGTCTTTAACCATGATGCTAATCTAAACAGAGGAACTCACATAAAGTAACAATTCCCAGTGCTTCACCAGTGACCAAGTCATCACAAACCCTAAAAGGTAAGTATCTTTATTATGATGATCTCATTCTGTTCATAGGGAAATTGAAATGGGCAGAAGTTAATCTAATTGACCAGAGAGACAAGAGCTACCAGGAAGAATCAGGATTCAAATCCAGACAGTTTTCAATTAAAATGACAATTACATTTTCGTGCAGACCTGATTTGAGCAACCAAAATGCCCTAGGCATTTACATTAAAAAATACTTAAACATGACATTGCAGATTTCAGATTTTCAGACTCAAGATGTTTAACTGGTAAAGTCTAAGTCTATTTATGATTTAGATTCGGAAAGCTGTGAGGGTGTATTGGAGAAGTTGGTAGAGTAGGAAGAATTTGACCCTCTGGCCTATGTCTTGTGTGCCTGGTAGTTGGGGGCTATAAAACTTCTTATTAGTGAGGAATAATAACAAGAGTGCATAATCAACACAGAATACATAGGAACTACCTGCTCTTCCTGGCTGCGTATGCAGGGCTGAGATTTTTCTATTGTGGCTACAACGTAGATGGCACTTCTCAGTGTTTCTCACAAGTGCTCTGAATCACACAGGGAGGTCAGGAAGCTGAGCAGCCAGCACAGGGTGGGCATTCGACGTCACATGAGCATCACACTCCCCATGTGGCTTTCCTTTTTGGCATTTAGTTGACACACAGAGCTGGTCCATGTAGTGTATCCCTTGATTCACAGGCCTGTAGAGAACCTTTCCTATTTACTGTATCCATCAGAATGGGAGGACATTTCCTTCTTATTTGATTCTCAAACTTGGTTTCCATCTTGATCTTCCTCTCTGCCTCCCCTCTTCCCCGCCCCACCCTGGGATTGTCGGCCGCTCAGTAGTGAAGGTTCTACAACCCCTTTAAGATTTATGGTCTTAGGAAGCCCAGCTGGATAGAGTCTTTATTCTTCAGCCTTTCCCTTTGAAAGTTCCTAAGTTGCTCCCATCTTTTTCTGAGAGGAGGACATTAGGAAGAGACTTTAGAGCAAGGGGTGCCCATGCAATGCGACCAGCCACACAGTGTGGACACATGGAAGCCATTATATTTCTGACTAGAGAAATTGTTTTTCCTAGTCTTTTACATAAAGATGAATAAGCAGATGCATGGGGTATGTGAACAATGGCAAAGAGCTAGTGGGAGTGCTCTGGAATTCCTCCCACCTCTGGGTCCAGGAAGCCACTACATCTGCCGGGTTTCTTGGAAGTCATCATGGTGGCCTTCTCTACTTTTGAAGACCTTAAGCCCCCAGCCCAGCCAACACACCTGCAAGCTGTTTAACTTGCTACTCTGTGGGGGGGGGGGCGGTTAAGGAACATATAAAACAATCAATAGCAGATAAGTGTTATCATGATGCTTCAAACACAGAGATACAAAGAGAGTCCCCCCTTCCCCCCCGCCCTGCCAAGGAGGCAGTTAAAATCACACTGAATGAGGAAACTGAATGAGGATGACTTGGGAGAGAGTCCATTCCTCCAGCTGTTGACTTCTGGGGAAATGCAAGGGATGGACCAATAACATGGGCAAGGCCAGCATTAAGGGTAAAATGGCTTTAGATAATCTGGGTAGAAAGGCAAGTTCTGTCATCTGGCACTGTTTGGGGGGAGACAGCAATGAGACTGAGTACGTTTGCACACAGCTGGCCAGCTAATCTTCAGAGCTGGCATGCTGGGGACCCTTCCATCTTCTCGTGGGCCCACCATGGAGAGGTTTATCATTCGCTGTCCTCATGAAGTATCCACGCACCCAGACTAGGGCTTTCACACTGCATTGCTCTTCTGTTTGTGCCACATCTCCTTTGACCAGAGCACCTTTGAGGCCCACATTTGAGTGACATTCCAGCTTTACAAGCAACAAGGGCTCCTGACTCCCCCAGGAAACCCATGCCCCCTGCACAGTGCTCTGTGTCTGGGCTCTGTTGTTCACAGACTTTGGCTAGACCAGCACTCTCTACTTTCTCAGTCCATCACTGGTGAGTCTCCTGCAGGCTGGCCAGCAAGGAGGTCTGTTCTGTCCTAACTAACAAGGGGAAATAGATTTATTTAATTATGTATTTATTTATTGCCTGTACAGGGTTTGAACTCAGGGTCTTGTGCTTGCTTGACTTTTCTTGCTCATAGCTGGCACTCTACCAATCGAGTTGTGACTCCAGCCTGGTTTTAATGCTAGTTCTTAGATATGGGGTCTCCTGGACTAATTTTTTTTTGTCCAGGCTTTGAACCACAGTCCTCAGATCTCAACCTGCTGAGTAGCTAGAATGATAGCTGTAGGTTTGCAGTGCCAAGCAAGAACAAATATTTTTGTTGATTCCCAGACAACTCTGTTGGCTGTGACCTCTTTTCTAAATCTCATTGACAAGAACATTTCTGGCACTTTTGTTCTAAACAAAGAGAAATGGAGTAAAGGGGAATCTCTAATGTTAAATTACATTTGCTTCCAAATACAGGCATCCATTGGTATATTTTCATGAGTTGTTCCATAAATAAGAAAGGCAGTACTCTATGGTGAATTAATCATTATTTCATATTCTCCTTCCTCAAGCTGCTGTATCGCTTTCTTACAGAAAACATGACCTTGGAGGTCTTGAGTTAAGGTTTCCTGATAGCCTTGATCACAGAAAGGAGCTGAACTTGGATATTTCACTCTGGTCTCACCAAAACCCAAAACTCTGTAAAGAGAATGTGATTGATTGAAGAGGAGTAATGCAACTGATCAGGCATATTTAGGATTTTTCTCCACTATGTCATTGCGTTGTTCCTTCTTCAGGTAAACTCAGTTACGACCTCCTGGTATTTTATGGCTTCCACTGAGAAGTCATCCACACAGATGTTCATGCTTACCTTACTCCCACTGAGCCTGGGAGGCCAGCTGGCCCAGCTGCCAGCACAGGGCAGGGCACCTCACCAGTGCAAGTGACTGGATGTGGGTCCGTGAACTCAGTGCTTCAGTGTCAGCTCTGCCTAGCAGTTCTGGAACATGCTGGGGAGACCCCAGGAGATCTCAGTGAATAGAGACTCCCCAGAAAACAGTCCAAGTAAATTGTAATAACTAATGTTTTTAGGGACTTATTATTTCATCTCATCCTTTCAACAATCTTACAAGGTAGGCCTCACTAATGAACCCCATTTTACAAAAGAAGAAGCTGAACCTTGGTCAGGCTGAACGTAAGCTGGGAGTCAGTTTTGCCCAGTTGATGGGTCACAGACCCTGCTTTACTGTCTACCAACTATGATTTGAACAAAGTACTGACTTCTGTGTATACCTTTATCTGGAGCCTGGATGGTAGCAATGCCTATTTTAATAAGAATCTGGAGAGAGCCTGGTGCAGTGGCTCAAGTCTGTAATCTTAGCTGTTTGGGAGGCAGAGATCAGGAGACTGCTGGGAGAGGCTAGCCCAGACATCCAGATTCACAAGACTCCATCTTTACTCCATTGCTGGGCATAGTAATGTGAGCCTGTAACTCTGGGAGTCACAAGGGCTAGGGACAGTGACCGGTGTCTGTCAGCCCAATGGAACAGGGAAGGATGTCCTGCTCGTAAAACAAGACCCTGCTTTGAAAACAACCCACACAAAAAGGGGCTGGAGGTGTGGCTCAAATGGTAGAGCACCTGTCTAGCAAGTTCGAGGCCCTGAGTTCTATCTCCAGTACAGTCAGAAAGTAAAAAGAGAGACTATTCTGAGGATTAAATAAAATAATTTAAATGGAATTCCTAGTCTAGGTACAGTCAGTTATAGGATAGTATAAGCAGGGTCAATATTCATTTTTATTATACTTAATTCTTGCTCTTAGATTTCATAGGAATTCAGGTGCAAGCTTGTGAGATACTGAAGGAACTCTGGGAAAGATCAGTTATGAGTTTAGAAAGTGCCTGGTGTTGAGGATGGCTGGATGTATGGCATAGCTGTTGGCTAGGATTCCAGGCCTAGGATGAGTCCTTAGCAGTAGATTCTGAGGGAATGAGTATGAAATGCCTTTCTGAAATAGAATTGACAAACTAGGAAAAGGGTGGGAAGGAGGGGGAGGGAGGTGGTCCTTTCCTTATGTTACAGAGGAGAAAAGGGGAATGATGGGCATGAGTAGTAAATTGCAGGCTACTGGGCACCACCCGGTGGGTGTGTACACAGGATGTATGCTGCATGCAGGTGGAAGCGGATGGTAGGTAAGTAGGAATGCCACTGCAGCTTGACAAGAGGTCAGGACTCAGAGCAGACTTCCCGGAAGTGTTGGAATGCAGGTACAGCTGAGCAAACCCAGATTGCAGAAGGGTTTACCAAAGGAGGGTGAGAAGACCCGAGAGCCTGGGAAGGATTCTGACATTTAGGAGAAGTCAGAAGAAGCAGAATGTTAGAGTCAGATATTAGCTTTGGAAGGGGAGAAAGCTCTACTTTAAAAAAAAATTAAGGAAAGTTCAGATATACTCAGAAGTCAAATAACCCAACAGGCCCATACACTCATCCCTCAGATTCCATAATTATCCAGACTTCTGCTTCATTTATTTCATTTCCCCCTATTTGTCTGAAACATTTCAAAGCAAAACTTGAATATCAGTTAATTTGAGCCCTACGTACTTCAGTTGGTGTTGCTCACTATTCTCTCATTCTTTCTGCAACAGCTACCAGACCATTAACACATCAAACACTACTAGCATGCTTTGGTCTCATCTATTATCCAGTCTGTATTGTCTCAGAACTATCTTTTGACAGCTACTTAAAACAAATCAGGCACATAACAAGGTTCTTATGTTGCCTGGGGTCCTTAATGTCCCATGAGTCCCTTAATCCTGAGCAGCCCTCTTCCTTTTATCTTTCATGACATTGATTTGTTGCATTTTTTAACTGCAAAGAGTCCCACTTTCTGGGTTGGTCTTCTTGGAGTGGTCCCTCACTTCGAAAGATGCACCTAAGATGCCTGATTCTAGTCTGACAGTGGGGTTGGAACTAGAGTTGAGGAGGTCTGAAAGTTGAATAAGGAACCAAGAGAGATGGTGCCAGTTCTGAAGGGGTGAAAAGATGGGGTCAGATTGTAGTGATCTTCTGCTTCTTTGTGCCAGTGAAAGCCATTCTTTGTTACCGCAGTAGGTGCACTAGTAGATATTACTGCATAGGCCTGATGTACATGTGTATTCACATTAAATAGATATAGAGGTACATATATGTACATATCCACATCATAGATAGATGTGCTCTGCTAAGCCAGGAGTCTTGGATGGCTGCTGGATCCAGGTGTTACCCTGCCTTGGGAGTCTGGGTTCATCTCTCATGACCCATGACAATTCATATCCTTTCCTAAAATAACATAGCTATTACATTAGATCATAGTTTGGATCCCTTACAATTCTATGTAATTTTTTTTCAGAATTTTTTTAACTTTTTTTTTTTTTTTCAGTGCTGGGGAATCAAATGTAGGACCTTGCTCATGTCAGACAAACCCTTACCACTGAACCACACTGCAGCCCTAGCCATATATATATATATATATATATATATATATATATATATATATATATATATATATATAATATAAAATATATAATATAAAATATATAATAGACCATAATATAATCTATCATATATTATATGTAATGCTACATGTTACATATATGCTGCATACATGTTACACATAGATTACATATACTACAACACTTGACCTGTCATTCACCTGTCCCTCCTCACCCCCTTACTTCCATGCCCCACCCTGGTTACTATGCATTGGCCCCTCTCCTGCACCAAGCCCAGAGTTTTATACCTGTCTTATCTCGTGCTCCAGTGGCAAATCCTGTATGGCATATGACTTCTTATGTCCATTTTCAGTGGGGTCCAATTAAGTCTGTTGGATTAAGCAGCTCACAGAAGACTCTGGGAAGCATCAGAATTGAGATTCCAGCTTTTCTCATTGATCTCATGTTCCAGCCCTGTCTAGGTTTTCCAGGATGCTTGCTCTAGAACAAACTGTTCTAAACTGTTCAGTGGTACTTAGTTATCTCCTGCTTTAATGGATTTGGCATACTTTTATTGAGTATCTACTGTTTGCCAGCAACCTGTGCAAATGTTAACTCTTTGAGGACAACCTCTGTGTCTTCCTTAATAGTAAACATAGTAAAAATTCAACAGGTATTTGTCAAGTTTAGCTGAAATGAACAGTGTCAACAGGTAATGTACAAACAGCAATCCACAAATATGTTCACTTGGTTAGACAGTCTGGTTGCTTCTTAGATGACTTCCTCTTTCCTTGGAAAGGGTTGCTATATCTAATTTTCCTTTGCTGGAACTGGTAAAGGATAAACTGGGCTTATTTGCATTCTTTGCCCTTAAGACAGGTCACTGTTTTATAGAATATCCTTTAGATCACTGTTAACAAGAGCAATTAAGCAGTTCAAAGAAAGAAAATGTGTCTTTCTGTGTAAAAAATTCACTTGTCAGTTATGAACATTTCTATCCATGTAAATGTCTGACATTGCAGTGGGATTATGGTCATGATATATTTAAGTTTAACTTTTTTAGCTTTTGTGTTAAGTCTCCAAGGAAGAGAATACAGAAAACACCAAGTATCTCCTTTCTCTGGGGCAGTGGAGCTTTCTGGACAATATAGCTTTCCACGTAGCTAAGTATTTATCACAAGTTCAGTAGCCTTTTGTTTTCAGCACAACGCTTGAGAATATATCTTCAGCAAAGTGAGAGTAAAATTTTCCTGCCATCTGTGCAGTGTCATGAAATGACATGGAATTTATTGGGCAAGTGGATTAAATAGATGCCAGGGTTGTGCTAAGAGACTGAGAATGGTCAAAGTTTCCTAGATAAGGCAGTGACTGAGGCCTATGTCTGCTTTCATGTGACTCCATACTAATAAGGAGACCATGTGACCGGCAAGTAAGCAAGCAAATGAGAAAGATAACCTCAGATAGAATGCTTATTGCTGTGGAGAAACTATAACAGGACACAGATAAGGGATGATTTGCTCTGTGAAGGTGGGCAGGGGAAGAGAAGCCCCTTTAATTAGAGTAACCAGATAAAAAGACTTCTTGGGGCATTAGATCTAAAGCCAGAATAATGACTGTCATTTAAAGAATTGGAGCAGGGCAAAGGTCTTAAGATAAGAGGACCATAATGTGTTCTCTGATTTGAATTTGTTTATTGGGTTCAAAGTGAGCATAGAATTTTTCAGAATATGTGCTAAGCGGGTGCCGGTGGCTCACGCCTGTAATCCTAGATACTCAGGAGGCATAGATCTGAGGATCACAGTTCCATGCCAACCCCAGGCAGGAAAATGTGTGAGACTCTTTATCTCCAGTTAATCACCAGAAAACTGAAAGTGGCACTGTGGCTCAAATGATAGAGTGGAAAAAGCTCAGGAACAGCACCCAGACCCTGAGTTCAAGCCCCATGACTGACCAAAAAGAAGAAAGGAAGCAAAGAAAGAAGGAAAGAAGGAAGAAAGGAAGGAAGGAAGGAAGAAAGGAAAGAAGGAAGGAAGGAAGGAAGGAAGGAAGGAAGGAAGGAGGGAAGGAAGAAAGGAAGGGAAGGAAGGAAGGAAGGAAGGAAGGAGGGAGGGAAGGAAGGAGGAAGGGAAGGAAGGAAGGAAGGGAAGGAAGGAAGGAAGATAGACTATGTGCTAAGTGGGCAGATGGGTGGAAGAGGCCAGAAGCAAGATATAGGCGATAAAGGCTGTGGAGTAGTGGATTTGGGGAATGATTAGAACCATTAGACAGCACCATAGGGGCCATTGTGAAAGTTGCTTACCTGTTCCAACATGTTCCCTGAACACAACCAAGTTCAGTGGGGCATTATTTCATGCATGCCAAACTTTATCTCAAAATAACCACTAGATCCTCCAAAATAGGCACTAATACTTATTTTCCTGACAAGGAAGCTGAGGCATGGAGATGTTATTTTTCCTCAGGTCATAGTTGCAAAGCAAACCTTGGCCGTGTGGTTGCATGGTCTGTGACCTTAATTACAATGTTCTGTAGCTTCCAACTTTGGGGACTGTTCATTAAGGTAGGATATAAATAAGACCTTGGAGAAAGTTGAGTTGCACAATACAGAAAGCATTACAAGAAGGCCAGGAGGGCATTGCGTGGTAATAAATAATTGCAATAATAAATTCATTGTCTACTGGTCAGCTGAGGGGTTTGCCCAGGTTTGAGTTGCTTCCATGAGTTCATCACCCACCACCAATTATCTGGCTGCAGATTCCTCTGTCATGTGCACCATATGCTTTTGTGAACCAGTAGCTAGACTAAATTAATTCTGTTTATAGTAACCCCTTCCACTGGCCAACAAAGGAATGTGAGTTAACACGCAATAAACAAGTCAGGATGAAAGAAGCAAAAAAAGAAAGAAAACAAATGATCATGCAAAGCGGAGCTCCCCCAACTGCTGCAGCTGATTTGTATTCTTCAGACAGAGCCTGTTTGAAGTCCTGTCCTTGGAAAATCCCCACTTGCTCTTCAACCCTAGCCAGTCTCTGTCAATTGTACCTTATTCACCCAGCTCAGCCCTCACCTGCCATTTTAGTGTCTAAAATCATCATGGTTGGGTTGACGTGACAACTCTAATACAGTTTTCCTAGAGCCTCCTTGGGCTACCTATTTTGGTCTTTGCATGGCTTTGATTTTGCTAAAGAGAGTGACATTAAAAGAGATCACTTCCTCTTTCTCTGGAGTTCCAAGAAGTAACCTGACTCTATCCAGGTTAGGAGAATCTGGCTTTGGGTAGACCCAGAAAAGTGAGCATTACACTTTGTTGGCAGGTCTGTGGAAAAAATTTAGGAAAATGCCTCATTATAATGGCTGTCTCTCTACTTTGATGCCATTTCCCTCCATTGTTGTAGCAGCACCAGAATGGATAAGTTTGTGTAAGTATAAAAACCTTTCAAATGAAATATGAAGGAGGCAGCAAATTCTTCCATAATGGCCTCAATTCCCGCGTGAGTTGTTAGCACTGCTGAATGTGTGACCTTGTTTTTAATGGCGTCGTTACTTTCCTTCATTATGTTCATACTCTACTTCTTTCCATATTTAACTTTGCTCCTCTATGATCTGTTCTAAATTATGGCTGCATTGTGTATTGCTCCTTCACTGTAAGTCTACTGTCACGCTCTCTCTCCTTTTTTCCCCCCTATTCTTTCTCTCTGATTACCCAATTTTTCCACTTCATTTTACTGGATTTATGCTCACTGGACAAACATTCTATCTCCTTATATGTCAAACCAAGTAAGGGTGTTTTGGACCAAGGTTCAGTGCCTTACACCTGTCATCCTAGCTACTTTGGAGATGTAGATATGGAGAATTATGGGTCAAGGCCAACCCAGCCCTCCCCCCCTCCAAAAAAAAATCTGTAAGAACTTATTTCAAACAATGGGGGAAAAATCTAGATGTGATGGTACATGCCTCTCACCCTGAGCCACATAGAGAACTTAAATAGAAAAGCTCGTAATCCAAGCCCACATTAACAACCAAGCCCCTATTCAAAAAAAGAAATCCCCAAAGCCAAAAGAGTTAGGAGTGGCTGCCTGGCAAGGGCAAGACCCTGAGTTCACTCTCCAGTACTGCCAAAAATGAATGAATGAATGAATCAATCAATCAATCAATCCTATATAAAGTCTTTTTTAAAGGGAATATGATTGAAGCTTTAGAAATAATTTATTAGCTAGTAATAGCACGTTGGAGGGCTTACAGTAGGCCCAGATGTGTGGTAGGTTCATTTACTGGCCTCTACAGTTGCTCTGTTGAGATCACTTTCCTTATTGGAAAATTTGGCATTGCTGGAAAGAGCAATGTGGATCTGCTTTCCACATGATTTGTTATTATTTTTTTACCATGTAAGTTGATTTTCAAGGTATTTCTCCTATGTTTGCTCACATTAACCAATTTGCACAACACTCTGCTTGTCTTGTCTACCAATTGATTAGGACCACCAGTATATTTACTTTGTTTCCCCCTCAAGTATAGAATCATAATTGATACAAACAAAAAGGAAAGAAAAGCTGATTATTTCCTAATTCTGCCAACCTCCTACTTGTTCAGAAGATTGTAATAAACCTTACCTAGGCAGAGCGTCAGGAATAATTGTTGCCTTTTTGTAGTCATGTGAAACAAGGCCTTAGGAGTATTGGTCCATCCAGATTTAATTTTCCTGGAGAATATTTTTTTTCCATGAACTATAAAGTAAATGCCATAAAGCCTGTCTTATAGAAACATTGGAGGCTTTCATCCAGAGGGGGGCACACCTGTGTGGATTGGAGCCACCCACACTGCTGATGGAAAGATGTACCGCCTCTCACAGCTGCAGTGAAGAAGGACTATGTCATTCCAGGCAACATGAAACCAGATGTGCTTGGTGAGGTGCAGCCTGTGTGTCATAACTAGGTATCTGGTTTTGTGGTTCCTTTGGCTTACATGGAGCCTTGCCAAGTTCAGTGTCACCTCCACAACAACCAGGTTGGCCTGTCACCTGCGGAGGTGACATTTAGATTGGGAGCCCTCTTGCCAATGGCATTCCTGGCTCCTGGCTACATTGGCATGACAACCGGGCTTCCCATAGACTTCCCAACCATCTGCACCATACTGCAGTTTGGTATTTACTTAGAATGATTGAGAAGAAGGAGGAGGAGGAGGAGAAAGAAGAGGAGGAGGAGGAGGAGGAGAAAGAGGAGGAGCAGCAGCAACAGCAGGAGGAGGAGGAGGAGGAGGATTTAAACCTGAGTGAGATTTGATTAAAATTTAGGCCATCATCCTATTGTTGAGATAAAAGGAACCATTAAAAGCAAACCACAGCATGTGAACCATTTCATGAAGAAGGAGCTAACATTTTTTTAAAGCAAAATAAGATTTTTTTGTTGTTGTTGTACTAGGGCCTTGTGTTTGGTAGTTGATGCCTTCCTGCCTCTTACCACTTAAGCCACTCTACAAGCCCTCTTTGCATTGATTATTTTGAGATAGGGGTTTACTTTATGAGGGGGATGGCCTAGTTTGTAATTATCCTATTTGTGCTTCCTCGTGTCACTCATAGAACAAGCATATATGACCATGCCCAGCCATTGGTGATGATGGAATCTCACAAACTTTTTTAACTTGCAGTGGCCTTGACCCACAATCCTCCAGCTCCCCGTCCTTTCCCACTCCAGTAGCTAGAATTATCGACTCAAGCCACTACGCTTTATCTAGAGCAAAATACTTAGGACAAAGATCAGCCATTAGGAGTCTTTTAATTCTAGGTGAATGTAGTGGTACATACCAGTAATCTCAACACTAGGGAGGCTGAGGCAAGGGGATTGCAAGTTCAAGGCCACGTAAAGAGACCTATCTTGAAAGGAAAAAAACAAAATAAATCAGTAACATTGAAAATGTCTTTTAGTTCTTATCCTAGACTTTGAAACCATTTGGAATCATGTAATTATTTCATTTGTTCCCTTGTAAGAAGCTATCTGTGTGATTATTAGCAACGAAATAAACTGGGTAAGGTTTAGATTGTGGAAATCAGTTACAGACATTTTTGGCACATTGGTTTTGAATTAGGCAAAAGTGCAGTGCATTGTATTCTGTGATAGGCACAGGAGTGAGCCAAGGTAACAGGACTTTGTGGGAAATGGTTGATTAGCACATGCAATTAATAAAACTTTACATCATAGCACTTTGGCTATTGTGGGAGAGTTTGCTAGGTTTCCAAGTGCTATTCATCTGTTATTCTGTTTCTCTATTCAGTCCAATCCTCCACTTTCACACAGCAACAACATTATTAAAAGGTGGATTAAAATGGCCTCCAAATTGATAAGAAGTAGTTATCTCTTGTTCCTGGATGTGTTTGTTACTTGAAAAAAAGTTTCAGGCTAAATGGAGTGAAGAAGATTTGAATTGTAAATGGATTCCTTGTCCCTTTTGTAGATAATTGTACTAAATGCTAATTTGTAGGCAACTAATGTGTTCTTGTGTTCACTGATAAAGCTCTGTTGCTTGAAACAAATTTATAAAAAGGAGACAAATCATTTGCTGGCAAAAACTCTCAGCCCAGGGAACTTGGTTGTTATGTTTGTGCGTGCGTGCGTGCATGTGTGTGTGCATGTGTGTGTGTGTGTGTGTGTGTGTGTGTGTGTGTGTGTGTGTGTGTGTGTGTGTGTGTGTGTGTGTGTGTGTGTATACATGTCTGTGGCAGGAATCTCACTGGATTACCTTCTTCCAGAAATACAATGCCTCCCCCAACCTCCCTAGAAATAATGGGTGGATAATAAGCTGCTCTCTTTCATGAGATCCATTTGAGAGATGAGATGAAATGTGTGCTTAGCTACCTTAGGCAAGAGATCCCCAACTTTTCCAGCAAAGGGCTAGACTACAATTGATTTGCGTTTTGCAAGCCTCTTGATTATACCCAAGGACTCTCTGCTATTGGGTAGCTCAAGAGTTATATGCAAATGGAAAGGCAGCAGAAATGTTATTTGTAAGCACTGCAGTCAGATTCTTACGAATTTTCATGTAATACAAAATACAATGGTTTGGACACTGGTTTGGACATTCTTCTAATAATTTTTCCAACACTTTTATTTTTTTTTTTGCAAGAGAAGGGTAAATGGCAACAGGCTATAGGGTAGCCTGATTGGGAAAACATAGCTTGCAGATCCCTGGGTTAGATTCTTTTCCTTTCTTCTGTGTGTTTCCCTTTGCACTTTGGGTCTTTCCTTTTTATGGCTTTCTAAACTCACCCAGATCTCTTGGTGAATTGTGACTTTGTTTTGAAGCACCCTTTATTAGGTTTATTTTGTTTTTCCTGTGGGGTGGGGGGTGGTGGGAGAAGAATGTGGAATGTATTTTCTTTAGAAAAATAGGAAGAACACTGAATAGTGATTTATATTATCCTGCTAAAAGGGGTAAATAGTTTAGACCTAAAGAATCTGATTCTGCTTTGGGGGCTGTTCTTGTTTATGTTTTGTTTTGTTTTTTTTTCCCCCTCACAAGAAATCCAGAGAGTATCATTCTGATCATGGGAAAGAGGAAATCATGGTAATATATGAAGAATGAGTATATCACATTTTGACTCATCTTTTTGTGATTTTGTTTTTTATTCCTTTAAATAAAAACATGCACATCCAACTGTGAAAAGACAATAAGGGCAGGCTGTGGTGGGCGGGGCCTTGCCCGCCTTTCAGCTTGGTTGAAGTCCTTTCTAATGAGAACAAAGCCCAATTGGCCACCATCAGTCACTGTCCTCAGACACTAGTTAACAAACCACCTCTGGTAATATGGAGGGCAAAAAAAGAAAAAAAAAAGTTCCTTTGTCCTCCAACTCCTCATAATTACTGATCTTTTGAACTTTTCCTTTGGGGATAAATTGAGTCTTATGTCATTGACTTCTATAATGTTATTATTTTACTTGAGGGTGCAGAAGTTAATGTCTTATCTCTGGCTAATACTGCAGACACTTGGAAATGGCCTTTGATATTCAACCAACATTGAAAGGAAGCTTTAACTGTTTGTGTCCTTCTCTAGGAATGTTTTCATATAATGTATTGGGTTGTTCTTTAATTAACTTACCAATTTATTTGAACCCACTTCCCTCTTCTGGAGGAGGTAGTGAATCCAGATGGAAGGAAATAGTAATAAAAATTGGATTTGCTTCAGGCTTTGGGAAAAATACATTTTGGGATCATTTGAGAAGCACGTGGGGATTTGGCATAAGCATCCCTTTTCACTTGATACTCCAGGATAGGGTGGTCAGTATTTGAGGTTGGTGGGTAGGGTTGGCAAGCTTGCCTTCCCCTTGAGACATGCGCAGTTGGAATTCAGGGCCCATGGAGTCTCAGTAGCAGGTGGAGGCAGCCGAGAAAATCTACACTTTGGGGCTTCTCTAGATGTGGGACTTTGTCTTCCTATGCCCAGGTTATTCACATAATGCCATAACTCCTGCTCTCTCACAATTCATACTATTAATTCTTTTCACTGACATAAAATAACATTCTTGCTTTGCTGAGGAGTGCACTTTTTCATTTAGAAATAATACGGTGTTAGGTGAACGCTTGCTAAAATTTACACCCAAAGTTCATAGCAACACTACTCAAAATGATCAAAAAGTTGACACAAACCAAATGCTCATCAACCAGTGAATGGGTAAATAAAGGGCATATAATCAATCATATGGTGAAATATGAGTTGACCACAAAAAATATGTGACGTATGCATCTATTGTCACAGTTTTATCTATTAGATAAACCTCGAAAGATGCTGAAATTTTTGGTTTGGGCAATTCAGTTCAATAAAGTTATAATGACAGATTACAAATTTCTGTAGGTTGGTCATCACTCAAAACTAATTTTGATATAACCAGAATTACGCTTTGTCATATATGTCTTAAAATATTCCATCTATTTATTTGACACATTGTTGTAGCACAGATTAACTGCAAGAATGAACTCCTGTCCCATAGCTAACAAATCAACTTTATTATTTGTTCAGGGTGATTTCAATTATTTCTCAAGATTACCAGGTCCTTTTAAACAGATGTGAACTTTGTAGTGACCATACACTTAGACGAAAAAGAAAATGTTTGGTCACAGATCTGGATTATTATTTTTCTCCATAGCAACAAACCTCTTAACTCTGCAGACTTCTGACATGATAGCAGTTAGCAAGGTTTGTGGTTTCTACAAATTTAGCTTGGGGGGGAGTCTAGGAGGAGGTAAGCTAACACGGACAAACTTGAGATGTCTTCTGTCTTGGTTTCCTTTATGCAACAGCTGAAGTCCTTTAACCCAAATATTACCATCTGGTGTATATGTCCTAGGGAAGACAACACAGAGACAGATCACTTGGTGTACACGTTTGAGGCATTTCTTGAGCCGATGTACAAAAGGACATTGTGGTTTAAAATAAACTGCACCAAGGCTTTTGGAATGGGGAGAATTCTTTCTCAATCCACGAAAGGATTATTACGGGCGAAGCAGCAGTTGTTTGTGGCAGGAGAAATTATTCAGAAGATTGCTATTTCTGTAATTCTGGGAGGCTCCAGCTGCATGAAACGAACCCATAATAGTCAGTAGCCCATCTGTTTCTAAAAAAGCCCCAAAGAGAAATGGAAGAGTGGCTGGGATGTGTGTGGGCTGGGATGGTGCCAGCCATGGTGATGTGTGATCTTTCACCCCTGAATTTTCCAAGGGAAGGGACCAGAAGCAGAATTCTCTCCGTGTTTCATGCAATGAGCCCTCACTTGGGGTATTGACAACTTCTATTTGGTTTACTGCATATTTAGTGTTGAGATGAGAATTCAGAAAATGGTTGTATTTTGCAAAGAAGCTAGATAGAGACAACCTTTTGAGCGCAGACAAAGACAAAGCAGAAATACTGCAGGGAACGCAGTTATATGGCACAGTGGAGGATCCGTGGGTTGTACAGTTAAGGCATATTTGTTGTTCTAGCTCTACCTCTTACTGGCTGTGTGCCAGCGATAAGACATGCAACATCCCTATATGACCTGTGAACATTTTCAAGGGATCAAAACACTAGCTTCCTTAGGTAGTGGGGAGTCAATGAAATAATATGCACAAGACTTCAGGTTTTTTTGAGGAAGTATTTCCTCAATGCTTTGGAGGTCACTGCTAGAACCATTATATATCTTATGTCGGTCAAATAGAATAAACTAAAGGAGGATATTGATTCCTCTACAGTAATCTTAGGGATGGGGCTCCGTAGAAGGCCACAATTGGGCTGAAACTTTTCTTTTAGTTGTACTGTTGGATTTAAATTCAAGATACTGTATCACTTGTGTGATGCACCCTAGCCTTTTTATTTATTGTTTTGCTTTTTTAGTTGTTGTTGTTTGAGTAGGATCTCAAGTTTTTGCCTAGGTTGATCAAAGTGTGATCCTCCTACATGGCTGAGATTACAGGCATGTACCATGTGCCTGGTCAGACTACAACTTTTATAGTATACCTATGGTATCTTTTTCTTAGATATGATTGTTGTTAACTCCTATGTCAAGTTTGAAGCTTCTAGAAATTTTGTGCTCATTCGGAGATAACTTCTCACAAAAGATCAGCAAGAAAATAGGTTGTATTTATGTTAATCAGTTGAAAATGAATTGACTTTGTCCCCAAATGTTAATATTGGAATTCAGTGATCAGTTTATAAGAATTAATTTCTGGCTTCAGAAGTGTTTTCCTGGGAATAAGTATTTCAGTATTTTCATCTGAAGAAAAGATGGGATAAATGCACATTTCTTCTATATGAGGACAAAGAGAGAAAAATCATGAAAAACCATAGTTCAGGTAATCAAGCAATGACACTTGACTATACCAAAGTGTTGTTTGTTTCCTTGTCTGTCCTTGAAAAAGAAGAGATGCAAAATAGAGATTAATGTTGTTCCTAGCTCTCAGCCCATCAGAAGACTTGATTTCTCAGCTTCTGGGGGAAGTTTATCATAATATCTGATACATTTGCTCATTGTTTTCCTCCTCGTCCTCCCCTTCCTCCTCCTTCTCCTTCTCTTCTTCCTCTTCCTCCTCTTCCTTCTCTTTCTCCTCCCCCCTTCCCTTCCTCTTCCTCCTTCTCTCCTTCCTCCCCTCCTCCTTCCTCTCCTCTTCCTCCTCCTCTTGCTCTTCTCCCCAACCTCTCCCCCTCCTCTTCCTTTTGCTCCTCTCCCCCTCCTCTTCCCCTTCTTCCTCCTCCTCCTCTTGTCCTATTCCTCCTTCTTCTCCTCCCTCTCGCTTCTCCTCTGCAGGTTACTTAATTGATTAAAACTTACAATCTAGCTATGATCCCTGAGCAGATTAGTGTCTGAACAAAAAGCTTTTTGTTAACCTAAAACACATGGAAGACAAATCATTTTTTCATGAGTTCATAAATCCCAGCTTCAGCACTTCATAGGACTCAAAATAACTTTCTTCTTACACCCTCAACACTCAGTTTCTTTTTTGTTTTGCTGGAGTTGAGCCACTGATCCGATGGACTATACCAAGAGTCCACAGAAGTGGATCAACAGGGTTTTAAGAAGAACCAGAAAGTGTTAGGAAATTTGAATGTGGCTAGAGTCATAGTCCTGACTCATATTTTCTGGCCTAGACAGTTTTTGTTACCTTATAGGAACAAAATTTGATGATTACATTAATATGGAATAGTCCTTTATTTTGTTCTGAAAATTGACATTGATCCCCAAACTTTTACAAAGTGCTATGCTTGGCACTGGGTGTGGGGGGCAGAGAAAATACAAATAGGAATTGTCCATCCTCTAACTTTCAGAGGACTTTGTGTCTCATTGTAGAAGACATGCACATTAAGTCTGAATCTAAGATAGAAAGGAGAAAAGTTGCTGTTTCTAGTATAGGACAAAGGGGGGGGCAAGGTTTGATGAAGAAAGGGATTTTGAGCTGTATCTTGATTGATGGGTAGGATGGGGAGATAATGAGATTTTTGTAGTCAGTAGGCATTGGGGAGAGTGGACTGAAAGTTGAGATCATTCCTTGGCTCTGAGATTTCTCAATCATCTGTGACCATTCTCCATCACATAACCTTATGCATACATTTGCATATGCATCATATGTCTGTCTGTACATATATGCTTTGTATATATAGCATACACACATGTATGTACCACAGACACACATGTATCCAGCCATCATGCATAGATGCATTGCATGTGTGCATGTGCACATTCATAATATGTATGTATATATGCATACATATATATCATAAATATATTTTCACACATGCCTACATAGTCACATATGTGAATGTATATTCATGAACAACTATAATATGGTTATAATTATTTTTTGGCCAAAGTGCATGAAGCCCCATAGTTCTGCGTTTCATATATGTATATATATTGCCAAAGACAGCAGACATGTTTTTAATTCAATTGCTATTGATTATGAAAAGCTTGCATTGGTTCAGCAAATTGAGAATTCATCCCAGGATGAGAATTAAATGAGATATTCTATTTCAATCAAAACATTTGGGACCTTGCCAACAGAGACAGACAGACTCACTTCCTGGCATGTGTTATAGACTTGGGAGCGAAAGGTGGATCATATTTGTTTTTTAATGCGCTCAGTCTCATCCCAGAGTTCCTTGACAATCAAAAAGTATGCAGAGATTAGGGCCTACAATTGGTCAGTCCACTGAATTTGAATATTATCTTTTGTTTGGACCCCTGGCATCCTAATTGGCTACCTTCCGCTCCCCTAAATCCATGCCTTATATCAGGATGATGAAAGGGTAGAAGATTTGAGCCATTCACTTGGGGTGGAAGGAAAGAGCTAAATCAGAACAAATGTATGCTTTTGCTACTTCTAAATAGTGAGGAAACACACACTGAATTTATAAGGGTGACATCTCTTTGTTACATGTATATTCACATAGCTTTCTTTAGCTATTTCCCAGAAAGACCCATCACAAATTATTAGTTTTTTACTTTTTTTCTAAATTGCAGAAGTAGTTTCTTTTTTTTTTTTTTTGGTGGGGGGGAAGGTTTGAACTCAGAGCTTTGCAATTGCTAGACAAGTTCTCCGACACTTCAGTATGCCCCTAGTCTTTTGCCTTAGTTTGTTTGTCAATATTTCATGCTTTTGCCCAAGGTAGCCTTGGACCCAAGATTCTCTTATCTTGACCCTCCCAAGTAGTTAGGATTACAAGTGTACACCACCAGACTTGACCAAAATTTAATGATGCTTATAATGAACTCTTCAAAAATGTAGAAAAGATAAGAGTCATGAAATTAAGCTGGGCGTCGGTGGCTCACGCCTGTAATCCTAGCTACTCAGGAGGCTGAGATCTGAGGATCACGGTTCAAAGCCAGCCCAGGGAGGAAAGTCCATGAGACTCTTATCTCCAATAAACCACTAGAAAACCAGAAGTAGCATTGTAGCTCAAGCAGTAGAGCGCTTGCCTTCAGTTGAAGAGTGCAGGGACAGCACCCAAGCCCAGAGTTCAGGCCCCAAGACCGACAAAAAAAAAAAAAAAGTCATGAAATTATCATGATCTATAATCTCATCTTCTAGGGGTCAGAAGCCAATGTTGATCAAAAGATGGCTTGTGTGTCCTAGTGACAGGCTATAGAACAGGGGATAGCATAAGGAAAGAAGAGCTCAGAGGTGGCCAGGATGGAGTGGAAGGGACTGGACTAAAGAAGAACACAAAGGAATATTTTGGAATGGTAGAAAAGTTCTCTTTTATTGTTAGTCATAAGGGTATCCTAAAGTAGTGAACTTTACTTGAGATAAATGATTCCTTAGTAAACGTGATTGAAAACTGAATTTCCTTGTGTATCCTTCGCACATTTTCCCATGAACACCTACTGTTAACAAGAGATAATACTTGATTTTTTGTGTGTCCTAATCTATTCTTTCACTCAAAAATGTGTCCAAATCATCTTTCCTAATTGTAGTCGGTTATTCATTTCTGTTGTTAAAAAATGAGTGTGATCATTTGAATAAACATCAATTATTTAAAGTAGCTTTGCTTTGAGTTTTCTTAAAGCAAACATTTTCTACGCTTCCAGAGTGCATGTTCTCAAAGTATTTTTTTTCCCAGAACATAGTTGCTTTGGTTGAAAAATAGAGAAACTGGTAAATTGCCTAGATAACCTCTTTGGGACATTCTTTTGTCAGATTGCTAGCTATTAGGTAGTTGGAGAATTTTCAGTACATTTCCCTTGACCTTGAATTGGATGTACAGCTAGTGCAGAACCAATGCAAGCAAGCCAGTGAGCAGAAATGGTAAATTCTTTGACCTTGATTTCTCTGTTTGGGCTGATACTAGTCCTTCATAACCTGATGTTCAAGAACAAACTGTTTGTCATATGTTACCAGCAGAAGTATTTACTCTGATTTGAAACTGACTTTTGGGGGAGTGTAATGAATGCTATTTCTTTTAAGAGGCGCAGTAAATATGTTCCTTTTGACCTCACAAAGTAGATGGCAGAAAATAAAATGGAGGGAAATAAAAAAAATTCCCTCATAAATAAAAATAGACACCTTACCTCTGTTTCGGGAAATGACATCAGCTAGATCACTTTACAGGGTAATGACATTTTTCTTGCCAGACGGAACACTTGATTTACCATTGTCGAGAAGTCCCTGGGTCATCTTCTTTCCTATTCATGATGCAGGCTGAACTTGTTGTGATACTTAACACCTCCTATAATGAAAACTAAGAAATATCTGACAAGGCTCATTGTGTACAATTATCTGGCAAAAAAAATTCCTTCACAAACCCTGTGGCCAGCCTTCTGTGTTTGTGTGTGTGTGTGTGTGTGTGTGTGTGTGTGTGTGTGTGTGTGTAGGCATGCTCATACTGCTACTGGTTCTTGAACTCAGAGCCTCATGTTTTCTCACATGGCTGGTGCTCCATCCTTTGAGCCATGCCTCCAGTCTGGCTTTTTACCAGTTAACTGGAGATTAAGTGTCACAGATATTTCTGCCTGTGCTGGCTTTGAACCATGATCCTGAGTAGCTAGTATTTACAGGCATGAGTCACTGGTGCTTGACTTCATTTTTTTTTTTTTTTTTTTGCTTCGGTTACATGAAAATCTTCCTCCCATGAAGAGCTGAATAAGAACAGGAAGCCACCTTTCCCCCGTAAAGTTTCTCACATTTTGGAAAGCCATTGAGAGTCAAAGTAGTTCAGTTAGGTACTGTGTCTTACATTTCCACCCTGTGGTCTAGTGGCAGCTCCATCAGAGCCTTTGGTTACTTTTCAGACAGGCTTCTTGGGTCACTGTAATAAATTAGATCACCAGTGAAGTCCCTGTTGGCCACGTGCTGTGTACTGAGACCAACACAATGGGCAGCAGAAGAATTACTAACTTTCTTTGTCCTGGAGAAACTCATCATTATTCAATGGAATTTGTTAACTCTCTCCTTCTCTGGAATTCTATGTAAATGACTTCCTCTTGGCTCTGCTCGTTACCTTAAAGGAAAAAGGAAAACATCATCATGTTTGCCCCTTTGGCTTCATTGGCTGCTCAGCAGCTATGGGCCATGACTGGGCTCTCAGGAATGAGCTAAGCTGTGTCTTAGCTGGTGGATTCCATCTTGTACTTGATAGGATGGAACCACTGAGGAAATGGGCAGTGTCTTCGGTGGCCCTTGCCTGGTTCAGGATCTTTGGAAGGTGAAGTTATTCTCCAAAGGTCTATTTGCTGCACAAAACTGAAGTCTTGCTTCTTTTCATGTTAGATGGGTCTGTGTGGTTTTCATTCTGACATTCTCTGAGGTTACTGGGGTTACTTTACATGTTGTGGGGATTTGAAATCAACCTTCCATTGGGCCTGACCCCTGGAAGGTAATCCATGGGGAGTTGAGTCCCTTGCATCTGTCCTTTTGAATCACGCAGCACATTGCTGTCCACTGCAAAAGCCCTCTCTTCCTGTTGATAAGCTGGGAGACTCAGAAAACGCTGTTTTGAAATCAGCCAGGCATTTTCAGCACCCAGTGCTTAGAGCTCTGCTCTCTTGAAAAGGTTTAAGTTGGCCTGCAGAGGAAGAATGGAGACCTAGACTCTTAAACTGTTGTTGCCTGGGGTGATTGGGTGGTGGTTTTGTGTAGAATGATTTCTTCTTAGGTAGACCCACAGTTTGGAGTTGGGAATGAAGTCATCGTATCCATTCCTGCCAGGCCTCAAACTTCCCATGTAGCTAACTGATCTTTTCTCCCAGAGTCTGAGGCACAAACAGAACCATTTCAGAGCATGGCAGCCGGGACTTTCAGCGTGGCTTGTCTCTGGTGATTCTCTTGTCTCCTTTGGAGATGAGCTGCATCTTGCCAAGGCTAACTCACATTAGTAAGCAGGAGGCAGAAGGCCAGGATAGCTTGCAAGCCCTAGACAACTGAACAGGGAAAGCAAAAACTGATGGGGCTTTATGTAGTCATTTCATTTATAATAATGATCTTCTTCCTCATCCTCCTCTTCCTCTCTCTCCCAATTCTTTTTTTGTTCCCCCCCTCCCCCCCCCGTGCTATATGAGACACACTTTCCTTTTCTGTGTTGGGGTAGCATCCTTGCTCCCCCTGGTGGAAGACTTGAGTCAAACTCAAGAGCATCTCCCAGAGTAGAGTCAAGCAAGTGATGCTGTTTAGGAGGGGCTGACAGGACAGGTTTCTCAGTTTTCCAGTTCAAAGTTGTTATCAGTCAAGTGGGCCAGCCAATAACAGAAGAAGCTGAGAATCAACAGGGAACTAAATGAAGTTCTTATTTCATGGAGCTTGTGTTTTACTGGTGTGTTAAAGTATTGAGTTTGTAGTACAAATATCACCTCCCCTCCCCCCAAAAAAGTTTTGAGATGAATTCTTTTCTTTCCCCATTAAAAAAAATTTCGACAGTCATAGCAAGACATGTTTAATCCCAGCTATATCGAAGATAGGAGGATCATGGTTGTAGCCTAGCTCAAGCTAAAAAAAAAAGTTACCAATGTCTTATCTCAACAAACTGGCAGTAGTGGTGCTTGGTCATAATTCCAGATTTGTGGGAGCCACAAATAAGAGAACCACTGTCTAAGATCAGACTGGACCAAAGCATTAGACTCTGTCTGAAACAAGTACATAATACAATAAAGGACTGTAGACATGGTTCTAGTACTGGAGCTGTGATTATGTAAGCGATCACAAGGCCCTGAGTTCAAACTCTAGTCCCATCCCTCCCCTGCCCCCAAAGCCTTCTCAATTCTTGGGCAGTGGGTGGGAAGAAATTGCAATGGCCACTCTCCTGTGCCTTTGGGTGTGTGAGTTCCATTAACTTAGTGCCTTGATCAGTGTCTTTGCCAGCTGACTAAAGAGCACGGGGAAGGCAACAAAAAATTCCTTTAAGCCCTGGACACCCAGGCCAAAGCCTACAGAAGAGTTTGGAAACTAGGGACATCTGAACAAAGCATTACTATGGCGATAACCATGGAAAGCCAAAGGCTAAACCTTTGTATTCCTGCCAAAGGACTGACTGCCAGTGGACCAGAACATACTAGCAACGAGCTACCAATGGCTGGGCGGTCTCATTCCCAACTTGGTGTTCAGGAAAGGATTTCCATCCATTTTACTGTTCATAGTATTTTTTTTTAGCATCCACACAGAAAAATCAAGAAGAAAAAATATATTCCATTGCTCCACTTGCCAAAAACGCTCGTAATAGCAGATTCTATAAGGGACATGGGGACCAGAGAGTCAGGACTAATGGATCCTACTAGCCGATAACAAAAGGAACTTCCAGATGGTTCTAGAGATGAGGGCAGCACAACAGAGAAACAGCAACAATGAGGTCCTGTGAGTCACGTCTTCCTGGGCCTCCTCCTCTTTTGTGCAGCTCTGAAGAAAGCTTCATTTATATTACTAATTGAGAGACATGTTTTGTTTAAAACAAATAACTATAACGGAAATCTAGCCAATCTTCAACTCAGAGATTCTACACAGAGTAGTGGTAAGCTAGCTGGTTTGTACTCTTTGTACCCCTCCCCTCTCCTCTCCTTACCTCCCCTTTCTTCCCTTCTCTCCCTTCTCTCTCCTAGGGACCTAATTGAATTATTCTGCTAAGAGAGTAAATATTTCTTGTGGCCTCGAAGTGTAAACTGACCACTCTAATTCCAGGCAAACAATAGACATAGTCTGCAGCCAAAACTAAGGGCAAAGTATGGCATCACAGAAAGAGCTCATGCAGAAGTTTACAGGTCTGATCTGTGTCTTCTTGTATGCAGCTGTCATGTGGTCCTATGTTCTGCCTTTCTGGGTGGTTTTAGACACAAGTACTGTCTCCATACTTACCTCTGCCTTTTGCAGCCTTCAGCCATGCCTTCCTCTAAGGTGCTCCAAAGTGATTGGTTGCCTGAGTGTCAAGTGTCTTGGTAAACATACTCTTTGTGTGGTGTGGGAAAGGGGAGAGAAAGTGGTAGATTGGCAGGGCTAGGCCTTCCAGGCTGCAGCTCATCCTCTAAGGGCCAGTCCCCAGCCTGACAGAACCACGGAAGAAAAAGCCAGAGAGCAGAGAGGGTGAATTTGACCCCAGAGGAAGGTGCCAGGTCCACTGACATCTTATTTTCAAATGACTCCCAACACAGAACCTTCATCTACATCTAATGACAGGAATCATTTTAGGCTTGGAGTTATTTAAACTTATTGACTGGAGAATCCAATAAACACTGCTCCCAGAAACCCTCTCTCCCCCCAGGCAGTGGCTTGTCAAGCATTAGGCTGTTCCTTTCAAAAAACAAGAACCAATCGATACAAGGTATTATTCCTGAAGGTACTGGGGAGGCTGACCCCCAACAAGGAACATAGCGTTTCTTGTGTGAACTTCTTTTTTAGGCTCTTAGGTTATGCATCCTTGCCTTTGGAAAGGACCCCATTTGTGTTTGGGAAAAGGACCAAACACCAGGAAAAAAAAAAACCAAACAACTAGCATTATGACTAGAACCTATTTTAAAAATATGTAATTTTCTCTAAAAATGTTTCTGAAATATGCCTCTTTAGGAATAGCCAAGATTACATTTTCTTGTATTTGGTGAATTCAAGTGGGTACAGCCTGTAAAATAAATTCCATCTCTTCTCCTTCAAGTCTTTTCGAGTATGAGTGGAGTGTACAGAAATTACATGTTTCTCTTTGTAAATTGGTCCTCAATAGTGCCAAGAACATATTACAGAATTGGGGCAACATTAATATCTTTTTTTTCTAATGCTCTCTGAATGTGTTTTCTTGTGTTTTTTTTTCTCTCCTTCCTTTAAATTTCATTTCATACACATAAGCTGTTTGGCTGCTGGAAAAACCTTTTAGGAGGGAGAAAACTTATATGTCAGAGGTAGCACCCAAGTTGTTTTCAGTACTCAGGTCTAAATTACTCCCAGTTTGGTGCCCTTCCCATGACAAGTGGTGACACTGTTCTGGGAGACTTGGTTTACAAATGTCTGGAATGGGTTTTAGGTAAGTTATTCTAAGATTTCTGGTATATACTTGGGGGACACACAGAACCTGCACCCCAAGCTTCTTCCCTTCCCAGCAGTGTTCCCAACCTATACCACCTCCTTCGGACCTTACTGACATTTTTGCCTTGAACCCATTCAAAATGGCTGCAAAAAATGTACAAATTTTTGTCTATGGACTCTTTGTCTATAGACTTCAAGGCCGATGAATGTTGGTGATTTCCTCCAAAGCTCTGTCCAGCAGAACTGAGAAAAAAAACAAATGGCAGTATAAAAATTGAACTTAGCTGGACTACCTATGTCCTGGTATATATTTTGTAACAGTGTTAAGCCAATGAGATTTCTTAGCTTCTAGCTTAGAACTGGAATAGAAATGAAGATTGTGGTTTATGAAGGTCAAATAATTATGCATCTTTTTTTAAAAATCATCACAGCAAACTACTTGACATCATCTAAAATTTGGAGACAAGAGATGAGGAAGGCAGGAAGATCTTAAAATACACAGCTGTTATAAATGCACATGTCAGGCAGTCATTTGCCCCAAAGATCATCCTGTCTACTTAGACTTAAGAGTGATTAATAGCACTGATTAGAAGAAGGTAGCTCTTAAATGCATTCTATCATCTGTTCTTTCCAATTTTAGGTATCATGAGGTTACATTGATACTTTATTTTGCTCTTTAAATAACCCACTGTAAATAAGACTGTCATATTTTTCCACTTGGATGTTGGCTTCTGTGAGGTGTTTTTGTGTCATGCTATCTAGGCACTTACAATCTAATAAGATGTAAAAATCTTTCTACTCTCATTGTGCTCTCCAACGACATTAATCTTGCTTCTTAAGCACAGGTTCTTCAGAACTGAGGTGGACAAGACTTTGGCTTTTGTTTGGCTATTATGTTAGCCCCAGTGGGTGGATGAAAAATCTGAATGAGCCACAGGATCCTGATTTAATTAACAATTATACCTATTAAATGTCTCAAAAAAGAAAAAAAAAAGGCTGCTGTGTTTGCCGAGAAAAAGATTGTCTTGGACTTAAGCAGAAGTTTTAGCTGGGCCAGTTCTGCTCTGTGGGCTGACAGCATCTCATTTATAGTCCTTGGTGCTTTTAATAGTGAAGAGCTGGGCTTCAGCCAATCCAGGGCCTTTCTGAAGGAAACTGGACACTGTTTTCAGCCTGTGGTAGGGCAGCCTGTGGCTGGGGCTGGACTTAGAGAGGAAAGAGACAGGCAGGCAGAGTTGGAGCCAAAATGTATCAAGAAATAGTATCAGGACTTCAGGTAGCGTTCAGTAGTACTGAGTGCTTGGGTAGCATATGCTTGCACACCCTGCATTACATCAACAAAAGAAAGAAAGAGAGGAGAGGAGAGGGAGGAAGAGGAAGAAAGAGAAGGGAGGGAGGGAAGAAAGGAAGGAAGGAGAAAAAAACCAATGGCTGATCATAGGAAGGACAGTGGAAAAGGCACGGGAAGATAACTTCTGGTAAATAGGTAGATAGATAGATAGATAGATAGATAGATAGATAGATAGATAGATAGATAGATAGATAGATAGATAGATAGATAGATAAACTTCCAGGGTCAGGTGAGGAGAATGATAGTCTGGGTGAATAGTAAAATCACCCCAAATTTGTAATTTGTGTACCCAAATAAAAGGCCAGGGATGGGGGAGGGCTTCCATTGCTGATTGTTTCCCAAAGCAGATTATCACCTAAGCTTCAGTAGACACTCTGATGAGACAACTCAGCTGTTTCTTACTATTTACATCTTCTGTGCTTCTCACAAATGTGTTCCTCCATTGTTTTTGTTTTAAATAACAGTTTCCTTATTCCAGGGAAACATTTCAAGAAACGTGTGTACACAGTTCATTATTGTACTGGTGATTTCTGAGGAGAGCATGTGGTGGGAGGCGAAACCAAACAAATACGTGGCTAGAAAACTGTTCGGGAGCGTTTGGAAACTCGCAGAGCTCTGATCTCATGATCATGTTGCTTGTGCAGCTTCACAACTCTGAGTTAATACAGGCACGTGCTGTCCTTACGGTTTTGTTTGTCCGTGGTTGGTGATCGCCATTTTGGAGGTAGATTGGAGGCTTCTTGTAGGCTTGTTTTGAAGCTCTTGGAATTGTCACAGAGAGGACTTTGGACTTGGAGATCATAAGTCCAAGTTCACATTCTTTCTTGGTGTGTATGTGTGTATTCTCTTATCTGCCGTTTTATCTCTAATTGTGCAAAGGAGTTGCCATTTCACAAAGTGGTATATGAATATGTATATATGTGCATCTTGATGAATGTCACCCTTTTCTCACCTATCCCTCCCAAACCACTCCTTTCCTTACTTTTATTTTGCAGGATTTGAATAATTTATTTCTTTCACAGTAACATAAAAGGAAAAATATTTTTTAAAAAACACACACACAACAGATCTGTTGGGCTGGATGAGGTGGTAAACACCTGTCATCCAAGCCATTCTGGAGATACAGGTAGCAGGACCACAGTCTAGGCCAGCATAAGACTAGAGTACAGCATAAGTAAAGCAAAAAAGGAAGATGTGGTTTACGTGATAAGAATGCCTGCTTAGCAAGTGTAAGGCCCTGAGTTCAAACTCTAGTACTACTGAAAAAAGAATCAGGTCACACCATTTCCCTGCTGAGCACATTTCTTCTTTCCCTGGTACCACTAAGAATAGAATCCAAGCTCTTTAGAAAAGTCTTGCAAGCTGCTCCCTTTTTGCTAGATTCTAGTCACATGGACATTCTTTCCAAGTTCCTAGAAAATCTAAGTTCTTGCTTGCCTCAGGGTTTCAGGCTTGCTGTTCTGTCCTCTAAAATCTCTTTTCTAGCTCTTTTCATGGTGATGAGGTGGAAGCGGGGAAGGGGGGGTATGAATTCAAATGTATCTCCTTGGAAAGGCCTTCTTTGCCCCCCCCACCTCAAACAGGGCTCCTACACACATTAAACATCTTCTTGTTAAACACTTCTGTCACACCAGCATCTCTCTTTTGGGTGTTTAATGTTCAACTATTTATGGTCAGAGTCCTTCTAAAATGAGTGTCTCATTAAACAATGAATTTCCAGTGCCAGGAATGCTTCTTGGCCTCTGCGGATGTTCAATAAAAAATGTGTCAGTGAATGGAATCTAAGAAGGGATTCTGAACTAAGAGTTAAAACGTGGGGATGATGGAAGGGAAATGAGTCCAGAAAGAATCCAGAGGCTTGATCACTGGAGCTTAGTGTTCCTGTGTGAGAGAGAATGAAGATGCACCATTAAAGAACAGGAAGAGAAAGAAAGAAGGGAGGGATGAAAGGATAGATGGAAAGGAAGGAGAGAGAAAACTTTATGTTTAAAGCAAGCCAAGGGTAGCCAGTACTTAAAATATGAATAACCCAGTGATTATAGGGCGTAGACAAATTAATATAACTTCATGTCATTAAAAGCATTTCTGGAAAGAAATAAACCATGTTCAAGTCACCATAGATTTCAGAGCAGGATGCTGTAATGGTGGCAAATGGCCATTTTTAAGAGAAGGAAATTGAAAGGAAAGGGGAGACTTGGAAGGTAAATGGGAAAGGGGAATTGGAAGCACAGGAAATAGATGTACAGCCTAGATGGAAAGAAAGGGAGAGAAGAATCCTTGAAGACTCTGGCTACTGTGAGGTTGGTTGAGGTTGGTTTGCTCTAATGGGGGAGATGCTAATGAGTAAAGTAGGCATATTTCAGAGCTCAGGACCTATCCCATGGCAGGGAAGACTTCTTTCAGATTTGCACAGCCTTGTCCACAACAGTCAGTGACAGTCAGAGGGTCAGGGATCAAGTGAAGTCAACCCAGCAGTCAGACATGGCCAAGAGGACAGATCTCCAAACACTGTTTTATGACTGGTCCCTGTGATCTAGAAGCCCCCTGTCCCTGGCCAAGTGATATGGCAAATGGTGCCATTTGTAGAGAATTGTTTTGTTAAGAATGGCTAGTTATAGTGCCCTGGAAGCTGAGATTGAACAAGTGTACCATCGTGATGGAATTTGGGGATGGGCAACTTTTGCTTGATTGAGACTATTACAGGTATCAACCTTAGTGGGAGGAAGTGATATTTAATAACATGTAAAACCAAAATGAATTGTTCTCTGTGGAGTCAATTGGTTGGCATTTCTCTCCTGTTTTTCTTCCCGAATAGGCCAGCGCAATTCCATTAAAATTCTGTTAGCTAAATGTCAATGGGTTCAACATGTCGCCCCTCTATACCACACACTGAAATTTTCCCATAAAACACAATTTTAATGTAGTAGAGATAAACAGAGTTTTATTAATGTCAGCGCTATAGATCTAGAAACAACCCTGGACTGTGTCTGGTGTTACATTTACCAGGGCTGGTTCCCCCTCCTCCTCCTTCTAAGTTGATGACAAAAATAGTTGGAAGACAGAACAAATGAAAGTGACTTAGCTATTTAGATGACATCATTTAGTGCTCTGTCTTGTAGGGCTTAATTAAGGCCATAGTTACCTAAAAGAATTGAGTGTAAGAGACTTTTTTTTTCTTCTGAGAGATATAAAAAGAATTGGCCACTGTATTCCAATCAACTTCACCCCTCTGGCACTCTCCCCGCTCCTCTTCCCCACTTTCCCAAACAGTTTCAACAGATTGCATTGTTCTTTTCATAGTTTCAAAGCTACTTTGACAGTATTGTGAGCCCAACCTCTTCTCCCCATTACCCCTCCACCAACAGAGGCTATTTCTCTTCCGCCACCCAAGAAACAGGCATTTTATAGGAACTACAGTCAGAGACCCTGAGCTGTGCAGGCCCTTTGTCTCTTTGCAGGGCCATTGGTACCCTGGAGACTGACATTATCCCTGGGCAGTGTGAAAAGTGGATTCCTGTAGGAAAGTTGGAAGGTTTGGGTGTGTCCTTCTAATGAAAGTGTCCATATCTTTTAGACTATTGGCTTCAAAGTGACAACTGTCATCTGTAGCATTCTGCCTTGTAAACAGCCAAAAAGGGAGTGAGCCCTTGAAGGAGGAGCTTATTCAGAGGCTCCACCCACCATCCAAAACCACTATAGCCCAGGCTCCTTAAAAGGACCGCAGGCCACCTCAGCCCTGATGATGTCACCCTTGGTTCTGACTCTCTTAGGTTAGTGTTACTCTCCTAAAAGCAGGTTAAACTGGGCCCAGATGCTGCAGAGAAGGAAACACAAACACCAACCTTATAGGAAAAGTAGATATCCCCTCTGCCCCACCCCGCCACCCCCTCACAATCAAGAAGGGGACTCTTTAGAGGTACAGCATTGACCCCTCACTGTCCTGCCATTTTTGTGCAATGCACTTTTCACCTCCTTGAGTGGACCCAGGATCAGTGGACAAGTCATCTGACCTAGCAATCATCCAATTGAGAACCAGGATACCTGGCTACCTTTTTAGAAAGCTTATCCAAAGCCATTCACTTGGATCATCTCCTCTCCCTTATCTTGGGGGAATCAGAGGCTAATGACTCCACCAAGAGGGGAAGAAAAAGCCATCACTCCTTTCCCAAGGCCAAGGACACCATCTGCTACCTTCTGTGGTCTGGGAAGGAGGAAGACAGATAGCTAAGAGTATATGGAGGGATCTTCCACCTCCTCCCTGAACCCTGCTAGGAAGCCTCACTCCCCAGCCCTTGGGACACTTTAGAAATACAAGCACTTAACACTCTTGGATCCTGGCACTGGTTTCCTTGATATAGCAACCCAGTGGCCTACTATACAGTACAGGTCTCACTCTTCAGTTTAGAATCCTCTAAATGCAGCCAAGGGCTCTGGGGGCACCATTGATCAGTGGTTCTATCTCACTAGGAACACAGCTGTTGCGTGTTGTCCGGAAGGATGGCAAATCAGAGAGTCCCGAGACAGGCTCAAAGATTATTTTGCAAATAAATGATACGTGCTTTTAGTCTTGTGGCTTATGTAAAGTTCATTCCAAATGAGAAACAGAAGCAAATTTCCTACTTCAGCCTAGCTCCTGATGCTAGTATATTCTTTTTGAAGAGTTTACCTTGAACAGTAACTCACCTAAAGATATGAGAGTGATGAAGTATAATGCACTGAAACAGTTTTTAAGGGAGAAAAGAACACCCCCCCCCCAAGTTTCTGCTTGTTCTACTTTCAGTGCAGCTTTGGGTAAGGCAGAGTATCGATTGCTGGATCATTTCAGATCTGGCACAAGAGCATGAATCAACACTTCCCTTAACTTCCTAGGCATATTTAATGTGTGTCGTAAAAAACATGTGCACAGATTGTTCAAGGCTTTCCCTCATTAAAGGCCCAAATGCTTACCATTAGCCATCCTACGTGTGATACCTCAGTTATCATTGGGGGAAAAAAAAAGGTTTTGGCAATCTAAGAGCATATGTAATGTGTGTCATTCCTATTACTACTCTAATTAAATCAGCCTTCTCATCAGACAACTTTAAAAATCTTCAGTAATATGATTGCCACACAACAGAATGAAGCCCTTGAAAGTCTGTGGCAGAGTTGGGCGGGAACTTTCCAATAAGCTTTTGTTAAATGGATGATTTGGGTAAGTCTGTGGTTTTGCTTTGAATGATGAGGCTGATCTGAAAGCTTGCTTTCTCTCCTTCTTCCCTATAAAGATTCCAGTCAAGGTTGTTTTTTTTTTTTTTCATGAGTGGACTTACTAACCAGTGGCTTGCATTTCTTATATCGTGATTATAGGATTATTATTTTAGAAATTCTAATTCGAGGCACAATCTCCTGCAGAAACATAATACCATAAGCCATGGATGAAAAGAGTAAGAGAATCGTTGTAAATAAATCAAAGGAAACCTCACTGACCCATTAGTAGGAAGGATAAAATTGGATTCTATTTTGGTTTCCTTCTCAGTTATATTATAATTGCCACAGAGACATCAGCTTGGGGGTGCTGGGAGGAGCCCCATTTTATACATTTGGGTTTAAGCAGATAGAATGGTTTTGCCTCAAAAGTGCCTTAGGACACAGGCAGGAGACTCAACCTGCTCAGAGCCTGCGGGCCCAGAATACAGGCTGACAATAGTCCACCTGGCTGGATATCAGTGGGGAACTACAAGTATTCACAACATTCCTGGGTATTAACGTGGACAGAGAGATCGCAGTTTTTGGTCACACATTACAAAGTGTCTTCTTGGATCTTTCCCACCCTCTTTTTGCCAAACAACAAGAGCAGTGACAAAAGTAGCAGAACAATGACAAAAATAAACAGTAAATAACTGGCTTGGGTTCAGTGCTAACCACCTGGTGGGCCCTGTGCTTTGTGCTTGGCTGAGTTTTATATCTCTCTTAGAACATAGGGCTTGGGCTGGGTACCAGTGGCTCCTGAGATCTGAGGATCACAGTTCAAAGCCAGCCCGGTCAGAAAAGTCTATGAGACTCTTATCTCCAATAAACCACCAGAAAACCAGAAGTGGTGCTGTGGCTCAAGTGGTAGAGAGCTTGCCTTGAGCTGAAGAGCTGAGGGACAGCACCCAGGCCCAGAGTTCACGCCCCATCACCAACACCAACAACAAAAAAAGAACATAGGGCTTGGGAAGTTTATATGGCTCCTTCTAGGTTAGCTAGCACATCAAATCAAAGCTCTGAGGCTAAGATTTGAACTCAAGTCATAGAGATCTCTGTGCTGCCTATAACCTTGAATGACCTGGAGATGGGGTAAGCATTACCTCTCATGCTCATTAAAATAATTCAGATGTGTTTATAGCCATAGTCTCCTTATGCTTCTCACACTACTCTTTATTGCTTAGTCTTTGAGTAACACAAAACGATCCATTATATCATTACAGTTCATTTTTCTCATAATTGTATTCTCAGTGGATGCAATTGACAAATTATTGAGCTTCTCTTGTCTCCCTGACATCCTTATGTAGTTTTGAAATGCATTTTAGATTAAAACTTCTCTCATAAAAAACAATATTATTGTTACTTTTCAATAAAAATCTGCTCCAATTCCCCAGCCCTCTTCCCTTCCCCCTCCAAATATAAGAATTCTTGCACAGTACAGACAACAAGCAAGTTGTCCATGGGAAAACTCACCTACCTTACAGGTCAGACGTGCAGGGCTGCCACTGTTGACATTTCTTCTAGAACATCCACTACATGTGGGAATGTGTCTTGAGCACAGTGAGCTCTTCTCTTGATAAATACAAAGCCATGAGGACAACAACTATAACAACAAATTGAAATCTATAGAAAGGGATTTATTAATTACAAGAGCAATGGAGTTCCTCAGAGAGTAGTATAGTCCTCAAACAAAGAAGGTAGGGAGGTTTTATTGGTGAGCCTGATTGTATTCTCATATAGGAAAGTGGCTATAGGGCAAGACACAGTCTTGGGCATGCTCAGTTGAAGTCCATAAAGTCACATGTTCAGAAAGGAAGATGGTGGAAGCCATTGCTTCCAGATAGAAAATTTAGTGTCTGGGTGAATAGGGATTACTCTGGGTCAGTTAAAAGAATGAATGAGAGAAACCCATGACCTTGGCTGGTTCTTTGTTAGTTTCTCCCAAGACCCTTAACAAAAACAAAACAGGAAAAACACCTTTCAAGACATGTTAATGGTCTTAAATGAGCTGGAACTTTCTCCCCTGTGAATATTAGAGTGTGATCCTAAAGAGGCCAACACTTGCATGAGGTTCTGTCTTCAGCCAGACACAAAACTGGAGCATGGGATAGGGGGCACTCCAGATTTTCCTTCCTCTGCTTCCTGCCCAGCTCAGTAACAACTTCTTAGTCTCCAAATAAATGTCTTCCAAGGTTAACTCAGGGTGGCACTCAAGGTTAACTCAGAATGACAGAACTATACATTCTCTCTATTCATTTCCCTCTTGTGTATTACAACTTCAGTTCCACAACACAAGCACCTGGATGCTTATTAAATACATATTCCAGAAGGGATCTTCTGCAGGAACCTCCAGGTGTAGGTCTTAGGTATTATTTTTTACAGAAGTTCTCCAGGTAATTCTATTGTATGGACCTTGCCTTTGAATAACCAATGGAATTGGTTGTAAACAATTGCGACAGACAAGAGCTTCTCTGAATAGGAGGCAAGGGGTGGCACCCTGCAGCCTACCAGGTTCACTTGCCAGTCCTCTGTGAAGAGACAAGGTGACTTAATAAAGTCAACTGGATGATCAAAATATTTGCTACTTCCTGAAGCATCATGCTGGGCAGAGTAAGAAGAGGGTTTTCTTGCATGATAAATGAATCTGAGGATCACTTTGTGTGTGTGTGTGTGTGTGTGTGTGTGTGTGTGTGTGTGTGTGTGTGTGTGTGTGTGTGTGTGTGTGTAAATCATTATACTTTATAGAATACAGGGGACCTTCCTTGTGGTTTCAGTTATTTTCATGGTAATTTGGAAGTAAATGAGGTGAGGCAATGGAAATAAATTAATATGTTTATTTTAGTATACTTTAAAAAGAATTTTTGATGACTTATTTTAAAAAAGATCTCAGTTGTAGTTGTGTTGATTCCTTTTCTGGCTTGTACACTCTTTTTCTTCCCAACATAGCATTGGTTCCTATGCAAAACCACCAGGTTCCAAGGAGCCTGAAGATGAGCTAGAGATGGGAGTACGGGGAGGAGGGAGAGGGAAGAGGGAGCCTAAACGTGTGTGTGTTCAAGAACTGTTTGGAAATGAATCCCACTGTTCATCCTCCCTGCTTAGGCTCTGCCACAGTGAAGTCAGTGGAGGCTGCCCCACCCCTGCTGAGAGCGGGGACTGCCTTTCATTCCCAAAGGCTCTTATATGGGGACCATAGGTGCTTGGGTAACGTCACCTCCCAAATTTTGGGGTTACAGAGTGGGTATGTATCTCTGTGGTAGAAAAAGGCCCTAGGTTCCATCTTCAGCACCCAATCAATCAAAAAAGTAAAATAAAAAATAAAAAAACAGCAGAGGAATTCAGAAATGTTGGTACAAAGTGCATTAGATACAGATTTCAGGAATGGAATTATTTTCTTGGGTTCAGGACACGGTTATTTGAAGGGGAGAAACCCGTGTCCCTGAGGCCTGGTTGTCTGGCTTTGTGGAGGAGGACTTGGTTCCCAAGTGGTTTTTGTGGCAGAATCAACAGCTAAGAAAAGACAAGCTGAGAAAGGAGGTCCTTGGGTAGAGGCTGGAGAGTCTTTTCTTTGTGCTTTGTGCCAGAAGCATAGGTTTCTAATTAGGATAGAAGGAGAGGCAGACATCAAACATCTGGATGCTGTTGCTGTTGTTTTACTCTCAGATTGATGTTCTGCCCTTCCCTCCAAGGACATCATCTAACCACTCTTTCTTCCTTTTTCTTTTTTCTCCTGGGTTGCCCACCTGACAACGCGCCTCTGTGTCCCATTGGGATGAAATTCCTTCAATTATTGCACATCACAACAAAAAAGGTAAGGGATGGCAAATTGGATTAATGTCTCCAAGTGTCACTGGCTACAGTAACATAGAAAAGGGTGATGCATTGTGATCAGTAGGAAATTTTTTAATATAGTTATACAGAGGGGTCACCATTTCACAACTCAGGCAATGTCTACATGTCTCTTGTGGACAGTTACCTCTTTCTTTAGTCGAAAAGAAATTTATAAAAGAAGTTGTGAAGACTTCAGTTGTAATATGGACGTATCAACATTTGGCTGATTGACTTACACAGCTCCTCAGGCTTGGTATTGAATGAGATACAGGAGCGTGTGCATGTGTGTGTGTGTGTGTGTGTGTGTGTGTGTGCACACATTTATGCTTTGGGAGGCAGTCTGCATTTGTGCACTTTTTAAAATCAAAAGTTCACATAGAGACAATTCTCAGATATATTACAGTTAAGCTTTATACAGATGAAATGAAAAGGAGAGCAGAGTGTTAAGCTTGCTGCTCTCCATCACCGTTAAGAGCAAGCCAAGTAACTGCAAGCCCAGGTGGAGATTTTTAAAAAATTAACTGCATGTGTTTTTGTGGTCAGAACCCCACAATACTTACCATGTTCACCATTTTAAATGTACAGCTCAGTAGTGTTATATTTGCAGTGTTGTGACTAGAATCTAGAACCTTGCAAGCCTGAAACTCCATACACATCAGACAATAGCTTGCTTTTTCTCTTCCTCCCGAGAATTCAGTAGCTTCTATTCTTTCTACTTTTGTGAATTTGATCACTTTGGTACCTCATGTGAGTGGAAAAACCTAGTATTACATTTTTGTGATTAGTTTACCATCACTTCCTTGAGATTTTCCCCTGTTTAAGCTTATTACTGCATTTCCTATCATTTTCATGACTGAGGAATATTCTGATGTACACATCTACCAGGTCTTATTTGTCCCTTCATCCATTGATGGATACTGGAGTTGTTTCCACCTCTTGGCAATGTCAAGCATAGGTATGCAAAGAGCCCACCATATCTTTTGCTTGGATTAATTATGGCAGTTTGCATATCCGTTCCCAAGTGAATTTCCAAACTTAGTAAAGGGATCTTGGATGAACCACATGTCTCAGAGTTGCTACAGGATGCAGGAGACAAGCTGGTGATGGAGGAGAGGACAAATCTGGGAGTTTAAGTCCTTGGGGACACAGGCTGGACTAGTCCTGTAGGGTGTGGGTTAAGAAGATGACATCTCAGTCGGTGATGGCTGGGCACTGTGGAAGTGGCAGGCTTTGAATCTGGAAGGTGCTACCTCTACAAAGATTGGCCTTTGCTCTGTCTCAGAGGTCTGTCAGTGGGCTAGTGCATGAGCAGAATGGAAGGAGGTGGACAGGGAGGGGTGACCTGAGCTGGGAATTGGCATGCGGGAATTAGGAGATGGCTAAGGCAGGGAAGAGGCTGGCTAGAGAGAATGCCCAGCCCTGCAGGCAAAAGGACAGCCATTGTGAAAAATGGAGGGCAGAAGAGGCAGTCGATGAAGTTGAAGGCTGTGTGGGAATAGACAGACATAGACTTCTTGGAAAGAGGATGTCCAGCATGGAAAGGTAGGCATCCTGCCCACAGAGTCCCTAAGAGAAGCAATGGTTGACCATGGTAAGCTAGCAACCTCCAAACACAGCACCACAGAAAAGAAGTGGTTAAGCCTTCATTTAGGGAAGAGGGCTGGGTTAATATCAGCAATCAACGAATATGAGTAAAATAGAGAAATAGCTTTAATAACATGAATATTTTATGTTGCCTGTGTTATCTGGAAACCCAGCTGTTTGCTGACCATGAAAAGAAGACATTTATAGACCTCTTCATCTGTTACTTTAAAATGGAAAACTCTGGCAATACATTTGTTGAAAGATGTTTTTGACAGGAATTCTCCATTATGCTTTTGGCCTTTATAGAAAGAAGGAAATAACATTCCATTCCACCGTCGTTAATTACTCATTAATCTGACATTTTGGTGGCATTAAGCAACAAATATTAATTTGAGACTCAACATTGTGATTGTTTCTAAGATGTATGACATCTCCAAAAATATGAAATCTGTATTTGGAAATTACTTTCTTCAAAGACCAATTATGGCAAAAAAACACATTATCGGGAACCCTTTGTGTACCTTAAAAGCTTTAAAGGAAGCATTCCAATTTACGAAATTCATTTCTGTACACTACTAATTAGAACTTTAAAGGAAATGACAGCAGAGAACTAGGCATTTCCTAATGCGTTTTCTTAAGCTGACATATTCTTCAGATCGGAGTTGCTTTGTAGTAATGGCGGCTCTGGGATTTTACACATGGGTATGGATGGACCCTGAGGAGCAGAGTGTCTGACTAGTTGAGTTTGGAGATCTTTCTTTTTCTCCATTCAGACAAAAGGAAAAGCAACAACAAAAAAATCACCCCTAGGATGAACCAGACAGAAATGCAAATTAGATATTTATAGTATACTAGGGATACCAAACAAACATATATTATTAAATTCCAAAACCAGCTTTACCATCAGGAATCTATCTATCTATCTATCCATCCATCTATCTATCTATCTATCTATCTATCTATCTATCTATCTATCTATCTATCTATCTATCTATCTATCTATCTATCTATCTATCTATCTAATCTATTAAATAGCAGCAGGAGCTGTGTGAATCCCCGATGTATGGTGTATGGGTGGTTGTAGAGAAAGCTATAGTTGTCCCTGCTCAGCTGCCTCTTGGGCTGCACAAATGTGTTTACACAAAGGATCTAAAATCCACCCTGGGATGGTTCCCTCCCATTCCCCAAATTGATTAATTTCTCAGTGTGCTGACAGATTTTTTTTACACTGGTGGGGATCTGGGTTTGCAAGATGAATGTGAGGTCTGTAAGCAGGTGGGAAGTTGATTGTGTCTGGCCCAGCTGCTGTTGTCTGAGTTTCCTCTTCTTTCTGGCTATCTCAGCCAAGCATCTGTCATGGAGCAGAAGAGCTCATGGGCTTCTGTCAGCTTAGTCCTGAGAGATACAGCGTGGCCTGTGTCTCCCCACCACTGAACACTCCCTAAAATAGCAAACAGTGAGAATGAAGACCCTGTCACTGGTGTCAGGAACTGAGACATGAGTGGGTATACATCTGTTATCTATCTATCTATCTATCTATCTATCTATCTATCTATCTATCTATCTATCTATCTATCTATCTATCTATCTATCTATCTGTCTATCTATCAATCAAAGCTCATCTTCACCCCACCTTGAATCTGCCTACCACACTAACTGGGCACTTTCCCAATACCTTCCAGTTGGCTTTATTATACACAGAATGCTCTTCTGTCCTTCCTGTGGTTTTCTTTGTATGCTCATTTTTTTAAATGACCTGCTTTCTTACCCCTTAGATTAAGTCTTGAAGGAGCAATGTATTTTTCTACACACTCCGGAAATCTCTGTGGAATTTCATCAATCCAGCCAACCCACATTGTCAGCATTTCTTAACCTCGCAGAATTTGTGTCATGTGTGACCTTCATCTGCTCCTCCACTCATCTCCTCCACCAGGGTTGATGGTTTTTACTACGATGTCCAGGCAAATGGCAGGTGCACTTGGAGCTTCTTAGCCTGGCTTTCTTGAATAATAGCCAGGGTCATTATTCCTCCAAGGTTTTCTTTTTTTAAAAAAATTAGTATACATTAATTATACAAAGGGGTTTTTCCTGTGATACTTACATATACGAACCTAATCTACTTTGATCAAATTCACTCCCTTTATTATTATTCTCCGATTTCCCTCCCCACCTTTTAAACAATTTTAATGAGTTTCATTGCTTTATTTTCATACATGTATATGAAATATTTCTATTGATCCCTCCTTCATTTCTCCTTTCACCCCCCCCACTTCCATCCCATGGCACCCACACACAGGCTCTCTGTTCTATTGCTGTGGCTTGCTTGCCTGCCTGCCTGCCTGCCTGCCTTCCTGCCTTCCTGCCTTCCTGCCTTCCTGCCTGCCTTCCTTCCTTCCTGTCTTCCTTCCTTCCTTCCTGTCTTCCTTCCTTCCTTCCTTTTCTTTTCTTTCTTTCTTTTCTTTTCTTTCTTTCTTTTCTTTTCTTCCTTTCTTTTCTTTTCTTCCTTTCTTTTCTTTTCTTTCTTTCTTTCTTTCTTCTTTCTTTCTTTCTTCCTTCCTTTCTTCCTTCCTTCCTTCCTTCCTTCCTTCCTTCCTTCCTTCCTTCCTTTCTTTCTTCCTTTCTTCCTTCCTTTCTTTCTTTCTTTCTTTCTTTCTTTCTTTCTTTCTTTCTTTCTTTCTTTCTTTCTTTCTTTCTTTCTTTCTTTCTTTCTTTCTTTCTTTCTTTCTTTCTTTCGTTGCGAATTCTGGGGCTTGAACTCAGGACGTGGGCACTGTCCCTAAGCTTCTCTTAATAAAGGCCTAGCTAGCACTCTATCACTTGAGCAACAGCACCACTTCTACCCTTTTTCTGTTTATATGGTACTAAAGAATCAAACCCAGGGCTTTATGCATGCTAGGCAAGCACTCTACCACTGAGCCACATTCCCAGCTCCCATCCTTTCTTTTTAAGGTCTAGACTGTGCGTATAAGAGGAAACATGATAGTTGACTTTTTCAGTCTGACTTATTTCACTTAACATGCTGATCTCCAGTTGTACCCATTTTCCTGAAGGATACAATTTTGTTCCTTATGGCTGACTAATACTCCGTTGTGTATATGTACCACGTTTTAAAAAATCCATGCATTAGTTGATGGACACCCAGGCTGATTGCATAGCTGCCCTACTGTATCCAGTGCTACTAGAAATGTGAATGTGAGGAGAGCTCTCAGACTGCCGTGTTTGCACTTTGCTGATGGAGATCTTCACTTCTCACTAAAAAAAAAAAATCACAGCTACCAATGTCATGTTGAAATGCGGTACAGAAAACATTCTTGGATTACTCCAGTGTTGAGGAAGTCACATCTCTGTGTGGCATTTATCCTAAAAGGGATGCATGGGCTTGTTTTAAGTTTCACCACAGCGCATAATTCCTGAGGCTCTCTGTGATTTTTAGCTTATGTAGATATTTTATGCTCATCATTTGGGTAGCGGTTTCTTTTGTTTATTTCCACTTGAAGTCCTTTTTTGAAAAAAAAAAGAATCTGATATCTAATAACAAGCTGAAATGATTTCAGGGACATTTTTGACCCATCACATTACAGAAAACATCACATAATGACCCTGTGCTTTTATCATTCGATAGGTGTCAACGTCTTAGCATAGCCTCGTGCATACATATTCACAGCCTTTAATTACATTTTCTTCCTTAAAATGTAGTGTACTGCATTTGTGTTTAGATTTATTTGGAATCTTTCAGCTAGAAGAGAGGTTTTTTTTAAAAAAATACTATTACTTACAAATTCTTGGCAGAATTGACCTTAAAAATCTCCCTTTACATTTTCAGTATAAAATAGCTTGTTAGGAAGAGCAGGGATATTAGAAAGAAACCCTCCTCACATTATTGGAGAAGAAAATCAAAGTGATAGACTGTGTCATAGAAATGCAAACCGCATTATTAAAACCTTGTAAAAAGGCTCAGAGATCTTTGCTGGTGGTGTCTTAATTTTTGGAGGGAAAGGTTGCATGCAGATATCAAATAGAAATACCTTATTAAAGTTTGGGAGAAATCCTGTTCAGCCTCTTTATGAATCTCTCAAGTGATAATTCATTGATCATAATGAGTTTAGATGCCAAATACATAGAGATGCAATACTAACCAGGCCAAAAGGAGTCATGGAGTTAGAGTTGACTAAGTACCTGCCTTGTGTAGCAAGCTAAGTTGCTCAAATTCTGCCCTCACATTCTCGAGTCTCTGACTCTGTGTCTTCTCTTCTGGGACTCCTGGAACTCAGAGTCAGATGCCTTAGCTTTCTAATTCATCCTCCTATATGGCTGGAAACCTCTCTGTGGACACCTGGATTTAAACCCTCTGCTCTCATTGGGCTCTACCAGGGTCATGTTTCTGGGGAGGTGGAGAAAGTCCTCCACTTATGGTCCAACAGAAGCTACTGAAGCCCTGAACTTAGCCGCTAGAGCCTCGTGGGTTGTAGTTTGGTCTTTGGTTGGCAGTGACCTGCTGTTACCTGGCTGACTGCTCCATTAGCTTGTGAACCCTGGGCTTCTGTGAAATGGGCTGATTCAGAGCCTAGACTCCCACATCCTCTACTTGTGTATTGACTTTTTGGACCCTGAATATAAGATTTACTATTTTCATTACTCTCATTTGTGTTTCATTATGGCTAAAATTGGTCCCGTGTCCCAGCTTAGTCTGAACATTATGAGTCACAATCATTTTTTCTAATGCTTTCCAATTGATTATCAGTAAGCAACTTTAGGGTATCCTTTTATACATCTGTACTATTTATTCTTTTATAAATTTTGTATGTGTCTCTTTAGCTAGTATCTCAAGTCATATGTTTATGACAATGCTCTAAATAGTGGATTAAATCAGTGTTTCCAAATCATGCTGATGGTTTCATTTTAATTCCTAATTTGTGATCTGCCCTCATTAGGTCAGTGTTTTTATCTCAACAAACTAGCACATCTCTCTGCTCTGCATTTTCTTTTCGTCTACTTGTGCCTTCATTATTAGTATCCTCTTAAAGTCCACTGTTTCTTTGTGGGAATCTTTTTTTTTTTAAGCCAAGCTGTTCGGTTTGGAAAGATTGGTTTAGTTAAAACTAGATAATGTATTCCATAAATTCCCACTCAACAGAGCTCCACTCAACAGCTGTGGGGAGTAACCCAGTAGGAAAGAAAAAGTAGATAGAAATGGGCCTTGGGTCCGCAATGGGAGTGGAGGGTCCCTGGAGAGCACCTTCATCCCAGTACCTCTGTGTTATAGACCAGGTGACAATCTCGTTGGTCAGAGGATTTAAAGTATTTGTATGGCTCAAATTCCTTCTTCTTTTATAGCTTATAAGCTGACAGAAATAACTCTAATCTTTTCACATCCTAAGAACCATCTCAAACATCTCTTGATGTTATGTGTACCCTATGTTAGTGATGTCTGTTCTGATGTGAGAATTGTCTATAATTTTTTGTCGTAGTTGATCTGTATTGATTCATTCCAGTCATATACATAGAAAAGTAGGAGTTGGAGGGAGGGGGGGAGGAAGGATCTGGGAACACTAGAACTATTCAATCTAATCATTGATATTCTTGAGTTGCAGTATTTAATCCAGACCTAACTAGGCCTACCAGTGTTGACAACTTGCCCTAAGTCTTCTGTCTTGGCCAGAAAATGATCATAGGATACATATGCAAATCTTTTTATTCTAGAGAACGTTGTGATTATGATGGTCACATCCATTTACTAGACTTTTAGTCCATGACAGGCTAAGCATCCAGTTGCTGACAAATCTTATGAGCATCTAAGAGGATATTTTATGCTTATGTTACCAATTATAAAATGGAGGCATGGAAGGGTGGGGCTGGAGGTGACTCGAAGCAGGAAGGGAGCAGACTCTTCACATTAGGAGCATGTGTCATTAGGAGAATGTGTGTGGGTTTATAGCCCACATGACTCCCTGGAGTGAACAAGGCCCCCTCAGAGGATGACAATGGAGAAGTTGCTAGGGCCTAGACATGGAGAGTGAGTGACACAGCTTGGTGACCCCTTGGTGACTCAGAGGGGTAGTCTTTCCCTGGGTCCCCACTACCTTCAGCTTCAGTCCATCATTCTCTGATTATCCTGATGGTTGGAGAATTAGGCAAATGTTATTTTCTTTGTTGAATGTTACTGCCTCACCACCTTTCCCCAACGAATAGTTTTCTGTGGGACATGTGGGGGTATATGAACTAAATAATTCTGAATTGAAAAGTATTACAGTGGATACCTATTTACCTACATTTAAGTGGCTGTTTTTCTGCATTTGCTGCCTCTCTCTATTTTTTGGAACTATTTAAAGCGCTGCAGACATTCCAGCACTTAACTCCCAAACATTTCAGCACTACATCTCCTAAAAGGCAAGGTGTTATTCCTAAAATAAGGTCACTGTCCCATAATGTATTTCTTCGATGCATTTTTCTTACATAAAAAATTAACACCAATTCTCTAGTAGCATGTAATACCCAGAGCAATTATCTGACCAAAATGTATCATGTGTTTCTATCCAAATCAGGATTTGATTGAATTTCATACATTGCACTGGGCTTTTATATCTCAAACATTGTTAGATTTTAAAGGATAAAAAATCTGGATGACTTTCAAAAACCAAATTTTCAGTCTCATTTTTACAAGAACGATAACTTTTTTAGATTGAACAGACTATTGATCTAGATTGTTCCGGTGCTTTCTCACTAGGTTGTAAATGGTGCCCCGGATATGCTAAAGTCGTAAACTAGAGAAATCTCTAAAGTGTGTGTATGAACCACATTTTAACAGAGGCAATCTGTCATCCGTAATATACATGGGACATTTAGTATTTTTATGCTATATGTGTGAAACCATCTCATAAGCAAATAGTACATCAAGAGTTTTGGCTCAGCACCAATAATGGATTATAATAGACTTGAAATTAAATATGATTTAAGTGACAGGAAAATGGTGCCAGCTAAGTAAATAATTGATTGATCCTTAAAGCTGGGAAGTTAAATTGCAAGAGGCTGGAATCGAATGCTCCTCTTCCTGTTCCAGTCCTAATAGAAACCATATCAAACCAGAGAGAAAAATCAGGAACTATTCAGAGGAAAAGCCTGTCACTTGCTGTGTCTTGTTTGCAATGAGCCATCTGTGTGTTTGTTGTCCAGTGGAAGTAGGGGCTAAGAAAATGAAGATCCAGGACGATGCTTTCACAGGAAATATAAGCAAGGCGAGAGCTATGGTTGCTTGGAAATCAAATTTAGAAGGCCAGGGACAGCTCATCTTCTCTCTCTCTCTTTTATATTGATAAGTGAAATCCACATGACTCTGAGCTCACAAAGCAAACTGTGTCAGTATGTGCCACTGGACCCCTGGGGGACTTTGAGTCAATCATGTAGCCTACTACTCATGTGTGTCTCCAATCCCTTATCACTAAATAAAAGGCTTGGCCAGTCTCTGGTATGCCTTCTAGCTCATCAAACCCAAGATTCCAGCAGCCATTATGTGGTGCCATCCTCTCCCCTTGTGTCCCCTGGTCTTTATTGTGTTCACCCCGTGCTGATAGGGGACCCCTCTGTGTTTTCTGGATCACAGAAGAAAGATTGTCATGACCTGGCTTACTCTGTATGGAGCACATTTGTTTATGCTCCATTTCTGGATGATTAGTAGTCTTTCCCCCAATGTATCATTAACCAGAATAGTCTATTAATCAGAATAGTCTATTCTGTGACCATGTAGAATAAGAGAAATTTTATTGTAATTAGAAAAAGAGTTACATATTTTTAAAAAGGATAAGCATTCACATATTACAGTTTCTTCTTGAAAGAAATTAATTCACAGCAATTCAACAACCTAAGAGAAAAAAGAGCTGACCCCACTCATTACCCAAGGCAACGTTGTGTTGAATTTTAATTATAAAGATCAGTTCGGCATTTGTTTCTCCAGATCAGCAGAATGCGTAGGGTGTAGCTTTTCACAAACTTCTTAAATTTTCAAAGCTATGTCTCTCCTTCATAAGACAGGAGGGCCTATATCAAAGTGTAATGAAGATGAAAATAAATCAGAAAGCTCATATGTATGGTGTCTGCTTCATAACAGGTGTTGACAAATGTTAATGATCATAGACATCATCATATCACCGGGTCCCTGGCAATTTCCTTCTGAGTGGAGGGTCCTGCCGCCAATCTACATGAGCAAGAACTTATTAAGTTATGTCAATCATCTTAATTGGTTCATAACATTGGATCGACCTTGCGACGATTCAGTCTTAACTCATCACCCAAGGAAGATAGATACCTCCTTCTTGGTGTAATTTTTTAAAAAATGAATACACTAATTCAAACAACAGGACCATTCTGTCTTGAAAAGATTTCACTCATTAACGTTTTCAATTTCAGTGGCCCCAGAATTACCACACACAGCTGTCTTATCTTCCAATGTAAACATATCATAAAATGAACAAAGAATCTACAAAACAGACGGTTATAAAATGTTATCATTATTCTTTCTATTTGGACCTGTGTTGGATTCAATCATTTTTCCCAAAATATAAAAAAAGCAGGGGTTATACCATGGGGAAGGGACATACAAATCAGCAAAGAAATAATCTTATAAATATGTTAGAAACAATCACCTGAAAGAAAAAAAAAACATTTGAATACTTATCTTAGGGTTCATTTCCCTAACATCAACTTATCTGACCTTTTCTGCTTGACTCAGACATATACTAGTTATTGCAAATAAGGGGAACCATGGGACCTAAGTTTCTTTGGGCCTGGCTTACTTCACTTAATATAATTTTTTCCAAGTCTTTCCATTTCCTAACAAATGGGCAATGTCATTTTTTTCAGGTGGAGGCATAGAATTCCATTGTGTATATATAACACATTTTCTTGATCCATTCATCTACTGAGGGGCATATGGGTTGGTTCCATATCTTAGCTATGGTAATAATGCTGCAATAAACATAGTCATGCTGATAGCTTTAGTGTGGCCTTGTTTGTGATCATTTGGGAAATGCCCAAAAGTGGGATTTCTGGGTATAATTTGTGGAGGGGAAGGTAAAAAACAAATCGTTTAAATAGGGATACAGGTGGATCCATTGCAGTAATCAAATGTACAAGTTGTTATGTGGAAAAAACGAACTTTACAACTTTGTGGGGGAGAGGGCTGATTGGGGGGTGGGGGAGGATGGGAAGGGATGGGAAAGGGAAACAAAGGAGGAGGCTACAATGCTTGATAAGAAATATACTCATTATCTTGCCCATGTAATTGTAACCCCTCTGTACAGTATTTTCACAATAAAAATTAAAATTTAAATTTAAAAAAAATTGTGAAAGGCAAAGCTGTTACAGAATTCAGAAATCAAGCCTCAAACTAACCTTGCAATATTCAAATACGATATGATAAATGAGATAACATTTATTTCTATTGTAGGGGAAAAAGAATGAGAATCTTCAACCCAATTTTTTTTTGCTTCAGAAACTTGAAAATATCCTTAACTGTATTAATGGCAACAACTCCAACATTGCTTAGAGTGAAAATATACATGTTATTATTGTACCTTACTGGGTTTCTCCCTTTCTAGTGATCTGTTGTCTTACTCCTTGCTCTACAACAGGAAATAGGTTTGCTCTGAACATTTTCCAGGTCTGCATAAATACTTCCATTTCTGCCTTAAGGTGTTTGTTAGTTGTGGTGAAGATGATATTTGGCTTGTATGCTGCTACCATAGGGTGGTCCCCCCTTACTGTATCTCCACCACCCTGCAACCACAGCTTGAGGTGCAAGCAAACACGCATAAGAATTTAAGACATCCAGGGCTGGGAAGGTGGCTCAGTGGTAGAGCGCTTGTCTTGCATGCATGAGGCCCTGGGTTCGATTCCTCAGCACCACATAAGCAAAAAAAAAGCCGGAAGTGGCGCTGTGTCTCAAGTGGTAGAGCGTTAGCCTTGAGCTGAAGAGCTAAGGGGCAGAGCCCAGGCCCAGAGTTCAGGCCCCATGACCGGACCCCCCCCCCCAAAAAAAAGAATTTAAGACATCCAAATGCAATCACAGAGGCCTACCACCCTCTGGAGGCAGCTTCTCCTGACACCAGCTTCTAGATTGATCCGGATACAAACATCAGCACAGACACTGGCTCCAGTGATTCTCTTTTTGGGGATGGAAATGTCACTGTCTTTGATTTTAATCAAAATGGCTCATAATCTGGTTTAACGATGTCATAAAGGCCTTGGGTTGCTCTGTCCCAGGTGAATGAAAATATTTGCCATGAAAAAAATAGATTATTAGTTTTATCACCCAACCTCCTTCTATGCTTCCATCAGGAATACGAGGAGCGATATTAAATCTCAATTTTTTAATAAAATTATTGACATCATTGGGGAGCCTTATAACACTTGACATTTGCTTTCAGAGTGGGAAGAAGGAGGGAGAAGATAAATTGATTTGTATTTATTTCTGAGGTTGGAGTCTGACAAGTTCCTTTAAACAGAAAATATGTCCACTGCTTTGAGTGCAGTGAGCAGACTGTGGTTGATTCTGAAATTGAACATAAATTTTAGAATAGAATGGGTAATGTGGTGGTGGTAATAATGTAATTTGATTGCTAAATGAACCTGTTTTTATTATATTCATCATCGGATTCCTATTGCCACCTAGACAGCTTTCAAAACTGATATAAAGTGATGTTCAGACCGAAACAGTTTGTGAGTGGATCTATAGAACACATAATAGAAGTTAACTTCTTTTCAGCTGTGTGCTTTTTGTATCTTTATTTCCCCCTGCAAGTCTCCTTTGTGTGTGGATTACCTTGTAGAAAATATCTGTCTGTTTTCCAACAGAACTTGCTTCCAGTGGCTAAGGACATGGCTCTTCTGTCCTGGGGACAGGAGCAGTCAGTGGCAGGGTGCTCAGCGTTCAGTCATGTCTGGAACTAAAGAACAGCCAGTAAGAACTTGGTAGGAGGGTTGGAAGCCAAGGATCCCAGCTTGAGGATCTTTTACTTTCCTTCATGTGTCACTCTGTAGTTCACAGGTAGAAAAATCAATTCAGAAAGTTTTCTCGTACTATAAGATCAATGATACAGGAAGAAAACGTCATTCTTATGCTGGGTGTGGCCGTATGCACCTGTAATCCTAGCACCGTGGAAAAATTGAGGCAGGAGGATTGAGAGTTCAGGCCAGCCTGGGCTATATTGTCAAACGTTGTCTCAGAAAAAAAACAACAACAAGTAAAAGAAACGTTTAAAGTTATCATCCTTGTTTTCCACTAACCCTAATGAGAATTACTCTCAGGGTGAGGTATGAGATCTCATTTTCTAAAGAACTATTTCAGCCAGCAAATTTGCTGGTCTGGCCATTAGGTAGCTGCCAGATTCTCTGGGGTTGAACAGGAGGGAGGGGAAGGCTGGATAAATAACTGCTTTCTACAGTGACCACCTGCATTTGCAGGAAAAGGCCCACAGAAGTTGGAATAGGGTCTAGCTGCAATCTCCTTCCTTTTATCGACTGTTTCTACACCTCGAGCGAAAGGCTGCCTGAGTACTCTTTTTCTTGCCTTCCTAAAGAGCTTGCCAGCTTATTTACCCCAGCCGTGTTCTTCATTGTAGATAGACGTTAAAATGTGCGATGGATTCTTTTAAATGAATTTTTAATTACTTTGTGCTCTTCTGAGCTCATTGCAATCAGCAGCCATCTTGCTTGAGGATAAAACAAAGCCAAAGCTCGAGCTCCTAAGAAGAGAGAGACCTTTGCTGCAGAGGGGACAGAAGTCCTGTTGTTGGCAGCTACTACCGCTGGATGTCTTCCCCAGGCCCAGGCTTAACTGCCAGAGGGTTGGGAGGCTCCGAGTTTTCCATGGATGATTCTTTTTCTCTAATGAGGTCACCTCCCTGCACAGTAGGTGGGACTGCCTTGCTCTTGGGAGACTCAGAGATGCAGATTGCAATTATAGTCTTTGTTTCCAGATATCTCCCATAGTTTCCAAACTGCCTGAAAGCTAGAAACCAGGACAGCTTCAACACAGACACAGACACCCAAGTGCCAGCTACCTTACATGCTTTTCTAATAAGATGCAGGTAGAGTGGCCTTGTTCTCATAAGACTAGGCAGCAGTTCACTTAGTGATAGCTTTATGACAGTTTAAGCTTTGTCACTGACAATTTCACAGTCAGAGCAAGCTTCGTTTGCCATATTATGCCAAAATAGGATGCTCCACATTTCTGATGGTTTAAATGGCATGCCTGTGACCTCCCCTCTAGGTACCATATTCTACAGAATGAGAATACTATCATCATACTTGTGCCAGCTGTTAGAAAAGGGATAAAAATAGATCTATGTGCAAACATATGTATCTTGTATTAATATAATGCCTTACAACAATGAGTCCTAAAATATCTGTTTCTATGAGTACAGTACCTCTCAGAGAATGGAAACATCTTCCCACTCCTCCTTTCACTTTTTATGAAATTTGAGAAGAGAAGCCTGAGTTAAGGATCACAGAGCTCTGGCCCTGAGGGCTAGGGCACATGTCCCTGCAGGACACATGGGTGTGGCTCTTTTCAGCCATTGAAATCTCTGCTCTCCCAGAGGGCTGGTTAGGATGCTCTTGTTGCCATGACAACAGACTGCTGCTCAGCTCCCAGCTTCCCACATCAGTTGCTTGGGCCAGCAGTAGCCTGTTTATTTTGTTTGTTTGTTGGGATAGTCCCTCTCCTCCTCTCTCTGCTCTTTCTTCCTTCCTTCCTTCCTTCCTTCCTTCCTTCCTTCCTTCCTTCCTTCCTTTCTTCCTTCTTCCCTCCCTCCCTCCCTTCCTTCCTTCCTTCCTTCCTTCCTTCCTTCCTTCCTTCCTTCCTTCCTTCCTTCCTTCCTTCCTTTCTTTCTTTCTTTCTTTCTTTCTTTCTTTCTTTCTTTCTTTCTCTTTCTTTCTTTCTCTTTACCTCTTTCTTTCTTTCTCTCTTTCTCTCTCTTTCTTTCTTTCCCTCATCTTTCCCTCCCTTCCTTCCTCCTATCCTCCCTCACTCCCTATTTTTCTTCCTTCCTTCCTTCCTTCCTTCCTTTCTTCCCATACCCAGGTAGATTCTGTGTCTTATTTGGATTTCTCTGTCATCTTAATTCCTGAATAATTCTCAGATTTGATCATAAATCAGTCCTTTTCTTTTCCCTAGTTATTTCCTCAAGGTGAGACAGCAAAAAGGGTATAACACAAAACAGGGTTCTATGTGGAATTATAGCCCAGCACTGAGTAAGTAGGCATTCATCCAAGGGAAAACACTGGCTGGCGCTTGACCAGAATGTAGAGGCTCTGATCAGAAGTGTTGCTATGTTCCCCTATCTTGACTATGGAGAGGCACAGCCACCGGTATCTGTGTGTTTGTTGGGTTACCACGGGTACTTTCAGTCTGCTCTGCCCCCACATCACTGGGTGGAGGACATTCATGTTCCTTTGATCAAGGGGAAGATGCCTCACAGCTTTAGAAAAGCTGCACTGCCCTTCCACTGTGCTGAGCTACATCTCTGCAGGATCCTATTAACAGGGCTCCTCATTCTTCTCAGAGGCCAAGATAAAACAGAAGCCACTGGATGATGCTCTCCCTTCCCTCCTCCCACACGGCCCAAGAACGACTGCATCCCAGCTCCTGTAGCAGACCCAGGCAATGACCAAATTGGGCTTTTTTTTCTTTCTGGCTTCAAGCCCAGAACAACTAGTCGGGGAGTTCAAGGGGGAAAGATTACTACACCTGCTGCCTTCTGGTGAGAATCCTAAAGGTCATCATGGAGTTCCAACTACTTTCCCTGAGAATTAGTGTCTCCATTGACCTTGGGCAGGTTCTGCTGGACTCAAGGTCGTCTTTTGAGACAGGGTAGCTAAGGTATTTGCCCTTTTTGTGGGGGTAGAGGGAAACAAATCCTGGGATTTGCACGTGCCAGACAAGCACTGCAGTACTGAGCAGTACCGAGCCCCGCTTTTCTGTGTAGATGGGCCAGATGGCATGCTGTTGAACTTAACAATGGCATGATCAATGATAGGTTCAGGAAGGATGGAGCTAAAGACCCTATGCAAATTGTCTACTAAGGAGGAGAAACCACCTGGGAAATCCTTGTAATAATCCAGGTGAGGACAAATAATATCCTGTTGGGACAGGGCCAGAGGTCCATAGGAGGAAATGGATAAATGCGAAGTGAGATGAAGGAAGGATTGACTGGTAATGAGGATGGAGGCAGGTCTAAAGCCTGAAGGATGGCAGTGATGAAAAGAAGTCTTCAGGATCCCCACAATCTCCATCTCCCTGCTTTTCTTCAACAAGTACCAGCCGAGATAAACATCAAGTTTTGCATTCACTTTTTAGTGTTTCGCTTAATTGCTTATATTGTGACCATATTGCCTTCCGCTAGTTTCCATTACAGACAGATTCACTGAAGTTTGTTTCCCAGCCAAAGAACAAACCGAATTACTATGTATAATGCTGTTTCTATGGAAAATGAATTTACAGATTTCTAACAGTCTTGGAAGAATACAGAGTTGTGAGCTTCTTTTATTGCATTTTATTTGGAAAAAAAAAAAAAGGCTAGGTGCCGGTGGCTCATGCCTATAATCCTAGCTACTCAGGAGGCTGAGACATGAGGATCACGGTTCAAAGCCAGCGCAGGCAAGAAAGTCTGTGAGACTCTTTTTTTTTTTTTTTTTGGTCAGTCATGGTGTTTAAACTCTGGGCTTGGGTGCTGTCCCTATGCTCTTCAGCTCAAGGTGAGCACTCTACTGCTTTAGCCATAGCACCACTTCTGGATTTCTAGTGGTTTATTGGAGATATGGGTCTCACAGACTTTCCTGCCTGGGCTGGCTTTGAACCGAGATCCTCAGATCTCAGCCTCCTGAGTATCTAGGATTACAGGCATGAGCCACCGGTGCCTGGCCTCTGTAAGACTCTTATCTCCAATAAACCACTAGAAAACTGGAAGTGCTGCTGTGGCTCATATGGTAGAGCTCTAGCCTTGAGCTGAAGCACACAGGGACAGTGCCCAGGCCCAGAGTTTAAGTCCCACAACCAATAAAAATGATGATGATAACAATAACAACAACAATAATAATAATATAAGGAGAGTGTCATAGTAAATGTAGGATTGATCTAAGAAGAAAGGCCCATTAGGTAAGTGCTGGATATAAGATTTTATAAAAGGTAGAATTTAAAAGGATAGGAATGGTTGCAAAATGGGCAGCATGAGGTTTTGAGGCAGCCATGTGTGCAGTTTGTTCAGGGATGCAGATTTGCAAGGAGAGACAAGAGAGCATCTGCTTTATTTAAAATTTAAGCTGGGCACCGGTGGCTCATGCCTGTCATCCTAGCTACTCAGGAGGCTGAGATCTGAGGATCATGGCTCAAAGCCAGCCTGGGCAGAAAAGTCCCTGAGACTCTGATCTCCAATAAACCACTAGAAAACCGGAAAGTGACACTGTGGCTCAAGAGGTAGAGTGCTCACCTTGAGCTGGAGAGTGCAGGGACATCACCCAGGCCCAGAGTTCAAGCCCCACGACCAAAAAAAAAAAAAAAAAATTAAGAAATAAATCAGCTGGGTGAGGGCAACTTACCTCTGTAATCCTTAGCTACTCAGAAAGCTGAGATTTGAGAATCACAATTCATAGCCAGCCCAGGCAGACAAACCTGAGAGATTCTTATTCCTAATTAACCAGCAAAAAGCCAGAAGTAGAACTGTGGCTCAAATGATAGGGTACTAGCCTTGAGCAAAAAAAAAAATCTAAAGGAGAATACCAGGCCATGAGTTCAAGCCTCAGTATTGAAAATGACTGACTGAATGAACAAATAGATCTGGCTATGGTGGAAATGAATCATAAAGCTATGAAGATAAATCACTATTCCAGAAAGAAACCATATCAGTGAATGTATCTTTGAGTGGTAAAGAATGTGCATTACAATATCAGACAATGTAAAGGTACCTGGGAAAGATGGATTGAACACTACATCCTGGTTTAAATTGCTTTAAGAGCAAATGCACTTGCCTGTGGACAAAGAGTTGCTTGCGTGGAAACAAAGTGAGTCATCAGGCACCAGTGTGCAAGGGTATGTCCTGAAGAGAGCATCGTTTTTGAGCCAAGTTGCTATATTTGATTCAATGCAACAAGTCTTTATAAAGCATCTTTCATAGGCCAGCAACAGTGTAAGCACTAAAAGAATAAGAAACATAAGACTCTTTCCCTGATGTTAAGGAACTCTTAGTTCCCTTACGGAAGCGAGACAGACACACTGAAGCTATAATATGTAAAAGATAGAGTAGGTTTTGTTCCCAAAAATATCAGATAATTCATCTTTGGGGATGCTTGGGGTAAAGGTTGGACCTGGAGGGAGACCTGTGAATAGAAAGGGTCTGAGGAGACATTGGATGAAGAGGAATTTGGGAAAAGTAAATGAATTCCGGATAGACTGTCATCACCCTTGGTGGACTAGTAAAGATGCTGGGTGGGAAGGAATGATCAAAATTCATCCTATGTGTATGTCAAATATGAGAGAAGAGGAAGCCTAGGTAATTGTGAGAGGGAAGGTTTTGAAGACCTTAAGTACCTGGCTAAAGGCTAATCTTGCTCGAATAAGCAATAGGAGCAAGATATGTCTGACAAGACCCAATGATACTGAACATGGAACTGTAGCCATAAGAACAAAGCTTGGCAATGGTGCTTATGTTCCATGCTGGGGCATCGCTGACCACATTGAGGTTCTGAGATGTCCAACTTCCTTATGAGATTCTAACCTGCGCGTGGCTATTCACTCAAAGACTCACATCCTACCTGGACAAGGGGAGTGGCCTTCACCTGAAAATGGCAGCTGCCACCCAGTTGAAAGGAAGAAGAATCCAAATAGGAAATTCTTGCCAAGCAGAGACGGAAGCTCATAGGACCCTTGTCAAATAGCAAAAGCTCCAGGCCATTCAGGCAGCATGTGGGGGAGCTCACGAGAGAGAAAATACAGCAGAGTCAAACTGACCATCTGTCATGGTCTGCAGTCATTCACTGTAAATGGAATTGTGCTTACTGCTGGGGAGACTGGACATGGTCAGGAGTTACTCTGCTACCCTGCTGGAGAGAGTTGATGGATTTTTCTCATTGAAGGCAAGTTGGCATTGTGTAGAGAAAGCCATAGAATTGCCTGCTTAAGGCAGGTTTGCTGGGACTCCACATCAAACACTGCTCAATAGAGCTGAGTGAGAGAGCCAAAGAAGATCTGTGTTTCTCTTTCATCCTAGTCTGCCACCTGCGTCAATCGTGTTCTAGAAAGTTCTTTATTATAGGGCGGGGATTTGCTGGAAGATCCAAGTCCTTAGCAGCCACCTGCAGCGTGGTTTGCTCGGCTTTGTCACCATCATCAGTGTGACTGCGCGTGGGTCCCAAATGTAATGAGGGCACAGTGAGGCCTCGGTAGCCCCGGGGTCCCCTGTCTCTTGTTGAATTCAGCAGCTAACTTGAAAAGGATGCAAAGTGGATGGTGAACCGTAGGCTAGAAGCATCCTCAGCAGGAGCATGGGCTGAGGGGGATGGGAAGTGAAGGGGACAGAAGAGAGGCACTGAGCACCAGACCACCGCACACTGCCTTCTAGCAACAGGTATATTCTAGAATGGCTTTAGCAACCTTTTTTTTTTTTTCTTTTGCCAGTCCTGGGGCTTGGACTCTGGGCCTGGGTGCTGTCCCTGAGTTTCTTTTGCTAGCATTCTACCACTTGAGTCACAGTGCCACTGGCAGCTTTTTCTGAGTAGTTTATTGGAGTCTCATGGACTTTCCTATCTGGGCTGGCTTCAAACCGTGATCCTCAAATCTCGGCCTCCTGAGTAGCTAGTATTACACTGGTGCCTGGCTCAGCAACCGAACATTTAAGAACCTTTTAATGAGCTCTGAATCTGCATTCAGCCATATTTCCACCTGAACTTTAGGGCCAGAGATCAGATCTTACTCCTTTAGCATACCTCAGGAGTGGGGTCTGAGCCAGACCTGATGAACCAAATGCTAGAGTTTGGCAAACCAAATGCAAGTGTAACACTGCAGTATCCTTGCTAGGGCTGGCCTGTGCTCCTGTCTTGCTGAGTTTGTGATTCTCTGCTTATGAGCATTACAAATGCCCTTCCTTCCTTCCTTCCTTCCTTCCTTCCTTCCTTCCTTCCTTCCTTCCTTCCTTCCTTCCTTCCTTCCTTCCTTCCTTCCTTCCTTCCTTCTCTCTCCCTCCCTCCCTCTCTCCCTCCTGTCCTTCCTTCCTTCCTTGTTTCCTTCCTTCCATCTTTCTTCTTTTTCTTTCCTCCTCCTCCTCCTCCTCCTCCTCCTCCTCCTCCTCCTCCTCCTCCTCCTCCTCCTCCTCCTTTTCCTCTCCTTCCTCCTCCTCTTCCTCCCCCTCCTCCTCCTCCTCTTCCTCCTCCTCCTCTTCCTCCTCCTCCTTTTCCTCTCCTTCCTCCTCCTCTTCCTCCCCCTCCTCCTCCTCTTCCTCCTTCTCAAATTGAAACTGCAACTGCCACACATCCCTGGGGTCTTCTCGTCTCCAAGCCAACATGTGAAATGAGTCAGTGTCGTATGTTCTAAAAATACTGGTGCAATGCTGAAAAATGCATATCTCGCACATGCGTTCCTTCCAGTGCTCTGCTTTGGCAGGCAAGCCTTGCCTTCACATGTTTTTGCTTTTCTTGCCCCCCAAATCACTCTCAGCCAGATTTATTTTGCCTTTGTTCGTATTCTTTAGGAAATTGGCTTAGATATAAGACACATAATTATTGGAAAGCTGTTAAGTTCACGCGGGTGTGTGCTGGCTTTCTGAAGTGCTAAATTTTGCTCAAAAACTTGAATTTTCAACATCCATCACAAATACTTCCAAGTACTTTCCTTAAAACGACAAACTGAGTTCATTCCAATTTGAGAAATATCTTCTAATAACCCGAGTCTGAAAACACTGATCCTGAAACAACGTGGCCACTTTGAACTCACAATTCAGTTCTGTGCAGTAACTGTCACATCTCAGTCCCTGTCAGAAAACCTTTACCTCCCTTCCTTCCCCTTGGTCAGTTTACCTCCCTTCCTTCCCCTTGGTCGGGTGGACTATTCCCATATTCTTCTCATGCCACGCCCCCTGCCCTCCACTCTTCTCTCCCCTGTCTCTATCTTAGTCCTCCATGTAACCGTTTGTCTTTGAACATGCTATTTTGTCATGATTGGGGTTATTTGGGTTTTGGTTGTTATTTTTGGTCAGTCATGGGGCTTGAACTCAGGGCCCAGGTTCTATCCCTGAGCTCTTTTGTTCAAGGCTAGTGCAGTGCTCTACCACTTTAAGCCACAGTGCTACTTCCAGTTGTTGAGTATCTAATTGGAGATAAGAGTCTCACTGGGACTTTTCTGCCCAGGCTGGTTTTGAACTGCAATTCTCAGATCTCAGCCTCTTGAATAGTTAGGATTATAGGTGTGAGCCATCAGTACCCAGTTGTCTTGGTTGTTTTTAAAACTTTTTTTTTAAGTTGTAACTTTGCTCACCAAATTGTGGAGTCCCCTGAGGGTTGACTTCATACAGCTTCTCTCTTCCTGGTCCTTAGTACATTTTGCCTAGGCGTATAGTAAGCACACAGTACATAGTTGTCAACTGAATATTGGGCGAGACTATTTAATGAGCTTCTTCTCTTTGCTGGATTAAGGATAGTCATTTAGGCCACATCTTGTCTAAATCGAATTATTAAGACAAGCAATATCACCTAAAAAAACCCAGTAGCTTGTGTTTATTTAAAATAGGTTTATATTTGGGTATATTTCTTCAATAATGATTATACCAATGACTTTTTTGTAAAGACCAATAGTAACAACTGAAAACTGAATTAAGCGTTCATTGGAACAAGCTGGGATTGTTCTAGATAGGGAATTCACCCATTGAGTAAGCTGATTAAGTCTTTGTGGATTATATATAGGAGCCTATGGGAGCTTGTGAGGTAAAAGTTCTGATATAATCAATAGCCTAATGCAGCTTATTTGCAAGTGTAATCAGATCATTTTTTAAAAAATTTATACGTTAGTATAGTTTCTCAAATTTGACAGTCAGGGATATTGTGGTTGATAATTAGAAGTTATACTTTGTGTTTCATGTTAAATTCAGTAGATCCCTTCAGTGCTCATATATTATAATGGTACAGTGCCTTTACATTTAGACATTTATTACAAATAATACTAGATAACTGGGAATATCCAATTAGAACAGTATATAGCAGAAGATAAGCCTCCTTTTTCAATTCACCCATGTCCTTTAGTACCATTCCTCAAACAGCTACTTCACATCTGGGTGAAATTCATCAGATACTACGAAAGTTACTTGGGAAACTGTGGTGTGGCCTTTGAAGAATTCAACTATCTTTTCAGACCTTTTGCTGTATATGTAAACATCCATACAAAGTGATCTCTGTGAAATGCATGTTACATATGAAAATCCAGTTGAAGCCTTGAGTAATCTGATTTCTCTCCTATCATTTAAATGCCTCTTAGCAGTAATCGATTCCGTTCTTTATTACTTACTGTAAGCAGCCCACCTATTCCCTCTACTCTTGAAACTTACATGTCAGACATACCTGCCAATACCATGAGCCATGAGCCATGATTGTCCCAAGCCTCGAGAGGTTTGGGCCAGCCAGGAGGCCCTGGTTTACAGCTGATGCTATTCCTATCAGTCCCTTCCTCAGACAGTCTTTGCAGACACAACTGAGGAACTGAGCCTTGGATTCTCTCTCACAACATTGGAGTTGACAGTTTCAGTGCCATCATGGAGCTAAGTGGTATCTCAGAGAATGAGCTTTTACTCCCCCTTTACTTCTGCCTCAATCAGGTTACCAACTGCCCCAATTTCCGTGGAACTGTTCCAACTGCAAGACGTTGGAACAAGCTGTTGGAGTCTGAGGGCCCCTTTTATGTTGCCTAATTTTCTTGGCACTGGTACAAAAGTCCCCAATCTTGTACCGAGAGGGAGTGAACTTGGAACTGTCGAGTTTTATAGGAATTATGAAAGAATCCCAACACAACCGGTGTTTATTGATCTTCAAAGAGGCGAAACTCCAGAGCCATTTCTTTCTCTGAACTGGTTTTCCTTTTTCTACCAACAGCAGCCAATACAAAGCCTCAAACCCACTTGGCGCCCAGCACTGTTTTGTTGGAAGCTGCTCGTGTTACGGTGCCAGTGGTTGCCCTAGTGTTCATCAGGAGCTCTCAAAATGATTGCTTTTGCAGTTGCAGAGGGCTGTACAGCTCCACACAAAGAGGGTCACCGCAGGCTCTCCTTCCATAGTGTGGTTTCTGGAAGGAGTTCTCTGCAGATTGTACAATGAAGCACACAGCACACTGGATCTGCTGACCTAGGGAATTTTTTACAAGGCTAAATCAACCATAAATTGTGTCTGGTCCTTGCCTGTGCCTGACAATTCTTCTAGGATTTTTTTTTGAGAGTTTGGATTCAGCTATATCGTCTTATATCTTGGCATATGGATGTGATTTTTGTAAGCCTCATGACTAGAAAATATAGTTGGGCAGGAGTTTTCAGCCTTTACTTCTATTTCATGGTGAAGAGAATAAAAGAGGAGATCATTCATTTATACTTGAGCTTAGTTTTCACAGGCTGGTTTAGAATTTATGCTACCAATGAAAGAAGAGGGAAGGGAATCAAATGACCCCTAACAAGGTAATCACTTTCCTTTTTTTATTTTTTAATGAAAACTACATGCTAAAAACTTGGTTGGGGGTTTGAACTTAGGCCTCACGCTTGCCAGTCAGACGTTCTACCATGGAACTACTTCTGCAGCCTTTTATTTCTCATACTTTATGTCTGGATGGCATTTTAAAATTGGTGGATGTCACTGGAATCTGAATCCTACCCAGTATCACTGGGTGTTCTCAAAGGGTTGCTGGAGTATGTTCTAACTTCCAAATATATGGTTATTGGGTTATCACAATTATTTGAGCTCCCTTAACTTCATTATCAGTTCTGAACAGCTTATTCCTAAGGCTAGCTGATCTCTATAAAAGAAAATAAAAAGACTGACTACATTTATCATTGATACGCATATAGCAGTATCCCTCTGCCTGTTGAATGTGGTCATTATGTTATGCTAGTAACAACAACAACAAAATCCTTGTCCCATTCCTGTTAAATATAGTAAAAGAAACACTTATGTGTTTGACTTTATTCTCTCCAGCCTTCCCCACCATTCAGCATATATTGAGAGATTTTGAACTGAGGGTTAAAGAGAGAAAGACAGAGAGATAGAGGGAGGGGGCAAAGAGAGAGAGTGAGCGAGCAAGCAGGCCTTGGTTCTGGGATCCATATAGTCAACTAGGTTTCAACAGAATCTTCTGTGCCAAGAAGTGGCTGGTCATATTTGTCCATCCCTTATCTTGATTTTTCCATGATACCTTGGCTTGGATTGCTTCCTACAATCAACAGGAAACCATGTATGTATGCCAGGTGAGCCTGCTGTTGGAGATATTTTCAGAATTTGACGGTGTTATGCTAGGAAGTCAGGGCCGTTTAAGTAAAACAAACAAACAAGCAGTTATGAGGGTTTTATTTCTGTATAATCTGTAATTTCAAGTTGCAGTTCCTTAGGGGAGGAGCAGCCTGAAATGGTTATGGTGTATTATAAGGCAATTGCTACAGGAATGAATCCAGGGTCCTACTGTAATTTAGCCTTTGCAAACAAAGCTAAAAATATCAAAACATGGCATTATAGCAAGCCCTTTGTCTATCTGGTTTCCAGTCATTTGGAGCAGATCCCTTGTCTTGTCATTTATTTGTCAAAATAAAACAAAAGCTGGCAGCTCGGGCTTGAGGGGCGTGCTGCGGTCCTCGTGGGCTGCTCACGTAGGAAGGCAGAGACCAGGGCACCTGCTGTTGCCTTCAGGATTATTTTCCCAGTGTCTGCTCCTGGCTTAATCTCTACCGCTGGGAAGGAAAAAAAAAATCGAAGAATCCATTTCTCATTTCTAAATTGCATGGAAAGTGAGCCCATGGACAAATAACAGGCAAAAGAAAAGAAAAGAAAATGTTTTTAACGGCTTCTTGGGATAAATAGGAAGTGTTTGTGTAAGGCGAGCTTTGATGTGCTGGAGACTGAAACAAAAAGATGTCTCACTGTTTGTGCCCACCAGAAAATGTTATTGGGTTCTGCCCTGGGTATTCGTCTTTGTTGTGACAGTCACAGAGCGTATTGTCAGTGGGGCAGCATTCAAGGCGGAGGCAGCAGAGACAGAATCTCATTAATGATTCAACACGCCACCCTAGTGGCCGCTGGAGCAAGCAGTTCTTGTGTAGATTTGAAATGCATGGAGGAATTGGGCTAGCTGCATGTGAAAATGTCACCCGGGTGTCTTCGCCATTACTGATGCCCTCCCATCATCCCTGCACGTTTACACAATCTGCTCCAGGTCCAGGCATCCGTGGTTTTCAAGCTCCCTGTGTGGTCTGATAGGTAGCCAGGGTGGAGAATTGTCGCTGTAAGGAAAAGAACAATTGGGAGAATTCATCCCATAGACCTCAAGTCCCTGCCCACCTTCTCTTGCTTAAGGAGGAAAATAAAACATGTCCCCTTGCCTTCCAGAAGAAAGGCAGGGAAAAACCCCTGGGGATTGAAGTCAGGGATTGAATTTTCTTAGTCTGTGGCCTATCTTTTTCTATCTGTAAAATAAATACCACAAAAAGGATGAAAAGATTGATTTAAAAAAAAAAACACTCATGCTGCTGTTTCATATCAGCATTGGTTCTGCAGCCCGGTCAGCCAGTCAGACTTAATGCTTTTATTATGATTAGAATCTCCTTTCATCTCCCAGGAGAAAAAGATGTGACCCCTGCGGGTTACACCGTTGAACTGGTCCTCAGCCAGCAAGTTCAGAGCAGAGTCTTAGGTCCTTCTTCTTTTGGAAATTTGTTAAGAGCCTTCAGGAAAGTAACTTGTCAGAGCCAGGCAGCTCCCCTGTGGGCAATGAGTGACATTGTGAAAGGGTCAGTTGCCTATTGTCATATATTCCATTAAGACATCAGGCACTGGGTCTAGTCCTGGAGATGCATGGCTGAGCAAAAGAGAGCTGGCTTTAATATCCTAGAGGACATAGTCAGGTACAGAAGGCATATAGGAAGTGAAACGTCTTTGAGAAGAATTTCAAGATGGGCCTCCTGGTGGCTGCCTTCTCACATGGCCACTGAGTGCGGTCAACAAGCATCCCACTGCTTGCTGGGCATATCATGTCCTCATAGGGAATGCCGTAGACTTCTGGATGGAGGTTAGTGGCGTGGGCATGGTTACTTCAAAATGAAGCACCACACCTCCATGTGGCTTTGTAGGTAGACCAGTTGTCTGCTGAATCCACTCTGCAGTTTGCTCCTAGTGTTGTGTTATGAGTTTAAATATAGTCCCCTGTAGAAAGGGACCACATGGTAAAAAAAAAAAAAAAAAAAAAAAAAGCAAACTAACTCTTCAGCTGCTTTCTCCTAATAGTCTCACTTCTAACACCAGATGTGTTAGGCTTTCCCCATGTACAAAGCAATTCTCCAGAAGATATCAATAGCCTGTTCTGTGGTGGAACTCAATTCTGATACTACCTTCTTAGAGTTGAGATGCCAGTCTCAGATCCTAGATCATGGCCCTTGCCTCTGCCACCACCAGCTGTAAATCAGGCTTTCCATCACCTTCTCCCCAGGTAACTTGAGAGAATGACTCACAGAACTTGAGAAAACACTTTACTCCCTTTGACCCCTTTATTACAAAGGATATTACAAAGGATACAGAGGAACACCAGAAGGAGACAGGACAGACAAGAGGGAAGAGGCACAGAGCTTCCTGCCACCCTCCAGAGACCCCTTCCCTGAAATGTACTCATCAAATTGGAAGCTCTCTGAACTCAGAAGCTTATAGACTTTGTACATTGATTATCATCAGTTCTTAATCTCTATTCCCTTCCCTCAGGGAAGGCCTTCCATTCTTCTGGTAATCAGTTCCTATCAAGAATCCAAGAGTCTCATCAGTAGAACCCAGGACATTCCTAAAATGCAGACATTTGCAAGGAAAGGGGATCTCTATGTCAGGAACAAAGGTCTAAGAAGATAGATAGATAGATAGATAGATAGATAGATAGATAGATAGATAGATAGATAGATAGATAGATAGATAGATAGATAGATAGACAGACAGACTATATATATATATATGTTCCTTAAAATATTGCAATATGGCAAAGATCTATTGCTTACTGATATAACAGGAGGCAGGCAGAAGCAGCTGTAAACTTGTACTACTGTTGGCCCCATCTTTCCTTCATTCAGGACCTTCTACAATCCTGATATCTGCCTCCTAAGCAATTGTGATTACAGAAGCTTTCCATCATGCCTGACCCAAAAACCCTTGCCCAGCAGTCAACAAACACTTAAAACTTTAGCACCAAAGAGAAGAGTCAGACCCTGGGGCATGGAGAGAGTTCAGGCAGAAGTCAGCAGGTGGCTCATGATGGGGAGATACAAGATCCATGTGGATTGCAAAGTTCATTGTCAAAATTTGAGTGGGACTTAATTCAGGCCACTCTGCCAGGTAAACAAGCAGACTTTCAGAATGGATTTGAGGTGGCCAGTTTGCTGTAATCTACACACACACACACACACACACACACACACACACACACACACACACACACACACACACACACACACACACACACACACACACGTTATTGTTTTTTTTTTTTCTAGTAGCTTGGTTATTTTTTTTCTTCAGTAAATAATAGAACTGGATCTCTGTACCTGTTCACATAACTCCTTCACAAATGAGAGAGATAAGTTAGGTAGCGCCTGGCTCTGAAGCCAGAATCTGACAGTAGACATTATTCTATAGCTGAAAGGAAATGGAATTGAATTCTAAATTGTATCGAGATAGGAAATGGACAAAGACTCCCTAACGAGGTTAGGCTGGATAACCAAGCTAATTTGAATGTATTTTGAAGGATTTTCTTTGGAAAATGCTGCCTAGAAGATGATGCTAGTATACACAATACCTTAGTCTGCAATCTGAAAACCAAAAAGCAAACAGACTCTGAGCTCTGCCTCCTATTTTATTTTATTTCCATTTCCTGTTCTTTTTGCTCAGTGCACTCTTCCTGCTTTTTTTTGGCAGGGGGCCAGTCCTGGGGCTTGAACTCAGGGCCTGGGCACTGATGCTGAGCTGCTTTTGCACAAGGCTAGCACTCTACCACTTGAACCACTTCTGGCCTCTTCTGTTTTATGTGGTACTGAAGAATTGAACCCAGGGCTACATGCATGCTAGGCAAGCACTCTACCACTAAGCTGCATTCCCAGCCCTCTTACTGCTTTTGGAAATACAAGTTTGGAGTCCAGAACTGTTACTCTGAGGGCCATGCTGGGGAGCCAGTGTAGCTGCTAGAGCTTCCTGGCCAGTTGGTGGCCACACTGACAAATTCGATTCTGAGGTGCAAGGTATCCCCGTGTAGTTTGCCTTACAAAAAGAGAAGAGACAGCGTGCATCCTCCAAGATGGATTCATACCTCGTGTCACTTAAGTCTGGGTAATTGTCGTTAGTTACAGTGTTGATATCCATTGCTTAGTAATTAATGTACTTTCTTCCACTTGGGTTGGAGGTGTGTTATTAACTTCTCAGATCTGTCCTGCTGCTTCTGGCTTAGTCTGTGCACAGTGGGAAGAAATCTTGTTTCTTCCCCCCAAATTGCAGAGCAATTTGATCCAGTTTCTTTTGTTGAAATCCTGAGTTAATTGTATTTAACCACGGATGATGGGGAAGTTTCCCTTACAGCATTTTTTTAAATCAATGGGAAATGTTTCGCTTGTGCGAGGTGAGGGACGTGAGGAGCAGATTGGCTGGGGAGGGGAGGGAATTAGTTCCTCACATAAACTTTTTTTTGGGGGGGGAAGTCCGGTCGTGGGGCCTGAACTCTGGGCCTGGGCGCTGTCCCTCAGCTCTTCAGCTCAAGGCTAGCGCTCTACCACTTGAGCCACAGCACCACTTCCGGCTTTTTTCTTTTTGCTTATGTGGTGCTAAGGATCAAACCCAGGGCCTCAGGCATGCAAGGCAAGCACTCTACTACGGAGCCACCTTCCCAGCCCCAGTTCCTCACAAAAGCTTTTTAACTGTGTGATCAAGCTTAAGCTTTGTAATGGAGTTATTATGGGATACTAATTACTGCATGAACTTGGAGGCAGAATGTGTGTGTGTGTGTGTGTGTGTGTGTGTGTGTGTGTGTGTTTGTGTGTGTGTGTGTGTATGAACTGTGTGTGTGTGTGTGTGTGTATGAACTTATGTGCCTCTTAAAGATATTCTCTCTCTTTCTTCCTCTCACTCTTCCTCTTGCTCTGCCTTTCCTTTCCCCTCTCCCCTCTCTCTGTTTTTGCCCATATCCAAATGGTTTTAGAAAAGTAACAATAGTCTTGAGAAAACCAAGATAACAGTGACCTAGTTGGTACCAACTGCATACCAAGAACCAAATTTGGAGATAGTTGTTTCTGTGGTTTAATAGGTAGATAGACCGACCTGTGGTTACCGATGTTACAACGCTAGCAGATCATTTCAACTTGCTTCCACTTATTGGTAGAATAATTAGGATGGAACTCTCCCCAGTATAAAATCAGAAGTGCAGACCAACCCCACATTAATAATGCAGGAAGATCGCTGGTCGGGGAATGCGAAGCAGGTACCAAGTGGCCTATGACAGCGCCACAAAATTTGAGTTGAACGTTACCCAGGGGGACTTGTGTCTTACGTTCTCACAAGACACAATTCCCCGATTCTCCTGTGGGCTCTGGTATGTGAGATGACTGTAGGTTTTATAAAGGTGTTGGTCTTGGTCATTATATGTTGCTGTTTAGAGTCAGATGGGAGAGATTTCCCCAACATTGACTCATTAGTTCATTTTTTTGATCGATTGTTTATTTTCTAAGAGCTGTGCAGTAAGCCATCTAAAACCTTCCCTCTAATTTTCATGTGTTTCATTTTCATGCGTCTCAAATCCTTCACTGCTTTGTAGATCAAAAGCTAGTTTTTTTCCAATGGGGGAGAATATATGGAAATGGTGACACTGAGCAGGATGTATTGTACTCATAACCTGATTTAAGCAGTTGTAACCTCTTTGTACAACTGCTTAATAATGAAAGTATTCTTTAAAATTCTATTTTTCCTAGCAAATTTATTCCAATGTGCAGGACCAACTCATCAGGAATTTGTAGCAGCTTGAAACTAGGGAGGGAGGATGCCAGCATTTTGCTTTCATGGAAACGGTATCTGAGATCAGAAAGACTTGTTCATGAGGATGAAGGTACTCGATTCAACGCCAGGTCTATAGATCCCCAATCTCTAACCAGTGAAGCTCATTGCAGTTTTCTCCCATTTTCTTTCTTTTTTTTTCCCATGTGATTTCTCTCAAATGGGGACCATTCTTAAACCAGGATTGATGTGATTGAATTAAGTATTCCCCTAGACTCATGTAGGACGGCTTGACCTCCAGCAGGTGGCGCTATTGAGAGTTCATGGAATCAAGACAACACTAACTTCATCAATGGGCTGATGATCGATCAGTTCATCACTGATGAATTCAAGGGGAACAGGGGAACTAAAAGTGGGTCCTGTTGGAGGAAGTGAATTACTGGGGGCTTGCCTTTGAAGATGGTGTTCTCCTCTGTCTGTCTCTCTCTCTGGCTTCAAGGAGGTGAGAGCTTTGCACTGCCACGCCCCTTTCCAGCCAGTGCTCACTTCAGCACCAGCTGACCGGACGGGAGTAAGCAGGCACACACAGACTGAATCTCTGAAACTGTGAACCAAAATAATCATTTTTCTCTTCTAAGTTGTTGATGTCAGGCATTTTGTCACAGCAGTGAATAAGCCAACTCTAGCACATTGTCCTTTCTTCATGCCTGTCCTCTCCGGTTCTCGGTAACAATGCGGATATGGTGAGCGTCAGACAAGGAGCTACAGAGCACGGGAACTTGGAAATGCACAGCTGCCCAGATGTTCAGAAAATAGGAAAGTGTAGATCTGTGCTCCCATTATTCAAAAAAAAAAATCCCAAAGGTTGAAATGATGTGAAAAATTGGAAGAACTAGAAAGGAAAGGGAGGAGAATGATGAAAAGGGGAGATTTTTTTTTGTGGATTGTGTTGTTTTAACTTTCCATCTTTGTATTGCTTCACTGGATTTTATTCTTACGTCTCTCTGACCTGTTTGTTTATAAAACAGAACAACTGAGAAAACTTAGGGCAAAGAAAGAACCCACTTTTTCTTTCGTGCTGCGTAGATTAGATGTGGGGAGTCATGAATCAGAGTCTTCTTGAGTGGGCAAAGAAAGCATTAAGCTTGTCTTCCAACACTTGTGAAAAGCTAATTGCATGCAAATAGTTATTACTGCTGTAAATAAGGACCAGGTGATCTAAGCCGACATTGATGCTACATCATGTTTGTATTTGAAAAACCTGTAATGTAATTAAAAATAGAATACTGAGACTTGATTTTCAGATGCCTGGCTTTCTATATGAAGTGCAGAGTTCAGGAGGGGCTGGCGGAGAGGCAGAGGAGAATCAATGAATGCTGGCAACTTCTGTTTGCCAGGGGCCGTCACAAATGGGTGTTATATTCATGTTCTCTTATATGGTACCCACTACACTGCTTTCAGAAAACTGTTAACTCCATTTACAGAGGAGAAAACATTCAGATAGAACAGTTCCCAAAACATACAGTTGGTATATAGCAGAGCCTGAGTTTGAACCCAGACATCTCTGGTCTGTCTCCCCGTATTATTTCCCAAGAGGAATTGGGGGAGGGAGATACTTGATTTGAAATCCTTGTGAATAGAGATACTGTCTTGGACATGGTTTTCTCTGAGTAAATGTGGGCTGGATTTACTTATTACTCAGTATGTACTGATGATTGTCGAAAAGTGCCCTCCCCAGATTCCTTTGTTGAAGGTCGAACCCCTACTATTTACCAAGTTGATTATATTTACTAATATAGCATTGCAGAAGAAATTAGTTAGAATGACATCACTGCAATAGAGAGGTCTCTGAATGAACGTGCCTGGCATCCTTATACTCAAGAAATTTGGAGACAGACACACACATAATATTTATCTTTTAATCTGTGAAGATATTCGTTATGCTCCCTCGGGCCAACAACCTGCCAGTAATAGGAGAGAGTCCTAGAAAGACAGCTGCGTCTCTAGAACTTTCAGAGGAAGCACAGCACCTTAAGCTCTGATTTCTAGCACCTAGAACTTGCCAAAGCCACTCAGTGTATTTTAGTGTGTTCCAGCAACCCTGTGTTTCAGGTAGGGTGTTTAGCAAACTAGTACTCATGCCTTATTTCCTTTACAATTTTTCTTTCCTTTTTTTGTTGACACTGGAGTTCGAACTCAGGGTCTCAAATTTGCTAGGCAGGTGCAATGTACACTACTGACTATTTTTGCTATGAGTTTGTCTTTCAGATAGGGTCTCCTGCTTTTGCCCAGGCCAGCATCTTTCCTGAGCCCAGGTTATTGACTGAGACGGGAGATATTAATGTTTTTCTTGGGCTGGCCTAGAACTTTAGTCCCTTTCTGTCTCCATCTCCTGAGGTGACAGAATTGCACGTGTAAACTATTGTATCTGGTCCTTATCAGTAGTATAATCTAGGGTATTGGTACTTCTTCCACACTGTCTTATGCTGTCTTCATGTACTTATAGCATCTAAGAGCTATATCAAAGCTATATTGTCTCATGTAATACTTGGATTCCATGATGAACATGTTAGAGGGAACGCTCATCCTTCTGCTTCTGCATTCCAAATAAATGTCCTCACCTGAATTCCCAGCAAACTCTCTGCTCCCCTCCCCAGCAACCCCATCCTCACTGGGTTCTGGAATTATTATTTTTCTCTACCTCAACAGATTCTGTAAGTGTTCCTTAGCCGAATGTCAGAATATTATAACTTGAGGATTGATCTGAGTATGTGCTTTTGTCTGGGTCTTTTATTTTGCCTTATATTGTTTATTCACAGATTTTAGAAGATTGCACATTTTGTTTAATTATGTTGGAGACAGACTGGCATTTTAGCTGTTACAGTCTGTGGGAGAGGAGTTGATAGCAAAAATTATGTGGAGTTTAAATTGTGTTCGGTGAAGGAAGTGGAAATGAATAAAGCTGTTTTGCCATGAAAAGTAGGTATTTTGCCTTGGATCTTGGAATGGGTGTTTTTTTTTCTTAAGCTGGAAATGTTCTGAGTGCTGCATTGTCTATTTTGTTTGCCTTTTACAAGTCTGAGTGTTATAAAAAAAAAAAAGGAAATTTGTATCTGTATTTGCAAATTTGTGCACGGCAGCTGTGTTTTGAAGGCTTTTAATCTGGGATCGAACTGAGATGCAAATGATGTCGAATAGTTTCCCTGTGATGTTGTCAAGTTTTACTTTTGAAGACTGTATTGCACATGCCACCTCCAAGCCTCCACGCGGAGTCTATTGAGTTTCTGAATTGTAAGTGAGAGTACTCTTACAGTAACGTTAGCTTGGGAAAACAAGGTTTCTGGTTATGAGCTGCTGTCCTCATTCCCATGTGACTACTATGGAGATAGGGCCTGAGCCCCTCTCTGTTCTGAGACACCAGCCATGTTTTTGATGAACTAAGGAGGGGGAACTTCATCACAAAACCCACAAAGCTTTTTGTCTCCCATGGCTGTCAAAATGGGGCTGATTTCATTGGAATGAAATTTTAATTAGAAAAATTCTGCCAAGTTCCGGGCCCCTGATTTGAATATTTATAGATGGGTAAAGACTCTCCTTATACCTGGGGTCTAATTGGAATTGCTTTCCTGGGCCTCAGCCCTAATCGCACAGGAAGAAGGGGGCTGCGAGATGTAAATTGCTCGCGCCTGGTGGGCAAGGATGACAAACCAGACAGAGGAAGGGCTACACACACGGCCTCCTCTGCTTTAATACCAGCAGTTTGTCTGGATATGTTTTTCAGGCATGTGAGCACTTAGGTATAGGGGTGGAAAATGAAAGACTGACATTAGCCCATTACCTGGAGCACATAGATTTTCAAGACAGTAGGAGAGATTGAAAAAAACCATTGGGTAAGGGGGAGATAATCTCCATCCAAGTTCATTCTCATCTAGTTGGAGGCTTAAAAAAAAAAATTTAACCCTGAGCACCTAAGTTCTGCCCCAGGTGAGCAGCAAGGCAACATTGGTCCAGGATGTAGGATGTGGCTGTTTAGGATTTGTGGTAGAGGTGCGGAGAGTTAATAGTTAATGAGGGCAGAAAGATCAGTCTCTGACCTTGATTTGTATTGCTTCTGGGTATCAGAATTTGCTTTCCCAAATTACCCCTTTTCCCCTAACAAATGTGCTGGAGGTTTAAAAAAATAATCTCAGTACCATCTTACCTTTTCATTTGAGTCTGTAGAATAAATGTGTGTGGTCTGCGGGAGAGGATAAAAGCCTCCACCTAGATTAGAAATGGAAAATTCTACATGTATATATACAGACAGATTGATTGATTGATCAATAAATAAATCCACTTCTAAATACTTCCTGACTATACAGAGCCACCAAAAAGATCTAGCACTGTCCCTTAGCTTTTTGGGTTGTTGTTGTTGTTCAAGGCTGGCTTCTATCACTTGAGCCATTAACTTTAACTTAGCTTTGGTGGTGAATTAGAGATAAGAGTTTCAACGACTTCCCGGCCTGAGCTGACTTCAAACCCATGATCCACAGATCTCAGCCTCCTGTGTAGCTAGGCTTACAGGTGTGAGTCCCTGGATCCTGGCCCCATTCGTATTTTCACAAAAGGAATGGCAAAGAGTCATGAAAAGAATGAAGCAATAGCGAAGGGACATTAGAGCAGGGAGCTCCAATGTCACAAGCTCCCTCTGCAGAGACCCTACCAGACTTGGGAGCGCGTCAAGTATTAGGCTCATATTTTCTCTTCCTGCAGGCCTGCCAACAGCTATATCTCCATTGTTGTGGAATCGAATTTTGCATCTGCCGGTCGTATATGTGTAGAGTTCACACAATCTGAGGGCCAAAAGGCTTAGTTTTGGCAGCAGCCCTTACAAAATAAAAGTCTCCAGAGGTACTTTGGCAACTGAGGTTGCTAGGTGATGTCATGCCTTTGTGGGAGACCAGTGTTTCATAAACTGAAGTCTTTGAATACTAACTTTGATGTGTTACGTTAACCATCTGGAGACATTTTACAGTTGTTGTCAAAAGGTTGACTGAGGTCTCTAATGCAACACAAGGAGTTGATGGAAGCTTAATAGAGTTTACCAGTTGTGCTGATTTGTGAATGACAGCCCCACAATAAACCACGGCCCAAGAGATGGCAGCCATGTGTACTGCTTGAATAGAGGTGGCAGGAACAGTATGGGAGTAGTGCATTCTGTAACAATTTGGAAACACTTGAATCGTGAACATCAGCCCCAGTTGGGAAACTTCGCCCTACCGGTCACATGTATGCCACTGATTTGTGCACCATTTATCACCATGTAGAAAGCTTTGGGATTTTTAGTGAACAGTGAGCTCTTCCATAGAAGGTGAGGAAAATTTCAATATACCACACATGTGTATCTGGTTTTAGACTTTGGCTAGGCCTAAGCTTCTGGAGAATTCACCTGTAGGCCCTCAGCGTTTGCTGCTGGGGCTGGTATTTCACAGTGAAGGAGGAATCCTTGCGTTTTGCTCTTTGTCTTCACATGGAGAAGTGCGAACACAAAATATGTGTTCGCATTTTTTTTCATCTAATTCACCATTGTGTAAAAACATCAGTCCTCCTCCCTACATATCTCCACACACCCTTCTGTCTCTATATTTATAAGCCCAACACATTTCTGCACATATCTAAATGTGCATATATAAAAATAAAGAAATGGGGAACGGAGAAGAATGCAAGGATAGGAAAAGGGAAGTGCTATTTGAATTGACTGGAAGCAATGCAGAAGCTGGTGAGTAGGTGGAAGGGAAAATGGTGAGCGAATCAAGAAGGAGAAGGCACGAATAGGGAATGAGTGCTATTTAAGGTGGCTGGAAGCAGTGCAAACTTGGTAAGTGGGTGGAAGGGGAAATCATGAGTGAGTCAAGAGGGACGGTAAAGAATGTGAGCGGCTGGTCACACTACTATCTGATACTAGTATTTTTGAGAAAATACAGCGTATCTCAGAAGAAGAGGTCTACTCATCAGAGAGTAAAGGCAAGAGCACACAGCTGAGAATCCAGAGATGCAGGCGTTGGAGTCACAGAAAGAGGCGAAGAATGGGTTTGATTTAGTCACACATGTGACCCTTAGAAGGCTAATGGCTGTAGCCAGTTGAGGGGGCGAGGCTCAAGTAGTAGAGTGCTTGCTGAGTAAGCACTCTAGGTCTTGAGTTCAAACTCTTGTACCTCCAAAAAGGAGGGTGGGAAGGTAATTGGTAACTACTCTTACATTTACTCCGCTATAGTCTGCTTAGACTATGATGCAGAGTTAGGGCAGGAAAGTAGCTCCAAGTTCATGAAAATGGTTTCACCCACAGTGGTTTGAATCATCACATTTGGCATGAGATTATGCAAAGAAGCCCCTTTGGCTGCTGTCCAATTCTCAGACATGTTGGAAAAACTATGTGGTCACATCCCACTCCCCACTTTGAGAACACCCAGGAGTCTGAAAGGGATAAACACAAAACACCCCATGCTCTTCAAAGGAGGTCTTATGGAGTTGTGCAAAGATTAATTTTTTCTTAATTACATCTAAAGATATGAGACATCTGCAGATCACCCCGTGGTTTGTTTTTTGTGTGTGTTTAATTTATGTGTTTCTTTTTTCTCTGTGGTCATTGGGATGGAGCCAAATTTAGTTCAATAAATTCCTAAAGGCAATACAACCAATGCTTTCTACCTGTGTCCATCGTACCATTAGATCTCCTCATTCATCTCCCACCCTGTTGAGAAGAAGCTAGTCTATCAAGCTGTTAGAGAACTTGGGTTCTCGATGAAGATTTCACATGCAGGAGGGCAGGAAAGTGGATAAATTTGACTTTGGAAGACTGGAATTTGTAGTCCTGATTCATCTTCACCAAACCTCTTAGATTTTCTTGTCTGACAATGTGGTAAAGAGTCACTAGCAAGCTCACAAAATGTTACTCCAAGTGTATCATGGGATGTGTTTGCCTGGCTATGATACCTAGATTGTGTGTTTCAGTGAACCTCTGGCTGGAATGCCAGGAGTATTGGTGCTTGTCACCATGCAAGTGGCATTCCACATGCAGTGGCTTAAAGGACATCAACTTTTCAAGCCTCTGTCTTCCCCCACCATGCTACGCTGCTGTTGCTTTCAGGAAGTAAAAGACATATACCACCAGATACATGGACTTTAAAAAGCCACTGGTGATAATCACATGGGACCAGACACAACTTATTTCTCTTTGAGGAAGGCAAGTGGTGTGCAGGTCAGATCAGATCCCGCACTTTGAGATGAAGGGAACTAATATCAGTGGATATCTGGGGCTCACCTGGGCAAATGCAGGCCCATGGGTAGGAAGCCTTGTCCTCATTCTCTCCACTTCTGCTTTTCCTCTCTTCTCTGTCTCTCTTACTTATTTACCCATTCACCCCCATCCCCCACCCCAATGGACTCTCCCATCATTCCCTCAAAAGACAAGCAGGCTGTAGCAACAGTGAAAGAGGAATTCACTAGAGGAGAGTGGGTGTGAAGAAGGTTATTTTAGGCAATGGTATAAATGGAGAGTTGAGCTCTCAAAAGAAGTGCCTTAGAGACTGTGTGGGATATAAAATCCCAGAAATGAACTGGAGGGAGATAGACCATACAGATGAAAGAAATGCAAATAGAGGCTATACTTTAAAATTTTCCCCTCCTTTCTTCTTCACCCTCCTTCTCTGTGTGTGCCTCCATCTTAGAAGAGAGAAATTATAGAAGAGTCAGAAAGTGAACCTGAGGGAGGAGCAGAGTCTGGGAAAGAAAAAATAAAAGGGTCCTAATAGGAGCAAAAGACATAGGCAAGGAATGAAATTACCTGGGCCTGGATGCTGTCGCTTACCACGAGCCCCATGAATCATGACGTTGTCTTAAATAAGACTTCAGAGTACATCTCCAATAGAAGGCCTAGTTTCTACTCCTTAGAAATGCTTTGTAGTTCCAGTGTATATTCAGCTAACTGTGATGCTGAGACATAGAGGGACACCCAGACTGGTCCTGTCTTATGCAGGGTCAATTAACAAACCACTTCGTGTACTGCTGTTTTTGCAAGTTTCTGACAAATAGCCTGGCTCCTGGCAGAGGCGGGACCACCAAAGCAAGCTGGCTACTAGGATAAGGGCGGACAACTCAGTGGAAAAGAATCAGTTCTTTCTGAGTAAATGGCATGTAGCTCCCCAACCGATCTGAGGACAGAAAATGTTGTCTGTTTCTGAAAAGTGGAGAAACTGGGGATTGGAGTCCAAGGAGTAATGACTACTTGAAAGATTATAGCGGAAAGCTCAAGGTTGGAAGGTTGACCTTGAGCTGAAATGTTTTAGTCTCATTTGAACCAGCTCACCAACCTGCTGTGAATATCAGAGTGGGAGAAGCAGGCTCTTGATGCCCCCCCACCCCCACCCCTCTCTTGCTTCTGCAGCCCAGGACCTCCAGGGTTAAATACCAGGCTGGACAATTAGATAGGAGGCTGGAGCTGATCCACTGGCTTTTTGAGAGCCAGTTGTATGTTTCCTCCCATCTGTGCATTTAAGAACATCATATTGGTAGCTTAAGATTTCGTGGCCTTAAGAGTGTTTATACCACAGACATTAGTGAGGGTAACAAATCCAGGCCGCACTTACCACCAAGGGCTGTTTTGATAAGTATATCTCAACATGCCAACGGTAAGGAAAAATACATAAAGAAAATGTCTCCTGGATTTCTAAATTATAGTAATCCTGCAATCTCCACAGGGGTTTGCTTCCAGGACCCCTGCAGATCCAAATATCCCAGGATGCTGAAATCACTTTTAGAAAATGATACATAGTATGTCCATGTAACCTCCACACACCCTCTTGTGTACTTCTGGGTCATCTATGTTATACCATGTTTTTCAGGAATAAAGGATATGAAAAACAAGACTGTACACATTTGGTACAGATGCAGGGTTTCCTCCCTCCCAAGTGTTTTTGATTCTTGGTAGCTTGGATCTGTAAATTCTGAAATGAACAGATATGGAGGGATGAATGACTATATTTTTTCAACTGTTTTAAAACCTAGTCTTGTACTCTGTGAGAGTCTACATCTACATGTATACCCCTAATTTGTTGATTCCTAAAACAAGTTGTTGGGTTGTATTGTGTGTGTGTGTGTGTGTGTGTGTGTGTGTGTGTGTGTGTGTGTGTGGTTTTTTTTTGGTTTGAGGGGGGTTGTTTTTGGGTAAATCATCATTCTTTAACTGAGAAGTAAAATGAGAACGCATTTCCATTTCCAGGGTTTGTTTAAGAGTTTTGCAACAAGTTGAAGGAAATCGTGTCTGCTCAGCTAAGCTATTTGGTGTCTGTTGATAGTCAAGCAGCCTGGAAAATTATCTTTGCCTCGGCTCACCCACTGTGCGAGGAGATGCTGATGACGGGCTGGCAGCTTCCAAAGGCCCATTGTGTGGGGCCGCGCGGCACAGTGTTGAGGGAGAGGCAGGTATATGATTTAGCCATCTCTGGCTCTGCCTGCTTCGCTTAATAAGTGAACACTGCTAGGCAGGCTTTGTGTGGCTTTTCTATCAACACTTTTGAGTCATTTTCTTCCCTGCCCTCCCTCAGGGGGCTATAATAAAGCATAGACAGAAAAAAAAAACTTTTTAGAAAGAGCTTCCAACCAACCACATAGAAATGGCTAGAGATAAGAAGATGTCTCAAAAATGCCTTAGCAGGAAATGCTGAGGTTTCTTTGGCTTTTAAAATTCTGTTTCTTTCTGTTTTTTTTTTTTTTTTCTTTTTGCTGGTCGTGGGGCTTGAACTCTGGGCTTGGGCGCTGTCCCTGCTGCACACTTCAGCTCAAGGCAAGCAACTTTACCGCTTAAGCCATAGCACCACTTCTGGTTTTCTAGTGGTTTATTGGAGATAAGAGTCTCGCAGACGTTCCTGCACTGGCTGGCTTTGAACCGCGATCCTCAGATCTCAGCCTCCTGAGTAGCTAGGATTACAGGCATGCGCCATCAGCACCTGGCTAAATTCTGTTTCTTAACATGTGGAGGCATGTGGCTTTTGTGACCATGTGACTTTTGAGGCCATCTTGGACAACAGAAGAAAGTAGATAGGGAAGGATGAAACTCATTAAGATTGTGGAGTCAAAGAACGCTCACATTCAATCTCTATGATCGTAAAAAAGAAGAATCTGAGGAGTTAGGGGCCTGGGGGTTGTGACTTTCTAGAGGTCAGCAGATGGGACAGGATCCTAAATTCCCTCCAGCAATATGAGAACAGTGACAAGTTTACCGCCATCAGTGCTCCTGCTCCTCCTCCTCTCCCCCTCCCTCCCTCCCTCTCAATCTCTCCTCCCCCAGAGTCCATTGACAAAGGAAGGCCATATACTGAGCATTCTGCATTCTTCTCATTTTATCTGCTGGGCACTGAGCATCTGTGGACACAGGTGCAGCTGAGCATGGAGAAGATACTGAATGATAGTGTATCCCTTGTCCCAAACACACAATTGGTCCCATCTTGCTCATTAGACAAGGAACATCTTAGTTAAGGGTAGTTAGGTGTTATAAAACATTGAATGGCAACAGGAAGCATGTTGGATTAGTTCATCCCTATCTCCAAGATTCCTTCTTTAAAGGCAGGCTTGGCTTAAATTTGTAGAGGTAAAGAGGATGAGGGTGGAGCCTTCTTAGCGTGAGAGCTGGTACCCAAAGAATTGCTTCCTAAAGCTTGATGTTAGGCTGCTCGCCCTGGGCACATTAGACCTGGGGGAGACATAGGATCTCTGGAAGCGTGAATACTGTGTGCCATTTTGTGTTGTAGGGGACAGATTACCCATTGCGTGATGCTTGCTTTCTTCCTCTCTGCCCATAGGCAAAAGCAGCAGGGACTTGTACTTAAGAGTAGATAGAGAGGAGGACTCAATCTCACTTTTGAGGGCTCACTGCTCTATTGGGGGTGTCATGGGAAGAGAAATAAGAGACTTGGGAGCAGAGCCAACCTGAGTTTTCAAACCCAGCTCTCCCATGTACTGGTTGTAGAATACTGGGTGATTCATGCAACCTCTCTAAGAGTGGGGGGGAGGGGGACGGGGTAGATGTAAAGTTCAACCACTTAACCAGTAAGTTTTCAGGGATCATGCCAGGTCTTGGAGATGATGTTTGTAAAGCATTAAACACTTGCTTGTTTGTGTGTGTCTTCTGTATAAATGGGGCTGGTTCTCTCTAATCCTCAGTCACACAGAACAAGAGTATCCCTCGTGGCTATGTTCTGTTTCATGAATATCATCATCAAGATGAATCCCTATAGTGGAGGCTGGGAGTTGGCTTGCTGAGTCAAAGGAGGGCTTTTAGATATGCTTTGAGCACATTGTGATACAGGACAGACCTGATGAGGGAGGGGTCTCAGACCTGTCACCCATTCCAGGCTGTCACTCACCTGCTGCTGTGTCAACTTGGCATCCCAAATTTATTTGATGGAACCGAGGCTGAATGGCCTGGCTTTTACTGTGTTTGGCTTTGGCAGGCTCAAGCTCTGCAACCTAGGTACCTGCTTTCAGTGTGAGTAGACTGACAGAGTTTTCCTTAGGAAAGGGGATTTACCTTGTGGTTTGGGGTTTTTTTCCCCCAAGTGGCCTTCATCTCCTCTTCAGAGGCTGGGAGAGTGTTAACTTGAATGGAGAGCTGTTGTGTTTGCATTGAAATCTCAGAAGCACCCAGGAGTCCTGGCAGTGCCACATTGGTCCAGCCTCTCTGATTGCATGTTGAATTGAATTGGCCAATAGCCACTCAGAATTAGATAGATGGAAATGACTCCCATTTTTGACATAGTAGTCTCCAGAACTTAACAGTTCTTTGGATGAGACTCCATAGTCATTTTAGCTTCAAAAAAGTATTCTTTGAAATAGGCCTCAGGGGTACAACCAGACTACACATGTCTAAATTGCTCACTACCACATAAACCCACAGCAAAGAAAAAGAGAGAAATAAAGACAGTAATTTCTTTCTAGTCCTTGGTTTTCTTATAGCCTTTGTTGTGATGGTATTATTTGATAAAACACAGCTTACAGTCCTCAGAGTTCTTCCTATCCATCCATTCACTTAAATCCACAGGGATCGCTTAACACTGGCAGAAACGTTGAGTTTTGTGTTTTTTTTTTTACTGTACCCTGAGGAAGGAAGACACTCATTAGAAGAAGCGCTGTCTTGTTCTCTGGTTCTCCAAACCCATTCTCTTTCTAGATGGGGAAATGTCCAGGGATGCCAGGCACATAGGAAAGAAAAACAAACTGGGCTCCAGCTGTAGAATCTTGGTATTAGCCAAGCAGGGGTATGGAAAGCAAATTTGCTAATCTGCATCATTTGTCTTCTCCATCAGCCTGGACCTGATGTTGTTTTTCTGGACTTCATCTGATGCCATGATCAACTTTCTGGCACTTACTTTTTCTTTTTTCTACCCCATTTGATGGTTATCGATCATAATGATGATATCATTCATTGAATGCTACTACATCGCAGGCCCTTCTGGTGTCATTCTGATACCTGTTCACTACCATTTTAGGATTAGATGGTCTGGCTATCACTGCTTCACTAAAGCAGAAGACCCAGGAGGCCCTGGGATCAGAGTTTCAGCAGGAGGAGCCCAACGGTAGCAGGAGTCCTGGCTGAGTAAGTGAAAGGGAGCACTGCTCTAGCTGATCAGTTTAGTTTGGACCAGAACTTCAGCCAGTACCAGAGAATTAAATGATAATGCTAATATCTCAAGAGGCAAATGGCAAGAAACACACCCCTTAGGGACACCAGGACACCTGGCTTTGCCTCCCAGTCTGCTGAAACCTCTTCTGTCCTGCCAGGATCAGCAAAGGTTGGCTATAGAACTATGAGACTCAAAAACACATGGAATCCTAGGGTTGGAACAAACTGTCCCAAAAGAAAGATGGGGAAACTCTTCGGTAAATTGCCAGTTTGACCGCGGCCATGTGACTATCGAAGTAGAATAGACTTACAACCAGTGAGGCCAACCCCTTCCTTTCTTTCCAAGCAAGTAAACAGAGATTTTAGTGAGATCTGTTTCATAGACAAAGAGTAGAATGAAAAGCTTGGTTTTATGGGTCTTCTTATCAATAGCTTTTCCTGCTTTGTTCTCTTTTGCCTCTGCTAGTAGCTGAATAATACAGTCATTAGAAACATGGGTTTGGGTCCCGTGCCATGTGGGAATAGTGACCCTCATTCCCTGGGACCCCACCGACTCACTGGTCATGATGGTCCTAGGCATTTCCATTCAACTATATTTCCCCACCACACACAGGCAATTTAAGAAACTATATTCTTTCTCCTCCAGAGATGAGACATAAATGAAAGGAAGGTGGCTGTCAGTGAGAACATGTATCAGAACCCGCTCAATACAGAACCCAAGTGTGAGGCTTTGAAATTACAGAAATGACCTGACCTTCCTCGAGATAGCGTCTCCTCATGCTTCTTGGCGTGATTTTCTTATTCCCTCTCTTCCTCTCATGGCCTCCTTGAGTCATATCTCTTTTTCTTCCTAACTGTGATGATGAAAAAAAATTCCAATCACATTTTTTTTCTTTTGACCAGCCAGAACTCCTCAAGCTGTGCTTGTCAGCTTTTTGTCCCTATAATGAAATCCCTGAGTCAGGCTACCTATGAAATAGGAAGTTTATTGGAGCTCGTGGTTCTGGAGGTTCAAGTCTAGGATAGGTTTGGCCCTGGGGAGTTGGATTGCTGCTAAGGGCAGCCCATTGTGGCAGGGCGTGTGTATTAGGATGGGTGATGGCTCATGTGATGAGCCAGGAAACAGGGCAAGAGAGAGAGAGAGGAGAGCCCTATTTCTCACAATCCCTTTGAAGGGCAAAATCCCAGTGTTGCTACCCTGGGGATGAAGCTTTTAGCACAAGAGCCTTGGGGAGCCATTGGTTATGTTCAAACTATAGCAGAAAACTCTCTAGGTTTCTAGGGAAGGCACCAACCACTTGGAAAGCAAACCAAGTCCCTACTTGATACACAGGACATGGTTTGGGTCGTGTGGATCACTGTCTTCAGGAAAGTGAGCTGCAGGGACAAATAACTTCTTTGCCATTCAATATCTAGCTATAGTTAAAAATAAGACAAAAATTTATGGGGAAATGTAATGGTATATTTTCTTCTGTATTTTGTATATGTCGACAATGCATAGTATGTACAGACGCCCCAGAGATCCACACTGACTGGTCAGAAAGATCTGTAACTTCAGTGGTAAACATAGCCACACTTAAAGGAGGTGTTACGAATTTTCACATTGGAGACAAAGCTAATGAACCACCAACTGCCTTTTTCCTTTCAAATGAGGCGTGTGTTGTAGGGAAAAGGGGAGGGGAAAAATCAATGAACAAGCAGAGAGATAAAAAATAAATAATAACTCTTCTACATAGAATAAGAATATTTGTCCTTGGGATTCTGCAGCTTTGAAGGCAAAGATGAATTCAACTAGGAATTGTTAAAAACAATTGAACAGTTTCTTTTATCGGGTTCAGCAGGGGATTGAGAATCCTATTAATGCTCCTGTCGTGATTTGAAATTCATCAGTATAATAGAATAAAGGTAATAGAATAAAGGTAGTTCCTTATTCCACAGATCAGAAAACTTCCTAGACTAAAGAGCCTGCCATTTAGTGCTGGGTGTCCTTTCTAACTGCCATTTTGAAGATACTATAGCAGTAATTCATCTCATTTTATGATTTATAGCTAATTCAGAATTGCTGAAGACTTTATTTTAGAACTCTGAGGTCTCATTTAGGAAGAGAAAGCTGCCCCCCTCCGTTTATACATCCCCTCGCCTTACTGAATCCATTTCCATGCCACATTTACTTTGTGACCAGCAGACTCATCTGTGGGAACCTTGGACCATAGCTCATGCAGGAAACATTTCAGACGCACCTGATGGTGTTGTTCCTGTCAGAATCAAGAGTCCAAGAACCAGCAGAGCCTATGATGTAAGTTCCAGTTCAAGTCCAAGTCTAAACGCAGTAGAAGACTGGTGCCCCAGTTCAAAAATAGGCAGAGAAAAGTAATTCTCTCACTGAGTTTTTCATTATGTTCAGGCTCTCCATCAGTTAGATGAGGACGGACAGTATGCTTCACCCCAGTCTACTGATAGGAACATCAATCTCTCCCACAAGCATCCCATAAACACACTCAGAATCACATTTGAACCCATATCTGGGTACTCCATAGCCCAGGCCAGGTGGTACAAAAGTCTGACCGTCTCAGTTGGCTTTGAGTGTAGAGTTGTGCTTCTTAAAATGCTGCTGTGACAAACTTGAAAACAAATGCATGAAATCAGAGTTTCTGCAGAAGCCCCTCACATTGCTTAATGACAAATTACTGAAAATAATCTCTGGCAGGAGCTTGATGAGTTTAAGTGGATTTGATGTTGTTCATAATTCATCAGTTTTACCAGAAGGTTATTGACTAAGCCAGTAGTCCCTAACCTGGCTTCATATCGAAGTCACTCATTCTAAGATACAAACAGAGGGGTCCCAGTAGAGGGGTACTGAACTGTAATTGTGGAAAGGAAGTCTACTTTCAACCAGCACTCCAGGTGATTCTTCAGCCGGTAAACTGATCATGGCCTGCGGCTACATTCCTTCACGTAGGAACTGTAACACTGGAGTGAATCTCAAAGTAATTGTCATGGTTTTAGAAGAACTGTGACCAGATTTTGATGGGTAAGACCAAGAGACAGCCCCCAAACAATCCCTTGAGTGGTCTGCATTGATCTTTCATGAAAGACAGAATCTAGAAATGTTCCCTCTCTTGAATTCTCTAAGAAAATCCCTGTGTTCTGTCTTGCTTAACTGTGGGCAGTTAGTTGAGGTCTCATTGTAGGTTTTAGTCTCCAAGTTGAGGCATGCAGCCAGAGAGAAGGATGCTCTCACATAGCAATGAACGAAGCTGATCCCTCAGTTGGTGTTCCTGGAAGAATTAGCATGAGTGTCTTCTTATTAAGGCTCCTGAGCAGACACGGACACATAGCACTAATAATGTGTCGTACAAACAGTTCTATCTCTTTCATTTAATCTAATGGTGTTTTCCTTCTCAAGGACAGATCTTTGCATACCTCTCTGTCTCTCTGTCTCTCTCTGTTTCTCTGTCAGGTGGGAGAAGGGGAGCAAAAGGTAGGGATGTCAGTAGACAAAGACAAGCCTACCCAGAATACCCCAGTCCCCATGGAACTTGTGGCCTATATTGTCCCCATTTGTTAGGGTCAGAGACTGAAAACCACACTTCAAAGGGAGGGCTGTGTGGCTATCCTGGGAGCAGACAGATGCATGAGGGCTTCTTAGGCAGCAAGTGCCAAAAGGGGCTATCTGAGTCCTTGGGTGTGCTTAGCTTGGAGTTTGTTTGGGGGAGTTTGTCATGCGATAGAAGAGAACCATACTTTAGATGTCTCAACTAAGTTTGGGTTGATAAGAGTCTTGGGGTTTCTTGGGCTGTTGTGATCAGCCCACTTGGAAATAGAAACTAGTTCATTCATCCCCAAGTTTAGTGGTTATTGAAGATGATTTTTTTCCTTTTGCTTTTCGTGTGTGTGTGTGTGTGTGTGTGTGTGTGTGTGTGTGTGTGTGTGTGTGTGTGTGTGTGTGTGTGTGTGTGTGTGTGTGTGTGTGTGTGTGTGTGTGTGTGTGTGTGTGTGTGTGTTCCGCAGGATGAATTTGGTTGATGCCTGTTTTCCCAGTGAGCCTCCTTCTTTGTCCCTGACCTTTGAATTGGCTCCTTGGGATCTTCTTCCATTCCAGTCCTTGGGCATCAAAGCACATGATGACATGGTGCCTGTCTTTAATGTTCCTGCCATTTATTTCACAAGCTGGGATTTAAAGGCTCTCCTACCTGCTCCATAAAATACAGAGAATGTGGCAAAGACAGTTGGGTGTTGACTGGAGGAGGGGGAGCTGCTAAGCAGATTGTGACAGAATCTCATCATGATCACTTACATTAAAACCATACTTTTAACAAACAACAATCAGAAGCAAGAAACGGGAGTGGATATAAGGATCCCATTCTGTGCTCGGTTTTTGTGAATTATTAGCTGTTTCTTAGGGTTGAAGCATTATTCTGGGCAGAAAGATAGGAGTGGTACATTTGTCTGTGTTATTTCAAGCTCCTTGCTCCTACCCTGTGGGCATTTCTACAGACCTCCAAGAAATTCTCCCTAAACCTGGATTTGTTATAAGTCAAGAAAGGCCACTAGCAACCTCAAGTGCAGCTAGAGGTCCGTGCTATTATTAGGCACATAAATCATGAGATAAAAGTGCCATGGTTGAAGATAGAATGTCAGCCTGGGGTAAGGTTCTTCTGGGTCCCTGAAATGACACTGTGGAGACAGAAGGAAGCTGGAAGTGCAGCCAAAGGACTTTTAACTGAGAATCGGGAAGCAATGTTCTGGGTGATTCTGGGGTCAATGAACCAGGGTGTTGACAGATGCAGTACCACAGACCTGCAAGATGAGGATCCATTTCCATTGGGCGACACCATCCCAGATCCTCGTCTGCTGTGGCCGTGTCTCCTCTTTTCTTCTTTCCGCGGTGAATTATGACAGCCTTGGGTTCTAAGCTCCTGAGAAAACATGGTGATAAGAATCTGACATTTCAGCTCTTAACCCTGATCACCATGGAGAGTCATGGATCCCAGGGACTGCATTTTTACTCTTTTTTTCTAATAGGAGAGAGAGAGAGAGAGAGAGAGAGAGAGAGAGAGAGAGAGAGAGAGAGAGAGAGAGAGAGAGAGAGAGAGAGAGAAGCACTTCCCCAAATATTATCATGTACACTGTCTGGAGAGCTATTAACTAAGTGATTCCATTTTCTTTGGCTCTATCCACTTCAATTCTTTTTTAATAACTTAGCTTGAGGTTTTCTTCCCAGGTCAAGCCATCTAATTGAGAATGACGGTGGCAGAGCGGGGTTTGGGAATGGATTCTCCACCCAGTTAAAAAGAGTATGACCTCCAACAGGAATATCCCTTTACTGCACACACTTGGGTTCCCTCCCCCCAGAAGATTGCTGCTGTGAGATGTTACACCCAGAAGTTGCATGGATAATCCATTTCTAATGCATTCCCTGCTGTGGTGGTGGTAAATCAGTCACAACATATCATCTGAGAATCATTTTACTATTGATAGTCTAATGGGGAACTGAGATTGGGGGATAAGGGGGAGCCCATAGAACCCCTCTGGGCCTATCACTGAGGCTGGCCAGGACCAGTGCTGAGCATGGACCTATAGCAACCACAGAGTGGGCAGGCTCCTCCCAAGTGGTAGGCCGGGAAGAGGAGGGGAGAGGAAAGGCCAGTGGGGAGAAGAGAGTGGCCTAGTGGCTGGGAAATCCCAGTATCCTTTTCTAGCTCCTGCTCTGGTTCTCTGGTTGTCCCAGAGGTTCTAGTCAGTGTAAGCTCCTAGTACATAGTAGTTTTCTCCATCTGTGGGCCAATCAGCCACTTCACCCAGCAGGAAAGCAACCCCCTTTCCCCTCAAAGTTCATTTGGAGATGACTCCAAATGGCTCTACCACTTGACCAACTTTGGGACCTTACTTCACCTTTTGATTCCTCCGTTTCTTTGTGTGTCAAGTAGAATAATAGCAGGACCCATTGTGGGGATTATTGTAGGAATGAACTGCTTAGCACAGCACCTGCCACATAATAACCACATATGTATCTTTCAGAATATGGAGTTTTTCACTTGATAGAAACCAAATTTAACAATTCTCTGCACTGGTTGTTGGAGAGAGAGTCGGCTTTGTATCTTCAATAACCCAGATGTGCGTAAAGCTATCAACACATAAGGACATTTGTGAAAGACAGAGGCAATATCTAAAATTCTCAGGATGAAGTTGCATGCTAGCATTCTCTCAATTTCTATTTTCTGAGGGTAAAGAATCCAGCATCTGCAAACAACAGCTGGACAAATATTGAAAGATATAATCCCAACTTCTTGCCATGTTAGCAGAAGCTCTTGGGAGGGAGGAAGAGAGGGAGGGAGACGATTCGCCTTGTATCAGTACCTTTTTATGGCCAGAAGAAAAGAACTTCAGTTCGTCATTTTGTCAAAGCCATTTTTGTCAAGGCAAGCTTTGGGGAGAGCCACCTAAGACTTCATTGTCAGAGGCATCCTGGATGCAATCAGATAGCATGCAGCAATTTACCAAGAAGCCTGGCGTATTGAGGCAGGTGGATGGATTGTATTTTGTTTATCTGGAGAAACCTAGCTAAGTCCCAATCATCTATTTGCATCCTTGGCTTTCCATTCAGTCATGTAGCTTCTTGCAAAAATGCTGAGCCACCTTCACAAAGGTAAAATACCAGGAAAGGTGGCTTGAATAAAGCAAGCAAGGAGTGGAAGCTTTGGTGAAAAAAGTGCACCTGGCTTGCACAGTGGGTAGTTGTAATCTGCTGACCACAGGACTTGAGAGCACGTACCATTTGTCCAGTTGATCTGGCTGAGCTTATAGAGTGAAGAGAATCACTCCATCACTCTTGCTGGTTTGGAGATGGGGACTGAGGGCAGGACAAAGCAAAGGGGAAACAGAAATAGTTTCTGAAGACTCACAAAGAAAATGACACACAGGTCAAGTAACAGCAGGTGAGGCCAGTTCCCACAGCTCCTCACCTTTGCTGCATGGATTGTTGGGTTTCTGTTCTAGCATTCCTGGGATAAAATAAAGGCACTGCAGGTGGTACATTAGATATTTTCCGGTGTAGCCCTCATTGTTATTAAATGGCTGTGCAATCCTGGCCTTGAACACATGCAACCAAGACCAAGAAGCCATGTGGTAACAGTCATACCTCTTAGTAGACACTCAGTATACTCAGCTGCCTGCTCCTCAGGATGAGGGGCTCTGGAACATTCCTCTCTTCATTTGTTGATCACTGTGAGAGAGTGGGCTAAGGCTTATTGAAAAAGGATCATACTGCTGGCCTGGAAGCTTGAAGGAGATGCATGTTACATTGACTATACTGAGGTTTGAACTCACACTTGCTAGACCCTGCCACTTGAGCCATGATGCTAGTCCTTTTTTCTGCATTTTTTTTCAGATAGGGCTGTATTTCTTTGCTTGGGGTTGGTCTTGGTTGGCCATCCTCTACCTTTGAATCCTATGTAGTTAGGAGTATAGGTGTACACCATTGCACCTGGCTAGTATGTTGAAATGGGTCTAATTAATTGTCTTTTGAGTAAACTCAGTACTTCAGTCTTGTACTTCCTGATTTCTGCATCCATGTAGCTAGGATTATAGATAGGTGTGAGTCACCATAACCAGCTAGGAACTCATATTTTGTAAGACCCTTTGAAATAGCATCTAACTTTCGGATTACTATTAGACTTCTCATCTCATTTCCCCCCTATGTGAAGCTATCAACATCATCTCAAGCCATACTGTTAGAACTCAGGTCAAGTACAGGTGAGACCCCTCTGTGATCCCAAACTTATCATTTCCCCCAAATAAGTTTACTTGTCTACTCTTGCAACAACCTGAGTCTGGCAAGTTGCCTTGTTTGATTAAAACACATACATGTGTATAATTTCTCTGTGGATATGCCCACATCTACATATAGATCTCAATGCATATGCCCATACCATAATATAGAGTATAGAGTTTGGACTGCTTGAATCCAGTAATATACAAGAAGTTTCTGCTATCTCCTCCCTGCTATTTGAATTTGTTTGGTTGAGGTCTTGTGTGTGTGTGTGTGTGTGTGTGTGTGTGTGTGTGTGTGTGTGTGTGTGTGTGTGTGTGTGTGTGTGTGTGTGTGTGTGTGTGTGTGTGTGTGTGTGTGTATTCAATACTATACACATCGCCTGTCTAAATCATTGCAGTAACCCTTTGAGACCTGTAGAGTCATTCTGTTCATTTTCGGGTGAGGAATCCAGGCACTGTGATCCACCTGACAACTTCACACTAAGTCTCAGAACTGGAATCTGGATCCAAGTGTCCCTGGCTGCAGGCCCTGAATTCTTAACCACAACCTGATTTAATTCCTGTGATGACCCAATCCCATTACTTCAGTTTTCCCACCATCTCCATTGTGCAGACAAGAGCACTGAGACCAAGCTAACATGGCTCTTCTAGATCATTATTGTTTACTACTTCGGTTACTGGTTTTATTTGGGGAGAGGGGCTCTGAGTGAATTCAGTAAACAACAAATAAAGTGCCTAAAATGGGAGTAGAAAACAGAAGCAGTCTACTGACCACAGATTGGAGCCTTTTCAAATGTCCTTGTGCTATGAGATTCGCTAGGCACAGCCTTCTCTGCCACTTACCCATGCCCTTGGTGGACCAGGATGCTGCCCTCAGATGTGCATGGTGGCCCGTGAACCACCGCACATCTGAAGTTTTTTCTTTGACAGCCAGTGACTTCATAAGGTATTGTGAAGTATTCCCAGTTAGCCTCAGGAGAGGCCTCCGCTCATCCTGCTCTTACTTACTGCCCCTCCCCTGTAGCCCACTGGAATCTGAAAAGAAAAGCAGTAAAAGTAAACCGCTGGAAGAGTCGCCAAATTCAGCGACATCTACGAACTCCCTTTTGAAATCGGAATAATTCCTCTCAGTTGCTTTGCCGTGAGATGCCCACCCGGTCTGATAAGCACTCTGGCATCCTTTAATTCACTTTTCTTTAGCAACTAAGACTGCCTACCTCTGCTGGGGAGTTGGCGAGTTATAAAACTTCCGTCTACACCTGAAACCGTCAGCATTTCTGTTGGAGTATTCATCAATTCCATTTTTTTAAAGACATTTAAGTGGAAGACATATTTCAGAACATGCCCATCTCTCATGGGTTTGTTGTTGTTTTTTCAAGTGAGATGGCAAAAGGAAAATCACTTTGTTCTGTGCGTGCGTGCATGCGTGTGTGTGTGTGTGTGTGTGTGTGTGTGTGTGTGTGTGTGTGTGTGTGTGTGTGTGTGTATCCACAAGAGTAAGAATAGTGTGAAAGAAATAGCTCAGGCTTGGGACACTGTTCAGTTTGGATAGGAGTCTTGACCCTTACCTGTTCCCAAAATGGGAGTTACCGTGCCTTCACCAGCTCCAAACAAAGAAGCCAGTTATAGTCACCAAGAAAAAAAAAGATGGAAGCAAATGGATTATAATAGTTCCCCACACACACACCTGGTGCTAGTGGCTCACACCTGTGATCCTAGCTACTCAGGAGGCTGAGATCTGAGGATCGGTGGTTTGAAGCCAACCCCAGGCAGGAAAGTCCATGAGCCTCTTATCTCCAATTAACCTCTGGAAAACCAGAAGTGGGGCTATGGCTCAAAGTGGTAGAGTGCTAGCCTTGAGCAAAAAAGCTCAGAAATAGCAACCAGGCCCTCAGTTCAAGTCCCATGACAGCCAAAGAAAAAAAAAGTTTTTTCAAGGGCCAAGCTCTTTCTACACCATGATTTGGAAAGAGAACAAGTAGTAACCAAGATATAATAACCCATTGGGAGGTTGCAAAAGATAAGATGGGGAATGATCAGTAGCCTTAGCATGAGATGTTTTATCATTCTTGGTTTGGTTGCTGAGAAGTCCTCCCTGAGTTATTTCACTTCTCTGTGCCCTTGATTTCCTCTTCTGTAAAATGAATATAGTATTCCATGCCCTTCTAGAACTTTCTAAAACCTGTGAGGAGATCTGGTGCGTTTTGTCAACTGGAGAGGGTGGACAGGATCCTGGTAGACTTGGGAGATGAGTCCTTGAAAAGAGGGTATAGAAATGGCTGTCTTGTGACCAAGGCAGGTCCTTGCACCTTGGTGTGGAAACATGGGTCTTTGTATGCAGCTAACGTGCCTGCATTTGTACAGAGAGTGTTGGGAATCAGGAGATGTTTTCTTTGGGAAAACTGCTTTTATAAGTGTCTTTGAAGGTGTGCATTACTCCTGGTTAGCAAATCTCACCCACCCATGCTACTGAAGGAATGTGAAACTGGAGGCAGGCATTTGGAAACAAGAAAAGTTTCTAACAGGGAAGTAGAAGTTAGACACAAAGCCCCAGCGGGAAAGACACCAGAGCATGGTTTCTACTTCATCATTGCTAATGCTGATATTTCAAGATTTGGTACTTCACAGGAGAATGATGAACCATTGTGCTACAGTTGAAAATACCCAGGCATCATTTGTCCAGCATCCTAGGGTCCCTCTGGCCCCGCATTGTCTGGCGTTTTGATGAGGTACATGGCTCTCTTTTCCATGTGTGCAGAAGGCCAGGAGTCTCAATGGAAGACCTATTTTTAAACTTCTGTCATAATGAATGTGTGCGTGGGATCCCGTGCAGCTGGGAATTCCTTTGAAACTCTCATTTCTTATTTTTCCCTGTGGTCCATGCTAGATCCTGGCCACTTTGGGGTATGAAAACTCTTCAGTTTTCTGGCTTCCCCTTGAGAGTCATGTTCTTTTGGAAAATAGCTTTAAAAAGCAAGTTCGGGCTGTGTTTTTTTTCACTCAGGATAAGAATATCCTTCTCAAAGCAATGAGGACTCTTACCAGAGTAACCGGATCCATATGTTGAAGCTAATGCTCAACATATGGGCCAGTGAACTTTCCAGAAATATGTCTCCAGTTTTCTAAAAAAAAAAAATGCCCCCATAAACTCCAGAAAGGACCATTACTCAGGTAAGGAATGGTTTAGGATTCTACACTTCCTAAGAAAGCAATAGAAGAAGTTCTGATTGGCCTCTTAGTATTGGCCCACAGCCCTCCCTGTAAGGCTCCTGGGGCCTTGTCCATGCTGGGCTTGCTCTTCTCATTAAGGAGTGGCAAAGCTGAGGGTCGTAACTCAGCATGTCCAAATCATTCCTTACACAGAATGGAAACATCTCTCCCCGTACTTAGGGGCTCTTTGATCCTCACGTTCTGCTAAGCACAGTAGTGGTCTGTTAATTACATGCATGGTTCACAGAACACCTACCTTGGAACCAGAAGGCCTGGACTCAGGGTACCTTGGCTCTTACTAGAAGTGCCCATGAGAAGGTCACTCCTCAATTGTCTCTCTTCCTCATCTGGAAGGGAAAGAGGCAGGGCAGGGTGGTATCTGAGACCCTTTCTGGATCTCACAGTGTGGAGCTGATCATTCTCTAGAGAAGAGCAAAGACTAGCCAGCCATCCCTAGGTTACTGAAGTGCTTCTTCCAGCCAGCATTTGGAAGCAGCTGACCTTCTCCTCTTGTCCACAGCAGGGCTCAGTCCCTTCCCTACTTTACCTCCTGTTCCAATCCCTTCCCCTTGTCCTGGCTCCTTCCATTTTCTATCCTTGGCTCTACCTCATCATTCCTTTCTCTGTAGCCTTTTTAGCCTTTTGCTAGATTTCTCAATGACTTGCTTTGTCTATTGGAGGGATGGTTAGAAAGACTGTACCCCCAATCATCTGGTACACACACACACACACACACACACACACACACACACACACACACACACACACACACACACACACAGGCACAACCCCAAACCATCCCTTTGGCCCCTGTATTCTCTGAGAACAGCTGTGGTCTCTCCATCACATGAGCACAGACCTAGAGCTGCAGCAGCCCTGCCTGCAAGCCAGTCGCCATGGCAACAAGCTTCTCCATTCCACTGTGAACAGAAAATGGCTGTTGGAAGGAAAGACTCCGTGAGTCACTATCTAGGACCCAGCTTGTTTTGTTCAGGCGCCTCCTTCATCTTGGCTTTGAAATGCTCCATGCATTGAACCAAATGTTTGGCTTTCAGATTTACTTAAGAAGAGGAGAGGCAAAAGGAAGTCAAATCCAAATGAATAAAGCATTTTCTTTTCTATCTTAAAACTGTTTTCCTGAGGAACGGTTATCTGTTCGGAGCAGATAAATGAGGAGCAGGCTGAATGTAGGAATCGGTGAGATCTGGGGCCGTGTGTTTTCTTATCAGTGCGTTGGAATGACAGCACATACGAATATTCAAACAAGAATTCAGGGGAAGTAGCCAAGGGATACAAGGAAATCCATGGGGGCACAGAATACAGGATTTTAGGCAAGCATCTGTCTAAAAGGAGTGATGGTGTTTGCTGGTACATTCTGTTAGGGAATCAGGCGTGATGGTCCAAGTTGCTAGGCAAGGTGGGCATTTGTTGACACCTCCTATTTCAGAATCACTTTGCAGAATCACAATGATTGATAAACAGGGTGGCGTGAGGAGTTTTCTGGAGACCCTGGGGCCTAGTTCTGCTGTGGCCGGCTTCCTGCTGGTGACACAGCCCAGTTGACCATCAAAAGACACTGTGGTATAGCTCACATTGAAGTCTAGATCGGAACCATAAGCCCTCTCAAGGGTCAGGGGTCATGTTTAGGATAGAGAGCTCTCCCCAGGGACAGTGTGTTCCCCTGTGGGATGCTCTGGTTCTGTCACAGCTGCATGGTGATGGTACTTTGGTGGTGACAAGGCCTTCAGCTCCCCACAACCTCCACCTTTTAGCCTCTCTTACACTGAGCTGAGGGACCCTGTTTCCAGCGAGGGCTCTGGGTTCCATTCTCAAAATTTCAAATGTGAAAGTTGAACTGGACTTTTTTGTCTTCTTTTCTTTTTCTTCAGTTTCTCTGCAGGTGGATATTGTTCCCAGCCAAGGGGAGATCAGCGTTGGAGAGTCCAAATTCTTCTTGTGCCAAGGCAAGTGTCCCGTGTCCCTCCGCGCTTCCAGACTCAGCTCAGAAACCTGCTGGGTGCTGGAGTCTGTGTCTCAAACTCGTAATCCTAGCTACTTAGAGGAGGCAGAGATCTGGGGAAATCTCTGTTCCAGGCCAGCCTGGGCATATAATTTTGCGAGATTCCTTCTAATCAATGGCTGAGTCTAACACAGAGATGTTTAAATAGGAAGACCATAGTCCAGGCCAAGCCAGGAAGCAAGCAAGACTCCACCAAGGAAAACAGAGGGCTAGAGTACCTGCCTAGCACGCACAAGGTTCTGAGTTCAACCCCAAGTACCCAATCAATACAAACATGGGATAAGGCAGAAGTTCCTTGAGTGTCCAGTTGATGGCGCTATCTAGGTTTCTGGGCCTTGTTGTGCCCCAGGATAGAGGAGTTCTCAGGCCCCCTTGTTTCCTCTCAGAGGCCGCCACCATCGTGGTGCTGTGTATTTATTGTCTGATTGGCAGTGGAGGGAAGCCCAAGAGTTTTTTTTAATAGGAGCACAACTCCTAGGCAGCAAAGCATCTCGCTTCTCCGGAGCTATGTCCCAGTAGCTCTGTCAGTGAAAACAACATGGGCACCAACCAGCAATGCTTTGACAGATTAACTTACGGCTCATTGCTTAGAATCTCCTACCTTGTAAATCCAAGAAATTCTAAAATTTGCCCGAAAGGCAATGCCTAGTGCTTTCTCTGTGGTTCGGAGGGCGTGTGCCCTACAGGTCTGCTGGGAAAACCTCATGGGGCAGTATTCTGTCCTCTGCAGCTCTGGGCTGTGTCAAACCTTGTGTTTATTTAGAAAAGATGCATTTTTATTCCTCCGCAGCTCCTATAATGAATAGAATTAGGCCTCAGGTTCTCTGAATAGAGAACAACTGGGAATTCAGAACATGGCAGAACCTGGAAAGAGTGGAGCTGGATATGAACCGTGGCATTTAGCAAGCAGCTTTTGGCAGGAGGGAGAACTGTTAAGTGCCATCATGATTTGCATCCAATGAGGTAGTTGTGGCCGGTGGATGCACCCGCTCCGGCTCTGTCTTCATTACAGCAATCCCAACGATCTGGAGACGCAGCCGTGAAGCCCACAGCACATCTTGCAAATAGTGATATTTATTGAAAACACGATGGGTCCTGAAAGGAAGACTGCTTCATTTCCATACTAAGCATCTGCGTGGGGCTGGATGGGGTGGATTGGGAGGGGCTCGTGCAGAGAGGCTGCAGGATCTGCATCTGCCAGAACCAAGCGCCCCTGGCTGAGCCGTAGCCCACCATTGGTCAGCTCGGTAGCAGCAGTAGTCTGCTCCTCACAGATGCCCACAGGAGAGGAAGAGCTACATTTGTCCAAAGTAGCAGGTGCTGGAATGACATTTATGCTGGTATATGCACAAACAGATGCTAGAACCAATGTATTGGAACCTATACTCTTAGACTAGACAGTGTCTCATGTCTCCAGCTCAGAGGATTCTAATCCAGTCCCTTGAAAATAAGCTGGTCAGTGGGCTCACGCCCATTAAGTCAGACGTAGATATACTAACTTCAGCATATCTAGAAGTACATCAGCTCAGTACACAGGATACAATCAATGATCAACAAAGGAACAGGAAAGCAATAGGAGCCCAGGCTGTGTGGCATCTTTCCCCATCTTAGATATACAATAATGAAACAGATGTAAAATGGAGCTGCTGGGCATTCTTAAACCAGCGGGGTCCCCCTTCCTCACCACCCAGATACCAGTAGTGCTTACTAAATAGCCACTATCACTGCATGAGCTTCATCATCACGATTTCAGCGGTTTGAAAAGAATCTCTCCCTCCCCAGTGGCAGGAGATGCCAAAGACAAGGATATCTCCTGGTTCTCCCCCAATGGAGAGAAGCTCAGCCCAAACCAGCAGCGGATCTCGGTGGTGTGGAATGATGACTCCTCTTCCACCCTCACCATCTACAACGCCAACATCGACGATGCAGGCATCTACAAGTGTGTGGTCACGGGCGAAGATGGCAGCGAGTCTGAGGCCACTGTCAACGTGAAGATCTTCCGTAAGAACCTCCCTCCCCCCTTCCGTCATTCTCCATTCTCTGCTTTGCCAGCAGGACACATGGTAGGGTTGTAGAAATAGTGAGAAGGCAATAGAAGGACTAGTGAGACCCTGGCAGGATTGTGTTCCCCTTTGTAAGTCTTTTCCTGACCTAACTCAGAGTTCCTCTGTGTTCTCCATCGGTCCTTGGGGAACTCAGAACTCTGCCTTCTTTGACTCAAAATACACAGTTCCCAGAAAGCTGATAGGGCTCCCTCTGTGTCTTGTGGTTAGACCATTGAGGCTTTCCTTTTTACTTCACTGTCCTTCAGCGGGGGATATTACCCAGGTGCCAGTGGTATCAAACCTCCTTACTTGAGCATTCAGTGCTGCTCACAGCAGGAGATTCCACCTACCACTAAAACCTCATCTGGAGATGGCACCTCATTACTTTGTTCCAGCGCCTCTGTCCTGTTGACCAGAGTCAAGACGGGTGACAGCCAGTGGGACAATACCAGTTGCCCTAGGTTTATTGTCATTCAGCTTCTCTCCTTGTCTTCAGAATTCTCTTTGCTATAGGGAGACAAAGAAGGGACTGCTATTATAGACCAGTTGTGTTGCCTGTTCATCTATCTGACTAGTACCATCCCACGTGGCAAGGAATTCTCAGTGAAGACACTCCTTCCCCTTCTGTAGATTGTTTCTGCTATCAGTAGCTAAACACTGGCAGCCTACTCCCTTCTTCGTGCCAGCTTCTCCGCCTCCCATCTATGACCAGCTGCTGGTTGGGAGTACCTTTTATAGAACTGTATGAGGGATTGAGGCTGATTTGGAACTCAGGTCCAGTAACATAACTCTAATAAGAAGGGCTCTTGTGGGCTAGGAATGTGGCTCAGTGGTAGAGTGCTTGCCTAGCATGCATGAAGCCCTGGGTTCAGTTCCTCAGTACCACATATACAGAAAAAGCCAGACATGGCGCCGTGGCTCAGAGTGCTAGACTTAAGCAAAAGAAGCTCGGGGACAGTGCCCAGGCCCTGAGTTCAAGGTCTGGACTGGCACAAAATAAAAAAAAAAAAAAAGAAGTGCTCCTGTGAGCGAATCCAGTTTCTTCCTCATGCTTCCCCTGCTCATTTTTCCAGAGAAGCTCATGTTCAAGAACGCACCAACCCCACAGGAGTTCAGAGAGGGAGAGGATGCCGTGATCGTGTGTGACGTGGTCAGCTCTCTACCCCCAACCATCATCTGGAAACACAAAGGCCGAGATGTCATCCTGAAGAAAGATGGTGAGACCTGAATTGCCTGAGACACTATTCATTCCCTGTGAACCCGCTGGATTCCCTCATTTTCATCCCTCTCAGCTTCTGAGGCATCCCCAGGCCAAAATCACATTCGGGTTCCCCGAGACCCACAATATTTGGACTCCCAAGGCCCAAATGGACATAGGTGATAAATTCCAGCACCTGATTTTTTTTTCAGTAGACTCTTGCTCTCAGATCTTATTACAGAGCCAGGCTCATGTGAGATTCTTTCAGCCCTAACCCCTACCTTGTAAGACTGAAGGAAGAGGCTCAGCTACCTGCCTGCAGATCTCAGCGGTTTCTGACTGACCCTTGGATAAACACCTGCTTCTTGTCTCTTCTAGTCCGATTCATAGTCCTGTCCAACAACTACCTGCAGATCCGGGGCATCAAGAAAACGGATGAGGGCACTTATCGCTGTGAGGGCAGGATCCTGGCACGGGGGGAGATCAACTTCAAGGACATTCAGGTCATTGTGAATGGTGAGGAGTCCCATTCTTACTCTCTCCCCATTGCCGCAACTGTGGTTTCCTCCTTCCCTACCACCGCTAACGCATTTCCTTTCACTTTTTCTCTTTGCTTTCTAAAACAAGTCTGGTCCTCCCAGTCCATCCATTCGTCTCAACTCCTTCATTCATCTCAACTCCCCACCATAACCTCTAGGGGAAGAAGTATTCCTTTTCTTTTTTAAATAAACTCGTTGCCTGGGTCTCCCATCAATGATGGGGGATTTGGATGCAAATACTGAATATCTTTCATCATCTTACAGAACTAGAAAAGTTCCATACACTTCCTAGTAAGTTCCTCTTCTTCCTCATTGTTCTTGGATATTATCATAATTGAGTCCCTCTGGCTCAAGGTCTAGAGAAACTATTTCATTTCACTCTAATTTCAAAACAGTCCAAATCATGGTCCGTGGGTTTATGAATCTTAATTTGCAGTGTCAAATAAACACACCCACAGAATCGATCTGACATTTACAAGATGTTTACAGGAAATTATAATGTCAGAGCTAAGAAAATAAGTCACATTTGAATTGTTTTGGCTATTGATATGTATGTTTTTGCCAAACTCTTCCCCCATCTCGCTCTTCTTTTGGGGAAAAGGAACCAGTTTGTGTACAAGTTGTTTATGATCATTCTAGGAAAATGACCTTCTTTGGTGAGTTGGTGGGTTTCTTCACAGTAGTAACTATCATTATGGAGATACTGGTTTGTTTGTTAAATTAACATCGAGTTCCACCAAGCCTGTAGTTATTTAGTGTACATTGATTGAGAAAACACATAATGACAAATAGCTACTGTAAATCACATGCCATGTCAACACGGGCAAAATGTAATCTGATAGAAATGGTGGGACTTTTGTTCACTGTAATTCTTTAGTCCACACATGAATTTAGGTTTCTTACACTAATTCTATACCCAGGACTCCTGGCCCCTGGGAGGGGCCCTTCTCTGAGTCATTGAGTTCTTTCTTGTTTTCACAATCTCCCTGCCATTCTTTCCTTCAGTGCCACCCACTGTCCATGCCAGGCAGAGCATTGTGAATGCCACCGCCAATCTGGGCCAATCAGTCACCCTGGGCTGTGATGCAGACGGCTTCCCAGAGCCCACGATGAGCTGGACAAAGTAAGAAACTGACCCCTGCCTTGGGTCATGGGCAAGAGAAGGGGACTATCAAAGGAACCGTTTGCATGTTGGTATAGCCTTGACTTGGGGAGGGGCTTCTTGGAAATTCTCCAGGTGAAGAATGGATTTTCAGTTACATCATATTCTCTTGCCTTGTGCAGGCATAAGATTTTTCAGTCTTGTGGAGGCAGATTGGGAGGGCGTGGACAGGTAGGAGAGTCTATGTCACCTCTCAGAACACAGTTACATCCTTTGGACAGACTCAAAGGATTAAGTAGCCTTAGGAAAGGAATCTGAAGTCTACATCATTGAGAAGGGCCCTGGGCTCAGCATCTTTGTCTTTTGCATTTTTGCACCCTACAGGGATGGGGAACTAATAGAGAATGAGGAGGACGAAGAGAAGTACATCTTCAGTGACGACAGTACCGAGCTGACCATCAGGAAAGTGGATAAGAATGATGAGGCTGAGTATGTCTGCATTGCTGAAAACAAGGCTGGAGAGCAGGATGCATCCATCCACCTCAAAGTCTTTGGTAAGGAGACTAGGGGAGCGAGGTAATGGCTCTACCTTTTTTGTTTAATCTAAGAAAGGACCAGTTCAAGCATGCACTGCCCTAGTTATCAGTTAGAAGCTCCTTTTGCTAAGCAATTATGTCCTACCCTGCTTTAAGGTTGGCAGTGAATTTCCATTGCTCTTCTCCCTGTAGACTCTTTCTGCAAGGGATTTTTTTTGTCTCCGCAGATTATTACACTTGTGCTAAAGCTCTTAAGTCTCATGTCTGCTATTGGCTGAGGGAAGTATGCCAGTGGGCAGAAGCCTTGCTTAGCTGATTTCTTAGGACCAGCAGGAACCCGAGGGGAATCGTACCCCCATCCTGAGTGGCAGTAGAATATCCAGCTTTGTTGTTCAGAAAAACAAGAGCCCCAGGGTTCTTCTTGGACTAGGGTTGCTGGGGCTTGGTTTGGAATGAGCATTGACAAAGCCAGCTCTTAGTGGCTGACTGCAGAGGCACGGGCAGTGCTGGGAAACGGCAGATCGTAATGAAGCATTTCGAGATACCAAGTTCCATGGAGGCCAGGTGAACAGTAGGAGAGCGATCCAAACACCATGGGCTGACAAAAGACACTAACACAAAGACAGACTATTGGAAGATGAAACCTTGGTGCTAGAGTGAACCAAGGGTAAGCAGGAAGACTCTGTAATCCGCCACTACTTACCTAGTAGCTGGGTGTTATTTGCCTCACTGGCTAGAATTATTTTTCCTCCATTAGTGAAATAAGTTACATTTCTTTGGTGTTATCTCTTTTTTTCTCCTATAGAAACCATTTTAGAGGATAATTGTTTTAAATTGGGGGAAAGAATTCAATTTTCCCTAATGTGTTAGCATTTCACTCAGATTTGGAATGCCTGTGCTTCTTGCATTACCCAAAACATTTGGAAAATGAACTCATCTCAACTCCTTTTCTTCCGATCTTCAGTCCACCCAGAAGCTTCCAATCCATTGCATTCTTTCTAGTCTCCTCCCTGGAGACTGTTCTAGCACCACCATGCTTCTTGTCATAAGAATGTCAACCCTTTCTTTCTTTCACCCCTGCTGGAGTCATCTATTCATTTCCACTTACTCCAAGAAGGAGGGCTCTTTGGATATTGGCCATACAAGATTGTCAATCCAGGCTGATAGGCCGTGGGGAGCCAATGGGAAGCACAGAAGCACTGTGTCTGGGGTCTGTTCCCTCATGTACCAAATGAGCTCACAGGACTTGTATGGCCTATAAGCCAGATGTTCCCCACACCTGCAAGTCAAAGCATTCCTTCTCCTCCCCCCCCCCAACCCTAAAACAAACTCTTATAGTACACAGTATGAGCTCACATCTGGGTCCTTGCCAGAATTTCTAAAACTGGTATCTTTACCTCAAGTCCTCCTCCATTCTAAATCATCTTGACATGTTCCTAAATTCACCATCTTTAAAATAGAAATGATCACCCCTGTTGTGGTGGCCAGTTGTGGTGGCCAGTCAGTGGGGGAAATTCCAGCCACCCAGCCTAATGTCTGTCTTCCTCATACAGAGCTACTCTCTTCCCAACCCCCCTTTTATATGCCCCAGCTTCTCTGCTTTTATTCAAGCAGTTTGTCGATACTTGGAATCACTTCATTTCCAGGCCAAAGTTGTGCCTGTTTGAAAATCTCATGGCACAGCCCCAAAGCTATCTCCTGGTGAAAGCCCAGAACAGGATAGCATACATATAGCTCCTGCATCCATTCAATTCTGTGTCTCCTGTCATAGTTAGAATAGGACCTTGTACTTAGAAAATAGATAACTTTTGTTTTGAATGGATGCATGTCATCATTCAAACCCACAAAAATGTATCTATGTAATTAGATAAACTTACAGAATTTTTTTTCTTTTCAGCAAAACCCAAAATCACATATGTAGAGAACCAGACTGCCATGGAACTGGAGGAGCAGGTGACTCTCACCTGTGAAGCCTCTGGAGACCCCATTCCCTCCATCACCTGGAGGACTTCCACCCGAAACATCAGCAGCGAAGAAAAGGTATAGTGTCACCCAAGAGTTTCAGGGTTGTGGAGCACAGACTTGAGGCACATTGAGTCTGTACCATGCCCCATTCTCTTTGGGGTCCTGGAAAGTGGGGTGTGGTCACTAGAGGTCCTGCAATCTCCCTCCCTTAGCTTTCCAGGATGAGACTTGCTTAGCATCCCTTTGAAGTAGAAGGGGCACGACTCATTGCCTAAATTTGGTAGGGGTGTGGTGCTGTGGGCATGGTTGTCTTAGATGATAGTGATGTTCACACCCGGGGTTTTGGAACCGTGAGGAACAAAGACAAGAGAGACCCCAGTGTAGCAGATGATATGATTATCATCGCAGTAGCATCCAAAGATAAAACAGGGACCCGAAAGAGCCTATTAATTCTCTCCCTTACGTTTTGTATACTCATGCTATATACATGCACTACACGTACGAAAGCTTGGTTGCCTTTGCGTCTGCCTGTATTCTTGGTCACATTTGAAGTTCATTTTGTTCTAAAGGCAAAAATAATTAGCAGTTTCAAGATGATGGTCGATTCACAGAGAGATTGAGAAAACTGTACTGACCCTCCTGGAAAATTAAAAATGACCAGGAATATTTAGCTTTAAAGCACATGGACTTACGGCCACTAGAAATCTATCTTTATAATTGATGGTATTATAAAAGATGGGTATGAGCCCCTTCATAATGTAGCCCTTTGCTACTGAGTGGGCCAAAATCAGAAGGATGTAAAGGCTTGATTTTCAAACAACGTCAACTCTATTATGGCCCTTCTCCAATATCATTTTGTATATCCTTTTGTAATTGCCTTCATTTTAGTTGGCCGGTTCTCTCTTACCTATTCAGAAGGAATAGCCTTCACCTTAAAGAACATGTATAATGAATTGCTTATTGACTAGAATGTTAAAATATATTAGATCTTCACTTGTTCTGCTTAAAAGGAAATTCCTTAAAAGCAATCAACTCAAATAAAGCCAAAAGGGATAGTGTGAAATACCAGAGCTAAATTTGGAATTCGTATTTGAGGAACTAATTTCCATCCTACTAACAGAAAACAAAGCTAAATCCAATGGAACCAAAACTGCTGTTCCAAATAACCTATTTTTTGGTAAGTTTTGTATCCAGAGTTGATTTCAACTGAGCAAAAATGCAACTAAGGAACTGCTAAATATTTTTGAAACTCACATATGCTCTTTGATACGCAAAAAAAAAAAACCTAGATTTTTTTTTAATGTGATGTTTACTTGGATACTTTCTTTCTCAACCCTGGACCCGAACCCTCAGCTAAGATTTCAGCTCCCTCTTGTGTGTTGTGTGGATTCAATGTACATTTCAGGGCTCAATTCACAGGGCAGCGTCTTGACAGATCTTGCAATATCAGACTTAACAAGTAGATTTATGCAAAGTGACCCAATGTGATTCTGAAAGCTCCAGTAAAGGACAGAAGCCTCAATCTCAGTTGAATGACACTCTCTATCTTCTCTAGAAATAGCTCAACAGCCAACTGAGACCAGAAAGATTATTAAGATTTGTGCCTACCTCGAGTTCTTTAATAGGTTGGCACTTCTGGTTTATACCTAGTTCACATTCACGGGGTAAGAATATATAGGCAGAAACTGAACAACTCATCCTTACTAAATACTGAGACTTGAAGGTACCCAGCAGAGCATGTCTCAAGCCTGGAAAGGAATGACTTTTTCTACAATTGAGTTTTCAGTTTAGATCATCTGTCTTATTGGGAGATAATTATGTAAGACCTTTTGCATCGCTTGTGTTGTGGTTTTCTTTTGCCCTGGATCCTCTTCCAAGTGTAGTCAACATGATATAATTGGAGGCTGAGTGAGTCAATGTTAGAGCAAATCATCCAAATCAGCCTCTGATAATACCAGACTAACACAGTTGCCTAAATGAAATCCTAACAAAATTTGCCATTTCTAAAGTAATTAAATATTGACATCCAAGAAGCATGATGACATCAGTCTGACAGTTGTCGATAGTTAATAATTAAGAAAAAAACAAATGTGAGCTATGCAGGAGTAACCAGGTCACTTTTTACTTTGGCAAGCTCTCCTCAAGTTCTCCTCCAACTAAAGTTTTTTTGCATGACAGGTAATTAGATAATGAGGATAGCTAGCATCATTGAATTATAGAAGTGGATGAACCAGTGTTTTCTGATAATTGGGGTGATTCAGGAGGCGTGTCAGCTTAGAAATTATATGGAATGGCAGAAGAAAGGAGCCTCCGGAGAGCAAGGTCACATGAAAGACTAGAATCACTGGGGGTTGGAAGGCACCTTTTACAGTTTTCTAGAATCAGTTGGCTTTCTTTTCTAGTATCACTTAGCTTCTCTCTGATGGTGATGGCGTCCAGCCTCTGTGGGACCCTTGGCCAACTCTGTTGACCATGAAGGGATGTTTCCTGTGTCTTCTGCTCCTCAGTGCTCCTTACACAGTCCTGTAAGAGTCACTGAAGCAGCTCTTAGAATTTCCTCTAGCCAGTCTTCCCTTCTTCACTTAGCATTTAAGGCCCTTTGCTCTGTTTTTTGAATGGCATTGTTTCCACATGCTTCACTCTTCCAGCCATCCTGTGCTAGACAGCTTTAGTTCCTCTGTGCTTCCCTAAGTTCCTCTGTGCCATGCCCTGGGTAACTCACGCAGACCTCAATAGGGCATCCCCTTGATCTGGACTCCACTGTGAGTTGCATCAGCTCCTAAGCTCTGTCCTCACTCCATTGTTGCTTATTGAGCTTATGGTTGACTAAATGTACCACATCGTCAAAGTGATACACACCAGCTAATGCACAGGTATCACTCACCTCAACTGCATTAGGTCACAGAGTCCCTTATCCTATTCTCATGCAATTGATTGTTTAACCAACAGTGAAAGATGTTTTTTAAATATTTATTTCTACTAAAATTTCTGTCTTGTTGGTTGCATCCCTGTTTCTGAACAGGGTCATAGCGGTGATGTGGAAAGGACCTTCCTTCACTGGGATTGATCCAACAATTACAAGATATATAGCATAGCTGACCTCTTTCCCCTTAAGTATCAATGCATTGCTGAAAATGCTACTTATGCAAATACCCCCTGCCTTGTGAATGGCTGTTTCAGAGCATCTTTCGAACTTGTCCTTCAAAGTCTATGAGTCAGAATATATCAGCACTGGTAGGCTCCCTATGTGTGTGTATTAAAAGGAATGAGGTAGAGCCATCAAGAGTGATCCCAGCCCTAAAATCCAAGTGCAGATAACTTTCCTCATGCAACTTCACCTAACATTTGTGTTAGAGGTTGCTTTCAACCTTGGATCAACACTTATGTGAAATATCTTTGCTCAAATCACTGATGTAGATATTGACTGGTGAAAGGTCAAGTTCATATTCCTTAAGAGACCGCAGTGGCTTCCCTCTGGGAAGTGACTCAAGGCAAAGCACATGATGTCCCCTAGCACCACAGGTGCTCTCTTAAGATTCAGATAGCAATTTGGGTGAGGTACAGACTCCTTGAATAAAGTTTGTTACAATATATGTGAATTAAAGCTGTGTTGTCTTACATTAATGAGTCTGATGTTACTCTTCTGACTGAAAGAGAGAAAAGGCTTTCTTCTAGAGACACACAGTGGCTTTCTAATGGAATATCAATGTTCTTCATTGAAAAAGAAGAGAATAAGCTGGAAGTAATACTGGGTGTCTGAATGCCCTACCTAATCTTTGACTATATCATTGGACCAAGTTTAATCACTGGATTGAGAATGGTCATTATCAATCTGTTAAGTGTCATCTGATTGAAGCAGTTTAGGTTAGCAACTGGTAAGGTTAACTCTAGTTGGTTAGATCACTGAGATCATTAAGGTAGACCAGAAGTCCAAAAGTTGGTCCAATTCTAAGTAGTCATTATTATCTTGACCAAAAAAAAAAAATGGACATCATAATGGATCAGCTGGAGGATGTTCATGAAGTTCTTCGTAATACTTCAGAAAGTTTGTGCATTTGTGTCATTTCACTGATCATCCCACATGGGTTCATCACAAATATTCGCAGGTGTTTGAGTGACTGTTGCTAAATTCCAGGTACCATTTGCATATTGAGCGAGAGCTAGAGGTGATGACTTACATACTCAATCCTTGGCAGGAAAAAAAATCCATGTTTATTTGAATGCCTCTGTGCCTTTGAAATGAGGAAAGAAAGGTATATGAGTAAGAGAAAGAAGGAGAGGGGGTTGAAGGCTTGGTATCAGAAGACACTGATAGAAATAAAGGCATTTTGTGAACCTTGAAGCTTGAGCTAACAGAGTATCTGCAAATAACATTTTAGAAATTCTGGATTCTTGGGAAACTGGAGCTTTCTTTTCACTGGAAAGACTATCTCAGTCAGTACAAGCTTAGTGCCTGATTTTAAACATTGGTAGAGATGATTGCGTCAAGCAATCAGAATCTGGTTTATCTGAGGTGTTGGCAAGTGTATAACAGGGAACATTTGAGATAATTATAGGAGTGTTTTGCTTTAGTTTATGTACAAATACCTGTAGATTTGTGTGCAAGGCAATAAAACATAGGAATACTTTTTTAAAACAACCTAGAATGAACCGTTTGGGGAACATCAGTAATCACACCCTGTGATTTTCCTAAGTGTACATATTTGCATATCAGATTATCTTAAAATAGACCACACCTCCAACTAAATTATTAAGACGAATATATTTATCATCATTCTACCAGGCACACAGGTAGAAGTCAAGCTATTAGAAGCATTATGTCATTAGCAACCATTTAGTCTAAAAGCCACGGAACTGTGGTGATTTCGGAAGGACACAGATGAATCAGACTTGAAAAACAACCAACCTCATGTGACATAACTCCCTTAAAAACAACCTCAATTCATGCAGCCCTGGCATGTGACAAACAAGCTTATTAGTGATGTGGAATTGGCAACATTTGACGTGTTGGCCCTGTTATTTTGTCTGTGCATGCTCCCCTGTTCTCATTTTCTCCTTCATTCCAGCATCCTGTAAAATCTAAGCCAGCCATCTCCATCTTCATTTCTCACCAGAACTCCTTGCATTTTGTGGGCTTACTAACTGTTCACTCATTCGTTTTCGTTCCCCAGATTGTGTGCCATGTCACTAGCATCTTTGTTTCTGTCCTGTCTCCATCTGAACGTCAGGGACAATTAGACATGTATGCCACCTCACAAAAACAATGATGCAGCTTTGATGTCTTTGACTCCCAGCATGAAAACAGAGGGAAAAACCCGTAAGCAGAATAGATACCCAAGTGCTGGATAAAAACGAAAAACAAAACAAAAGAGTAGGCAAAAAAAAAATCTAGTTGTGAGTGGAAAACTCTCTCCATCTAAGTGTCTCTTCCTGGAGAATACTATGTTGAATGACAATGGAACAGGCTCCAGCCTGTGAGCCATCTAGCATTGCCTGCCTTGAAGGGGTGGAGCCTACCATAGCCCCTGGGCATTTGGTATCCTTAGAGACTTCATCCTTCTCATTCCTAATGTACCTCTCTGCTCCTTGCTTTGTTCCTTTTTTAACAAATAAAAACTTATTTTTTATAAAATGCATGCAGTAATACAATGCATGAGCATAAAATGGTATTCATATATCTGTGGTAAGCTGATGAATAAAATTCAAAGGAAGCAATTTGTTCTGTTAGTACTTCTAGAATATGTGGCTAGAACTAGTAACATCACTATAAAGAAGTCTAAAATATATCTGCTGTTTTCTGGTATCTATATCTACCAAAGATGAGGAATCCCTTTATCTTGGAATTACACGAGATAATGTTCATTAGTGGGGGGGTGGGGTGAACGTAATCTAAAGCCTTGATTAAATCGGGTAACAAACACACTACGGAAAGTGGGCCTTAGAAACAGTTCAAAATGGAAAAGAAGCTGCATGTGCACGGAATGCAGTATAGTGCATCACTTCTCTGAAGCAACATGTTGTAAAATTTTACTGCTTTCTTGTTGTGTTTTATATCTTGTTCTCTCCAGGCTTCGTGGACTCGACCAGAGAAACAAGAGGTATAGCTTACCTGACCACTAGCCAGTCTTTAGTTTTGAAAGCATTGCAGCGTTAACTCATCATTACAGTGAATAACCAGACATGCTAAACTAATTAGTACATTAGTTAGATTACGGAATAGGACCATAGTGCTAGACCTTACTTAGTAATAGTTTTAGTTGTTTTTAGAACGAGCAAGCAAGCTATGTTGGGAGTAGATGACCAAAATCCTTATTATATCCTAAAATGGGATCTTATTCTCTCACTGGTGCTGGTAAAAAATCATATTCAGGTAATTATATTGATAGATATAAATTGTCCAATTCCCAGGCCAGGCATTTTGAAATGATGATTTTTTTACCTCTTTACTCTCACACAATAGATGTGGCTTTGGACCATAAAGTCACAAAGTGAGTGATTGAAAACCCACTCAGCCCCTTCCTTGGCAGCTCAACTCATCTTGTCGCTCACTTTATTTTATAATAATCGGTCTTAGTCAAATGATCGTATCACATTTCATCTCAAAAGCAACACAAATGACATCTCTTGTTGGTTTACCCCAATTGTTAAACATATCTGTTATTTTTATAGAGCAATAAATTGATGAGATTGGGAATGATTGGTACAAATGGCTTTATGTTATATAAAGTCAGTAGCCTTTAGCCTTTGAAATTTCTATGCCTGCTTGCTTCTGACTAGGTAATGGGGGACTTTGTTTGCATCTGAAACTCAGTATTAACCTTAAATTTTCATTGCTTACATTCCAAGACCCCATGTCCAATCATGCCCACCATCTTTTCCTTGGTTAGTATAAAAGTAGAAAGGTGATCTACTTTAAAGGAAGTTCAAGGATCTCATCTACAAAGACTTTTATTTTTAATTGAAGTTGCTTTTGTCTGTTTCTCCAAATGAGACCTCCACACTGTAAAACTATAAACACAGAAGGTCCTATAGAGTCTGTATTTTAATTTAGGGAAAAAAAGTGATCCTTCGTTCTACAATACAGAATGCATGTGTTCAGGTCAAGGCTTTAAATATTTAATGATTCTTAATATTTAAAAGTTGAGTGCCTGCCCAGGCGTGGACATTAGTATCTGCAGGGGCACATGAACAAACCTCCCTTGATGCTACAAGGACTATAGTTCAGGACATGTCCTCACTGAAAGGCTCTCCTCCCCTGACACAGAAATCATTCAGTGCTGTCACAGGCTGGATGTTTTATTGCCCAAAAGTGTTGGCCCTGTTGGGCTTGGGGAAAGGAGAGGAGAAGGGTGAATGATCAATGGGTCTTACGCAGCTCAAGAACAGATGATTTCATTTGCTTTACCTTATACTTCTCCCTGTCATTCTGATCTAGACTTATATAAGCAAAAAGCTGAAATTTTATCAGGGAGCATTAAGATGATGTTAAGAGAATTGTGAGTACAAGTGGAAGTAGCCAGTTTACTCCCAAGAAAGCACACAACACCCTCTCTCCCACCCTACCCCCCACACACACACTCCATTTTTCAGAAGTAACTTTACCTTGGATGTTTCACTTTGGACATAATTGAGGATCAGAAGTTCCATTTTCTTCTATTTGTCTTGTTCAGAGATGAAGACTATAGGCCATATGACAGTCAAAGAAAGCTGGGGTTATGGACAGTTTTGTTCTATAAATGCTGAAAAGCCTTAACACTTTCACCTGGAAGAAGTAAGACAAAAATGATGGACGAGAAGAGAATAATAACTATCACTGTGCTTGATATATTTCCTTTTCCTAAAAAAAAAATCTTTTGGCCATAATGATCTTTTTTCCCTTTATTTACCATTATCATTGTTAGTATGATCATCATCATTATGATCATTATTATTGCTGATACAGTTTATCAGGGCTTCATACACACTTGGCTTTCTTGCTCAGTGGACACTCTACCACTTGAGCCATGCCTCCAACCTTACTTTTTTGCTGATTATTGTAGCAGTGGGCTTTTCTGCTACAGCTGGCTTCATACCATGATTCTCTCCAGATCTCAGCCTCCTGTGTAGCTAGGATTGCAGGCAGGAGCCATCAATACTCAATCAGAATGATCTTTTTACTCTTCACTCTCACCCTGAGCTCGTCTGTTCCCTCTGGGGAAGCCAGCATGGTCAGCATAACTTTTGATCAGGATGTCTTGTGGGTGGCACAGCCTGCCTTTGTCCTGAAGCAAGAGTAAAACATTTCAGAGAGAGATAGTCTATCTACATATCCTCAAAGGCCAAACTGGGCACCTGGCTAATTAGCTCTATTATCAAACCTACATCAAGCCACCAGAAAATGCAAATTTGTTCTCCACAGAGCACCGCCTACTGGCCTAACAACAGAAGTAAATGAGAAACTTGGGGAAAGAGATCAGATAGAAAAAGAAAGAAAGAAAAGAGTTTGGCTGTCCCTACATCCATTTCCTGAGCTTCTCTTTAACCATTTTCTAGATTATTCTGAGTAAAGACTGCTCATCCTTTGCCCAACAGAGTACTGTTGTTAATGCCCTCCTTCCTACTTGACCTTCTTTTATCTCTCTTCCAAGTGGAAATATTCTCTGAGCTTTCTGAGGATTGCATGTACAGCAGCCCCAGGATAAATCCAGTCTGTCACAAACAATCATAGTTCATCTCACGGCTGCCCAAGCCAGGGATGGACCTCAGGTCTCCTCTGCCTTTCGTTCTGCTGTTCTTGGGAAAATAGAATGATGAGTAGATCAGGCCAGCCCTTTAGAGATACCTGCAGCGATGGCTACATGCTCTGGATATCCCTAATCTTTACTGACAGGTAAAGATTAGGGTTTGGCATATGAAAATAGCCACTGGGCTCGACTGACAGCATTGCCAGTATCCAAGTAGAAGAGGCACAAGGTTTCCAGCACCCTAAGTATCTGTCTCAAGGCTCTTCTAGCTAGGGCTCCTCACTTGTCTGCTGGCATTAACTGGTACCATCTCTTGGGATGCAGTTTCTCAGAGCTGGCCAGTCTCCTAGATTTACAGGTCCAATGGGAACACCAGGGCGTTCATCTCAGAGAGAAGAGGTGCTTACAGCAATGGGTGGTGATGATTTTGCTTGGTTCTTCTCCCCTTGCTGGGCAGCACGTTCTAGTTTCCAGGTAGGATATATGATGGGGACGAGATCTGTCCTTGAGAGTAAAAGGCACTGCTTATGACAGAGCTAGTGAAACTGCAGCACGAGGCCAGTTCTGCCTTGCTTCTGAGATTCCCAGGCTATCTGCTACAGGGTGTTGTGACTCAGGGCCCCAGGCTTCCAAAGCAACAGAACCCCAGAGGTCCTCTCACTCTCTGAAGACCAAACCCCAATGTATGGCAGATGCCAGATACAGAGTACCCTCCCGTCCATCTTTACAGAACATTATACGCTAGAGATAAGAAGGTGGCCCAGCCGCTAAGGAGTCAGGAATCTTCAGCTGTCCAGCCCCCTGGAGGATTTGGGTTAAAGCCACATGCCTAGACTCTACTGGAGTCAGCAGCCATTTTACTTAACAATGATAAAGCAGGGGAGGGAATCTAGAGCCTAGTGCCTAAGGGTCATGTGCTTATTCTCTTCTTGATCGCATCCAGTGACCCAGGAAGCCAATGGCAGTGTCCAAGACTAGGAAATGTTAGTGACTATCTTCCTAGATCTGCCTAGGCCTGTCTGTGCCAGTGTCCCTGGAGAAGGAACTCTGGTCCCCCTTGTTCAACAGCTCCTAAACTTGGAGTTGTTGACACTTCCATTTTTGAAGTGGAATTGTTTCCCTTTAAAAAAAAAAAATTAGCATCGAAGAAAGAGAGGCATCTTCAGGAAAAGGATGGGGGGGGTCAGTTTCTCTTGCACAGTTTCCTACATTGGGAGTATTAGAAATTCCAGGTACACGTACATGCACCATGGAATGGGAGGTAGAGAAACTGGAAGGAAAGGATGAAAGGAAGGTTCCCCCCAAACCTCATGAGCCAGGGCCATTGCTGGCCAGGGCTGCTGTTTCCGTTTACATGTCCCAAACAAAACAGCTTTGGTAGACCTAGCCTGCCTTCACCACCCCCCCCTAACCTACCCACCTAGTTCAGGCCAATTGAAATACCTAAGTGCCCCCACGCACGCCATTTTGGGTACACCCAGGTTTCCATGGTGTTCCCAGGGCCTCCCTAGGAGGAGATCTATTAAGTGAGATTAGATGTTAACTTAAAAGGGGGGTGGGGTGAGGGAGACTGGTCACAGACGAGCTTAGTCTCCCAGCCCCCACGTTGCCGTGGCCCTTTGCCCCACTCTGATTCTGACGCTGTGCCTTTCCTCCTGACAGACTCTGGACGGGCACATGGTGGTACGCAGCCACGCCCGCGTGTCATCTCTGACCCTGAAGAGCATCCAGTACACGGACGCCGGCGAGTACATCTGCACGGCCAGCAATACCATCGGCCAGGACTCACAGTCCATGTACCTGGAAGTGCAATGTAAGGAAGAACAGGACAGACTCCAGGGAGTGTGGGAGGAGTAGGGCAGGATCAGGACACAGCTTAGACCTCAGCTGCACTCCCCCCCCCACACACACACACACCTCCCAGGAGCTCTGCCGTGTTCCTATAGCAGGTGGCCCTAAGATGTTTCATGGCCATATTCCCAAGGCACCACCACAGGTTCCACCCTGGGCCTTCTTACAGGCCTTCCATCCTGAGCCTTCCTGTCCAGCGCATGCGCACAGGAACGCTGAAACATACCTGCCTCCACTTCCTTTTTTTTTTAGTTGGTCATGGAACTTGAACTCTGGGCACTGTCCCTGAGCTCTTCAGCTCAAGGCTGGCGCTCTACCACTTGAGCCACAGCCCCACTTCTGGCTTTTTCTGTGACTATGGTATTGAGGAATCAGACCCAGGGCTTCATGCATGCTAGGCAAGCATGCTACCACTCGGGCACATTCCCAGCCCTCCAGTTCCATTTTGAGACACATCTGCTTCCCCAGAGCCAAGAGACAGGATGTGGAGGGCTCCTATAGTGGTGATCATTCTGGTAGCTGTTGTTTCTAACTCACTGCAGATGCCCCCAAGCTACAGGGTCCTGTGGCAGTGTACACATGGGAGGGGAACCAGGTGAACATCACCTGCGAGGTCTTTGCTTACCCCAGTGCTACAATCTCCTGGTTCCGAGATGGTCAGTTACTGCCGAGCTCCAACTATAGCAATATCAAGATCTACAACACCCCCTCAGCCAGCTATCTGGAGGTATGTCAAGGTTGGGGGGTACAGCGGGGTGGAAAAGGCTTTTTATGTGTGTGTATACAAGGTACTGGGGCTTGAACTCAGGGACTAGGTGCCATCCTTTAGCTTTTTTGCTCAAGGCTGGAACTCTACCGCTTGTGCCATAGTTCTATGTCCAAGGTTTTTGTGGGGGGGGGGGGTTGGTGGTTAATTGGCAATAAGACTCTTATAGACTTACCTGCCTGGGCTGGCTTTGAACCACAGTCCTCAGTCTCAGCCTCCTGAGTAGCTAGGATTACAGGCATGAGCCACAGATGCCTAGCTGGATAAGCTTTTGAGTGCCACTTACATCTCTCTTGCTTCCTTGGCACATTCTAAATCGGGGAACCATTAGCTGGAGAAGAAACTGCTTTTCTCTGCTGTACTATTGGTCCTGTCTATGGGACTGGAATGAATGATTTGTGCTTTATCAAAACATAACCAAAAGACTTGCCTCCTTCTTTCTAAAGGTGACCCCAGACTCTGAAAATGATTTTGGAAACTACAACTGTACTGCAGTGAACCGCATTGGACAGGAATCCTTAGAATTCATCCTTGTTCAAGCAGGTGAGTGCCACTCGCCCCTCCCTTGCTGCTCATCAAAGACACCTCACGGGTACCAGGATTGCAGGAAGAAGAAAGCACCAGGATCCACCAAGCCAGATGGTCAGGAAACGCAGGGAGTCTTGGAGGTGTGAGGATCTAAGCATGAGATGAATCAGGGAGAGGATCAGGTGGGGAAATGGGCTAGGAGGACAGAAGACAGATAACAGGAATCCCAAGAATGCACAGAAATGAGAGAAATATGTTTTGTGATTCAATGTACTGCTTAGCTGGGTGCTTATGGCTAATGCCTGTCATCCTGACTGCTAAGAAGGCTGAAATCTGAGGATCACAGTTCGAAGCCAGCCTGGGGAAGGAAAGTCTGAGATGCTTGCTTATCTCCAATAAACTACCAAAAGAGCCAGAAGTGGAGCTGTGGCTCAACTGGTAGAGTGCTAGCCTTGAGCCAAAGAAGCTCAGGGACATCACCCAGGTCCTGAGTTCAAGCAGTAGGACCAGCACCAAATAAAAATAAGAAGAAGAAGAAGTGCTGCTCATCTGGGTTTCTTTGTATTTTCCACACAGACACCCCATCTTCACCCTCCATCGATGGAGTGGAACCATACTCCAGTACAGCACAGGTGCAGTTTGATGAGCCAGAGGCCACGGGTGGAGTCCCCATCCTCAAATACAAGGCTGAGTGGAGAGCGCTGGGTGAAGAAGTGTGGCACTTCAAGTGGTACGATGCCAAGGAAGGTGAGTGGGGAAGGGAGAGGGTCCACTGGAGGACTGATCACCTTGGTCCTTGGTATTGAGGGAGTGCACTCACGCTCAGCATTCAGCATATCACAGCTTCCTGTTGGAGTCTGGTGACATGGCTCTGCAACTTGAGAGATGTCACCATCTGCCACCCCCATCTGAGTCGCTAAAGAATTAGGACCACAGTCAGATCTTGATGGAGAGCTATTGTCCTTCTACTGCTGGTATTGACATCCTATTCTCCACCGTTTGCTAAGCAGAAGCCCCGCATAGATGCTGAACACAGCCGGATGAGTACAGGTTACTCTTGCTGTGGCCCTATCTGTTACCTGTAATGCCTCGCCAGTCCTGCCTGGGTATCTGTACCCAGGAGCTGCCATGTAATTATGACAGGAACCAAATAAACAAGTGGTGATGAGGGAAAATCTGCTCTCAAGGCAATCCTGAGCTATCTTTCAAGTTAAAGATTCTGAAAAGGTCTTCTAGATTTTACTGCAATTGGAAGATCTGAACCCAGAGCAGCAGACAACAGATAGATCTATATCTGACTCCTTCTTTGGAGTTTCACTGTGGTAACTCAATGTTGTGTTCTTGTAGTGTAACCCTTGTCTGGTAGGGGGGAACTAGGGTGTAATCAGGAACTGGCAGGAATACGGGTCTCTCAGCCATCCAGAGCCAGGTCTCAAGCAATCTTCCTGAGACTTTGTCTGCAGTGAAACCTCCATGGATCGTTCCACTCCTGGACAGCTGGAGGGAGGGAGGGACTAAGAGGAGCTGCTATGTAATCAGGACCAGAGACAGAGGAAAACCATCCTTTCTCATACTCAAGTTGTGACATTTTCCTGTCTTATGGTTTTCTTTTTATCCTAAAATTGCTTCTAGGGTTGTTATGCTTTGTTATTGTTGTAAAACCTACATAAGCTTTACATCTTATCATTTTTAAGTTGTAGCATTAAAACTCATTAGCGTAAAGCACAGCCATCGCTCCTATCTGGCCCCTAGAACTTTCCTGTCATCCCAAACCAAACCTCTTTGCCCTTGAAATAATGGCTCCCCATTTCCTCACCTACCTTCAGTCCCCAGTACTCATGGTTCCACTTCCTGCAGTTGATCATTTTAGGTGTCTTATGTAGATGGAATTGTACAATATTTGTCCATTTGGCTCTAGTTTATTTCATTTCACGTAATGCCCTCCGGGTTCATCCATGGTGTCATGGGTCAAGTGTTCATCCCCTTTTCAAGGCTGAATAGTATTCCACTGCTTCTCTTTAGTATATTTCATGGATCCGTTTATTTACTAATGGTGGGACATTTAGATTTGCTTTTGCTTCTTGGCTATGGTGAATGCTGCTATTGGAAATGCGGATAATGGTACCGCTATACTATTTTCCACAGCAGCCTTTCATCAGTACCCTTCCACCCTTTGTGATCTGTCCTATATTTTCACAACAGCCAACATGGAGGGTGTTGTCACCATCATGGGCCTGAAGCCTGAGACATCCTACGCTGTGCGATTGGCAGCCCTCAACGGCAAGGGGCTGGGTGAGATCAGCGCAGCCTCTGAGTTCAAGACACAGCCAGTCCGTAAGTAAAGCCAGCTGCCCTGCCTCTCACCCTCACCTCTGCTCTTCTTGTGCGTAGCCAGGACCCTGAGCTGGTCAGAAGACAGCTTTTGGTCTTTCAGGTCCCTGTGCTCATGATTGCCCACTTAGCCCACTTGGCTCTCAGGGATGGCTAACACACAGTCCTCTTACCCTGTCTTTCTTAAAGGGGTTGGGGAGGCTAATAACATCCAGGGGGTGCTCCCTCTGACATAGTATTGAAGAGAGAGTGAATAAAGCCAGCAGGTGAGTTGGAGGGATTCGAGAGAATTACTACAGATATACCGAGCATCCTGTGCCTTAAAGGGAGAAGATAGAGACGATGACAATTCATCTAAGTCCTGGCGGGCATGCCATAGGAAAACAGATTACTGTAAGATACGTGTGCAGGAACAGACTTCCCAGCATTTAAAAGGGAAGAGGACAGCCTTGGCCTTGGACATGTTTGGCTCCCTCTTCCACCCCCCCCCAAGCACCCCCCACCGGAGCATTCAGTTTACCTGCCTCATGGGCTATCTCTCTCTCCAGAGAGCTGCTTCTCCCTAGTGCTGCTCAGGGCTGCCTTTGTTTCCCCTTATCATCCTCTCTTTCTTTAACCCATGCCTGCCCAGCTTTTGCCCTTGCTTTTCGCAGCACTAGATAAGCCCTGCCCTGGCCATGTCCTTCTACCCACCAGAGTTTCTGTCCTGAGAGGCTCGTGAGTCTGTCTGGATGAAGACAAAGCTGTACCTGGACTCCTTGATTTCCACAGAGCTCCTGGGCTCTCCCTGGCCCCTGGATTTAACATGCATGAGAGAACCCTTTGCTTGCTGGCCTTCTAAGCCAGGGAGCTGCAAAGGAATCACCTTACCTCATCCCAGAAGTAGAATAGCCCATCTCGTCTTCCTTCTGCAGGGATTGATTGCCTCTTTCTGGATTAGACGTAATTTGATAATTTGCCTTTCCAGCTCCATGTGCTCTGCAGGTTCTGTTCATTTCTTTTACATCTTATTTTTTTCTCCCCCCCTCCCCCACCCCTTGGGTCTGTCTCTTGGCTTTTCTTTTCGTCTGTGTTCCAACCATGGAAAATGCAGATAGCCCTCCTTCACGTAAGTGCCTCTTCATACCTCATTACCTGTCTCCATAGCCTTAACATCTGCTAGTTCTAGTTCTTAATTTAGTTCTGGTCCCCTTTTTTTGTCCCCTAGAGGCTGACATAGATGGTGCTGTCTAGGCCCTAACCACACTGACCTTAGTCTAGTTGTGCCCTTGTTAACGTCTGTAGGTTCCTCCGAGAGGCTAACACTTCTTGTTTTAGAGCATGCAACTTCCGTGTGTTTTGAAATTGTCTATTTATTAATTTTTGCGTGTGATGATTACCCTGTGGCAAAGATAACGTTTGCTGAGCCAAGCATGGTGGACTGTGCAGATGGTTCCTGAGTAACATGCTACAGCACTTCCTTACCTTTAGCCAAGATACCAGAGAGCTAGCTGTGGATTCCTGGTCTACCTTCAAGCAGAAAAGAACCTGAAAGAAATTTCCACATTTTGCTTTTAGGATAGAAAAGTCTAGAACGCAGTTGCTTCCCTGTGTTTCTGTCTGTCGGTGGGTAGTTAGAGGGGAATAGCAAGACTGGCTGGGGAGGCCCCTGTGGCAGCTGCCAGGGTAAAAAGTGCACCATGAAGCTTGTCCGGCAGGAAACTGTTCAGGGTTTAAACCTTCAGTTCCAGTCATCTCTGTTTGTTAGCAGTAGATAACTTGTAACATGTGTTTCTGTGTTTGGAACAAACTGATCTGCTAACTTTACAACTCTGCTGGTCTCACATAGAGAGGGAGAGAATTCCCATGGAAATGGCACCCTAATTATACAGGCTACACATGCAGGACACAGGAAACAAGGCGTACACAGAATGGACCTGTTGCTGTAGGAAGTTATCTGATGCCTCAGTCTACACACAGACTCCCCAAACTTTCCTTCACAGAGGCCTGGCTCCTCCTTCCTAAGCTGAGCACAAGGAGGAGTGGAGCCAAGTGTCACCCAGATAGACCCAGAAAGAAAGGCATTCAGGAAAACTTCCCTGTTGAAATGTATTCTGAAATACTGCAACAACAGCAAAAACCAAGTTCACAAAGTGTGGGTGTTCTGAGATTATTTTTTTGAGCTAGATAAAATCTACCTCAGCCAAGCTGACGTCTGAAAGTACTAACTCAAGATGGTGGCAGAGTGGCAGGTGCAGGGCGGGAAGGAGAGCATGTAGCTATAGGACTACAGCCTATTCTCGGCTGGCAGCTGTGCCCCCACAGGAGCCCAGAAGGAACAGCTCCTTCCTTCTAGATTCTTCTAGTAAGCCCTAACAGAGTTTTCAAGTTCTTTCTCTTTGAGAGGTGATCCACAAGTAGATGCTGGCGTTGCTATATGAATAAGAGGAAGGCTGGGCTGAGACCCACTGCTGGTTATGTCCCCAGTGCCTGGAGCTGCAGTCGGACACATCTTCACGCTCTGCCAGACCAGGCCTTTATATAAAGTTGAGATGTTTTCTTCATATAGCAGAGGCTGCTTTTAAAGTCAGGATTTTAAAGTGTTTGCTTTAATTGTTTGCTTTAGTTTTACTTTAAAAAAAACAAGAACAAAAAAAAAACACCTTTGAGCCTAGTGCTGGTGGCCAGTGTGACCCTGGTAGTAGATGTGATCCTAACTACTCAGGAGGCTGAGATCTGAGGATCACCATCCAAACCCAGCCCAGGCAAGATAATCCATGAGGCTCTCCAACTAACCACCAAAAAAGCTGGAAGTGCAGCTGTGGTTCAAGTGGTAGAGTGCTAGCCTTGAGCAAAAAATTCAGTCAGGGATAGCATCCAGGCACTGAGTTCAAGCCCCAGGTCTGGCACAATCATTTTTCAAAAAGAGAGAAAAACCTTTGTCTAAGAGTATGAAGGTGCATCATGAGCTGAGATTCCTAGTAGCATCCACATAGATCATAAATGTGATCATGAATGTGGCACAGTAAGTTGTTCTCAATCATAATAAAGTTGTATTTAAAGAATTCTTTAAAACAAAAGCAAAATTCTTAGCCAGTGCTGGTGGCTCATTGAGATATGACCATGATTCAAAGCCAGGGAAGAAAAGTCCATGACACCCTTCTGTCCAGTTAACTATCAAAAAGCTAGATGTGGGGATGTGGCTCAAGTGGTAGTGTGCTATCCTTGGGCAAAGAAGCCAAGCAAGAGCATGAGGTCCTGAGTTCATACATACCTCACTATCAGTACACACACACACACACACACACACACACACACCCCACACACACCCCACACACACACACCCCACACACACACACACACACACACACACACACACACACACACACACACACACACGGTCTTGGAGTCGAATGTACCTTTGTCCCACAGTATTGGCAGGGATGAGGCAGTAAAAATGTGGGAACATTACCTCATGTAGGAGAACTTGACTGTGGTCTCTCCTAAGCTTTCCTGAGTTACTGCCTGGAGGGACTTGCCCAGGGCTGGTCTCCTGATGCCCAGACCTGTCCTTAGAAGGGCCACCCCTAGAAAGATGATGCCAGTGTGCCACACTGCTGTGACACAGGCAGCCTCTTCACAGAAGGTAGTGAGGAAAGCCTTTCTCGGAGTTTTCCTCCCATTCCTCAGAAGGCTCAGAGTGTAGTCAGGCACCAGTGGCTCACACCTGTAATCCTAGCTACTCAGGAGGCTGAGATCTAAGGGTCGCAGTTCAAAGCCAGGCCAGGCAGGAAAGTCCGTGAAACCCTTATCTCCAAGAAACTACCAGAAAACCAGAAGTGGCACTGTGGCTCAAGTGGTAGAGCTGAAGAGCTGAGGGACAGTGCCCAGGCCCAGAGTTCAACCCCCATGATGGAAAAAAAAAAAAAAAAGGAAGGTTCAGAGTATGCCTGAGCTCAGGTGAACACATCACCCTTCTGTTGAGCTTTGTGTTTGAATCAAGCCTGGGAACCAATAGTGCTGAGCACCTTATTCTGTAGGTCTGTGGGCTCACCCTGGAGTTTCCCCCTGAGTTGACCCTCATCCCCCAGGGAAAGATGCAAACACATGGCCAGCAGGTGTTACATGCCAGACAGAGTTGTTGTCTGCAAGACCCTGAGTTGGGAAGTGTTATTGGGGTAGTCTTAATAAAGGGAGGTTTCTCTCTGGGTTACTTAATTGACTCCCCCTCTCCCCATATAATAACATAGGCTTATAAAAGCAGGTCAAACCAGCAGCAGTCACAAATAACTCAAGGACCCCCACTTGTATGCGTGCATGGCTTACCTGTTTGGAGGTTCCTTTGTGTGTACTTCCTGTGTGTGCATGAAGGGAATGAGGGAGCTGTGCTTCTAAAACCCCAGATAAACTCTAACCTGGGGAAATGTTGCTGATTCACATTGTTTAAGCCAAATGCCTACATGCTGTCAAGACCCTCCAGTGCTAAGCTCATAGCTTCATTTTGCCTTGAGAGGAGCTCTTCCCTTGGAACTATTTACAACTTAACTACATAATTTTATCTATCTCCCTATTTGAACCATACACCTGTAGAATTTCAAAGCCTGAAAGTTACATCTTCATTTGCTTCTGTTCAGCAAAATAGACCAGTTCTTTCCAGATACAGAGGGTACATAGTCTCTACTTTAAAAAAAAAAAAAGAGGTACCCTGATATTTTTTGTTTCTAAATGGGGTCCACTATGTGGCATATGAAAGTATACTTTAGATGTATTATATGTGATTAAAACACAGAAACTTCTACCCTTTTTCTAGAACAGTATGAATGAATTATGCAAACAATCCAAGCCAACTTATGAGAGGGAGAAAGAGAGAGAGAGAGAGAGGACTTTACCAGAATGAATCAGGCTGTCTGATCACGACAGTTTAGTATCCTGTTTACTCTGATTCCAGTGACATTGTACCCTGAGGGTTTAAGCAGATACCTACACCTTGGAAGTATGGAATCACCAAACCATACTAAGGTGATGTTGGAAAGAGGTTGGTGTTTCCCAAATTTTCATCTAGTTCTCCAAAGGGACATTGCCAGTGGAAAAGAAAAGATCCGTCAAGTATCCATATCTCTCCAAGTATGCAATGTCTAACACCCTCCATGCAGAAAGATGCTTAGTGTAACTTGATTAGCCCTCTCTCTTTTTCATGTACTTTTCCTGCAGGAGAGAAAGAATGGTAGGAACAGTGTATGCATTCTGTGCCATAGCAACTTCCAAAGAGTCTTATTCTATAGGGAACATGCTGGAGGGCAGCTGTATCTTTCATATACAAACAAGCCAGGGACGGCTTCTGCATAACATGTGATCACAGACCTCACCCAGTCATAAAGAATAGGTTTATTCATTTCATTTAGTTATTAAAAACAGAGCTAAGCAAGGCATGTATGTTTTGCTATACATGTGCACCATGGACATAAACATGTGCCTACTATAGACACATACGAAGAATCAGTCATGAAAACTGGTCTTTTTTATTTTAATCCTCTCTGCTGAGGACCATCAGATTCCCTTTCTTGCTGTCCCTCTGATCCTGTGGAGCCAGCTGGTCCTGCCGAATTAGTTGTTCATTTTCAGCCAGCATTTAAGGCCGTGCAGCTGTTCCTGGCCCATTCCCTTACCTGAACAGTAGGCTTGGCAGACGCTCAGACTCCTGGTTTGAAGTTAAAAAGAGAGCTGTGCCCTGTGCTGGTCTGTGGGCCACCTGTTCCATGCATGAAGTTTCTCTTCCTAATTCGAACTTGCATCAGCTTCTCCTACTGTCATTCCCAAGACTGCTATTTCTATTTCTTCAGTATCCATGTGCCTTCTCGATCTGTTTCTCTCCCCTCAATTCCCTCCCCCCTTTTTTAATCTTCATTTTTCTTTCTTCAGTGGCTCCTGCTGGCTCTTCTACCTTTGTTCCATTGTCTTCGCCAGCTAGTGAGTATCATTTTGTTCATCTGTCTCTCTGCAGGTTGCTTGCCACCAGCTACAGTTTGTCGGCCTAATGTTAACTCTTTTACCAGGAGAATCACTGAGACTTTAGAGAAGCCAAGGAAAAGAGCAATAGGCACAGGGCCTGTCAGATTCAGAGGAGTCAACAGGAGAGCCCTGCCGACAGCCTCCCTGGATTTGCCGAGGCCAGCCATCCCCACGATTTCTCATGGGCTAGAATGTGATATTTGGAGAAGCTCAAGGAATTTACTACAGAAAAAAATATATATATATACACATATCTGCTCCTTAGGGTCATACAAAATGCTTTTGAGGTATTAGGTTTTTCACCCTTTCTTTTAATTGGCGCAGTTGGATTTCCAACATTGACATTAGTTAGTAAGGCCCGTAGCTTGCACTTTCTCCGCAAACACATACATTTCTTGTAAATATTCATAGGAAAATAAAGTGTCTGCTTACAGATGTTCTTGGCAGTCACGGCCTCCACAAATTATTTAACCTTTTGCAAGGGAGGTTTGCTTTTCTCCTCTCTAAAATCGAATAAACGCTTACTCAGCATGCACCCCCATCAAGAAAACAACAAACTCGACAAGCATTTTTTTTTTCAAATTGGTAAGCCTTGTTCACCCTGGATCAGTACCACTGACCCAGTGGGAATGGAGACCAGTCATGCTCTGGCTTCTTCAACCTGGCAGAGGCTGGCTGATTTCCAGTCATTTCTTTCCTGCCCTGTCTTTTGATTGCCTTGAATCATCCACAGAAGAAAGCACACCAGGCCTGCTGCCCTTTGGCATTTGAACCTAGTTTTCTAGAGGGAAAAAATAAAGCAAAGTTAGACAACATTTGAGCACGCGTGGGCTGGAATGCCAACAGTGGCTCAGAGAGGCACACACAGCGAGAATGCAGGCAGGGTGGTCCTGCCGGCTAGCGCTATGCTTAGTACAGCCCAAGCCTCTGTCTCCTCCCCCTCCACTTCAGGACACTCAAGCCCCAAGTCCAAATGCCATGTTTTTGACTCAGAAATATCCTCATCAGTCCACTCCTCTTTAGCAAAAAGGAGCTCAGGCTTTGGACCAGATTGACTGGGTTCAAATCCCAGCACTTCTATTCTTCCTATGCAATTCCATGTGTCCTTCAGTCTTAGATCGCTCATCCCTAAAATAAAGGATAGCTTCTGCATATCTGTGTATATATATATATATATATATACATATATATATATAATTTGATATATATATATAGACACATATACATATAGTAAATGCTAGTAATTGGGGGATATATTATCACTTGCTGTGTGTCATTTGTCAGTAAGAAATATCTCTGAAGATCTCTTTAAAATACTTATATTAATATTGATAAATCAGGGAAGAAGGAAGCTTCGCCATCTCATGTCTTTTCTTTCTCATGATGCTCATATAAAATATATAGATGCATACGCACATGCGTACAGATTTGAGTTTGTCTCCCTTCCCTCCTTCACCTTTCTTTGCCCTTTCTGCCCTTCATGTTTCCGTAGCAACCTGGCCTCTTCCTGCCCTTACAACTGCAGAGCTGTCTAGTGAGTACATCGCTGAGAAGCTACCTCTGATGGCTGTTTGTTGTAGACTTCTGGGTGGAAACACAGCCCCATGTTTTCTTTCATGAGAAGCAACAGTTGTGAATGCATGCAGGCTCCTAGCCTAGTGTGGTTTCCTATGCATGCTATCTGCTTGGCCAAGAGAGCAAACCAGTCATCCTCAACAGCTCAGGGGGGATTATTTCTAGAATACTCAGTTCACAGGAGACTTTTCCAAATTGAGGCTCATGTTACAAAATAGAGAAGACCAGGAAAATCACACTGGAACACACACGCATGCATGTACACAACACACATGCACACGCACTCACACTTATGTAGAGTTGCAAAACAACTCGGCACAAAGGAAGAAATAAGAAATGGCTCTTCCACATATGCTAGGGGTGATGTGAAGAAGGGAGGAGTGGATGCCTTCGAAAGCACGCTTGCCTTTGTATCAGAGTACTCAGAGAACATGCAGGCAGGGGCCCTTCAGGTTTTCTCAGTGCTGGAAATGTGGTATGCCAGCTGGGCACTGGTGGCTCACACCTGTTATCCTACCTTCTGGGGAGGCTGAGATCCAAGAATCCAGGAAGCCAGCCTGGGCAGGTAAATTTAAGAGAGATTCTTTCTTATCTCCAATAAACCAGAAAAAATTTGGAAGTAGAAGTATGGCTCGGGTGGTATAAGAAAAAGAAAGGGAGGGAAGGTGAGAGGGAGAAGAAAGGAAGGAAGGAAGGAAGCAACCGTGATAGACCAAAGACACCTAGCCCAGGCTTGTTCTTAGTTTAAAGTCAAGCTAAAGAACTGGAGTTCTGTTCTTGACAACAGACTCAAAACTCAGATGATACGGTTTTTTCCTATCATGGACACCTGATACTTAAGTATAGACCATCACCCGTTATGGGCTGGTATTTACAACACTCTAGTGAAGCCAGATCAGCCATAGGACTATGTGTAGACATGTGCAGTGTTCAGGGGCTAAAGCTGGGTGGGGCTTTCAGATTTTACAATATCTCTGGGTGTAGAGCACAAACGGCACGTATCCCACGTACAAGCAGTCAGAGTGAGAAGGCAAGAAGCAGAAAGCCCAGCTTCTGATACATAATTAAACAAGGGAGAAAAGAGATTTCTGGTTCTGAGTGTTGGATGAAATCTTTCCTTTTTCTTCTGCAGAACACAGCTAAGGGTTTGATTTCTTGGCTCTGTGTGTGTGTGTGTGTGTGTGTGTGTGTGTGTGTGTGTGTGTGTGTGTGTGTGTGTGTGTGTGTGTGTGTGTGTGTGTGTGTGTGTGTGTGTGTGTGTGTTGCAAGGAATTTTAATCCCAGATGCTTTTGAGGTTTCATTTTGTGAGCAGAGCAGCACAGGTGACAGCAGGCTTGCCCGCGTTTAATTCAGATATGGTCTGGATTCGTTTTATTTTACTGTTGCATTTGGAAAAGCAGTGCAGCTAACAACACCCTTTCTTGTTTGGTGTCCCTCTTGTCCTTGTGTCGCCTGTGCTACAGTGTGTATCTCACACAATGGGAGAAAGCTACATGATGAATCTGCATGACTGTGTGTCTCTGTGTCGCATGGTCGCGTGTGTCAGTAAAACACGGTCTTAATTCCATATTTGTCCTGAAGGAGGAATGATGAGTGTTTAATTGTTAAGCACCAGAACTTTCTGACCACAGGTGAAATGTGGTGACATCCAAGGGAAAAGCTTCGTTGCCTGTCTGGTTTTCAACCATAGGGCCTAGCTGATATTGAGATAAAGGAGAGTTACTCACGATAGAGCAGGAGCCCACATTTAATATGAGCATGTTCTTCAGCAACCAGACAGCATGAAACACACACACACACACACACACACACACACACACACACACGTGAATAGCAAAGCTGCTGTGAGGAAAGTCATGCCAAGTCACATTCTCAGGGTTGAAAATATAGAATAGTTATCTCCTACCTTTCCATGTGTGTGTGTATGTGTGTGTGTGTGTGTGTGTGTGTGTGTGTGTGTGTGTGTGTGTGTGTGTGTGTCTCGCTCTACTTATGATCAGAGGGAATAGAGGTATCCCCAAATAAAACACCAAGAGAAAGTGCTCAACCATCTATCATCTCAGCCGCGCATGCTTGAACGGAGAATGAGGAGCTTTGGTTCTGTTAGCTCATAGTGACAAGGGGATATGTCACTTGGCTGAAACGTTTCTATTTTTAATCAGCAGCATGCTTTGGGCAGAAAGACTACTTTCTACCTCCCTTCTTTGCCCTTTTCTCTAAGCTTTATTTGCCAAAACCCCCAACAGGCCTGTGAAAGTTAAGCTGGAAAAACCTAATACCCTCGCTAAGCAGTCAGGGTCATTCCGTTTCAATTGGGAATATAGCACAGAAGAAAGGTCCAAGAACAACATAGACAGATGCAAGCAGGAACATTACTTTTTTTTCCCCACACTGTAAATTTCAAATTCAGCCACACATCCGGGGCTATCGCTTCAAACCTCCAAGTATTTGTTTCATGACAGACCATCAGTTTGTTGGGCCAGAGACTCCTTTTTTGCCTTTCAGGGTCAACAGATCATTATGTCAACCACCAAAAGGAGACTACCTCCCAGGCAGCACCGGCCTTGTCCTTTGTGTGTGTGTCTTGGCTTTGGGGAGCCCCACCAAAGCCAAGAGCCTTGTGGATGTGGTGAAGTGAGGTGAGCACCTCCCAGTCCACCTCCCTTGGGCTGCATCCATCCGGCTTCCTGCAGCTCAGCTTCCATCTCCTGGCTTCACTAGTGGAAACGTGAGATGACGTTCCTTGATTTAATGCAATCCTTTGTTCTTTCAGGGTTCACAATCTCAGGACTTTTACTTGGTGATCCATGGCCTGTTTCACCGTCCTTGCTTCCCAAAGATGCTGAGATATTTCTGGAATTTGTGAATAACAATCCTCCCCCCTCTCTCTTCCCCTCCTTCCCTTCTCCCCTCTCTCTCTCTCCCCTTCCCTCCCTTCCCCACCCCCTCTTTCTCTTCCCTTGACTTTCTCCAGGATTGACTTTGACAGGAGTCCTGAGAGAAAGACCTCCCCATTTCAAAACAAGGGTTTACACTCCTTGATGTTAATAATTAATTTAATGTGCAATGTTGTTGCAGTGGTAGCTAATGCTTATTGGTGTGGTTAACCAAGTGCTCTTGATTTATTATTCAATTTCCGGGATTTTTTTTTTTACTGTCCTCCCAATGTGTTTCCTATATATGCTGCTAATTTAATTTGATTTCTCCTTTTATTTAGTCTGTGATTTTGTTGTTGATTTTTTCTCCCTGCTCATTGTTTACATCAGTTTTTAATTTTTTTGTATTTTCCATGTGACCTCCTCCACTTTCCTTTCAACCAATCATGTGCGTGCGTATCATGTGACTTTGTCATGTGGCTTGCATGGTGCTGATGATGTCGTCCACGCTGGTGAACAGAAGGTAAAATTCTTTGTTCTGATAAGTGAAGTAAGCCTGGGACCATAACCTGGCACCCAGGGCTCACTCATTTCTCTCTCTTTCCAATATTCAAAGTGAAGCCATTGGAGAGATTTCCTCTTATTCTCAATTCACATCCAGAATTCACCGTTTCATACAACTTTGACGTGGCCATTGGATGACATGACAGCCCTTTGTTTCCAAGACAACTGGTCACACCCACTGCTCTCTACCATAAAGCCACATTCGCCACCGCATGGTCTATAAACCTGAATTTTCCCCAGAGAGTTATGAAAAACAAATAAGCCTTATGGCAGTTGTTTATCTTTATGCCCAAATAGCTCTCTAAAACCACAGTGGTCCTAAAAATGGGTCACCATTCCACGAACATGTAAGCGATGGAAATGCTACAGAAAGAATGATATCCCTGGCAAAGGTATTTGTATTGAACCAATGAAAGCACATCACAAAATTCATGCAAATTGAAGACTTTCTCGGAAATAAGAATTTAGCTAAGAGCTGCGTGGCTGTGATTGCTTATAAGGTGCCACTCTTCAAGAGGGAGCCTCATCCAGGCAGTGGGGGCACAAATCAAGCAGAAGTCACTTGGCAATTACCATGACTGGAATTTCAGAGTAATCAAGAATCGTGATTGACCCTTGTAGCAGAGGAAATGAAATTATAGTCTAATTAAGCACAAAGCAGTGACAAAATAATTAGTTAATATTGTGCCTGTCACAACCTTGTTCAAACATCTCTCGCGTACCATCGAGAGAGAGAAGAAGGAGGCCTCTCTCTACTCATGGCTTCTCTCACTAAAATCAAACACCTATTCTAGAACCTGCCCTGGGAATCATACACATTCCATTCGCTCCTAACTGGAAAGTTGTACTTGGCATCATACCCTGAGACACACACAGGCTGCACTGATCACAAAAACAGAACTAACCCCAATAACCACCCAGTGTGCCCGTGCATGCCGGGGTCCCACTTCTCTCAGAACTGATTGGGCGACATCCACACAGACAAAACCATCAATGCTTGTCTTGCATGTTCTTTGTTCCTAGTCTGTTCCATGTCATGGTCATGCGCCTCACGTGTGTTAGCCTGTGTGTTTCCCCTCTCTTCGCCTCCCATTGCCTGTCACAAAGACTTCCCCTTTTTTTTTTGTAGGTATGGCAACTGCACGTTAATTTAGTCCCATTTACAGCCAGACTCCCAGATTTGCAAAGGAGATGCTCTCATTTCCAAAAAGGAGCTGTCTGGTTTTGACATTGTAGAAAACAAAAGTGGGAATATTCCCCCAAACAGGACAATATCTCGCTAGGTGCTAGTGGCTCACTCCTATAATCTCAGCTACTCAGGTGGCCGAGATCTAAGATAGAAGTTTGAAGGCAGCCAAAGTAAGAAAATCCATGAGACTCTTTATCTCCAATTAATCACCAAAAAGGCCAGAAGTAGAGCTGTGGCTCAAGTGGAAGGGAATTAGCCTTAAGCAAAAAAAGCTCAGGGACAGTGCCCAGGTTCTAGTTCAGGCCCCAAGACCAGCACAAAACAAGAAATGTACTCGTTGCCTTATTCATGTAACTGTAACACCTCTGTAATTAAATACATTTTAAATAAAATTTTAAAAAATCTAATGTGATACAATCCACAATAATGATTCTCACATATCCTTTTAAAATTATTTTATCTTAGGGCTGGGAAGGTGGCTCAGTGGTAGAGTGCTTGCCTTGCATGCATGCAGCCCTGGGTTCAATTCCTCAACACCACATAAGCAGAAAAAGCCGGAAGTGGTGCTATGGCTCAAGTGGTAGAGCGCTAGCCTTGAGCTGAAGAGCTCAGGGACAGCATCCAGGCCCAGAGTTCAGGCCCGTGACCGACAAAAAAAAAATCTTATCTTGATCTTAGAGAAGAGAATTGTGCAAGTTTTAGATCTGCTAAACTCAAATCTCACCTTAAATATGTGGTGGTTTTATATTTCTTAAAGTGTGAGCAGGATGTTGAATTTTAAAACTTATTTCATTTATTAATTTTGTTTTTTTAAGAAACAATTTGGCCAGTTCTGTGCATTGCTACAATTAAGAATGAAACAAAGCACAGCATTAGCAAGATAGAAATTTGTGTGCTCCTGAAGAGACTTCTCTAAGACATGGAAACAAGCCAACAGATGTTGGGAGATGTTTCCCGTAGTTGCCCTAGGATTACACCTTTGGGCTGATCTTGGCTGTCAATTACTGGTTGTCCAGTAGTAAATAAATAAATAAAGATTCACTCAATACCCCATGGACTTCCAAAACTCTGTTCATCCCTCACCACTCCCCTTTTTCATCTGTAGTGAATCCTGTCCTGCCCATCTATAACGCATAGGCAGAAGACTTCAGTCACCAGCCGAGGAAAGGGCCTTTAATAACAATTTTTTAGAAAATGGAGGAGCCAGAGCAAATGAGGTTTACAGGAGAGGGAAATCGAGTTGAGTTAACATCTTCTTCTCCATGGTTGTTAAAGTGAATTGAACCTGAGGCTGAAAGGGTTCAATGAGCTAAAAGACACAGTCAGTCGGTAGCACATCCAGCAATTGATTAAATCTAATGTCCCTCTGTCTATCTGCCCCACATTGCCTGGGATCAGCCTTCATGTGGGTCAGATGTTCCATCTACTTTTCAGTTCAGCTGGGTGAATATTTACTGATCCCAATAACAACCCTGAACAAAGAAGGAGGTTAGAACAGGGACACCACCATTCTCTCTGGTCACCTGGCTCCTGGGCCTGCAGAGCAGAGGGTAGATTAGCATGGCAAGAGCTAGTTTACTGCTGCTAGCTAAAGTAGTCTCTGTGTGAATATGTATTGAATCTTGGGTACCTGCATGGCTTCCATTGACTTCACAGAGCCCCGGTTTTGTGTGTCAGCTCCTGAGGACTCTTCTGTAAATGGGACTTCCCATCTCCCCCCATCAGCATGTGTGTCATGAAAACCCCCACCCCTGTCCCCCTCTTACCAGTGCTGCATGTTGAGCATGGTTCCTACCCCACCCCATTCATAATGATCTTTTTTTTTCCTTTAGCTACTGACACTGGTCTGTACTAGGAAATGCTGATTCCGATGAACTAAACTCTTAACACCCACTCTTCCTTCTTAGACTGAAAAACATCACTAATTACCCTTTCCATGCCCTCTTTTATCGATTTTATATTTATATGTATATGGATATAGACTTTGTTTTTTTGCAGCTGTGTGTCTGGATGGGCATGGGCTCTGGAGAGTGGAAACAGACTTTCCAGCAGGGTTTTTGCTCTAATTGCCTTTATTTCTAAGGATTTCCTGTACTGACAGCTCTCAGGGTAGGGATTTAGCAAGAAGGGGTCTGTAGTAGGAGTCAGTGATGGTATCAGCCCAAGTCCTATGGGCAAAGATCAAGGGTCACTGCTGGCTTTGGAAATTGCCAGTTCCCTTGGGGTTATCAGTATGAGCGTAGAAACATCCCAGGAGTCTCATTCTTCTTAATAACGAATCTAATAGCCATGAAACAGTGTTGAAGCCTTGCCTCCACTCCCCCCTCCCCCCGCCCCGTGGCCTCAGAGGTAGAAGCCAAGTTAATTGTTGGTGATAGTTAATACTGTCATACCTTCCTCAGCCTAAGTGGTCCCCATAACCAAAATCCATACCTTCATGGTCATATTTTCTTTTTAGGATGATGAAACAAAGATAATTGATCAATTAATCTGTTGGTATTTTCATGACACCCATGAGAAAGGAATGGATTTTTGTGTGTGTGTGGTCGAGGCTGTCAGAGTTCATTTGTTGCTGATTAATTTGTGCTGTTCTTGGCCACCCCATTCTCAACACATGCATTCATAATTCCTAAGGACTAAAAAGGATGGATGAACCAAGTGCCTAGTGAGCTGGGTCCCAGAGACCTGGGCATCCATTCTCTGTAAAAACCTAGGGCATTACCTGCATCTATACATTCGGTATCCTAGAATTTCCCGGAGCCAGAGACTTCAATGGAAAAGAGTTGAGTCACTTGAGAACAAGCACATCCTGGAAAGAAAAGAAAGAGAATATGTAACTCCTAAGGTTTGGAGAGAAATAATGCTGGGCAAATTAATACCCATCGTTAACATTCTTTGGAACTGTGAGAAAGCCATGGAGATAACCAAAAGAGGCGCCAGGGAGACTTTGAAGGAATGTATGTGACATAGATCATATTACATTCATTTGTTTGACATCTAGAGCTAAGAGCTCTCTTTCAGGAAGGAGAATTAGTGGCCTAATAGTTTTAAATCATGATTCCCTAAGGCAATTTGCTGATCCCCCTAAAGAGCCGTCAATAACCTCTTGATGGAATTATAATGTTTCTGAGTTGGGGGAAAAAATGGAATAGGCTTCATATCTGAATAACTAAATCACACAGATTGGACTTTCTTTTAAAAGTAAATAAAAAAGTATAGACAAGGCTCAGATTGCTTATAAAGGAGACAGGAGTTAGGATAAATGAAATGATCACTATTTTAATGCCTCACACTGCTATTTGGTAGTGAAAAATAGATCTTTCATCCAAGCCCTGCATCCATCACTGGTTTACACCCGAACTTTGCATAGATCCCTATAGGAGAGAAGAAAGAGGAGATGAGCAAAGAGATGGAAATGTTTTCAGACCAGGCTGCTTGGCACCTTGGAATTTCATGCAAAATATTCAGCTCACCATTAGTGCTTTGGCTGTTTTGAGTGAAACACAGCGGGTCCATAAATACTTCCCACAACCCTGGACTTGCTATCATTTTTGTTGTTGTTGTTGTGGGATTCATCTATTCTATAGTATTTACAACTCCGGGTCTCTAGCTGATGAGAGGAAGGGCATGAAACAGACTTAGATTTAAGGTCACAAAAGCCCAAACATTACAAAGGAAGATTCTTATAATCTGTATTGTTTGAAATATGCATTTCAATTAATACATTCCTACAAAGGAATTAATAAGGTTTGCCTATGTATGTATTCTTTCTCCCCCCTTTCACTCATGATTTACATGGTGCTAGAAAATACACAAACTGCCAAGTCTTCCATATTTGTTGATTGGCAAGGACTATTTTTGAGGTATTGCTGCTTTCATCTTCACAGAAAATATTTGGGGTGGAGGGGAATACTGAGTCATAATTGAAGCAAAACTCAAAGGATATGATTAACCCCAGGGGTCTTCTTGTGGCAACCTGCCTATTGCTGCTGAATTGCAAACCAGAATTTACAAATAATTACAATATTGGTTTTGCTGAAATTACCCATAATGATTTCAATCCCAGCTGCCACCCCAGAACCTTGAGATTCTCTATGGCAGACCAGAATTTACAAATAATTACAATATTGGTTTTGCTGAAATTACCCATAATGATTTCAATCCTAACAGCCATCTCAGAACCTCGGGACCCTATAAATAATTTTCTCTACTAATGTGTTCAATTAAGCAATGAGCCTCTTGAATACCCAGGTCCCATTGCTTCTCCCATGGTCCCTCATTTGTCAGGCATGGCTTGATACAGGAAGATTAGGAAAGATTCTTAACCTTATTTATAGTCCTATTTATAAGAGCAAGCAGCAGACTGTGGAAAGAAGAGAGAAACAAATGGTTGAAAAACTACTCTTGCTGAATCTTAGAATATATGTGTAGCAAATTACAGAGCTAGAAAGTTGATCAAAAATCTCTGTGATGTTAGTTGAAAATGGCATTCCTGTAGGAACACCATCATAAGAAAGGTTATTTTTTTTTCCTGTCTCAAGGCCTCAGTATTTTTTTATTTTTTTATTTTTATTTTTATTTATTTATTTATTTTTTGGTTGGTTGTGGGGCTTGAACCCTGGGCCTGGGCTCTGTCCCTCAGCTCTTCAGCTCAAGGTGAGCTCTCTACCACTTGAGCTACAGCGCCACTTCCGGTTTTCTGGTGGTTTATTGGAGATAGGAGTCTCACGGTCTCTCCTGCCTGCCCGGGCTGGCTTTGAACCGCGATCCTCAGATCTCAGCCTCCTGAGTAGCTAGGATTACAGGCGTGAGCCACCAGGTCAGTATTGGTTTGCCTGTATAGTATGTATGATATAAAATGCTCTAAATTCTATGAGAAAAGAATACATGTCAGAGTAATATGGTATTCTCTCAGCTGAAATAACAAATTATAATGTTCTCAATATGGTAAGTTTATAGAACTATAGTACAGTTTTTAGGGTGGGGTGTGTGTGTGTGTGTGTGTGTGTGTGTGTGTGTGTGTGTGTGTGTGTGTGTGTGTGTGTGTGTACTTCCAATTCTAATTTTTCTAAACCAAATCCAAAGATGAGAGAGTATCTTCCTCAGGGCTGTTGGGCCTATAGGGATTTTCCAGAGAGATTTTTGTTCCTATGTCTTTAAAGAGACTTAAAAGTCTTATTTCAAAGATAGAACTCTTTTTTAGAGAAATGTTGTTAAAATTAGAAAGCAAAAAGTTGATGACTTTGTGCCTTAGAGAAAGGATGCATCTCCCTAACATTGGCCGAAGGTCACATACCTGTTGTGTGTGTTCGGTCTTCTGTGATGTCAGAGAAAATAGCCAGGATACCACTGCCAGTTCATTCTAGTGAAGCCATATCGCTGTGGCCCATGACAATGGGGCCGGAAGGGGTTCTTGCAGATTGTCTAATCCAGTACTCCCGCTTTGCATCACACCTCCCACGCTGCAGAGTTCAGAGGAATTCGGGCATTCGGGGGTAGTGATTTAGCCTTCGAAACCCCCATTGCTCCATTCCAAAAGGAAGCAGTAAAGACGGTGCAGTAGAGCAGCAGCTGCAGGCACATCTCTGGAGTCTCCCATTCTTGAATGTGGTCCTTGGCTGGTGGGGATGTTGGAAAGGCCACCAGCACTGTCTGGTAAACCCCATCCTTTCCTTCCTTAAGCAGGTAGACCACCCAAAGTACACTGGGATTCTCAGGGCAGAAGGTTACCATGACTAATGTCCACCATGACTAATGTCCCTTTCCATCCATCTTAGGGCCACCCTTGTCTAATTTTACCTGGGACTAAGGAAGATCTCACAGGATGTTGAACTTCCGGTGATGCTTTTGGCTGGGATGAGTTGTTGGCCCCAAGTCAGTCTGAAAATAGAATTTACCCAGCTCCACTGTGGCTTCTCCTTCCACTTGCTTAGCATTGCTGCACACACCCAGAGTTCCTGCCTTACTCTACAATAAACTGCACTTGGACTTTTTTTTTCTCACTGGACATTCATAGCTCAGCTGATGTAACTGAATCACTGTCCAAGACTCAGAAGAGTCCAGAGGATTTTGAAAAGCCTCCAGATGTTGACATGTCTAAACCAAAAGCCTGAATGTTTACCATAGAACACTTGGGATCAGTAGCTAGATAGAGGCTTAACCAAACAGGCCAAGTCTTCGCCTTGTCTCTATATTCTGTTTTTATTTTCCTTTGATGACAGGTTGTAGAAAACAGATCAGAAACGTGGCTTTTCCTGAATCCCCTTCAGCAGGTCCTGCCTGATTCAGCTTTTATATGTTCCTGTTGCCACTATTTCTTAAAACTAAATGTTCACGCAGATAACTCGTTATCTGTGTTTCTAACCAACTCCAGGTCCTCTATGAATGTGGCCGGTGCTAGGGGCTTAGGAGTAGAGCTCTATTAGCTCCCTCTCTCTTGTTCTGCTTGTGTCAAAGGAAGAGGATCCCAAGGTAACTCTATAGGGCACCCAGGCCTTTACATCGTTCATGGCTGGGTTGTGGAATGGAGTGATTAGGCCAGTGGATAGATGGCCAGCTTCTTCCTGGCTCTCCCGTCACCCATCTGTGGTTCTGTTTTCCAGAGCACACACCATGGTGACCACCCAGAAGTCCATTGTCCTCTACCCTCCTTGAGTGTTTTGAGAACGGGAAGTAAATGAGCAGAGGTGGCCTCTTCCAGGAAATCCAAGATTCCCACATGCCAAGTTAATTTTAACTCTTGCTATCAGATAGTCTCCTACTTCCTTGCTTTCTACACATACTGATAGCAGAGTGTCTCTTAAATTAAACCAGTGTCTGACCGAAGAACCAGCCCAGCCTCGGTTAATTTGTCCAGCACCAGTTCATCCTCCTTCCCCAGCTTGGATCTCACAATGCTAAAGCCTAAGCAAGTGTATACCTCAGATAAAGAGCAACCTCAACTGATTTCTGTTGAGCCATGCCCAGGCCATTTGTTCCCTCTCCTCTCACAAAAAATAAGAACCCTGATGATCATGGCTTTAATAAATCCAAGTACCACGGATTACCACTCACTCACTCAGTTGAGCCATAAATGCAGTGTGCTCATAGGAAACTTGCCTGTGGCAAGTTGTGCTTTATTTAACCACCGCTGGAAACTTATTTTTATAATCTAAGCAGTAAAACTTAATTCATGCAAAGCTAGTTGGAAGAAAGCAGTATCATTCATTCCTATTGGGTTGGGCCCTAGGGCCTTGGAAGTGAATGATGGATTCAGGGAAAACTGATATTTTAAGGAAAATAATAATTAATAATAATAATAATAATTTCCTGGATGTAGGATTTCCACTCAAACACTTAGAATATTTTCCTCATACGTTAGGCTGTCGGGCAGGATATGTCAGAGTTCTAAAAATCAAATCTGTAGTTTGAGAGCAGCTGAAAGAAAACACAAGTACCAGTGAAGAAGAGAGACAAGTCTTTTCTAACCAGAGAAAGAGGGAGAAGATAAGACTAAGGCAGCTAGGTAGAGTTCAGCATTTTATGCTTACTGCTTTATTTTTGTTTAAACCATGTGAATTTCTGAAAGAGAAGCCCCCACCCCATCACTGCACCCCATCTTCATTCTATTCCCAAATGTCACATTGAGTCTGCTGGCTGTTTCAGGGGAACCCAGTGCACCAAAGCTCGAAGGGCAGATGGGCGAGGACGGGAACTCCATAAAGGTGAACCTGATCAAGCAGGACGATGGTGGCTCTCCCATCAGGCACTACCTCGTCAAGTACCGAGCGGTAAGTGGCCTCCTTCTCCAGACCCACCCTCGCACTAACACCTGATGTCTGTCTTACAGGCAATATGGAGGCCTTGGTCAGGATTTTGAATCCCAAAACTAACCTGTAGCTGTTAAACTTTGTCCACGCTGAGACCATTTGTAAACCACTTGTTTCGTTATTTCTTATTTCAGTTCCATTCGCATCATTATGGCCATATATGCATAACTATTGAGCTATTGTGGTCCCCTGCTAGAACTATCCAACACTTATACTAATTATTACAAATGAGGCAAACTGGTTGAAAACTTTTTTTATTTTTATATGTTTTTATTGTAAAAATACTGTGCAGAAGGGTTACACTTACATGAGTAAGGTAATGAGTACATTTCCTATCGAGCATTGTTACCTCCTCCTTTGTTTATCCCCTAGCATCCCTTCCCTCCCCAACTCCTCCCCCTGCCCTTGAAAAACTTTTCAAAGTGAAGTGGTACCAAACCCACACCATGATTGGTTTGCCTTCTGCTTGAACCTTTCTACACAGCCATTTGTCCATGATCAAGTACTTTTGTGAAAATGGCACACGACTGTTGAATAACTGCTCATTTTGATCAAGCGTAGCTTGCAGGGAAGGCTCTGTCTGAAGGCATCTTCTTTATACAGAGACCCCCATGGGGGGGTGTCTTATCATTAACGCCATTCGATAGATGAAGCAACTATGGTAATCAGTGATTGGCAGTCTCTACTCAGTGGGGTGAGCCTGAGTTTGAATCCAGGCTTGACTGAAGAGCCTGAGCTTTTTCCCTGCCCAAGCAGCCTTCAAATTTTAACACAGTATCTGTTTCCTCACCTGTACTTTGCCTCTCTACCTCAACCAGTCTACTTGTGCTGGCATTGAGCTTGGATCTACGCCTATCCTTCTAGTTGCTTTCCTCCCTTCTACCCAGCTCTCTGCCTCAACCTCCCAATAGAACCCCTTTCTCCATTGTTTTTTTTTTTGTTTTAGTTTTAGCATGATACTTGGACATCCACAACCGCAAGCCAGTTGTTACTGGGAGGTTTAGAAACAGTGTCCGTCCATTGCAGATAATCTTGTTGCTAGGGCTTCTTACCACTAGGAGATAATGAGCTAGAGAGCGGTTTTTGCCTTCTTCATCAAACCCAAATAAATTTGGGGGGGTTGTTATTGTTTGTTTATTGTCTGCAAGCTGGCTTACTCCCTCCCTGTCTACCCCTCTGGAAGTGACATGTAGTTTTTAACTGATGGAGCTTCTGCAAAAAGTAGTCCAGCACAGAGTCCTTATAGAGTCTAAGGCGTAGAGCCAGCGGGCACAAGTAGGTTCTCAGTCAACCCAGTTGGTATTCTCATTTTATCTCTAAGTCAGCTGGTTTAAGAGGGAAAGCATCAGCTGAGTTCCCTGAGGCCTAGCTCAGAGGTATCACTGAAAGACAGGTGTCTCCTCACCTCAGGGAAGGATGCAGGACTGGGCAGGTGGCCTTGCATCCAGGCCTTGCTGGAATCAAAGGAATGAGAGAGTGAAATGCCTCTGGCCATTATTAGGCTAATGTGGCCTGGTTAGAAGAGCCTGGGTCTTATAACCAACCAGGCATAGCATCCAGTTCCAGCATCTACACCTCAATAGACCACTCCATACCTGCAGACCTCCATTTCCCCATCTGTAAAATGGGGATAGAATAACTCACCAAGTTGCTCTAAAGACTCGTTTTAATATATGCAAGGAACCTGAAATGTACCTGACACTTGGGAGCCTCTATAAATGGAAACTAATTACTGCTAAAGATGCCAGCTCCAGCTGGAAATATCTCCTCTGTCAGATCGCCTGAATGGCTTACAGCGGCTGCGCTAAAAAAAGACAATGGGGGGGGGGGGATAATGCTGAGATATTTTATATCCCAACAACTTACACTCTTCTCTCTTTCACCTCAACGCTTAATGTTTGCTAAATATTATCATATATTAATATGTATGATACAACAGAATGCTTACTTTATTGAGTGCTTGCTTTATTGTCTGGTTGTCTCTTCTGTAACGATGTTTGCTTGGGAAGACAGAAAGGAGAGCAAAGACAGGCAGCTCAATTTCTTAGTTCAGATTCAAACAGGGCTTTGTAGTGATTATACACAAACCTTATTTTTGTTTTAGATTTTAGGAAACCACAATTGTCTTGCCCGCATTTCCCCCGTCAGCATGCACACTCACATCCCTAAGTCCCATTTTGAAGTTTTGAACTAATTATCTTGCAGTGATAGGGCCCCTTTGCTGTAAGGTAACTGTTCATCCAGCCTCAGCCCAGGGCCCAGGCCCAAGGCCTAGGGTGATTGCTGAGCCTAGTCTTCCATGTCTTCCATGGAGCAGCATGTTATTTAGTAAACATTTGTCAGACCTCTTTCTTGCCCAGCATGTACCTTGGGCATATCATTTCTGAAAAAGTCAGAGGGAGCCAGGAACCCACGTGGCATGCCACAGTAATCCTACCTACCAAAGACTCTGAGATCTAGAGGGTCAAGATCAAGAGCCAAACTGGGCAGCAAAGTCTGTGAAATTCCATCTCTATTAATCAATTTAAAAAAACAAAACAAGCTAAGCTGGCCACCAGTGGCTCACACCTGCCTGTAATCCTACACAGAAAGCTGAGATCTGAGGATCACAGTTCAAAACCAGCCAGGGCAGGAACATCCCTGAGGCTCTTATCTCTAATCAACCACCAGGAAACCAGAAGTAGTGCTGTGCCTCAAAGTTGGTAGCATGCTAGCCTTGTGCAAAAGAGCTCAGGGACAGTGCCCATGCTCTGAGTTCAAGCCCCATAGCTGACAAAAGAAAAGCCAACATGGAGGTATGGTTTGAATGGTAGAGCACCAGCCTGGAGCAAGCAAGCTAAGCAGGAATGCATGGACCTCAATTTAAGCCACAAAACAAGCATACAGAGAGAGAGAGAGTGAGAGAGAGAGAGTGTCAGATTATACAGCTGTGAGCTATGCAGTTGTGAAACTATCTGAAGATTCCTCGGGAAATCTGAATCTTCTCCCACTTCTTTAATTGAGATGCAGTTGCCTAGCAACAGCTTTGTAATCTCCCCTTCAGTACAGACTTCCTGACATATGTGTAGGCTATAACTGGAAAGAGCATAGGATGAGAAGAAAGGGGGCTCCCAGAACTCTAGCTTTGTGCCTCTCATTCTGCCCTGGGCAGTGCTTGCTAGGCTGAATGAGGCACTCCTCTGGGCCTTCTGAACATCCCACAGGGTTGAGTCTGACAGCAAAGCCTCATCTGTCCAGCTGCAGGCTCTAGCCACCAGACCGCATGTCATGGAATATTTGTATACATTTGCTGAGCACTTGCTACAGAAAGTGAAGAAGACAGCTTCAGGCTGTGTTCTTGACTTCTGAGGTGACTTTGGAAAGCCACCCAGCCTGGCCGTTACATCCCCGCCATCAAGTTTAATAGGAGCTTCACCGCCCCCTCTAGACTTGTGGCTGGGACTCAGCGAGAAAATGTGTGGGGACAAACTTCCACAGGGCAAGCGCCTGACACGCCGTAGGTGCTCAATAAATGACAGCGCCTATTTGTGGTAAAGCTGGAATCTATGCAGCATTCACCTGTCCGAAGGTGAGGTACACACCGGAATGGGGGCAGCATTATGAAATATGACCAGAAACATGAGTCTTCTAGGAAATCCTTGTGCATCCCAGAATGCAATCCTTTAAGAACATGGCAAACCTCGCCTCCTGATCTGTGTGATCCTTAAGACTTCTCAGGCTCAGTAAAAATGAATTCCCAGGCCCTGTACTTGCTTCCTGATTTTGTGGTTTTTGCATCATTATTTGTTTCGGCTTGGGGTTGTTTTGTGTGTTTTATTTGCTTTTTTGTCCTCCTGCTTAGCAATACTGAAGTTTGTACTCAGAGTCTTGGTGTTCCTACACAGGTATTATATCACTTGATACCTATTCTCCAGGCCTCTATTTTTTTGTTTTGCTTTAGGCTATTTTTCAGATAGGGTCCTGTGTTTTCCTCCTGGGCCCACCTGAACCAGCTGCAAGCCTAGCTAGGGTGTCGGATGCACACCACCCTTCCCAGCGTGTTGGTAGAAATGGAGCCTATATTGGCTCAGGCTGCCCTCCTAGCCTTCCTGATCTCTGCCTCCCAAGTCGTTAGGGTTATAGGCATGAGCTACCATCCCAGCCCTAACACCAGTCATTATTTTTTACTCTCGTAGTAGCCAATCCTGCCAAGATTGTTTATTAAAGCTCTCTGGTGTCTCCTGTCCTTCCTGCCAATTTTTCCCAGAAGCTCTCCTCCGAATGGAAACCAGAGATCCGGCTCCCCTCTGGCAGTGACCACATCATGCTCAAGGCCCTCGAATGGAATGCTGAGTATGAAGTCTATGTGGTGGCCGAGAACCAGCAAGGAAAATCCAAGGCGGCTCACTTTGTGTTCAGGACCTCGGCACAGCCCACGGCCATCCCAGGTACACCTCGCTCCCTCTGCTTTCTGTAGTGTCCTGCTTTGAATTAATGCACACGTGCTGCACTCCTAATGCGCCTGAACAGCCCTGACAATCGCTTGCTTACAGCCGTCCTCATGACTGGTTGCCCATGCCAAGCTTAGTTTTGCCTTGTAGCTCTCTGTGCAGTGGGTTGAGATGTGCTTGACCAGCCCCAGGAGAGCTAAGCCAAGCATCCTGGGGAGAGGGTCCTGTCTCATTCAGCCGTGAACGGCTGAATGCTAACCAGTTTATAAGCCTCCTTAGATGGAAAATGCCTTGCCTCAAACACAGGTTGAGGAAGGAGCCTAATGAGACTTTATCTGCTAGCTGCATCCCATACCAGGACCTAGTATCTTTTTTTCATATGCCTCCTATCTGATGCTTGCTTTAACTGCACAGCCATGGTCCAACTCTCTTCTCTTTGGTGACCCCAAGAGAAGGAAGAGACAGTGTCCAGTGAGTGACAGACATGAAAAACAGAGAATAAATTGAACCTCTTGAAATGAACAGGTAGACTAGCTAGCATCTAGAAAACACCATCAATGGAAGTCTGTTAGACTGTGGCATCAGCATTTGTCCTGACAGGTGACATATCTGTCTCTAGGGAATCAGAGCTGACTTGAGTTCACTTGAGACTAAAGTGAGAGTCCTGATTTCTGGTCCAACATGCCCTGTCCTTGTACGGTGGACACATGTCCTCATTGGCCAGATCCCCTCCAAGAAGACAGAGCTCTTCTGCCATGCCTGTGCTTTCTCCAGGCCAGCTGAATACCAACTGTAGACAGGCGATGTGGGCATAGATGTGGGCCCATATAGTCTGCCAAGGCCAAAGGTATAGGAAGATAGCCCTGAACAGCTCCCATCATGCCTGCTGTGTGTATAGAGCTTGCCAACCTCTTGGCTCAATTGACACAATTGCTCTTCCTGGGGCTAGGGGGTGGGGAGGGGGCAGGGAGACAGGCCAAGAAAGGTCTCTGTCACAAAGAGAGAGACCAGTGTATGACTCTCGATGATGATTGTTTGTGTGTGAATGGCTGGGAGACATGTGGGGGCCGCCAGCACCAGCAAATTGGCAGGTGAGTTTGAAACTATAGAAGTATCCAATGCGTTGTGGTTAAGGCCCCTTAGTGCATGATGGGGTGGGCATGTCTAAAGGCAAGGTAACCTGGAGGTGATCACCTGAAATGGTTCTCTCCCTGGATTAAAAGGAAGTCTGAAGAGAGGTGGCCCTGGTTTTCTTCTTCCCCTTCTTTCTTTGGGTGCTCTGGTGTGTTTTGCTGTGAAATGGACAGGACAATGAGTATGTCAAATCCATCTTGCCTTAGGGCCACGTAGGAGATATGGCAGGGTGAGGCTGGTGTGAGCATTTGTCACAGTTGTTCCCTGGGGTGATAATGGATGAGCAAGTCTTTGGGTAAGCCGGGTTCCCAGGCTGGGTACTGCCAGCAAATGTGAACTTCTAGAGTTTGGGTGTCAGAGCTAAAAAGAAGAGGAAGACCTGGTCTTCCTGCATCCTTGGGAAACATCCAAGCTCCCACGTAAGCCAGAGAAGGCTGGGGGCTGTTCAACTTTGTGAGGGCTTCATGACGTAGGGCGCAGGTGTTAAGAGTTTGATGTCTTTTCCCGTGCTTGGCTGGGCCTTCCTGACCCTTGTACTGGGACTGGAGAATAAAACTTGGTTTGCGTTACAAGATGTGCACTGTGCTTGGAGTCTGTGGTGAGCTGAGTGGTAGGAGAAGTGGGCAGGCTTCATGCAAAGCATGATGGGGGCTGAGGGAGGGGCGTAGTAGGAAAGAAGATCAGATGTGGTCTGCAGAGGCCACCCTGGGCCGGGCACAGGGCTACACACAGTTGAATCACCCACTGCATCTCTACCAATACTGCCAGCCAAAAACCCACTAGACGCTAGAAGAACTACACTCATTGACCGCACCTAAGAGGCTTGACCTTAGAAGAAGGTAACATTCTCCTAATCAAACCCTTAGCATTCTACTGTGGAAGTTCTTGTTCTGTCACTTTAACTTCATTCGCTCGCTGGCCCTTTAACCCCCAAATTAACCCCGCTATGCTGCTTTTGGCATTGCTGAGCTTCTGACCTGGCCTATGATAATGTTGATACTGCAATGAGTTCTCCTCTAATCTTTGGTTGGTTTAATTTACTAAGTTGCATTAACCTTGGATTCTTGTGTTTTCTATATTGGACCTAATTTTTTTTTCTTTTTATCTATTTTTTTTTCCTCTGTTTCTGTCTCTGCCTTCTCTTTTCTTCTCCCCGACCCTGACCCCTTCCTGTGTCTGTCGTCATACCTGTCATCTTGGACGTCACTTGGGACATCCCCACTGCCACGTCTATTTTTCAACCAACTACACTCTCTGTGGGGACCCCCCCCCACCCCATTGCTTGACCATGCAGCCACTTTGGGAGGCACCTCTGCGTCCTACACGTTTGTCTCCTTGCTTTTCTCCGCAGTGACTCTTCTTTTGCTCTGTTAGGAACTTGAACGGGAGGATTCCGTTTGCTTCAAAGCCCCCCAGATCCTATGGAAATGACCGGTGCCCCTCCCCTCCCTTTGGAAGAACCTTGTCAGAGCCACTGTAGCTTGGCCATAGCCTCTGAGCAAGCCGCGTTCAGTGTGGAAGAGGAAAGTTTTGCATTGGGAAAAAGCTTTACCTCCTGACATTTCTGCCCTCCACAGACCCTCCTGTGCCACTTGATAAGGAGTCTGCCCCTTTGTCAGAGCAGTTAACAACAGCAGCAAAAAAAGAGAGAGGGAAGAATCTGAGCACTCTTTCTTTATCACTTTTTTTTTTAAAAAAAGCATCATACTAGGTTTACAGAGAAGTTTTTACATATCTGCTACTTACTGCATTTTTTGGTTCATATCTAAAATAGAGCAGAAGGAGAATTCTAAGGCCTTGGAAAGCTTGTCTCAGATTATTGAGATCAACACAGCCCATCTCATTCTAACCCATTACCTCTCCTCCACCCCCAGGAAGTAACTGATTTTGCTTACCCATGTTGGAAGATCTAGATGTGGTGATCCATGGAGCACTCTGCTGATAGGATGGGCCAATCGAATGCCCCTGTGGCCCATGCACTGGGGGACAAACAATTGGATACTGTTAGATAAAGTCTGAGGGGGGGACTGATGAATGTTCTAGAATGCCAGTTCTATCACCTCTGTGAACAGGGCAAAGCCGTTATATGTCCCACACATGTCAGCTTTGAAAGGTGTTTATTTCCCAGATGTGTGACTCCACTGCTTCCCAGAAGCTTGTCACACCGATGGGTAAGGGGAGAGTCTCTGGGTTCCTGGGGTTGTTGACCAGCCATGACCTGCACCGTGGCTATAAGCATAGTGTGTAGGACAGGTTGGAAGCACCCACTGTGAATGAGACGAGAGATTTCTACTTTCCCCAAACATGCTCGCAGCTGTACCCGCGGAAGGTCGGGCCCCTACCAGAGTGCTCAAAGCCACCGTATCAATAAATTCAGGTGGAGACTGTGGGCACTTCCACCGTGCCCTAGCTTGTCTTCCCTATTGGTGTCCTGGTTTGTTGATACATCTCAAAGTCTCGTGAAAAGCGAAGTACCCCTGTCTGCTATTGGGGAAGGAAACGCAGGGCTGGGTCCTGCCCTGTCGTGGGATGGACCTTCGATGGGATAAAATCTCCCGCACTGCGGTCACCTGTCATTCTCCCTGTCTCTTCTCTGACCATTTCCACAGAAGTTGGATTTACATTCTCTTTAGGTTCTTTTTGTATATTTTTTTCTGTTGCTTTTTTTTTTTCTTTAATGTTCAAAAATTAGCCTTCAAAACTAGCCTTGAAATAACCCCACACTGTGGTTCTCTGGTCAAAGACCACCTGTTGGCATCCGCTGGTGCCTCCAGCGGTCAGTATAGAGACTCCATACTGCTCACTAGCTCAGGCAGACAGTGCCATCTGCCCAGGCCAGAACCTCAGCAATGGAGCCCTGGGCCTCTTCCCGAAATAGTTCTTAGACACAGGGTAAAGCTGTAGAGAACAGAAACCTGGAGTGAGAATTATAGATGAGTTATGGAAAACGGCCGTGAAGGCAAAAGAGGCCCTCATCATCCCCTGGCCATTCCGATTGGTTAGAAGCCACTTGCCTTCATCATCCTATGGGAAGCCAGCCCAGGCTTCTACCTCAGCCTGATCCCAGGTCCATCCACAGTGTTACTATTCCTAAAAGGACCTTTGAAGATCTATTCCTACATGAGAGATCTAGACACCGCCCTGATGCCCTCAGCACAACCCAGGGCCAGGCAGCCCTCAGCCACCTCTTGGTACCTGCTGGTGATAGATCCAGGGTTCAGTTATAGAGAGAGCATCCATGCTGCTCAACAGCTCAGATAGGCAGAACCCTCTCCTCTGAAGCCTGGGCCTTTTCCCACCAGCACAGCAGAGCAGTGCATTTGTGGAGGGTCGTTGCAACCAATCCATTCAGACCTTTTGCTTGTAGCTTACAGTGGTCCACCCCTTGGCAGACAGTGTCCACGCCCACCTGAGCACACCAGACTCTTGAGGTCCCGCCAGGAGTCCTTAGGAGAGGAACTCTCAGAGAGCCTCCTCAGCCTCCTGCCTCTGTGCCCTGCATCAGTGCCACACACACACACAACCCGCCCGTGGGGGCTCTCTGCTCACTTTTGGAATATTTATACAGCAGGTTTGGATCACGTTTTTTTCTACTAATAAGAATGTTAACCATGTTGTGTAGATAATCAGCGAGGCCTTTATGAAGTTTACACCTTCGCATTATTAAAGGATATAACGGTTTGTGTGAACTCGCCATTCGTGTGTTCTGATTTCTGTTTGCTCCATGTGTGCCCAACACAGTGTCAAAAGGCCTTTTCCTTCACCCCGCATCAACCCAATAGCCAGTTACCTGGAGAAACATTCACACTGGGCCTCACATTTGTAGCCTGAGACTGGAGTTCTGGCCAATGGAGATTTATTTTTCCCTTCCTCGTGGGGGCGCTCTAGGCTTTCCTGGTTCTCCTAAGAAGCACCATGGGTCTTGGCTACCTTGGAATTCTTAGCAAGCAGGGAGAGAGGGTTATGCTTTTGCAGAAGTGGGGAGGTGGTCACTCTGGGGACAGTGACACATTCTGAGCCACCAGATACATCGCTCTGGAGCAAAGCCTTCCAGTTACACAGCCACCTAGACTACTCCTGTCAGAGGCTGAAACTGAGAGAAGTGTCTGTTGGGAAAGTTGCATTCTGATTGGAATCACACTTAAGACACCTTGCACAAGCTCCTAAGACCAACCATCAGTGGTAGCCGGTTTGGGGATGACATAAACAGATGTATAAGGGATTTGTGAATGAACTAGACCCCTACCTAAATGAACCATTCTGAAAATCTGAGAGTCAGAGGAGAGGGAGGGGGCAGAGAGGGAGGAACTCCCGCACCTAGGTCTCATGGACACAATGGCTTGGGCCCATCAGGACTTTGGTAAAGTGTGAGGCCTGTATTCTCATTCAAAAGTATAAGTTAGGTATCTGTGGGTCTCAGTCTTGGAGCAAGCCTGTTTTCTTTTGAATGCCAACTTCTCCCAAGATGGTAACTACAAAGACCAATGGCCTCAGCCTTGTAGTAGTCTCCCTGCTCTGGGCAGCTCTGACATCAGAGGCTGTAAAGGGACTGTTCCCAAGAAGTCATTGCATGTAGGATATGCAAGAAAGTTAGGGAAATCATGGTGGCAAATGCAGTAACAGAGCCTCTCCACAAACTTGGGGTTTAAAAAAAAAACTTTTATGAACTGTTATATGAAATGTGGGGAAAACGTTTACCCCTCCAGCATTCCTTGAGTAAACAATCCTAGAATGCTACCAAGAAGGAAGTGAACATGGCCCGTCTTTGTTTACCACTTCTTGTTGTGGATGTAGGCAGCATTTTCCTTCCAGTTTGAGTTGGGAGTCTCAATTCTTAGCATGGTGGCCCTCTTCCTTCGGGAAAGTCTGCTTTCTCTGGATCTGTTCAGTCCCATAGGCCCAGTCCGGTTATCAGTCGTGGCTGCACAGCTTTAGCTTGGCAATGGATCCTAAAATCTGCTGTGGTTCACTGTGATACAGGAGAGGAATCGTGGACCTCCTCTGTATCAGCTTGGGTACTTGTTCCATCCCTGATTCCTGAGCCTCATCCCAAGGATTATAATTCCAGAGAAATATGGAGCCCCAGAATCTGAGTACCCCCAAGAACTCCACCAGAGTGAGTCAAGGCATTGGGTTTTTAAAGCAAAAATAAAAATCACAAGAATTAGTGATTAAAGATGAACTAGACCAAGTGTTTCTGTCCTCCAGGAAAAAAGTCTTTCTCAGTGTATACTAGAGAGAGTGGCTTAGGGAATCTGTTCCATGTGCACAGTTACAGACTTGGAATAGCGGGCACTTGTGGTTGAAGAAGACTTGCAGACATCCTAAACAGAATGCCCTGCTGGGTACCACATTGGGATCCCAAACATTACAACATCTCCACCCAGGGTTGTCTCACCTTTGCTTGAATGCCTCCATCAGGGAGCTCATCCACCACGGCTCTGTTTTGATTAGCAGGTGGTTCGCCCTTTCTCGTGTGAAGTTGCAATCTTCCCTCATCCCCATAATTAGCATCTACTGAGTGGGACAAAGCTACGTTTACTTCCTTATGACACACCTGTAAATATTTAGAAGCAGGCTTAACACAATATTCAATTGTACAACAGATATTCTGTGAACAATTATCTTTGAATCAAGGTTATCTTGAATGCTGGAGAAATGAGACAGGACACCTGCTAGGGAAAGGCTAGACATGATTAGAATGAATAGAAAGTAGTAGGTGGTAGTGAAAAAGAGATCGGGGGAGACTTCTCCAAGGCAGTATGAAGTCTGAGGCCCGAGGGCCTCTGATGGGGGTCTCATCAGGAAGGAAGTTTTCCAGTCAGTCAATCGGCCCTGGGACGGGATTGGCTGGTATGCTCAGAAGGCGAAACACAGAAGGTTTGGAACTCCTGATTGGTGGTAGTAACCTTGAATTCAATTAGAGGGCTGGGCAGAAGCCACAGAACATTCAGCCAGAGCGTCTGTGGACTGTATATCAAATGGAAGGAGAGACCACTGCTGTACTCTTCATTGGTGTCACTGCACATACAGTCTTTCACCCTTGTGCTCCTCCTCTTCAGTGCGCCCAGAACCAGGGCAGCCTCCCAACTACATCTGCTGAGCCCAGAGCAGAAACTGAGCCAGCGCTGTGTCCTCACGCCTCCACCAGCTCTCAGGGCTTCACTTCTCTTTTTTTATTTTTTATTTATATTTATTTATTCATTTATTTAATTTTTGTCAGTCATGGGGTTTGAACTCTGGGCCTGGGCACTGTCCCTCAGCTCTTCAGCTCAAGGCGAGTGCTCTACCACTTGAGCCACAGTGCCACTTCCAGTTTTCTGGTGGTGTATTGGACATAAGAATCCCACAGACTTTCCTGCCCGGGCTGGCTCTGAACGGAATCCTCAGATCTCAGCCTCCTGAGTAGCTAGGATGACAGGTGTGAGCCACCAGCCCCCTTTATTTTGTTTTATTTTTTTAATTTTTTGTCAGTTGGCGGGGCTTGGACTCAGGTTCTAAGCACTGACCCTGAGCTCTTTTGCTCAAGGCTAGTGCTCTTCCACTTTGAGCTACAACACCATTTCCAGTTTTTGAGTGGTCAGTTAGAGATAAGAGTCTTACAGGGACTTTTCTGCCCAGGCTGAACTCAAACTGCAATTCTTATATCTCAGCCTGCTGAGTAGCTAGGATTACAGGGTGAGCCACCAGTGCCTGACTTATTTCTCCTTTTTAAGAACAGGCTCGGCCATAGATGAGTCTATGTAAAAGTCTCAGACTTAGTGCCATTGAGTGCAAATGCACAGGTGCACACACACACACACACACACACACACACACACACACACACATACACATTCACATACACACTCACACTCAAAACCACTTTCAACTCCTCCAGAAAGTACAAACACACACCAACCAGGTACTAATGTCTGGACACTCTCGTGGCTTTAAGCCACTAGAATAGAAAATACAAGGCTAAGATGCCCAATTCATTCAAGAAAGCCACTCTGGCTTCTCCTAAGGATCTAGAAAGCCTGTGTGCTTTGTTCTTGCAGCGGTGAGGGCCAAGAGGAAGCAGATTGGCGCTTCCTTCTCATATAACCAAACCAGAAGCACCTCTGCATTAGCAGGCTGCTGAGGAGAATGACCCACTCTAGCTGACAGCTGAAGTGAGCAGCTGACCTTCTGGTTATACCCAGAGATGAGGTAGCCAGTCCTCTGCTAGTTGTGAGCCTGCCTGAGGGCACAGGGTGAGGTCCTCCATACAGAGTTGAATAGGACCCGCTAGGGAGCCTGAGGAGGAAAACTCTGAAAAGCAATCCAAGGTCCCAAAGAGACTTAAACCATTGATGCGCTCCAACTCAGGCCCCATGGCAGCCAGAGTAGTAGGTTGCGAGTGGTCCTGTGTGGTTTGTAGGCCAGTAGCTCGTAACCAGAACTGGGGTTTGAAGTGGACCAGCCAAGAGTCACAGCCACTGGGAAAGTTGTTCAGTGGTTGCACAAGGATCCCTGGAACAGGCAGAGCATTTTCCTCCAGGAGCACAGGCTGTATGAGAAAATAACAGTGGTGGGGTTTGGCAGTACATACATGTAATCCCAGCATTTGGGAGGTTGAAGCAAGAAGACCATGAGTTCAAGGCCAGTCTGGGCTACATAGTAAGACCTTAAAAGGGAGGGAGGGAGGGAGGAAGGGAAGAAGGAAAGAAGAAATGGGGGGGGAGGGAAAAGAAGGAAGGAGTGAATGAACCTAGGCATGGTGACTCAAGTCTGTGATCCTAGCTATTCAAGAGGCAGAGATGGAGGAATCTTGTGTTGAGGCCAGCCAGCATAAGAGTCCATCTCAGTCATCGCTGGCTGCATGCCTGCTATCTCACCTTCAGGGAAGCACACTGGCTGGGCCCAGTGGTGTGCAGCTTTCACCTCCAGTGAAGCACAAGTACGAAGACTGCAGCCCAGGCTGGCTGGCCCATGGAGAAAGGGAGAGAGAAAGGGGCTGCAGGTGGAGCTCAGTGGTAGAGCACCTGCCTTAAAGTGCTCAATTCTCAGCAAGAGAAGGAGAGAGGGAGGAAGGAAAGAAGGGAGAGAGGGAGGGAGGGGAAACATAGTGGCTATAGTGCTGATTATATGCCCCATCTATAGTGCTGGTTACTATGGGTCACATAGCGCTCCCATTATCTGTCTGATGCATGAATGGCGGGATGCTGGGCCCAGCCCATAAAGCATAGGAAGCTGAGTTTGGGGTCAGATGGCACCAAGCCCCAGGTTGTATTGCCCATAGTTCTTTACTCAATTCCTGAGATCTTGGGTAACCTCAGGAGACCCCGAGAGTACAGGAAGCTTGCTTGCTTGCTTGCTTCCTCCCTTCCTTCCTTGTTGCTTGCTTGCTTCCTTCCTTCCTGCCTTCTTGCAATTGTGGACTCAAGTCTTTCCAGAAGAAAAACTAACCAGCAGTGCCTATATTTTAGATGGGGCTCATTGCTTCCACGCTGACATATAGGCAGAGTTCTGCATGGGATCGTGTATCCCACACCATCGCCCCTTGCCTTACCTTGCCTCTCAGACACTGCTGGCAGTCACCAAGGGTCAGCGGGTACATCTTGGTCAACTGATGTCAATCACAGCCCTGCAGGGAGCCGAGCCTGGGTCCTTCTGTGATAGCATTCGGGACTGTAGGTGAACACCAGGGAGCTAGACACAGAAGCTGAGTCGTTCAGAGTGATCCCACCAGACTGGCAGCTGGATACTGCTGGGAATGTGTCCGCCAGGGTGCGTGTGTGGGAATGGCTGTGTGTGAGTGTGTAGCGTCACGTGGGTCTGCTGGTTTCCCTGAAGTCTGATGCAAGCTTGCCTAGCTCCTAGACGGTGAGTATTCCCAGACATCTTTCACCTTACCCATCAGGCCTGGGGAGACGCCACATCTCTAGAGTCATGTGACTTCATTCAGCTTGCTGGGCGGTGGCGGGGATGAGCTGTGAGCCCTGGGGTTGCTCTGGGGTGGGGGCGGGGGGTTTGCTAGAGTTACTTGCAAAAGGGGAAGAGGAGACTAAGGCACCCATCCCATTGGCCCTGACATCCTTGCTAGCTCCAGGCAACCCTGGAAATACCATTTGCAGCCATTAGGGACCCTGCCCCTCCCCTCACAGCCTGAAACCGGCCACCATTACCTGCCTGAAAGTAAAGCGTTTTGCTCAGGTACCAGACACATATCACAGTGCCCAATCACCTTGTCCGCATCCAATATCCCCAGATGTTGTGTGGCTGCGCTCAGCCTGCTCCCAGAACTCAGGAAGGCTGAGTGGGTGATTGGAGACATGACTCCCAAATCCCAGCTTACATCTTCACATACTGCTGTCTCCTAGGTGAACCGAGGCAGCCATTTCTCCCCTCTGGAAGAGGTAGAGATGCTGTTGTCTCCACAGCAAACACACGGAGGCCAGCAAGAAGGTGCCACTGAGCATGCGTGCCATGGCTTTAGGCTCTAGGCCCTCCCTAACCCCAAGGGCAGTAGATCACAGGGTCAGAAAACTCTTCTCTCAGTCTGTTAACCACCAGCCATCTCTTTCCCCCTCTTAAGCCAACGGCAGCCCCACCTCAGGCCTGAGCACCGGGGCCATCGTGGGCATCCTCATCGTCATCTTTGTCCTGCTCCTGGTCGTGGTGGACATTACCTGCTACTTCCTGAACAAGTGTGGTCTGCTCATGTGCATTGCCGTCAACCTGTGCGGAAAGGCCGGACCTGGGGCCAAGGGCAAGGACATGGAGGAGGGCAAGGCCGCCTTCTCGTGAGTACAGCCTTCCCTCACCCTCAAAGCGAGCCCTGCCCCTAGCCAAGACCCAGCGGTGTGTCACACCGCAGAACTGCCCTTCAGAACCACGCTGACCTTGCCTTTAGCTCTCCTTCCCCAGGTTGAAACCCTGAGAGGCAAAGCATTATGGGAAGTCTCTAAGCGTGGTGGTGGGGTCACTTGTCAGAAGTTTGGAGATCCCCGGGAAGGTCACCTGAGTAAGAGACTCATCAGAGCTGAGGCTGAAGAAGAGCCCAAATGGAAGAGGGTGGCCAGCATTTTAAGGGGCGCATACTTACCTGGCTCTCATTCACTCACTCACCTTTCATCACCCGGCAAAACATTTCTCCTGTAGCTCCAGAGTGCAAGGCAGTGTTCCCAGGCTCTAGGGAGCCAAGCAGATAAAAAGCCACGTCCTGGGGTGAGCCAATGGTCCCGAGGCTGTTTCCTCCAGCAGCATTTCTGAGGAAATGGATCCTGAGCAGATTGCAGGCGCTTTGAGGGCCCTCGGTGCTGGGGAGGGGGAGCGGGGAGCTCAGCTACTGCTGAGAAGGGACAGAAGGGGGTGATGGTTACTCGCATCACACATGCCTGGGATCTATCTCTACATGCACACATGCACACGACCCTCCATATACATACTTCACAGCGTACATGTATATGCGTGTGTGTGCTTTTGAGCACTTGCTCTCTCACTGCAGTAACATGCTACGCGCTTGGTATGCATTGGCTCATTTAACTCAGACCAGGTGAAATGCATCCTCACGCTTGCCACTGTGTTTTGGGTGAAGACACTAAGGCAGGGCTGATTCCATTAGATGCTCAAGGTGACGCAGCTCTTGAAAGTCGGGCTGTGAGGCTTATACACTCCTCCCTGACTCCAAGGCCTAGCCAGCCTCACGCGAGACCTAGGTACCTACCTGAGCCATAGCTGTTGCCCCGCCCACTGCTGGATTGCGATTGCGTCAGGATCTAACCAGCAGAACTCCCCACAGGAAAGATGAATCCAAGGAACCCATCGTGGAAGTTCGAACGGAAGAGGAGCGGACCCCAAACCACGACGGGGGGAAACACACAGAGCCCAATGAGACCACGCCACTGACAGAGCCTGAGTATGTGGTGGGGGGAGGGAGGGCGGAAGGGAGGACTTGGCACCTGTTCAGTAGAACCCCACACCCCCACCTCATCACCCTACCCATGCCTTCCCTGCTTCCTACCCTCGGCTTCCGGCCAAACACGGCAGGCCTGGATTCTGAAGCCAGTGGGCCAGAAGACCTACTTGGCCGGGCAGCGCTTGAACCCACTGTGCTTCAAGGGAAGGCATTCTTGGCTCTATTATGTACCAAGGGGGAGTCTCAAGTTACATACCTATTCTAGAGATGGCCTCATGGAGAGAGGCTTGGTCACTTACAAACGTAGTCCTGTGCAATTTTCCTCCTAAAAGAATCAGAGTGGTGAGGAGACCTGGTAGAGTTCCCTGACCCCTCTGCTAACCAGAAGCCTCCTGGGAGGGGTGTCCTCAGAGACCCCGACCAGCTGTGTTTGTCCTGCCTGGCTTGGTGGGAGAGGATCGTGGGGAGCTGCTAGGAATAGAGCTGTGTCTGGAAGAATGCATAGCTCTGGGGAGTCATGGGGTCACGTGTTATCTGCTTTCATCCTGGCTGTTCCTCATCCTTGCCCTGCGGAGCCCTGCAGGGGAGTTGCCAGGGGTCAGTTCTTCTGGGGCCCAGGAAATCTTGCCCTGCCTCTTCTTGGCATGGAGATCCTGGGGCGGGCATCCGGGAGCTGAGGACCTGTGTGTGCAGGGGGTGGTAGGAGCACTGTACAGAGAGCTGGGGGTCCGTCGGCAGGGAAGAAAGCTTTAGCCAGAGCCCCTTTGAGACTGCCACGTTCTTTGTCGTCTCCTGTATCCTCTTCTGCCCGCCTGGGCGTGTGCCTTCTCTTGGCGTGCTTGTTTTCTCTGTGGCCCTGTGTTCCTGCCTGTACGTGAATGCATGACCCACCCACCGTTCCCCGCCTCTCCTTCTCTCCGGCCCTCCTGCCCGGCTCTCTCTCTCTCTCTCTGTCATGTCTCCGCTTCATCGTGTCTTCTCTTCTACTTCCTGTCCTCCCCACAGGCTGCCTGCCGACACCACAGCCACTGTCGAGGACATGCTGCCTTCTGTCACCACCGTCACCACTAACTCTGATACTATCACCGAAACCTTTGCCACTGCTCAGAACAGCCCCACCAGTGAGACCACCACCCTCACTTCCAGTATTGCCCCTCCGGCCACTGCCACGCTGGACTCCAATTCTGTGCCCGCTGGCCAGGCCACCCCTTCCAAGGGGTCTGGGGTTGCTGCCTCCTCCCCTCCCCCAGCCTCAGCCCCCAAGGTCGCCCCCCTCGTTGACCTAAGCGATACCCCCACCTCAGCCCCGGCCGCTAGCAATTTGTCCTCTAGTGTCCTGGCCAATCAAGGAGCCGTCCTCAGCCCGAGCGCCCCGCCCAGCGTCGGGGAGGCCCCCAAGACCCCCCCCACCAGCAAGCCCAGCCCTCCCCCAGCCTCCGCCCCAACCGGGACAGCCAGTCCCGTAGCATCTGCCCCGGCCACAGAAGCCCCCCAGGCCAAGCAGGAGACCCCCAGCACCAAAGGCCCGGACCCAGAGCCCACCCAGCCCAACACCGCGAAGAACCCACCCAAGGCCTCCCCAGCCTCCGCTAGCCCGAAGAGCGAGGCTGCCTCCGTCACCGCCACAAACCCTTCCCAGGGCGAGGACTTAAAAATGGACGAAGGGAACTTCAAGACCCCAGATATTGACCTTGCAAAGGATGTTTTTGCAGCCCTGGGCTCTCCTGCTCCCGCCGCTGGGGCCAGTGGACAAGCCCCTGAGCTTGTATCTTCCACTGCCGAGAGCTCGGTTCCACCGGCACCAGCCAAGATCGAGTACGACCTCTCTCTGTCTGCTGTCATCGGGTTGTGTCCTGTGTGCGTGTGTGCTGCGTGTGCTGTGTCCTCCTTGTTAGATGTGTCCTCGGCCTCCCCCGGGGGCTTCTCTGAGTGACTGTCAACCAGAGGGCTGGGCTGAGGTAGAAGAAGGGACAGCCAGCAGCAGGGTCCTGGTGAACCAGGAGAGAAGCCACCAACCGCCTGCTCGCTAATTAGGCCACGTTAATTACGTTTTATCTCATCATCCTGGCTGCACTTCTATTCTCCTTGGAGGTTGCCTTGCAGTCAGACCCCTGAGGAAAGAGTTAAAGGAGGCCACGGTGCCTGTGTCTGCCACCTGGGCCCACAGTGATGTGGGGGACAGGGACATTCAGGGACGGGGCTGAGTGTTCCCCCAAGAGAGACACCATAGAGCAGGAAGAAAAGACACAGCTCTGCCCCCCCCGCCCCGCCCCCCGCCCAGGTCTGGTGAGGTAGCCACACACTAGCTAAGGTAGCCACAGTTGACTTCTGTTGGCCTTTAGAGTATCTGAGAAGATCGGTCAAAAAAGAATGAGCCAGGCACTGGTGGCTCACCCTGTAACCTAGCTACTCAGGAGGCTGAGATCTGAGGCTCACGGTTCAAAGCCAGCCCACGCAGGAAAGTCCGTGAGACTCTTTATCTCCAGTTAACCACTCAAGAAACAGAAGTGGTACTGTGGCTGAAAGGGTTAAAGGGCTAGCCTTGAGCAAACATTGCTCAGGAACAGCGCCTAGGTCTCGAGTTCAAACCCCATAATTGTCTGCTGGGTCTCTTTAAGTCCCAGGTCCTTACGATGTCAGGTTTCTCATCATGTGGTGCCTCACACCATGGCACTGAAGGCTGAGGTCTGTACCGGTTCCCAGCAGCCTTGGGTCTCTGGCTTCTGGGATCCATGGCTGGTGACAGAGGCAGGCCTGGGTTTTCTGTGGAGGTTGCCAGGACTGTCTCCACATAGCTGGCGTGATGCCAGCAGGCTGTAGCCCAGAGCTCTCATCTGGGTGTCAGGAAGTTAAAGGACTGCCCTCCCCACCCCCACCCCCCAACAAGCAGCCCTCTCCAGCCTCTCTCCCCCTTCGCTACAGCATGGAGGCCAAAGGATGGGGATGGGGGGGGAGATGTTAGAGATGGGGGTAAGGAGGGAATGGGCCAGCAGGAAAGAGGTGATTAATAGTGGGTAAAACAGTATAAGCAGCCTAGGACATAGGAGCTACTGACGCACAGTTTGTCCAGGTGAGAAAAGGGATTCCTTTTCCACCCCTTGCCCTGCCTCAAGTTTTATGAAAGACTGCAATTGAAGGCTGCACACTTAGGTCTTTTTACAAATCATTGTGCCTGGAGTTAACTGGGGAATTGGCTCAGGATACAGCTCCCAGGTGACTGCCAGTGTACCTCCAAGGTTAGGAGCCAAAATCACGGAAGCTCCCCACCCCTTCCCCAGGGTATGGCAAAAAGGGGGGGTGATGGGGGAGATGTGTGCAGCAGTGCAGCAATTGTGTCTCAGTGGTGCTGTTTGTCGATTCTCTGCAGGAAGGGCCCAGTAGAAGCAAAGTCGGAAAGCCAGGAGTCAGAAGCGAAGCCAGCGCCAGCCGAAGCCAAGACGGTCCCCAATGACACCACACAAACAAAGGAAAATGAAAGCAAAGCGTGATCGGTGCCAGGAAAAGTGACACAGCGGCTTCACCAGAGCATTTCCCAATGTCACACACACACACACACACACACACATGCGTGTGCACATGCGCACACACACACACACACACACACAAACACACACAAAATCTCATTCCTCTAGTGTCTTTTGCCTTTAAAAAAGAAAAGAAAAGAAAACTAAACAGATAAACATAGGACCTCCTTTTTGTAGGTTTATAGAAAGGGCTCCTTTGTTGCAAGAACATGAGACAAAAGGTTAAACCCAAACTAGGACACTCTGTTCCCTGAAACCATTAAAAAATCAAACAAAAGGACCCCAAATTAAGAATCTAGGAAGCTCAGAAAAAAAAATGTCTAGGTTCAGGAAGACCATACTTGGTGTAACCTAATTGGCACAGACCAGTTTTCAGAAAGGAAAAAAATAAAATAAAACAAACTTCCAGTCACTAAGACTAACTGGATGAACAAAGTCCACGCTTTATTTTTATACTTTCAGTCGAGTTGGACGTCTGTCAGACCTCATAAATAAGTTATCATTTCTGTTCACATTGTATTTCTCCCTTATGCAAAGTGTGTCACCCTTTCTAGCTGAATTCATTTCCCACGTAGATGCTTATTATTTCATAATTATGCCAAATTGCAAATTCTCGGGGAGGGGAAGGGTTCTCCATTTTCAGGATTCTGATTTCATTGGCTTCTTTTTCTTTCCTTTTTTCACCCCCTCTTCTTTCCTTTCTGACAACTTTGTTTCCAGTGTTTACAAGTTGACATGTGTTTGACTTCAGTTCTCTGTTTCAATGTCCATGTAAAAAAAATACTGCCTTTTTTTTTTTAAGTAACAAATATCGCCTAGAGGCAGCCTTATTTCATGAACATGGGCCAACTTTGATTTAGGCGGCTCTTCTCTCTGTCCTCATTTGCAGTTTTTGCCTGTGTCCAACTCAGGTAGAAATCCATCTCATTCTGACATTGTTTTGCCTTTGGACTTTTGGTTCTTTTTGGTGATCCTTCAGGGGTTAGACCACTTTCTGATTAGCTGCCGCCTGCCTGTGTCTATGACAAAGGAACTGACTCATGGGCACGCAAATGCTTTGTTGAATGAAGCAGAAAAGATTGTATAGTTGGGGCTGGTATTTGGTGATCACACATTTTGACCCCAAACATCCCCCTCTTTTTTTTTTTTTTGTAGAAAGCCAAATAAAATATATACATACCATTTTCTTTTGAGCCCAGAATCTAGATTTGAGCAGAAGAGCATGTACACTTCAGGGAATTAGTGTCTTTTTTTGGAAATCTGTTGAAGTGAAGTAACATTGGCCTTCTGTTCACTTAAGCAGCATTTGTTTAAAAACAAACAAACAGAAAAAGGAAACAAAAAAAAAACTATCTGGAGTCATAACACAACTTTCCTGGATTGGAAATCAAGTGAAGAGGGGAAAAAAATACAGAAACTTCAAGAGGGATGGGAGGGGGGAGAAGGGAAAAGCCAGCCCTTTGTATAGAAATTTTGCTTTTTTGTTTTTCATTCTACTTTAGAACTGCAAGCTTGTTGTGCACTGTGGATGCGTGAACTTTAGTGTGAAACGTGTTTTTTGTCATAGTATTGAAATAAAACTTTCAACATAGTTTGGTTGTGGAAAGGTATAGCAGATAGTTCAGAAAAAAAAACATATTCAGGAAACAAAGTATAAATCTTAAAAAGGAATTGAAGCCTTTAAGACAGAGGAAGTGAAAAACGGATTGCGATGATGACCACAATGATGGTGATAATAATGAAGAAGAAGAAGAGGATGCGAAGTCAACGGAAGTTGATCCTCGGGCTCTCGTTCCTTTCCTAAGGTACCACGCAGCAAGAGGCTAGGGTGGCAAGTCGGCCTCCACGCCCCCTCCCCCGTGTCCCGACATGTCTGCACTCTGATCAGTGGCGATGCTAGATGATAATTTCAAACTGTGAAAAATAATGGTCTTGTCATTTGCTAAATGTGGGGTTATGTTGCATTTTTCTCAGCTCCTGGGGATGGAAATGGAGGATTCCAGAACACACAGCCCTGTGACTCTAGGGTCTGCATGGATCAGTCGTTCAAATGCACAGGAAAAAGGAAGGTGAAGACTGCTCTCCGAGCACCGAGCAGAACGGGAGAGGTGGGCACCTGAGGCAGGGAGGGCCTAGTAGTGAGGATGGAGGGATTCTTCCGGTCACCAGGCTGACCAGGGGAATCGCTTTCTCACCTTGTGATATCAGTGGCCTGACCAACCAGGCCAAAGGCCAGGCGATGCTTCCTGGAGATGGTTTCCCTCCAACTGGTTGGTTGTGTGTAGGCAAAGGAATTGGGGGTTCTGATGGTTAAGAGAAAAGACAAGAGGTATCGTTAGCCCATAGATAGCCTGGCCCAGGGCAGACAAGTCCTAGAACTCTGGCTAGGACTCCAAACTGCCCACCCACCCTTTGGTCTGCCTCTCCTGTGTTACATATTCTGTTTGTCTCGGCATGCATGAGCTTTTATTTTTTTAAAGCGCAATGCTTCCTCTTAAAGTCAGAGGGAATCACATCATTTTTGAGATGTTCTATCTTTTATGTTAAGAGATACAAGCTTCTTGTTCCCCTTTTGTTTTTCTTTTTGCTTTTAAAGGAGGAATCAACTCCATTTGTTTCGATGTTGGTGTGTGTGTGTGTGTGTGTGTGTGTGTGTGTGTGTGTGTGTGTGTGTGTGTGTGTGTGTGTGTGTGTGTGTGTGTGTGTGTGTTATGCATATGTATTCACATAAAGAATGGCAAGGCCAAGTTCTACAGGAGGGCCACTAGGGTGCCATGAGCAGAGTTTCCCGGTCTGAAGGGCCCATGGTGTATATAGTTGCAGCTTTCCCAGTGGAGTTCTGTCTTCACGCTTTTCTATGGAACCTCCCACATCCCAGGGTTTCACCCTAGGCTGTCTGTCTGGTTGGTGGGTTTTTTTTTTAGACCTCCATGAACAAAGACCCTTACCCAGCATTCTGTACTTCCGGGGGCCTTCTCTCTTGTTATAAAAACCTTTTTACCAAGTGAAAACATCCACAACACCTTTGTTTCCATTCTCACCGGTGTAAATACTGAGTACTAACTGAGAATTTTGACTTTGCATTCTGTCAGAATACTTGTGTTCAATAAAAATTGAAAGGAAAAAAAAAGAAAAAAAGCAATGCTGGTCCAACTGGGATTTCTTTCCATTCTATGAGAGAATGTGGTCTGTGCTAATGGTGTTGACCTTGTTAGCAAGGTCAGGGAAACCCAATGTCTTCAATGTGGGTAGCCTGAGTGGAGATTTCTGTATTTGTTTTAATCGGTTGATAAACAAGTCCTAATTTAGAAAGGCCGGACATCAGATTGGGAAAGATTTCATTCACATCCTGGTTTTCCCATTTCCCAGTTGAACCTTAGAAGAATTACTGAATTTTTGCCCTTCCAAACCACCCCCCATACCACCACCTCTTAAGAGTCTACTTCCTCTTTGAGAAGACTAGATGTAACCTGGGGGAGAGAATCAGTCCTGGTTAATGAACAAGACAATTGGATATGCGAGTCTAGCATGGTGCTTTCTTGGCTCATTGAAGGATCCTATGAATAGGAGTGCGTGCTCTACAAGTCCAGTTGTAATAATTGCCAACACCTGAGCTTCAGTTCACAATGCTCAGATAGACACATGAGAAGCATGTTTCTTTTGTTGTTTGGTGGTGGTGGTGGTGGTAGTGGTGGTTGTAAGACTTGAACTCAGGGACTTGGGTGCTTTCCTGAGCTTTTTCCACTTAAGGCTAGCAATCTACCACTTTGAACCACAGCACCACTTCCAGTTTTCTGGTGGTTAATGGGGGATAAAAGTCTCACAGAATCACCATCTTCAGATCTCAAGCCTCCCAAGTAGCTAGGATTACAGGTGTGAACCACCGGCATGTAGCTAGTACCTTTCTTCTATTGCTGTGCTCTGCCTGACTGCATTCAAATGCCCCAACTCAGTCCCTCGAGTTTGTCTCTGAGCTAGGTAGCATGAAAACCAGGCCTTGGCACAGAATTCTCTTGCCTGTGGTACTCAGGAAGAAGCAGACAATACTGCTGAAATTGCCCCACTGTGCTATGGGATCCAGAGTTCTTGACAGAGACCTGGCTACAGGGGCAGGATGTGGGTGGCCAAGTATGCTCCAAGGGCAGGTGCCCACCCTCAAGGATACCCTTTCCAGTGTCCTAATCTGAGGGTGATGCCACCATCACTTTGTGTCCTCGGTGCCTGTGCTAATGATACACAGCCACCTGCATCTGTGGGGTCAGAGGTCCAACTGCCAATGGTTTGGGGGGGGAGGGGCAGGGAAGAAGACACAAATCACATTGCTTAGCAAAAATTGGATAAGGCAAGAAATTCTGGCCCTCTCCACTTACCCATGAGGCCTTGCCTCCAGAACCTCCTTCCTCCAGATGACAGGAAGTACTGAGCATCTCCAAGAGGCTGAGGATACAGAAATGGGCAAAACCAGCGCTTGCATGGAAGCTATATGCAAGAACTAAACTCCTTGTGCTTGTCTTTAGGGCTATTCACAACCATTCCTGCTTAAAGGCGGGTATGACTGAGCCATGGATATAGTTCCCAACCAAAGGAGTTCACATGTTCACTTCCACAAACAAGTGAGATGAAGTAAAACCATAAAAAGATCACTTAGAACTTCAAGCCTCTGCCAATGGCTGGAAGGCCTTTGTGGAATCCAGTTGGGGCTTTTAATCCAGCGTATGTTTCTGAGCACTAGAAGAATGTTGTCTAATTTTCTGTATGTGTATATATGTGTGTGTGTGTGTGTGTGTGTGTGTGTGTGTGCACGCTATTCACATGTATTGGATGCAGAAAGGACACACAATCTGCATCACAGATATTTGACCCATCACTTTAAGTCTAGATAAACACTAAAACAGTGTAGCCCATGCGGAGTTCCACAGGGGGTAAATACTTCCAAGATGGCGCCCCCAGCCCAGGTGTGAGAGAGATGCAGCCTTGCTTGGCGTTTCCACCAAATAGAAGCAGAGCCAGCCATAAAAACCCTGCCAGGTCACAGACCATAGTAATAGGTGGTAATATGAATATAACGAATGTTATTAAATAATACATAGCAAAGACTACATATACCAACAATAGTTGGACAACTAACTCCAGCCAGTACCTGCTAGACAGCACTGACACTTTGAGCACTTCATTTGGAGCTCTTGTTAGCAAGGCATTATTTACCTGTCCTGTCTGACCCAGGGGAATGGACAGCACTGTGGACAAGATCCAGGGATTAAGGAAGAGAATGGGGTAGTGGTCTCTGAAGGATGACATTGGAGCCGTGACTTGAGAGGAGGAAGGGATGGAAGTGTGTAAACATAGGAAGGAAAATACTCCAAGCAGAGGGAAGAGAAGGACAAAGGCACCAAGGAAGGGACTTCACGGAATAGCTCTTTACTGGAGCAGAGAGCAAATGAGGGGGTGAGACAGAGAGTAAAGACAGGAGGGGACCAAAGATGTTGGTGAGCTTGATACAATCATGTGGAGTCTGGAGAGAGCACTGTTAGAACATCTCCCATTTCTTCAGATGCAATGGAAAGTCAAGGGAAATTTTGTGAGCCTACATCTGACGTGAGTTTTCCCAATGACCGCTCTGGCTGCTGGCTGGGTAGCAGACCACAGAAGGTCAAAAGAAGAAACACACATGACTTGGAGAAAAATCCTGTGGAAGTGAATATGGATTCAGAAGAGAAGAGAACGGAGCCCCAAACCCAGGAAAGAGAATCACAGGCAGCTCTATCTCTGGGAGAATTTCCAGAATAAATAAATAAATAAGTAAATGGAGTTCAGGCATGGAGTTTAATTAGATGAAGATTAAATGTTGGCCACCTGTCCCTCCATCCTTGTCCTCCTCCACCCCGCCCCTGAGTGGGGCTGAAAATGCTCAGTGTCGCAGGAATTTCTGACAATTCTCCCCGAGAGAGAATTCACCCCACACACAGAACGCAGGACTTTCAAAGGAGCCTTTGAGGGGGCTGGAAATGGGGCCTGGTGGTAGAGTGCTTGCCTAGCTTGCATGAACCTCCAGGTTCGATCCTCAGTACTACATACACAGAAAAGGCCACAGTGGCGCTGTGGCTCAAGTGGTAGAGCGCTAGCCTTGAGCTGAAGAGCTCAGGGACAGCACCCAGGCCCAAAGTTCAAGTCCTATAACTGACCAAAAAAAAAAAAATAGCTCTTAAGGCCAGCTGAGAAAGACGGCCTCAGAGAGGATATCTTGGTCCTTTCCTAGGGACACGTGTGACCTCCTGAAAATCCAAGTGACAAAGCCCAAGGATGGAGGCTTAGCAGTGGAGCACATTCTAATAACACCAAATCAAACAGGCTATGGGACTTAAATTGATGCTAAATGCAATAGGACAAAGCAATGTAGCCCCCCAAAATTACTCCCCACATTGACAGTTGGATTTTCTGTAGTGTTTCTGCTAACACTTCCTCTGGGAAGAATGATCTAAGCATTTACAAATGTTTGCTCATTTAATTGTATCCTAGATAGTACACACTATCACCCCATTTTCTACATAGGAAATGGAGGCATAGAGAGCCTTGGTAACTTGCCTAACATCTCACAGAAGTAAGAAGCAAAGCCATTCCACAACGGGCAATGTACAAGCCATATGTCTACCCTGTTAGTTCAGACCATACTTACGTGGCTACTGGGGTAAGGGGTAGGGTGGGGTAGGGGTAGCTCTCCATAAAAATGCGTTTCCAGAATAGCCAGAAAAGGTGCCCACTGGAGTCCCCTACCAAATCTGATCACCAAAAAATACACTGAGCCTCTTGCCAACGCTTACCAATCTTTGGTGGGGAGGGAAGGGGAAGGAGGGAGGTGGGGGCTCATGCCTCAGAGTTAACATGATTTCTCTGCCACCCTGATACATCACGGACACCCTCTGCATGCATCTACCCATGAGTACCCCACCACACACACCTCCAGTCCCAGAATACCTGGGGTCTCAGCAGACATGGGGTGTAAAGAGAAACACCTAAAAAGTATTTCATGGCTGAGGCCTAGCTGGGAAGGGCACAGACCGAGCAAAAGCTGCCACCCAGTGGCCATCCTGAGAATCACAGGAAGACCAGGCCTTACCCCAAGCTGGCCTTGTGGATGGAAGCTACCATCTTCCCTGGGGACTGAGCAAACTGTTCTGAATCATTCCTGGACTGAGCTGTCTGCATCCGCTGAACTCCAAAGGAGGAAATGCTGCCCAGCACTGATTTGGAACCTTGAAGTGTACAGAATACACTTTCACCAAGTAAGAATAATGATATGACAATACTCATCACTGTTACAGGAACTTTGAAGGCTAGCAACCCAATGTACCAGACACTTCAAAATATTATCTCTTGGCCTGGGAAGGTAGCTCAGTGGTAGAGCGCTTGCCTTGCATGCCTGAGGCCCTGGGTTTGATTCCTCAGCACCACATAAGCAAAAAGAAAAAAGCCAGAAGTGGCGCTGTGGCTCAAGTGGTAGAGCGCTAGTCGAACTGAAGAGCTGAGGGACAGCGCCCAGGCCCAGAGTTCAGACCCCATGACCAGACCCCCCCCAAAAAAAATCTTTTTGCCTCTTTTTTGGCCCTTGCATTTGATCCACTGGTACCCTCTTCTTGCTGATTGTATAGGAGAGGAGACTCACATGGACTTTTCATCCCAGGCTGGCTTCAAACCTCAGTCCTCAGACCTCAACCTCCTCAAATAGCTCGGATTACAGACACAAGCCACCGGATGCCTGAGTCAAAATACCACCTTTCCATGCCCACCACAAATCTGCATTGGGTCAATGTATTGAGCAGGATGGTAATTTTCCTTTCTTCTGGTAACAGCTTTTTTGGGGTTTGGAATGTTCCTTGCACTACGAGGATGTTTATGGAAACTCCTACTAATGTAGAAGAAGTGGTAGTATGTGAACCCCTGAGAACAACCTGAAGTTTCTGGGTACCACCCCAGGGAGAAGGCTCAGGACATTACTAACAATACCCAGGAAACAGGACAGAGCCTGCACCAAGCCTCATCAAGGGCCATGCTTGGAGTCTCTGGAATTCCCAATCCCAGGATCCAACCTCCCGTATTCCATTTTGCTGACGTCCATGGGGTTAGCTTCTTAAAAGGTAATAGCAAATGAGTAATTCTACTTCTTCTTCAATAAGTGAAATTAACATGTGAAAAGCAGCAGGTTGTAATAGTAACCATCAAGGTGGAGTTAGTACCAGATGCTAATTCCAAAACATGTGCTGCCCTCTTGTTATAGACTTTATGGGGTTGGGGTTGGGGTTCTGGTTTGGTTTGGTTTCGTTTTGTGCCAGTACCAGAGCTTGAACTCAGGGCTTTGAGCTCTTGTGTTCTCTCTCTCTCTCTCTCTCTCTCTCTCTCTCTCTCTCTCTCTCTCTCTCTCTCTCTCTCTCTCTCTCTCTCTCATATATATATACATATATATATATTCACACACATAATTTTATTTTGCTTAAGGCTGATGCTCTACCACTGAGCCACATCTCCAGTAGGGCTTGCTGGTTAATAAAAAATAGGAGACAGAATCTAGCAGACTTTTCCACAAGGCTAGCTTTGAACCACAATCCTCCAGGTCTGAACCTCCTAAGTAGACTGAATGTTTTGTCTTCTAAAGTACGTGTTGGCCAGGCACTGGTGGCTCAAGCCTGTAATCCTAGCTACTCAGGATGCTGAGATCTGAGGATCTCAGTTCAAAGCCAACCCCAGGCAGGAAAGTCAGTGACTCTTATCTTCAATGAACCACTCCGAAAACTGGCAGTGGCACAGTGCTCAAGTGGTAGATGCTAGTCTTAAGCTGAAGGGCTGAGGGACAGCGTTCAGGCCCAGAGTTGAAGCCCTACAACCAACAAAAAACAAATGCATGTTGGATTCCTAACTGCAGGGTGATATATTTGGAGGTATGTATCTGATATCCCAACTAAGTAAGCAACATAAATCTAAGGATTAAGATCCGGTTGGGCTGGGCGCTGATGGCTCATGCCTGTAATCCTAGCTACTCAGGAGGCTGAGATCTGAGGATCCTGGTTCAAAGCCAGCCCAGGCAGGAAAGTCCTTCCAGAAAACTGGAAGTGGTGCTGTGACTCAAGTGGTAGAGTGCTAGCCTTGAGCTGAAGAGCTCAAGGACAGCTCTCAGGCCCTACAACTATATATATATATATATATATATATATATATATATATATATATATATATATATATACAGCTAGTCATGGTGCCTGGTAAGGTGTGAAGACTTGAGTTCAAAATAAATAATAATAATAATAATAATATGATGATGATGATGTAAAAAAAGGCAAAGGTAATATGCTCACCTATAATTTCAGACAATTAGAACATTCGCCTGTGAAAAAGTAGAAGAATAACAACAGAATAACTCAGTAACAGCTGAACAAAGCTATATAAGTAACTAAAACAAGCAGAGAGCCTCAAATAGTAGAGTGCTGGCCAAGCCAGCCTCAGTTGTTGAAATTGCTGGAATAATTTCATTCTCCAGAGGAGCAATCCCAGAAGTCCTAGAGGGAACTTTGCCAAGTACATACAGGAAGTAGGTGATGCCAGAAGTAAATAAAAGGAGGGGGGAAGGGGGAGATGGCAGAGCCTTTACTTTAGGTTACACTGGGTGGTATAGCCAGGTCGCCCACACGGTGGCGCTGCGGCTCCACTCTAGGCAGGGTGGGCGGCACCCTTCCCTTCTGGCACTCAAGGCCCAACCTTTCCTTTACTTGTCAGGGAAAGTCTTCAAATAAAGACCTGTCTGGAGTAGGCTGGCTTGTGAATAGAGTGGGGGTGCGCCCCTTTGGAGGGTTGGGCACATGGTCGGGTGACAGGAGATTTACACAGCCAAAGAGCCAAGCAAGGGCAGTGGCTTCCCAGCACAGAACTCTCCCAGAAGGGGTAGACATTGCGATGGGGTCGCTGGATCTCAAATCAGGACTCACATCTCACTGGGCAATTCTCCTATCGTCTCTGGAGGCAAGATGGGAGTTAACCCTTGGAGGGCTACTAAGAGAAGTAAATTAAATAATGCATGTGCGGGAGAGGGTGTGGCCCTCAGCAAGCATCCCCTGACCTCATGGATGCTAATATGCTTGTGGCGGATAATTGTCATTCGTTAGGCATGGAAATTCAGGTCTGCTGGCTCATGCTCATAATGCCAACTACTTAGTAGGGAAAGGGGGGGGAGGATAGGAAGTTCACAGTTCAAAGCCAGCGTGTGCAAAATGTTATCAAGATTCTACCTCCAAAAACAAGCCAGATAGAGTGGCTACATGGAAGGTAGGAGAGTCAAGATCCAAGATTAGCTAGCCAGCGCAAAGATCATGAGGCACTATCTCTTGACAATTAACTAGAAGCAAAAGGGGCTGGGGGCCTGGCTCAAATGGTAAAGCCCTGGCCAAGCAAAGACAAGGTGCTGAGTTCAAACCCCAGAATGGAAGATTTGTCCCCCAAAAGGACACACAGACGGTCTATGGCTGAGTCCCGAGGTGGCACCTTCAATGATAGCAAGGGAGGAAGGGAAGGAGCAAGGTGAGCTGCAAAGGCGGCACTTTTACCTGCTATTGCTGTGAAAGGTCATACGTTCCGGGATAAGCAATGGAGAGGAAGAGACAGAGCTAACCTCCTTCAGCTTCCTCCAGTGCCTGGAAGACAAAGACAGTTGCAGCTCCAGCAGCCATGTACCTTAATCTCAGCTTAATCTCAAAGGTAGGGCCCTTATTCCTCATGAGGGTGTGTGTGAGGGGAGATGTTATTTAATCTCTTGTAGGCTTATAAAAGACCATAAGACAAAGCAAAGGGCTGGGGCTGGTGACACCGAGTGCGCAGTTAGAAGAGCGGAGACAGAAGCTGATGATCTCTTCAGTCTCAGCTTTACTCTGCAGTGGAAAGTGACCACAGGTTCTCCAATTCTTATTGAGCACATAAAAGGAAAGTGGAATTGAAATACTATTCCAGGGATTTCGGTTGGGCACAAGTCGCAGGTGTATTCCCTGGGAGAAAGAGATTCGAAGTGTAACTCAGCAATGCTCTTAAAACCTGTTGTTTCCCTTGACATGCTTGCCTATCTGTGAAAACACACAGCAGATGACACTTCAGCTGTACATCACAGTGACTATAATGTGCATTCAGTCAAGGTCCCTAGATATGGTCACTGTAGCAAGCCAAGCCTTAAGCCGCCAGCCTCCAGCCCTCTGTGCTCTCCCCATCCTTGGCTTCAGCCTTCTCCAGCTCCCCTAAGTCTTTCTAGACCCCCAACTTGGCCCTGAACCCTGTGGTGTGCTCGGCTTGGCTCCCCTGCCCACGTTCCTGGCCACGCCCCTCGGTCCTGGCCACGCCCCATAGTTACGGCACGCCCCCTGGCCTTTGGCCCCGCCTCTCCCCAGCCCGCCTACAGCCGTCATTTCCGGTCCAACTCGGGGCGTTCCAGGTCAGTGCAGCGGGGTGGCCCTAAAAGTTTCTCTGGGACCTGGTTCTTTCCGGCCCCGAAAGCCGAGCAGCGGCCGTCGTCGTTGGGGGCCCCCACGGATGGGACGGTATTGGTTGGGAACTGGATCCTCCATTGAGCACATGGGGCCAGGGGACGCTGAGGAGCGGTTGCCAAGCAACGGCGCGACTGGCCCCGCCTCCATGCAGGGCGGACCTGGGGGCGGGGCGGGGCCTTGGGAGGGGCGGGGCGAGCCGCCGTCCCGGGTGTGGAGGGGGGCGGGGCCGAGCGGGCTGCACTTCCCGGGGGTCACCTTGTGTGCGCCCAGGTCCCGATCCGAGTGGTGGGCCCGGTCCATGGGTTTCCAAGCCATCTTTCTGACCCTCGTGGGCTTGGATCAGTTCATTCACGACACTTGTTGGAGAAGAAAAGAGGCCCAGCCACGCACAAGGCTTGCCTTGAGATGAGGGCACCCCTGGTGCCGGCGGTGTATCCCCAAGACTTCCCTTTTCCATAGCCTGGTTGAGGCCCCAGAGGAGCTGTGCCCAGGTCACACAGCTTGCGGTTGGAAGAGATATGGACACTGTGACTAAGAGCAAAGAACTTCTCAGCATAGTCCTGGCCCGGTCATAATCCCACTACAGGTGTGCTACCCTTAGCCTACCTGTGAATGGCCAGGAGGAGGTTGGAAGCACACATTCCTGGACCCTCCCCCAGGCTTGTGGACTGAGAGTCTCTGAGACAAAGGTAGAGGGATGTGTTTTCAAGATTAGGGATGAGCTCTGCGGTGTGCAGACAAAGCTTTGGTACCATCCTTCTCAAAAACAGCTGTGGTATGCCAGGCGCTGGGAGCTCACACCCTTGTGAACCTGGCGACTCAGCAGGCTGAGATCTGAGGATTTGCTGTTCAAAGCCAGCCAGGGAAAAGAACATCTATAAGACTCTTTTCTGCAATTAAACTCTAAAAGCCAGAAGTGGAGCTGTGACTCAAATGATAGAGAGCCAGCCTTGAGCAGAAAAATCTAAAGAATAGCACCCAGGCCCTGAGTTCAAGCCCTAACACCAGAACAAAATAAATCCCAGGTGCATAGGGAAGATTCAAGAAGCACCTTGGTATCAAGTTCTAATCCCTTCAGCCAGCTTTGTACCTCTACTCCTGAGAAACAAGCCAATGGCACACATTGTAAACAAGTGTAGACATTTAGATGTAAAGTGTCCAGTCTCTGATTACCTGACACCTGCCAGATCCAAGCCTGGTAGGACTGGAGCTGGCCATTAGCATCCCCCATTATCGCTGGTGACCTGTCAGCTGTTCTCCTGGTCTCCATGCTGCAGCTGACGGTGGCTTTATTTACAAAACAGTTTTCCCAGTGGAGGGAGGGCTGGCAGCTTTCCAGAAGTAATGCCACAAATAATGAGTGTCCCATGGCCCTTCAACAGCAGCCAGAATGAAATAGATCGAGGCCATTATTCATGACATTTATAAGCACAAATCTGCCTTTAAAATAATCACTCGGCTCTTCGTCTTAGAAGGCTAATAAGCCTGACAGTTCTGTTTAGTGTCTTATTATATATTTTCTAATTTATGCTGCTTCTCTTAGAGACTCTGCTCCACCATGGCTGAGTATCAAGACGAAGACTTGCAGAAATTTCTTAAGAAGGTGGACGAAATCAGTAAGTACTAATAAATAACAAGTGAATTAAATTCTGCTTTGGAGAGGGAGAAGTAGAAAGGCTACCGAAAAAGGAGGACTGTATGGTAGTGTCTGAGTTACCTGGCAGGTTTAGGACTCTTATTCTAAAAAGAAAAAAAACAACAACTGTAATTGAAATTAAACAGAATGGGTATTGAGAAATAAGTTATAGCCTCAGGAAAGTATTTTCTGGTTGTTAACTGGTATCATTGTTAACATCCTGATTGAAATTCAGGCCGAGAGTCCTCTACCATATTTAGTCCCCTTTGCAGCAAACAGGAATTGCTGTTTCCCCCATTTCAAGGAGCCACCACTTGGAAGAGATTTGCTCAAGAGCCCACCTGATAGGTCTGAAATCTCTCCTATTTTAGGGAAAGATCCATTTCTGGGTTTGAGCTACAGAGACCAAAAAAAAAAAAAGTTAAATGGCTTTCTCTGTGATTATATGGGTGGTTTATGAGTATCATCTTCTCTCTCCCTCTGGGCAGCCAAGACAGACAGGGCCTCAGAGAATCCACTCTGCATTCACACATCACGTTGGAAAGATGCCATACCAGTCTGCTCCTGTTCAGACTTCAGGGAGCTTGTTTGATGCCAGAAACAAACAAGCAAACCTTACATGGCAACTTGAAAATCTGTTTTAATTGCTGCAGGTGGGATGGATATAAAGAAGACATGAGTTTGAAAACAGTTTGTAGCCTCATAGTAGGACATGCTGATGTGTTCTTCATGTTCCCCACCAGCCTCTCCTCTGCTCAGCCCTCAATGATCTGCATGAACTTTGGCCTTGGCCCTCTTGTCTGTACAACCCAGTTTTGCTGGTGACTTCCACATCAAAACTGCCACCCAGCCTTCTTTTCAGAGCCTGCCATATCACTGTGGTCCACAGATACCTCAAACTGAATGTGTGCAGAATTGAGTCCTAGTGTCTCTCCCTGTCTGCTTTCCCCGTCTTAGTCCTACCTTCTCTGTCTAGTCTCGGTTGGTGGCACTATCATCCACAGCTCCAAGAGGCCTCTGGACTCCACCCACCTTTTCACCCTGCGTCCAATCAGCCCTTGCCTTCAGCATCTTTCCCCAGCTCCATCGGTCCCAACCTTCCCTTGATTCTGGTTCCTCTCAATAGACTTTCAACAACCCCTAATTGTTATCCCTGCCACCAGGCTTCTCACTCCCCACAGGGAAATGTATCTGAAATGCAATTCTGGCCAGACAATTCTCTGCTTGGATTCCTTCACAGCCACAATAAATTCCAGCCTCCGCATCAGGACCTCAGTCCTCACATGACCCTGACCTCTTCCCACCTCACACCAGAACAGCAGCAAGCTGCCGTTCCCCTCCCAGACTCTGGTGTGTGATACTCCTCACTTGGCCTTTTTGTCTCTCTTGAATCCCTCCTTGAATTTCCCCCAGGGATTATTTATGCCAGAACTGCCCCGTAGAACTTCCTGCAACAATGGAGATGCTATACAATTTGTAGTGTCCCTTGTGCAATCACTAGATACGTAGACAGTAAGCATTTGAAACGTGGCTTGTCTGAAAAGTTGAAGTTCTGATTTAATTTATTTTTAACTAACTTGGGTTTATGTGGTTTCATGTGCATAGATTCTATGTCATTCATTTCTTGGGCTTTATGTTATTCTTAGGCATTGTAGAGGATGATGAATTACTTTCTTTTGTGATAGTTTTAGTTCAGTGGCAAAAACATATTAAGTAGATGATTTCAAAGTAATATATGACAGAAACAGAGACTTGCAAAGTACAAGACAGCAAACTCAGTTTAGGCAATTGTATTAGCCTGCTATCGGCTGCTAAGACAAAATATTGCAGGCTGGATAACTTAAACTACAGAATTCTTTTCAAAAAAAATGAAAATCTCTTCAAAACAAGCATCCATAAGAAGAAAATGAAAGTACAGGCCATACCCAAGGGGAAGATATGTAGAGATACATGGAACCAGTTAAGAATGTATAAAGAAATTATATGAATTAGTATAAAATGGACAGATTACCTGTTTTTACAAAATTGGTCATGGATAGGAACAGGTGCATCAACTGAAGAAATACAAACGACCTGTCCAGAAGGTTTTTGATCTCAGGTATATTCAGAAAATGCAAATTGAAGCATTAAGAAGCTATCCTTCCCATTCATTCAGTGACAACAATGTTAAAGTCTGACCATATCAAGAGCATGGAGGAATGGCAACTCTTTCTTTTACACTGCTTGTAGAAATAGTATATCTTAGTAAGAGAGGAAAAAAGATTGCAAAAGTACGTACATCTTATTTTTAAAAATCACTAAAAACAGTTAAATACCTGTAACACATTCTGGTTAATGGTAAAAAAAAAAAAGTCATAAATCCTTGTTGTTATTGTTGTTTAATCAAAGGAGTCTGTTTCTCCACCCTGGATTGGCCACCTGACTTACATTAGCCAAGGCAGTGCTTGGAAACTTGGCACAGCAGAGGTTCCAAAAGTGTGGGTCCATGGGGGTTCGTGTTCATGCTAGTCTTGGGGACCCGTGTGAGGAGATGAGGTTCACTTCCCCTAGGATAATGCAGAAGTGGACTGATCCCTCTGGAATTGGAGTGAGATGAATAGATTTCTCCATCAGATGGGACGGGAGGACAAAGGGGTTGAGTACCTGGCGAGATGACTGCAGGTTGATGGGCCACGGATGGAAATACAGGGAGGGAGGGGAGGGAGGGAGGAGGAAGTAAAGGGCTATTGTTATGTGAACCTCAAAGCTGCTTGTACTCGCATTTCGTCTCCTACACAAGATCAAAAGCTTTTCACAAAAGCAAATCACAGAAAGATTTTTTTTTTTACCCATCATTGTTGTCTATCACATTCTGCAGACTATCTGCCTCCTAATAAGCTTTCCCTAAGTTACGGTTGCATTGAAGAATGGCTTAAAACTATTCCTTGAAGCCTAGCGTTAAATTCTCTGGCAGCTCTCTTTCCAGACAAATCCTGTACTTAATTGTTCCATATTGCTTCTCATTACTCTGTCTTTGCTTTCTACAGCCTTTGTTTCCTTCCTTAAGATCTTCCCCATTAATTTTCTCCACCATCCTTTCCGGTGAATGAAGTTGTTGGTTTTTTTTTTCTATTCTTTTGAAGACTTGGCTTGATTGATTCACACCTGATTTCCTCTCTAGCCAATTTAATTCAAGACATGAATTCTGATGACCCAGAGGTACAGCAGAAAGCTGTCCTGGAGACAGAAAAGCACCTGCAGCTGTTGGAGGGAGACCTGGAGGAGGAGGAGGACGCGTGCCGCATCACCATGGACAAGACCCTCATCAGTCCTCCACAAGCTCCCAAGGAGGTTTTATCCTGCTATGGGGTTAAATAAGTAGATTCATCAAGAAGACCTGCACTGAGGGGCAGTTTAATGCCTGCTCTCTGTGAAAACTGAAATAGTCTTTTTTTTTTTCTTAGATTTGCTAACATTATTTTCCACAAGGGAGTATAATCTCTGGATTTCCCCTGCTTAGTCTCCCTGGGACATCTTTAAACAGCCTTTTGGGTTTGTTTGAATGAAAATTTAGCCTTTCTACACACTGAGCTAGTGTGCCAGCTGTTCTGTTAAGGTGATGCATTTTACTCAGTTGTATGTCCATCGCTGCCGGGAAGAGAGGGGTGTCCCATGACCTGGGAAATCTTGATTCTCAGCCCCTAAAAACGGCACCCATAATCACATTTGCTAATTTAAAGCAAGCGCCCAAATTTGGGACCCTTCAGTATTGGTGATTTAAAAGAAATGGCCTCATTCTTCTTTTGTAGTTGGTTTACCTTTTTGGTTTAGTTGCATATTAAATCGAGAGTAGTCTTTGAAATATGTTTCTTTGTTTCTATATAACCCGTGCCTTGCAGAATGAAGATGGAATAAATCCAGGTAAGAACAGCATCTTCTCCCGATGTGTTTTATTCATTTAGGTTCTGTTTTTACTGGCTATAATTTCCAGACCTTAAATTTTAAATTTTAGCCTCTGGGCTTGCAAGTAGCCATAACCCAAATCCTGCTAATCACCCAAATGCTGTAGCAGTGGTCTGCTTGGACAGTGCCACGGGACTTGGCTGCCTTTTCTCCTGGCCAATCTTTGTAAACTGAATTTGCTTTTTCTGTGTCATCTAATTTGCCCTTCGCTGCTCCAGGGATGCAGCAGTTTCTCTGTTGCTCAGCCTCAAAGTTCATTATGCTAAAAGGAACAGGGGGAAAAAAAGTCTCTTCAAACAAAATCTCTTTTAAAAGACATAATTTATAATCACAGTCATCATGTATAATACCGTATCACACAGAATTGCCATTTAATGTCAGAGGAAGAAAATGTCACTCTAGTTGGCTCTGAAGTATCTGCGCGTGTATATGTGTATGCGTGCACGTGTGAGAAATGTGGCTGTAAACGCATTTTGGAATCTCCACTAGACAACTGAACACCATATGTGTGTTTTTCTTTTAATGGTGGAAATCCCTCTGTGGCCAGAGGCCTTCTTGGCATCTATGGAAAAGGATGCAAAGGAGCGAGCCAAGAGAAGAATGGAAAACAAAGTCCTAGCAGACGGTAATCATCCATCTTTCTCTTCACTCTGCTGGGGAAGTGCACAGGGGCCTGTGTGCAGATGTTGAGGACCGGAAGTTCTGCTCTCAGGTGATGAGTTTGCAGCTGGGGCCGTGTCAGCAAGAGCCTGGCCCTGCAGAAGCCAGTGGTCATGTCTCCTCTGGCCGGCTGCAGCGGGCAGCCTCAGTCCGCCCTCTTTCTAAAACACGTGGAGTCCTCAACAGTGCTTGAACATTAGGGAGAGAAGGGAGTGAGCTGCCACTGGCTAGTCTGAGCCCTGGATAAGGAAATCAGAAAGGACAATGAAATAAGAAAGCTAAATGTGAGACAGGAAAGGGAGAGAAAAAAGACATACGCACAGAGTGCGTGGATATGTATAATGGAGGATTGTTTTCAGGGGACGTTAGATGTGTGGCAAGCTCAGAGTGCTCCTGAGCCTTGATGCACAAAGCGTTCTCTGAGATGCCGTCTGGAGGACTTGTAGGTGGGTTGGGAGGGGGAAAAATACTTAAAAGCTGGGCACCAGTAGCTTACAGCTATAATCCTAGCTACTCAGGAAGCTGAGATCTGAGGATCGTGGTTCAAAGCCAGCCTGGGAAGGAAAGTCCTTGAGACTCTTATCTCCAATAAATTACTCAGAAAAAGCTGGAAGTAGAACTGTGGCTCAAGTGGTAGAGCGCTAGCCTTGAACACAAAGAGGCTCAAGGACAGCACCCAGACCCTGAGTTCAAACACCAGGAAGGGGGTGGGGGCGGGGAACCTTAAAGGAATAGGTCCTGAAGTAGCTGCAGAGAGAACTGAGTGGTGAGTGCCTATGGATTGATGGTGGCTAGGACCTTCAGAGCAGAATCTGGAAGCGGGGAGAGTGCAGTCTGCAAGAAGCTGGGACCTTGTGTGGTGAGCTCACCTGCACGACTTCCATCCTCACAGCCCTAAGAGTGAAGGGGAACGAAGCCTTCAGCAAGGGCGACTACAACCTGGCCATCCAACACTACAGCGAGGGCTTGGAGAAGATGAAGGACATGAAGGTGCTGTACACTAACCGAGCCCAGGTCAGTGGGCCACTGGCGGGGGGGCGGGGGACCATGGCGGGGGTTGGGTTGGGAGTGGGGTGTTAGGGGATGGTACATTGGCAAGTGCTGACCAAACCTAGCACTTGTTTGGAGTAGGAGGAGCTGGTGGGTGTGTAGCAGGTATGGGTTTCCATGCTTCAAATGATGTCAAGCGACCAGTCCTGCAGGAAGAGTTGGGGAGAACTCTGTCCTGAGTAGGAGGACCACCAGGATGCAATGACCTATGACACTTAGAATTCTACCATCGTCCGACTCATCCTCCCCCACCCTCTTTTTGGTTCTATCTCAACTTCTAACTCCTATTCATTTCTCACTTATTCTGTCCACCCCTCTTCAAGATCTGTGACTGGAGTTGAACAGGGGGAGGGAGGGTCGAGGATGGACTTACAGCCAATTTGAGTTTCCACAGCCCTTTCAACTCAGTTTTATATCACAGTGGATCTGTTTCCCAGGACACCACCCTGATGCTTATTACCTGCTGCTTAATGAAGGGACAGGGCTGACAGCTCTCAATTGGAACAACAACAAATGTTGTCTATGATCTTATCCCTGAGAAGTAGTTGGTTGTTTTTCCATGTGTGATGGAAGTCTCTGTGGCTTGGGCCTGAGAAGCTAGCAGATGGATGGGCATGATTGCCAGGTGATCAGGGCCTGTCAGCAGGACCGGGATGGGATGACTTTGATGCTTGTCATTTACTACAGGGAGACGCTGTTTCACAGTGTTCATCACTTCCAGGCTCTGTGACACAGGGACGTCTGGCTGTGCTTGGTGGAAGAAGAGCATCAATAGCAAGAAACAGACACATGAAGGCCAGAGAGTACAGGGAGGGACAGTGTGTAATGTTGAATAATTCCAAGCACAAGCCAGCTGCCAGTGTAATCCTGGTTACTCAGGATGCTGAGATCTGAGGATCTTGGTTCAAAGCCGGCATGAATAAGTTCCTGAGACTCTTATCTCCTCTTAGCGACTGAAAGGCCTATGGAGCTGTGGATCAAGTGATAGAACTCCAGCCTTGAGTGAAAAAGCTAAGGGATAGTGCCCAGGCTGAGTTCAAGCCCTAGTACTAGCACAAAATCATCATCATCAGCAGCAGCAGCAGCAGCAGCAGCATCACTTGATGATTATTACTATTCCAAGCACAGTATAACCTCATTAGTTCAGCCCTTTGCAGACATCCACCTGGTGATGAGGTATTAATTGCCTACCTCATGTGTGGTAAAACTTTGTAAAAGGAAGTAACTTGACAGACAAGATGGCTAGAGGTTGATTGAGCACCGCACAGCTTATCATTGTAGCAAAGCTATAGTTATTGAAGGCAGAAAGCTGCCATCTACCTTCTCGAATGCTCTGCTTGCAGTTGCTCTTCAGCACATCCTTGGTAAGTTACATAACTGGAGACATAATAAATCCATTTAAGGAATTAAGTTTCTGTTGACAATTCAGAGGAATCATTTAAATGTAAGCAATTAATACTGTAGTTACATCCCATTCTTGATTTATCTCGCAGTTCTGGTCCCTAGAAACATCTACTGATAGGTGCTCGTTCAGGATTGTGGCTCTGAAGTGATTCGAAAGCAATAAAATGGAATTGCTTTGGGAATGTTATGTAATTTAGACTTATATCTCATTAGACTGCCCATCCCCCAGTTTGTCTAAATTAGTTACATTTTTACTGTACTCAGTTTTAAGCAGCTCTTTGATACATTCTGAAGAATCACATCAACAGTGAGTCTGGATTAATACAAGTAAACGCAAAAGAAAAGCTTTAGGGGAGCAATTTCTCTCAGGCTTCCCAAAGAGAAAGCTTATTCAGAGACAAATAGAAAGTCATTGACTATTTTTAAAATGGATCTCCTGTTTCCATGCAGTGCTGGAAAACACTTAATAAGGACCCTGTGAATTGAGTGTTTCTTGCTAAAAACAAAAAACAGCAGCAAAAAATAAACAACTCCCTACCCTTCACCGCTTTGTTTTTCTCCCAGAATTAATGTTATGATCAATAGATTGCTGATGTCATTTATGTGAGTTTAGCACTTAATTACCATTTTGGAAGAAGAGAAAAGAATAGTTCCTCCTGAAATGTGAAAAGGCCAAGGAGAACAGAGAAGGGACAGGGTGCTGAGCGCAAGCCTTAAAAAGGAAAAGGACTTGGCTTATCTCACTCAGCACATTAATCTCCAGTTGCGCCCTTTTTCTGCCAATGACATAATTTCATTCTCCTTCATGGCTGTGAATAATATTCCATGGCATAAAAAGCAAGAGGCTGTGTAGAGACTGGGCCCTGACTCACAGTGGTTACGGGTCTCTATGGAGAGGCTAACTGCTTGCTCACAGCTGACTCTCAAATGCAGCCCACGGCTCTGAACACAGATGGCTCCAAGGGTTTTCTTCAGTTAGCCCACAGCCCAGGTTAATGAAGGTGCTGGGCTGCTCTTTCTTCCTATGCCCACAAAGAGCTGCCCTGCAGAAACTCAGAAACTGCCTGCTTTCCCCCCTGTCTTTGGCCATGGACCTCACAACTGGCTTGTCGGGGTAAGCAGCTCATCTGAGCACTGGGATGTCACGGGGCCTCGTTAAGGTTTTGGTCACGGGCAGCCCGGCCTGTGGCATTGGCTTTATTATGGGTGACTGGTGGGATCCTAGAACAGCCACTCTCTCCTCCTGGAGCTTGGCCTTCCTTCCTCACCTGAATCCCCAGTTTGGTTTGCATTGTCTTCCAAAGTCCCCACTTGATTCCCTTTCATGCATGGTGTCCTCTTGGAACACTCACAGCACGGTGGACACCGGAGATGAGCTCTTCCTTGTACTTGTGGTTAGTGCACTGGCCATTTTCTCTTTGCCATGCCTGACCCTCCTCCGGCTTGCTCTGCACCAAGGGTCTGGCCAGCATGCACTGAGGTCTTGGTCCCCTACTCCTCTGGTTTCTGTTGGGGTTCAGATCAGAGGGAAGGACAGCTTTGAGATGGGGTTCTTCATCTCCTGGCTTCACAGCTCCCATGAAAGCTCATGTCAGCTCTTCCTACATGGTCTTCTCTCTTCCCTCCTCCTCCTCCTCTGTGCTCCCTCCTGCTCGCTGTGGTCATGGCGGCTCGCTTTGATAGCCCTGGGGTTCTGTAACACCCTTGATAGCCCCTGAACCTTGTCCTGCCCTCGTTAGTGGTCCCTTGGCAAAATCCACTTGGATCTCCAGGGTGAATACGCTACCTGCTTCCTGCTGGGCCTGCCTGGTACAGGGCGGCCGATACAGCTGCTCCTTGTGGCTCTTCTTTCTGTGCTGAGCAGAGTGCTCTGTGCACAGCTGTGTTTGAGTGTCCATCTGTGTCATTACAGGCTTACAGTAAACTCGGGGACTACCAGAAGGTGCTGGTGGATTGCAACTGGGCTCTGAAGGTAAGACAATATCTCCTTTCCCAGGCGCCCAGGTTGGTTCTGCTCAAGCCAAATGTCTTAATCCTAAAATAATGGAGGGTGCTGCTAGTCTGGTGGTAGGAAAGAGTTTGAGCTGCAGCCAGAGCCTGCTTCCTCACCTACACAATGAGATGGAATGTTGCAAGGGTCATGATACCACTCAGGAACGGCCCAGCTCAGAGCGGGCACTTCCACAGATGCTCTGCTAGCACTTTTCAAGGCCTTGCATTGCAGTGGCTCATTCCTGCACCCCCATCCCCACTTTTGTCTACATCATAGTAGAAAACTTTCTTAAATTTTTTTTAAAAAACTTATTGTCAAGGTGATGTACATAGCGGTTACAGGTCCATAAGTAAGGTAATGAGTACACTTCTTGTCAAAGCTGTTACTCCCTCCCTCATCTTTCTCCCACTTTCCCTCCCTTCCACCCCCCCCCCATTGAAATCTCTTTCTTCTTGAGCCAGCTGTAGGAGCTCATTTCCACTATATTTCCATTCTTCCTCATCCATTTAGGCTGTTTCCTTTCAGCCTTAATAAATAATTGGAATTGGATTATACTGACCCCTATTTGTAGAGGGAAAAAAATCAGAAGAGAGAATTCCTGTTGTTCAACTTCAGTCAGCCCTCAGGCACATACCACCATGATTTACTAAGTACTCCTTCCAGAGCCTGCCTGAGGAGCAGTCTAAGGTGCAGTGAAGTAAGACCTGTTTGTTTGGGAAATGGCATGATGACTCCTTAGAGGCATTATTTCGGATGACAAGATGTTAAAATAACCCTCCATCCACATTTCCCTGTGCTCCATTGTCACTGGGGTCTGTAACTAAAGAGTCAAAGCTAGCGTATCTCAGACGTCTGCGCCCACACATTGCTGCTTGCAGAGAAGGGAAATAAGCCCCACACCCTGCCACAAACAAGAAGCAGAAATTTGCTTTTAAAACATGTTTTTAATATTTAAAAAGCCCCTCGTGAATCGATATGGCATTCTCTAAAATGCGTCTCTTTGTTTTACTGTTACTCATTTATTTACTTTTAATATTCAAGTGCTTTTACAGCGTCTCAGTTTAGCAGATCAGTTTCTGAGTACAATGCAGCTTGATCAATGCTACTCTTCCATCATTCTCCCTCATCTCTCCCCATCCCCTCATATTATTGCATTTCTCTTTATTTTAATATGCCAATATTGTTTTAAGCAGCTTTTGATCAAGTAAAACTACGGCAGGCAGTAGAATGCTCCAGGTGGTTCCTTAGGAGAGCACATTCAGCCTGACTTCCTAACCATGGCTAACCCAAGAATACCCATTCACACTAGTGTGCTGACCCTGTCTACCTGCTTGGTTGTTAATAGGGGGTAGGAGAAGAGGAGCCAAGTAAGCAAAGGAAATGGAGGCGAATTAGGAAGCCACCTTTGCTTGTGATGGTTCACAGTACTCAAGGGATCTTTCAAAACTGACATTTGGAGAATCCCCTGTCTCCAAGCATCATTCCAGGGCACTGGAGAGGTCCTGAAGTTAGGAGAGTTACCTGAAGCTGTGGACAGTATCAAGTCTCCTCACTCCAGCATAGACCCACTAACCTGCACAGCCCCTTGTTTGATCACGATTTCTTCTCTCCACCATCACCCTACAAGAGAAGAACAAGGCAAGGGGTCCTCGTTGGTGGTTTTAACCATCATTTGCCACACGCTTAACACAGCCTGTTCTGTTCTGCTCCGGCCCACTGTTGTCCTGATTTTTCTCACAAGAAGTTAAGCCTCAGAGATGAACTAAGTAATGGATGCAGGATCACAGAACCAGTGTTAGTCTGACTGTAAGCCACCCCCTTTGCCATCTGCCGTAAATGGCCTTGTCTCAACCCACAACCCCCTATAATCCCCTGATGTGGTATAGCTTCCACAAAGGCCTGTTCCCAAATCTGAATTATAATACAGCATAATTAGCGATGAGCAGAGCTGATGTGAGGTCATGCCGACACGCAGTAGGCAGTCTTATTAAAATACCAGCCAGGCTCCCAGGTGGAGTGGTTTGGATGCATGGGCCAAAATGTTCCAGGAATTCTCAAAGTAGTAACATTCGTTGGTTCTTCGTGGAAGCGGTAAATTCAAAGAAAAAGTTTCATTGTCTGTACCATTATTATTAGCATTAGTGCTTTCACACCCGTTTAACATTCTTGACACTTTTAAATTGGTAGAGACAAGCCGGTGTGGTGGCATTTGAGGACTGATGATCCTTTTCCAGGAAGGTAAAGGCAGCAAAGCTGCTTTCAATCAGGACTGGGATCATTTCTTTCCTGGCAGAACGCTTCACACACAATGAAATACACTCTTCCTCGGGTTCCTTTCAAGGGAACCTGGGGCTCATCCAAGGGGAGCCTGAGCGTGGACACGTGGTCACAGGAGAATGGGCCTGGTATAAGCAGTGTCTACCAGTGGCTCTTTGCACCGGTCATGGGGAAGATGGAGCCGCGGTGACACCTGCTTCTCAGTGATACACCCACCGAGGCCACGGCTCAGGCTTTCAGCTTGGGACCTGGATCGCCCTAGTGTTCTGCCAGTGAATTATTTGCCGTGACTGTTTCAGTTTAGGAACTGAAATGTTGGAGTTGCCTCTTTTCCCCTTTTGACTGTGCCTTTCCTGCTTCCTTGATGGTATCTGTGGCGTTACCAGGCTCACAGCTCTGCTCCAGACGTCCATGGAAACGCACCTCCAAGGCTGGCTCTGACAATTCTCACTTCCTCTTTTACTAGGAGTCGGCTTTTCTTTAGATCGCTTTTGCTCTGAAATGGATTCCCGCTCTTATAACTCCACCAGCAGCAGCTCGTGACGCATTGCCTGGCGCCATGCTCCGTGCCTTCCATGCCATTATTAGCATCACCATCCAGACCAGGAAAATGAACATCCAGTATGTTAGGTTGGCCTAGCCAGCACCCTGCTCCTGGTGAGGGGTTGAACACAGATTTACCCAGAACACATGACCTCCTAACCTTGCTAAGGCTTATGGGTAGGGAACCTTTTTTTCTACTAAAAACCACAAGGATATTGATCACAACACTTGTGGGGCCAGGCACTGGTGGCTGACACCTATAATCCCAGCTACTCAGGAGGCTGAGATCTGAGGATTTCGATGAGAAGCCAACCCAGGCAGCCATGAGACTCTAATTAACTACCAGAAAACTGCAAGTGGCACCATGGTTCAAAGGAGTAGAGCCCTAGCCTTGAGCAGAAAGACTCAGGGACAGTGCTCAGGCCCTGAGTTCAAGTCCCACAACTGACCGCCCCTGCCCCCCCCCAAAAGCTCATTAGCTATGCAAATTATCTGCCTCTTTAGACAGCCAAGGGCAGCTGGCAAGAAGCATATGGGTCCATTTCGTCACATCCCATATCATTTTGAGGGTCTGGAGTCCATTGACCAGTTGTTCCCTACCCCTTTATCCCTAACAGACATCTCACCCAGTTACTTGCCTTGTAACTACATGAGGCTAATTTAACCTGGCTATTGTAAATCAGATTCATGTCCCTGTGCCAAATTATTCCTTGCAGAGTTCTAATGAAGATAACGGAGAGGACAGATCAGTGCAGAAACACCTCCCCCGAATAGAAGATTCTCAGCCATACATTTCAGTAGTGTCTTTGGAAAGCGGGGGACATCCTCCAGACCTTAAATGATAGATGTGACGTATATATGTACCACAGCTCATTCGGGAGGAGGAACAAACCTCCTGGCCCCACATAAATACTGGTAGCACCAGCTGTTTTCCCAGAGCCAGTTCTTTCTCCTGCAATAAATCAGTTCTCTGAACTTACCTACTTAGTTATACGGCCTGGAGAGCTGAACAAATAACTGATGCCTGGCCCCACCCTACACAGTAATTTCATTGGCCCAGGGGGCAAGGGTGGGGGGGAGAGGGAGCTAGTGGCATCGTGAGCATTCTAGGTGATTCTAACTGAACCCCATGTTAAGCGAGCGCTCTTCCAGGTTAAGAGCTTCCGATTTGCTTCCTGAGTGTGTCTCAACTAAACGAAGATGAAAACTGGCGTGTACCATTGCCTTGGCAGAGGACTTCTCCTCCACTCAGGCCCCTCGCAGGCAACAGTCAGACCAGTCACAGACATACAGCCCCAGCAGTCATCCTGAGAACACTTGTGTCTGCCTTCGTTCTGTTAGGGAAGTGGCTAACGAAACCTCTGACCAGCCATTCTCTTTCACGCAGTGTGATGAAGCCTACACAAAGGCCTACTTCCACATGGGGAAAGCCCACCTGGCCCTGAAAAACTACAGGGAGGTAAGTTCGTAGGGGAATACAAGAGGCATGAGACGTTGGCATCATGGTTCCTGGTTAGCCTGGATTGAAAAGCTTGTGAGACCCCATCTCAACAGAGGGGAGCTGCATGTGGTGTCATGTTCCTGACACCTCAACAGCTACAAGAGGCCTACCATAGGCAGATCGTGGTCCAGGCACATGCCTAGGCAGAAAGCAAAACCCCATCTCAAAAACCACGATTAAATAAAGGTGCTGGATGGGTAGCTCTGCAGTAGAGTCAATGACACCAGGAAAGAACCCTTTGCTCTATCTTTTTTCCCTGGGCCTTTGGTATGGTACCTGGGTTTGAACTCAAGACCAATCACTTGCTAGGCAGGCCCCCTACCCATTGAACCACACCCCGAGCCCTTCCTGCTTTAGTTATTTTCCAGGCGAGTCTGTTGCTTTTGTCCCGGGCCAGCCAGACCACAGTCCTGCTACCTGCACCTCTGGAGTCATTAGGATTACGTGTATACCACCACACCTAGCTTGCTGTTCAGACAGGGTCTCACCCTGCCTGGGCTGGGGTCAAGCTGCAATCCTCCCCATCTCCACCTCCCAATAGCTGCAATTACAACCGGAGCTACCCCGCCTGGCCCTCAGCTTGTGTCCTGAAGTCGGCAGCCTGTTTTCCCCTTCCCATCTCTCAGTCAACACTGTCTCCAGTTTCATTTATTCCTAACTTCCCCGTGGGTATAGGTAACAGTTAGCCTCCTGTTCTTTCTTACTGCAAATGTCATATGCATGTGTTGCATTTACATTATGATTTTTCATATCCCAAATAGACACAACCCACCAAAAAAGGTAAGACTGGATATTTTTCACCAATGTCTATATCTGACTGCACAGATGAGTTTTGAAATGATGCGTGTTTCCACCACACACACACACACAGAACCTGAAGAATGTAAACGAAGTGTCCAGTGCACACCCTGTACCCCATGGCCAGCTCCCGTGCGGGAAACGTGAGCAGGCTGGGAGCAAGCAGATAATAACGAAGCCTCATCCTTGATGCCTGCTGCCTGCTTTGTAATCACCGTCACCCCCAACCTCTTTGCAAGGTCTTGCTTCTGTTTTGCAGGCTAGAGAGTGTTACCAGAAGATCCTAGAAATCAACCCCAAGCTGCAGACACAGGTGAAAGGTGAGTCCGGTCCTGGTGCTGTCCTCTCTGAGTCTCTTTCCCCTTCCAGCACCTCCCATAGGTGCCTTCCCACCTTCCTCCCCCTCTCTGCCCTCGCCAGGCCAGCAGCCCTCCCTGCCTTCCCTGCACAGCCGTGCTCTGCTCCCTGTTAAAACCTGCTCTGCTTCCTCCCTCGCTTCCCTCCGCCACCCGCGTGCCTTTCTCTTCCAAGTGTCTTCTAGCAGATCTTTCGCACTGCTCTGAATCCACAAGGCCTTAAGATTCTTGATAGAGATTGTGCCTTGTTTGTGTCCCTGATCTTTGCTGAAGAAGAGTTTGAATTATTTCCATGTTTTGTGCTTCTCAACCTCCCACCCTTGAAAGGGAGAGAGGGAGGGAGGGAAGGAGACAGGGGGGAAAAGGAAGGGAGGAGAGGAGAAGAGAGGAGAGGAGAGAGACAGTGAGGAGGGGAGGAAAAAAAGGGAGGGAGGAAGAGAGGGAAGGAGGGCAGAAAGGAAGAGGAGAGGGAGGACAGAGGGAAAGAGGGAAGGAAAAACAGAAGGGAGGGAGAAAGAGGGAAGGAAAGGAGAGGAAGAGAGGGAGGAAGGAAGGATGGAAGGAGGGAGGGGAGGTGTTCTTGTACAGTATTAGTTATTAGAGTATTGCTTTGTTGAGAGTTTTTTTTCCCCATGTGTTGCTAGAATACCTCATGCAGGTCAATCTTCAGGAGAAGGTAGATCTTCAAGAGAAGGAAGCCCATGAAATTCTGGCTTTAGGAAAGAACACAGCTGTGACCACCAAAAATCTCCTGGAGACCCTGTCCAGGCCGGACCAGGCACCGCTGTTCTATGCAGGGGGGATGGAAATCCTGATGGAAATGATGAAGCAGTGTAAGTCCCAGATGTGTGACGGGGTCCGGAGCAGAGTCTGCATGCTGGGCCAGCCCCTAGAAGTCTTGACTTTGTGACCCCAAGAATCCCTCCCACAAATACCGAGTGCACACCCATGCTAATGTAGATCCCAAGTGATCCCTTACACCCCACCCTCTCTTCCGAACACGCACATGCTCGGCACATTTGCAGTAAATACCACATACACACAAGCACAGCACTTACTCTCCTGGTCTATAGACATGTATATACACACCACATGCCTCCTATGTTATAAATACTTACATCCACGTATTTATTCCACACACTCAGTCATCACACACGCCCCAAACACTTTACATGTACCCCTCTCCCCCCCAAATGTCCTGTGGTTCCCAGTAGAGATTCTTAATGGGATAAACAGCACAGTTCACCTGGATTACACTAATTGGCTGCTTCGAATGTGAACATAGTTTCAGAGGAAACGTTTTCTTCTCCTAATGAGAGCCATGCTGCTCTGGGCTCCCAAATCTTGTCAACACCGAAGCCAGGGCTGAAGCAAGTCTCGTTGCTCAGTGGCGGGAGTCTCGTTGCTCAGTGGCGGGAGGCTCTTTGCACAAACCGTGGCCTCTCTGGCTTTTCTTTAGTGTACAATGGAGGCTCTGAGGTTTCTTCTCCAGAGCCTGGAAACTGCTTGGAAATAAATATTTAAGATCAGATGCGTGTGCCAGTCTTCTCTGGAGGTTTTGGAGCACCTGGAGGCTCTGAAACTTCCCAGTGCTGACTTGTGCCACAAACCTGCCCAGCCACCCAGCCCCGCCCTCCTTTTCTGAGTAGTTTCTCTGTCTGTGGCATCAAGTGGCTGGTAGTAATTGTGTTCTTTTTTTTTTTTTCAGAATTAAAAAGTGTTTGTCTCTAGTTCAGCCTGGTAGCACATGCCTGTAATCCCAGCACTGGGGAAACTGAGGCAGGAGCAGTTTGAGGCCAGTCTGGTCCACATAGCAAGAACCTGTGTGTGTGTGTGTGTGTGTGTGTGTGTGTGTGTGTGTGTGTGCGCGCGTGAGAGATAGAGAGAGAGAGAGAGAGAGAGAGAGAGAGAGAGAGAGAGAGAGAGAGAGAGGTTTGTTTTGATGCTGTGATCATCTCAATTGAGTTTTCATGACCAGCTGACACCTTTCCCACGGATTTGTTTCAGGCACGGAACGCACTTTATTCAGAACCCACAATGGATTCAGCATCATCAATGACAACAAGGTCCTAAGAAGGTAGGGACACTTGGGCAGACAGGGCCAGGGAACACAACCATTGTGTGTGAAACTGGATAGTAAGCAGATCACGCAGGAGGTGGTATTCCTCTGTATCCCCCCCACCCCATCCCTGTCAGCTGGGGTTCCCTCTTCCGGTACAAAGCTCCCACGTGAACACCCTCGAGCTTGGAGCCTGGGGCCACTTGAGTTGGGCTGTAGCAACAGATGGAGAGGGAGACAGCAGCATGCCTCAGAGATGCTCTGGGCATCACAGTGGTAGAGAAATGGCCCTTTATACTGCTCTCCAGGGTCTCCAAGATTGCTGCCTATTCTCTATCTGCTTTTTGAATTTGCAAATCATAACAGGAAGTGGAATCAGCCGGGTCCTGGCTAAGCCCGTTTGAATCCCGTCTAAACTTACTTTATATCTCCCTTGTGCTTGGATGACCCTGAGACTTAAGGTCCCAGCATGGGTTGGAGCGAGCTCTCCACCATGGCCCCTGGCTCACAGCACCCACTGCGGACCTGTCCCCTCCATCCTGTGTCCTAAGCCAGGACCTCAAGACTCAGTGACGGGCAGTCCTTGAGTCCTGGTGGGCGACCTGTGATTCTGCACGTAAACGTTTACTTTCTTAACCTTGCATCCGGTGAGACTCGGGATAAAACCAAGTAGAAAGAAAATGGATACTGATTGCATGTGGCTCACTCACCCTGTCCCCTCTAGGTGCTTATTAGCCGAAAAGAAGGATGCAGTAGAAGAGACCGTCTGTGTGTCTGTTCTGAAGCTCTGGCAAGCAGTGTGCTACGAGAACGGTAAGCCTGCTCATCTCTGCCAGTCATGCTCCAGGTGTGACCAGCTGCGTGGCCAGGCATGATGTCTGTCCCTGAAGGCCGGGCCCTGGAGAGCTGGTATCTAGACCTTCTCAGCCGCTCTCTCCAAAACCTGTGAGGATCAAAAAGCAAGGTCTGCACTGTAGTTATGTTTCCCGAACCTTCCTCCTTGGCTGCTCAGTGAGTAATAGGTGGAATCTCCATCCCCTCACCTGCTCCAAGTCTCACGAGATGGTTGTTCATGCTAATGGGATAGAAGGATGGAGAGTTCCCTTTCCCCTCTGCCCCCAAAAAGTACAGTTTGTCTTGAGATGTGTGACTTGTCATCCAGCACCTCCAGACACTGCTGGGTGGCAAAGGCTGCTCTGGCCCCTGTCTGATTTTGGATAGTCCGAAGCGAGCCCCCACTTAGGCCAGTTCCTTCCCCTTTGCTCCTGTATTCAGACCCCACACACACGGAGGAGCCCTCTGACATTAGGAAGGAGATGGTTGGTGTGTGTCAGTTCCTGTCTGGTGCAATCATATATTGACTCACCGAGTCCCAGTCATCTTCAGTAGGTGCATTACCACTCTCGACTTACTGACAGGAACCTGGGGGGTGGGGAGGGGCAGGACTTTATAACTGCGAATCTAAAACCCCTTGCCCCTGTTCACCCTGACCCACCAGATCTGGTTCTGGGGTCTTGCTCTTAGACACCATTATCCTGCCTCCCAAATGAGTGGAGACCTGTTTACCCACTAGAGCGGTAGGGGCAGAACTGGGCTTGGTGGCACCATGACTCCTACAAAGCACGTCACCCCTGTGTTTTACAGAAGAAAATCAGCGATTCCTTGTGATGCATCCAGACAGGGCTGGCCTGCTGCTCTCCTTCTTGACGTCCCCAGTCCTGGCCATCCGGCAGCAGAGCCTGACCCTGATTCTCCAGCTCGCCCAGACAGAGAACGGACGGAGCCTTATCATCAGCCACCTTGACCTGACCCAGTAAGGCCCCAGGGCAGCTTTCATCCCAAGTCATCAGTCAACAGACAGGAACAGATTGGCCTGTCGCCCTCCCCTGGGTTCTGATGTGTGGCTGCCATCAGCCTTTATGAGGGATCAGTGACAGACACAGCCCTGGAGGGGAACACCGCCGCTTCTAGCAGAAGCAGTGCTATCTCTGCATCTCACGGAGCCCTTTCTAAAACAACACAGGGTAGAACTTCATGAAACAAATGTGGTTGATGGCTCAAGTCTACAGAGCTAGAGTGGCCGGTCTCCTAAGAAAGCTTTCTACAAACCTTACCTAGTGCCTGGTAGTGTCTTTCTTTATTATTTGTTTTATTCATACTCGTTTTCTTATTCTTTAGCTTTCTTTATCTTTTGATTATTAGTACGGACATATGAAACTACCACATTTGCATGAGAAACATGTTTTCATCTCGGCCATTTCCTATGGTTCAATCTAATACAATAGTAGCACTGGTCACATCCTGCCGCATACATGTTACAGACAGGAACTAAAGGCAGCCAGCCTGCCTTGGTACTGCTGACTGCTCCTTTCTGGCGGGATAGAACTGTGTCGCACGTCACCCTTGCTGGGGAAGCTGGTCCCCTGCTTCTGTAGTAGAGAGGTTCTGGGGAGTGTCTTTGGCCACTCAGCCTTGACAGTAGGAAAAGCCACCAATGTCATGCCTCTGGGATTCCTGTGTTTACAGTCATTTGGGGTATGTGAGTCAGGGTCACCTCTAACTGGGGTGACAGTGCAGTTATTGGTACCCTGAAACTCTTCTCTGACCTACAGTCCACCCACAGGGACAGCTTCTCTATCCACAGGGCAGGGGGACGGCAGCAGGAAGGAAGGACACGCTGTCCTCTGTAGGTAATGAGTGTCGCTGGAGGAGCGTTGTCCTGGGATGAGGAAGCTGACTTGCCTGTGTCTCCCAAGACTAAATCCAAATGCTCTCGGGCTGTTGTCTCATTCTGTGCTATGAAAGTTCATTAGCCTTCATCTTTAAGACCAAAACAAGAGATTTCAATGGTTGGAGGAGGAGGAATCCAAAGGGACTCTAAAGCAAATGGTGTCTGGCAGCAGGAATTCTGGAGTAGACTCCTGAGGAAGTCGGGAATGGGTAGAAGCTTAGAGACCTTCCAGCACACATGCCCAGATTCCATTGTGTCCGAACCAGAGCTTTGATTGTCATTGCTTCCATTTGTCATGGGACGGGGATGCGGGTGGGCTTCCCTGCCCCGCTAGTGAAGATAAGAGCTCACCTCCTCAGGCAGCCCAGCCACATCCTGAGAAGCTCTCTCCATACACCAGCCTCAAACTGCCCGCCCCGCAGCAGAGGCCTGGTCCAGCCTTTGGAAGGTGCATCCTGTCCCACTGTCCAGTGCCAAGGGAAGCCAGGTTTTCCCAGGTCAAGCCTCCAAGTTCCCTTGGCAGGGCTTCCGGGGCAGCCTACCTGGACAATCCTTCTAGCTTTTCTCCCCGTGGATGCTGCTCCTTCCCAGATTCCTCAAAAGGTCACCTTGCTGGGCCTCTGGGAGTTTGAGGACAGGCCACTCTGAGGTGTTTATGGGGTTGGGGTTGTTTTGTTGTAGATTGTTGGAGGCCTTGCTGTTATTTCTCGAGTTCTCAGATAAGAAGGCCAACACCGCCATGGGACTGCTCACAGACTTGTTTCTGGAAGAAAGGTAATGTTTTATTTCCCAAAATGGATAGTTCTCCCACTTGAGATGCACTAGGTGATGTTTCTCGAGTGCAGAGATATGAGGCCAGCCTCCTCCCGAGTGTCACAAGATTCCCTGAGCAGAGCGTGGTGTCTCCCAGAGGTCTGCGGTCCACACTCGCCCTAGCCCCTCTGGGTACAGGGTAGTCAGACCTCCATGAGTTTGGAGCAGAAACTGCTAAAAGCAGTCCGCTCTTTCTATCTTGATTCTATCAAAGGCACATCAAAAATGTTGAAAAAGTACATCTGTGCTGAATATAGAGAGATGTTTTCCTTGCTATTCCCTAAATAATTCAGTAGAGCATCTATTTATATGGCACCATGCTATTAAGTATCTAGTAACCTAAAGAGTAGAGGTTATTTAATGATACAAGAGGACTGGGTAACAACTCACCCTATTATCATAGCTACTTGAGAGGCCGAGATCAAGAAGATCACAGTGTGAACCAGCCAGGACAAAAAGTTTATAAGATCCCATCTCAAGCAATAAAACATTGAACGTGGTAATGCTGTCCTGTCATCACAGCCCCAAGGGAAACAGCTAGGAAGGTGGTAGTCTGGGCCTGTCTGGGCAAAAGTGAGTTCCTTTAGAAAAAAAAGTAGCAAAGTAAAAAGAATGGTAATAAAGAATAAAGGCAAAAGGACCAAGGAAGCTGAGCACTGGTGGCTCATGCTGCAGTCCCAGCTACTCAGGAAGCTAAGATGTGAGGATCAGAGCTTAAAGCCAGCCCAGGAAGAGAAATCTGTGAGACTCTTAACATCCAGTTAACCAGCAAAAAGGCAGAACTAGAGTTGTGGCTCAAGTGGTAGAATACCAGCCTTGAGTAAAAAAGCAGAGCAAAAGTGCCGGGCTCTGAGTTCAAGCCCCGGTACCAACACGCACGCACGCACTCACAAATGATCGTATGGGTTATATGCAAATACTAACCCCCATTTTATATAAGTCCCTTAGGACTTGAGCACCCACAGACCTTGGGCTCCAGGGGGCTTCTGGAAGCGGGCCCTTGCACGACTATTGAGAGCAAGCACAAGGTAGCATCCTCTTGGGCTGCCAGAGGCACTGTGCGTAGCCATCTCCGCCTGGCTGGTTTGTCTTGCCTTGCTCTGTGATTTTTACATCATATCTTATGTTCTTGGTTCTTTGTCTTTCCCTATGCACTTTAGGGGTTTTTCCTAGAAACCTTTGCACACTAGAGAAAGGCTCGTTCTCACAGCCAGGCCAGCTGGCTAGAACTATGGGATGCCACACCAGCACATGGAGACGTGTGTGCATCTGTGCCCTCCTGGTGGCTGTGACAAGTGTACATGCTCACACTGTGGCCGCCACCTGTGCAGGGCACACAGGACGCACAGGTGTGGAGCAGAAGAGGGGAGCCAGCACAAGGTCAGCTTGGCAGAGTCCAGCAAAGCTGCCTCCGAGGTCTTTCATTCGACATCCAAGCAGATTCACCAGACTTAGACGTCTTAAAGCCACTTTACATCCACCCAGTGACTTTTTTGCTTTTCTTTCCTGTTTTGCTGCCTCAGAGAAAATGATCCACACCTGCTGTAGATCAGAGGGACACCGTTGATCACCATCTGCTACCTTACCCAAGAGGCTGTGTGTCCCGGTGACAGTTTGTGTCATTTAGAAATAATGCTGGCCGCTGTTTTCTCCACAGATTTCAAGTCTGGTTCCAGGCCAGCCTTCCAGACGTTCTGCCCATGCTCACCGGTGTCCTGGTGAGCAGCCTCCCAGCCCCCCATTTTCCTTCCCTTCTCCATGACAGGTGCTCAGAAACCTAGGCAGAGCTGTGTAAATACAGTTTGCAGCCCAGAATGCCTGTTGTCTCTCAGGTTGACTCATCGTTTATTTACAACTGGAATCGATGCAGATGTCAGTTGTCAAAACAACTACAGGTGGGGCAGGTGGAGACGGCATATGGGCGGGCTGCGCGTGAGCCGCACTTTAGGGGAAGACTGAGGGGATCCATCTCCTTCAGCTGGTTCCTGGTGCCGTGCTGTCACCAGGACAGCCTGCAACTCCGTCCCCAAAGGGAAATCCGCCCCAGCAGGAAGACAGTTGAGCCATCTGAGCTGATGAGGCTGAGGATAGATAGCGAGAGTTCTCCCTGGAGAGAGTGTTGGACTTGGTAAACTGGAAAAGTACCAGGACCCAACCTCACCCCAACAACGCACATCTGTGAAGAAGAGCTCAGAAGGGAAAGGCCTGAGCCAGGTCCTGTTGGCCCTTTTTGGTGTGCCTCTTGCCTTCATCCTGTGGCCATGGTGATCATGGTGACCCCTTTGCCATTCGAGGTGATGGGAAGCTCTCTGGAGAGTGAGGGTTGATACTAGGGACTTGTGTGCCATTCTCCACCTGCTCTCTGAGGCTTCCATTTCTCTTGATTCACTTGTAGAAGAGAGACCCCATGTTGACCAGCACCTCCGCCTTCTGCCAATGTGTCAGCATGATGGGGAACCTCAGTGCCAAGCCCGCCGCCCTGAGACACATGTGGGCCTACGAAAAATTCCCAGATGCCTGCTTGGGCCTCCTGGTATTTCAGCTCTTCTATTCAAAATGGGTCTTTTATCCTCTTTGTGGGCATTGACTTCTTAATACATGGCTTTTCCAAAAATTCTGTCTTTCTTTTGGGGCATTGGGGCCCCAATGGTTTAATACCTTCCATAGCCATAGATTTTGTGGACTGTGGCCTCTATATCAAGTCTCCCACCCACCCTGGAGGGATGTGGAGGATTTGGGTGGAGCTGGCCTGATCATCCATTTCAAACAGCCCATTCTTCAGTGGAAATCCAGAACCAAGCTCTTCACAGAAGGTACCCTTCTGTGTCTCTGCTAACCACAGAACTGGTCTCTGAGCACTTCCCATAACTTAAGCCCAGAACATTGACCGTTTGGGGAGCATGGGCATCTGAGACCCTGTCTAAAAGAAGAGCTGGCCGTGAAGTGCTCCATCAAAGCCATCAGTGGTCATCTTGTTTCCTCTCAAGGTCACATGTGAGGAAGACCTCTTCCGAGATGTCATATACACCCTCCTGGGCCTTGTCATGAACCTGTGTCTCCAAGTCCCCCTTGTCTCAGAGGTATGAAATTTCTGTTCCCCCCCCCTCCCCCCAGGATCCCTGGGACAGACAAAGCACATCTTACTGCATAGAATCTTTCACTTACAAAGAGAATGTATACGCATGAGCCTGACCCCTGGTACTGGGAGTAAGGAGGGCTGGAGGGACATTCTGTCACTTTGCTGAGGGCAAGACGAATCATATGTGCATTCAGAAAACTATTCACATGTCCAGTACTGGGCACTGCATTTACAAAGTCAAATAGAACGTGACCCTGGTTGGTGGAGTATAGCCAAGAGTTAGGGAAGACAGACACAGGAAGGGAGGGTAGAGGAGGGAGCAAGGTGGGAGAAATCAAGACAAGTAGAGGCCTTGAGGACATGGACCCCCTCCCCCTGACTTTGTTGCTTAGAAGAAGTTCTACAGAGAACTTTATCTGGGCATTAAGATCACCTTCTCCGCTCTGTGGTTGTAGGCATGGGCCATGGAGGTAAGCAGGAAGTGCCTGTCTCTACTCAACAGCCAGGATGGAGGAATCCTGACAGTAAGTCTCTCTGGATATCCAGACTCAGTGTTCTTACTCTTGTTTGTGTTTGCTTTCAATACCATTATGGTGACTTTATTTGCAGTCTCTGCAAACCCACTGTCTCTCCCAGGTATGGTGTGAATAATGCCACACGCACACAAATGCCAAACGCTTTTGGAGATTGGGTGATATCCCTTCTGGTGTCCTGCTTGTGACCCCTCTAACATCCAAGAACTCTAGTTAAGCCCTTTTCTGTATATTCTAGATTCTAACCAGCATATACATGTGGTCTGCTTGACTTACCCTACTTCAAGAGATGCTATATACAGGTTAGACAGCCCAAGGATTTAGTTTAGCATTTCTTTTTTTCTGTCCTCAGAAAACTATGTCCACAGTTTGAGACCAGTGCTCTTGGAGGCTGGTTGTTTGGGGCCCCTTTGGAGGTGCATACTAGAATGACTTTCATACTTCGGTTTCTGACATTTTTGCTAAGAAAACTGGCCTAGTGTGGTTAGCACAGTGCATCAGAAGAATGTCAGTGTGATTCAAAAGACTATTTGCCATCAACCCAGTGTATTCTTCACATGCATTAGTTAGTCATCACCTCCATTTTTCTGGCCCTTGAGTAGAACACACCCTCCACCATCTTGGGCCTAAATAGGAATTCTGTCATCTGGAGCAGAATTCTGGGACTACAGAGCATACAGAGCAGCTCAGGGAAACAAGATTGATGAGATGATGATACCCAGGTTTGTCCAGCCTCACTCTGGAGACAGAGGCATCGGGGAGAGAGAGTGGAAATCTACATTGACAAACTGGAGAGGTGAGAGGTCACCAATGGGTAATTTTAATGCATTTCTGGAAGACAGAGATCGCCTGTGATTTGCAGATTAAAGATTCCTTCATGGGCTGGGAATGTGGCCTAGTGGTAGAGTGCTTGCCTTGTATGCATGAAGCCTGGGTTTGATTCCTCAGTACCACATACACAGAAAAAGCCAGAAGGGGCACTATGGCTTAAGTGGTAGAGCGCTAGTCTTGAGCAAAAAGAAGCTTAGGAACAGCTCTCAGGCCCTGAATTCAGATAATTCCGGACTGGCAAAGAGAGAGAGAGAGACAGAGACAGAGACAGAGAGAGAAACAGAGAGACAGAGAGGGGGGGCAGGGCTGGAGGCAGCAGAGTGGCCTAGTCCTGGAAGGATGGAGATTTTACAGTAGCAGGGACACTGAAGGCGCTACCAGGAATAGGAACTAACTACATGTGGCAGGCAGGCATCCATCCCCAAGCATAAAATCAGAGCTGTTATTTTGTTTGTTTTTCTTCAGTACTGGGGATTAAACTCAGGGCCTCATATTTGCTAGACAAGCACTCTACCAATTCAGTTCTTTTTTTCCCTTTAGTTTGTTTTTCAAATAGAATATACCACTTTTGCTCAGGCCTGCCTCAGACCATAATCATCCTGCCTGCTACCCTGCCACCATGTCCAGCTTTTCATCTTTCTTTTTCTTTTCAGAAGCACAGTAATAGGCTTTATTTAGAACATTGAAAAAGGAATTGTAGAGCTCACTGTATTAGGGCTTTTGCAATGGATTTAAGTCCTGCATGTATTTACTTCTCTTAACAAAATGCAAGACCAGAGAAAAGAGATTTTTCCTTATAGAACCATCTCGCTTGGGTGTCACCTGTCTTTCTGCCAGTTCATAAACTTCCTGTAGGCACAGCATCCCCAGATGCACTGGTTTGTTTTGTTTTTGTTTTTTTGGGGGGGTGTTGTGGGTCATGGAGCTTGAGCTCTGGGCCTGGGCGCTTTCCTTGTATTCTTCAGCTCAAGGTGAGCGCTCTACTGCTTGAGCCACAGCAACACTTCCGGTTTTCTAGTGGTTTATTGGAGATGAGTCTCACGGAGTTTCCTGCCCCGGCTGGCTTTGAACCTCGATCCTCAGATCTCAGCCTCCTGTGTAGCTAGGATTCAGGTGTGAGCCACCAGCGCCTGTCTGCACTGTTTTTTTTGTTTTTTTTTGTTTTTTTTTTTGTCGGTCATGGGGCTTGAACTCTGGGCCTGGGCGCTGTCCCTCAGCTCTTCAGCTCAAGGCGAGCGCTCTACCACTTGAGCTACAGCGCCACTTCCGGTTTTTCTGGTGGTTTATTGGAGATAGGAGTCTCACGGTTTCTCCTGCCCAGGCTGGCTTTGAACCGCGATCCTCAGATCTCAGCCTCCTAAGTAGCTAGGATTACAGGCGTGAGCCACCAGCGCCCGGCTTACACTGTTTTTTAATTAAAGAACTGATTGGACAGCTAAGGGTTACCAGACATTTCAAGAAAGCTACACTCAGAAATTATATTTTTTAAGTGTAAACATGAAAATGGAAAAAAGTATAGGAAATCAAAGAAAGAAAATAACTGCCATTTATATCTTGGGAAAGATTAAAGGTAGTATACCCAGAAAACTGTAGCTGCTAATTTTATTGGGATTTTTATTTTGATTTTGTCAGTCATGGGGCTTGAACTCTAGGCCTGGGTGCTGTCCCTCAGCTCTTCAGCTCAAGGCTAGCGCTCTACCACTTGAGCCAAGGTGCCACTGCTGCTAATTGTTATTATTATTTTTAATCTGAGAGCTGAGAAGTAAATGGAATCACCCAGAAAGTAGGACCCTCCTCCCCCCCAAAAAAAGTCCAAAGCCTCAGAAAGATAAAGGAAAATGAAAAGTCACAAAGGACAAATACAGGAAACAGTTCTCCTAAGGAGGGTCCTGGGGCATGGGGGCCCTGGGAGGTACTGGGGAGACCTTGCTTTCTGAGGGGAGCTGGCTGCTTCTGTGTGACACTGAAATAAACTGGGTGGTCTCTGTGCACCTGGGACAAATGTTTGCAGCCCTCCCCGTGGTCTACCTAGCAGCTTTGTTAAGAGGAACCACACATGTTCTGTGCTCCTTGACTATTTCATTGTTTTGTTGTTTTTTAAAACCCAAGTATAAATCTGGCACAGGCAGCTCATGCTTGTAATCATAGCTATTCAGAACTGAGATCTGAGGATTGAGGTTCAAACCCAGCCCAGGCAGGACAGTCTGTGAGACTCTTGTTTCCAGTGAACCAGCAAAAAGCCACAAGTGGAGTGGTGGCAGAAATGGCGAGAGAACCAGTCTTGAGTAAAAAAGCCAAATAAGAGAACACAAGGCCCTGGGTTCAAGCCCCAATACTGGCAGGAGGTGGGGGATACAAATCAAGTAGCAGGTGGATAAAAATCAAGGAGGGGACCAATAATAGCTTTCAGCTTCACCAAACTTGTAAGTCATCTGCATTTCTACAAAAACATTTAATCATTCCCACCCACCCACCCGCTCCCCTCAGAGAGCTGCCGGTGTTCTGAGCCGAACTCTTCCTTCCTCTCTGAAAATCATCCAGGAGGCTCTCAAAGCAGGAATAGTGAAGAAAATGATTAAATTCCTGAAGGTAAAGTAACTTTACTGCCTACCACCTCTTACACATCCAGAACTCGGCCATTTTTATTCAGGGAGCAGCACAGGTGTGGGCTTTGATCAGTGAATGTACCACTGTGTCACCCCTACCGCATTTCCAGCTTCCGGGATAGCCGGTCTCTTCCGCCTGTCCACCTGGACAGGGCTCTGAACGCCACGATTGCTGAGCGAATAACCAACAAAAGAAATGCTCTTTAGGTACAGCCTTGGAAATGGTTTGGCCACGGCTGGAGAGGGAGCTCAGTGGTAGCAGGCTTTCCTGGAATGTGCAAGGCCCTGGGTTCCATTCCCAGCACTGAAAGTAGAAAAGAAAAAAAAAAAAATGCTTACTCTTTCAAACCCAACTATAAGATGCATGGCCTCTGTCCTTAAGATGGTATGCATAACTTCCTGCCAGTTACCTTGTTCACGGACTCATGATGCTTTATGTAGTTACAAGGAGTGTGTCAGATGTAATCCACTTATGAGACCGAGAGGCCGTGGAGTTGCCACGTGACCAAAGGATGATAGGATTTCCCCCCAAGAAGTGAGTGCAGCGCATGCAAATGGGTGACTAGATTCACTTGCAAGGCAACGTGAATTATTGGGCTGCTGTTGCTGAATCCCACTTGTGATATATATGTCCGGTGAGGCTCTCTTCATCCATGTTAGTGGGGTCCACACAAACCCCAGGCTGAGCAGAGCCTGAAAAAAGAGGGGGTGCTGCTGAAACATGGGGAGAGCTGGGGATGGGACAGAAGGAGTGAGTTCAGACTGCTGCCTGGACAGTGACATACTTACGGCTGTGTGTGTGTGTGTGTGTGTGTGTGTGTGTGTGTGTGTGCACGCGTGTGCTTACGTTCATGCACACATGCCAATACGAGGGCTTGAACACAGGGCCCACATGGTTTTTTGCTCAAAGCTGGTGCTCTACCACTTGAACCACGGCTCTGTTTCTCAGTTTTTGGTGATTAAATGGAGATAAGAGATTCACAGACTTTCCGGCCTGAGCTGGCTTCAAACTGCCATCCTCAGATCTCAGCCTCCTGAGTAGCTAGGATCACAGACATGAGCCACCGGTGCCCAGCCACATTCTAAAACTTCTGTAACCAGACTGTGGGTGGCATGTTTTCACATGTCACACATATGCATGTGCACCCACGTGCACACAGGATGTCTTTAAAGGTTAGGATTGCACAGTTGTTACCTCTGATGGAGATATTCTGGCCGCCCTCATCTACAAAGGAGAAGCAACACCGCAGGGACACTTCCTCCTTTTGAGGTTGGGGCATCTGCCAGCATCACTGTCTCCCAGCCACTCACAGTCTTCCGGAGTTGTCAGGTGTACATAGAAGGGCTGCATCCCTGCCTGGGGTACCGGCTAGCTCGGGCGTCAGGGGGTGAGTTATGCTCCAGGCATTACTCTCCGTAGGGTCCTCCTTTGGACATCCAAGAAGCCACTAGTACCTCAACACTTGCTCACTATGATTATGATTTGGGGTCCAGAAAGATGAAAGTGCCAGGTGCTGTGACTCATGCCTGCAATCCTAACTACTCAAGAGGCTGAGCTCTGAGGATCACTGAAGCCAGCCCAGGCAGGAAAGTCCCTAAGATGCTTATCTCCCATTAACCAGCAAAAAGCTGCAAGTTGAGCTGTGGTTCAAGTGGTGGGGCAACAGCTTTGAGCAAACAACAACAACAACAACAAAAAAAAACAAACCTAAAGAACAGTGCCCAGGCCCTGAGTTCAATCCTGGGTACTGGCACCAAAAAACAAAAAAAGAAAAAGGAAGTATTGGTGTTCTGATGTCCTTCTGGAATCTAGACAGGAGGCCAGAGCGCATCACGTTATGCCATAAAGATCCTGGCTGTCTGCACCAACAGTTTCCACGAGGCTCGGGAGGAAATAATGAAGCTGGACAGAAGTAAGTGACCGTGTCATGAAGGCTCCACCTCAGAGGCTAGCCCATCCCAGAAGCTGCCGGATGAAACCAAGCATAGGGAGGGGCAGGGCGGGAATATCCGAGCGCAGTTGTCCACTTACCTGGACGGAAAAGCAGTTCACTAGACTTGGGTTACATACAGGCAGGCAGCTCAGAGAAAGCAGGGTCGAAGCTTCGGCAATCTGAAGACCTAACATAGCTCTGTTTCTTCAGAGAGGGAGAGAGAGATGAAATACCTTCAATGAACAAGGGTAGAGTCTGAGCTGATCTTCATTCTGTGACTTATATCACAGCTAGGCTGCCACGCAGACGGTTAATATTCTCCTTCACGAGTCAAGCTGGGACAGGAGCCTTCCACCTGAGCAGATACAAGATGCTAGCACAGGGCTTTGCACTCAGGCTGCTGGGTAGAACACCTCACCGTGGTGGGGGCTAGAGAGGCTTTTTAAAAGATAGATTTTCTGGCGATAGTGGCTCACACCTATAATCCTAGACACTCAGGAGGCTGAGACCTGAGGATCTGGTTTGAAGCCAACCCAGACAGAAAAAGCCATGAAACCTAACTCCAATTAATCACCAGAAATGTGGAATTGGAGGTATGGTTCAACTGGTAAAGGGCCAACCTTGAGAAAAAAAAATCCAAGCAAGCAAGGGTACAAAGCCCTGAGTTTAAGCACCAATATAGCCAATATAGGAACCACCATCCCCCCCCCCAAAAAATGGGAAAGAAGGAAGGGAGAGAGGAAGGAAGGAATGGAGAGAGGAGGAAAGGAAGGAAAAGAAGGAAGGAAGGAAGGAAGGAAGGTGGGAGGGAGGGAGGGAGGGTATAGCCCTACCCGAGATGGCACAGGGACAGGAGTGGAGGAAGGTCAGCCCGCTCCGCGGATGTTTGCTGGATGCATGAGCACATCTGTCTCAGCATTTCTGGGGAAGCATGGCATTCAGGGAGACCCTGGGACCCCCCAGCCTCCCATCTGGGGAGGGATTGATGCCTGTGTCCTTCTGTCCCCACAGAGTTCAGCGTTCTGGTGAAGGTACTCAACTCAAAGGATGAGATTGTGGTGGGAAATGCTGCCCTCTGCCTTGGCAACTGCATGGAGGTGCCCAGCGCTGCATCTTGCCTGCTGAAGACAGACCTGGTGCCAATCCTGCTGAGGCTGACAGGCAGTGACACACAGAGGCCATCCGTGCAACTCAACGCAGGCATTGCTCTGGGGAAGCTGTGCACAGCCGAGCCCAGGTACCAGGGCCTACCGCCCACCAAGCCAGAGAGGACAGGCCAAGCTAGGCGCTGTGTTTTGTTGGAGGCCATGCCATGCAGAACTCAAGAGCCTCACCCTTGCCTTCCACCTTCTTGCCCATGACTGGTACTCTACCACTGAGCCATGTTCCTAGTCCAGTATTTTGCCAGTTGATGAGAGATGGACTCTTACAGACTTTTCTACTTGGGCTGGCTTCAATCCTCAGATCTCAGCCTCCTGAATAGCTGGCGTGAGCCATTGATGCCAAGCCACATTGTTTCTCCTTTAGCTCAGAATCCCGCCCTGCTTGGGTCTGGTTAATAGCTTTAAACCCCCATTATGCATGCCTTGAAAGGTCTGGCCCGAGGGCTGAGCCATGACCCCTGGCATGGAAGTGGGGAGCCCTAATTCCCTTGGGTAAAATAAGGGTTGGTGCAGATGACATCTAAGGACCTTCCAGATTCTGTTTGACTAATCTAATGGAGGAAATAGGGAAGGGAGAGAGAGAGAGAGAGAGAGAGAGAGAGAGAGAGAGAGAGAGAGAGAGCGTGCCAGGTGCCAGTGGCTCACACTTGTAATCCTAGCTGCTCAGGAGGCAGAGATCTGAATTCGAAGCCAACCTAGGCAGGAAAGTACCTGTAAGACTCATCTCTAATAAACTACTCAGAAAAAGCCAGAAGTGGCACTGTGGCTCAAGCTAGCCTTGAGCAGAAGAGCTCAGGGACAGCACCTAGGTCCTGAGTTCAAGTCCCATGACTGACAAAAAAAAAAGCTTCCTTCCACAGGAAGTAAGGTATGGTAAACCAGGATGAGCTCGCTCAGAGTGGCAGCCTGCCAGGGGTTTCCAGAGAACACGCCTGACACTCGCGAGCAGAGAGCTTTGCGTTTGCTGGGCTCCCGAGAGCCTTCCTCACCGACTGGATCAGTAGGGCTCCCCACTTGCCCTCCTCACCCAGAATGTTGGGGCTGAGGTCCCCAGCGGGCTCCAGAAGGCAGGAGATGGCTCCGACGTGTGACATTCATGGCCTGGTGTTTGTGTTCTGATTACCACAGGTTTGCCATTCAGCTGAAGGAGCATCATGGGATAGAAATTCTCAACTCTGTGATGAAATACATCAATAATTCTTGACAGACGTGGTATGCCACATTACGGGTTGTTGCTGTGCTAATAAAGACCATTGAAATAGCCATTGCAGGTCAGAGTGATTCTTTTCTTCATCTGTTGGGTTTTCATCTGGTCACTCCCTCAGCATCCATCCCACCTGTCTCCGGATGTTTCTTCCTCCTCTGCAGAGGCTAGAAGCCAGCCGACCCAAAGCCACATTTCCCATTGCCTTTGAAGTACCTTCTGCTACTTTCTGCCCCGTTTGCTGTGTCTTGCTGGCAGAATGCCGGGGGGGGGGGGGCAGTAGATGGAGGGAGTTGGGCTGTGGTACTTCAGCATCTACGATTATAGTGGTAACCGAGTGAGTGGTGGCAGCTTCTGAAACCCAGCACACGAAGATCCTTAAGCCCCAGTGGCCTGACTTTTCAGGTAAGTTACTTACATGGCAGTGAGGTTTGGGAGCGGGAATCCTGCTTGGGATGGGGTTCTGAGTACCCTCAGAGCTCAGGAGCCAAATAACTATGGCCTGCCAGGGCCTGGAGCTGGGCTGTAATGACGTTGGCAGGACCCTGGGGTGAACAGAAAGTACTGGAATCCATGACCCTAACAGATGTGCCTCTGCTACTTCCTGTTTGTCCTGAGTTTAGAACTAGGAAAACTTGTTGATTGCCATATCCTCACTATGATATTAGCTCTTTCTCCTCAACCCCCAGAGCCTCAGGCCTTAATATCCTTGGCGCCCTGGGAAGAGGGGAGCAGAGGCTAGCAGGCCACCCAGAGCAACCACCACCCCCTGTACACATCCTGGCATGGTAGCCAAGCACTGGGCCTACCGAGATGGGAAGCTGACTGGATCACTCCCTTCTGTTTAACAGGTTCTCTAATGTGATCTCAGTTTCCAAAGGGCAAAATGAAAAAGGAGGTGTTCTTTGCCTTGGTCTGACTGTGGCCTGAGGCTGCTCCCCTCACCCCCACCCCACTGCAGGGGTGGAGAGGCAACCCCTGAGATGCTAGCAGAGCAAGGGGGGGGGACACAGGATGGTGGAACATCACAGCCAGCCACCAGCCACCTCAGTTCTTCCCAGTGCTAGAGCTGGACTTCTGTCACCGATCAGTCACAAGGAACAGCTCTGTGTGACTGGCCGGCTGCCAGGTGTGCCAATGCAGCTCAGCCTGAGCCACAGCTCCATCCATCTCCAGCATTTGCACTTTTAATCTCCAGCAGCCCCATCTGCTCGTTCCCATTCCTGGCCTCCCCTCCAGCTGCAACGCACACAGACGTCTACGCCTTCTGGGCAGCTGAGAGACAAATTTTCCCATGAAAATGGGTGAGTGAGGATTTCACTGCATCAAAGGCATGAGCAGATAGCAAGAATTATTTGAACCACAAAACAAGAGCTGAGGGCTCATAGGACGCTCATGCAGAAAATCAGTCAGTGGTCATCTACCGTGCATCCACAATCTGCTTTATTGGAACCTACCCCATGCCATTCACTGACCCAAAATGTCTCCTTTCACAAGGAAGTAGAGATGCAGAAAGGCTGGTGAGTGATCCTCAACATCTTTCCCCCAGGTTGAGAACCCCTGACCTCAGAATTCAAAAAAAAAAAGGTAAGACATAAGACCCAGGAACTCTTATGAATCAACCCACCCGGAAGCCAGTGTGCTCCTCAGAGAATTGTCCCAGCCCTGGGAGCAAGTGAATGGAGACACAGGGAGGAGAGGGGCACCACCAAGGAGATGTGAGGACGACTTTCTGGACTTAAGGATTGAGATGATTTCTGCGCAGAGCTGAGGAAGAGGAACTATCATTGTTAGCAGGTCAGCCCCACTGTCTGCCCATCCCTATACACCCTTCTCTGGAGTTCTCAAACAAGGGGACTTTGATTGGGGTTGCTAGGTGACCCTACCCCAAAGATGGGGGATAGAGAAATAGAATCTCAGGTTTACTGTCCCCCTCTGGAGTAAACCTCCAGGTCCAATGTTATCCCGATACAGATGCACCTGTAGAAGGGGAGAGCTGGGCCGGTGACAAAGACTGTTGGGACCCCAGATGGGTTGTGAGAGCAGGCCCAGGAAGAGCAGGAGATGGTAGAGCAAGACTTCAGTGGTCTCAGGTGTGGCTGAACATGGTCCACATGAGGACCAAGTAAGAAAGGGGCAGGTACTAGCCATGGCTCCCTTGGATGATTGCAGCAGCCTCCTTATGATTGGCCTGCTTCCTTCCAGACCTATGCCAGCCTGCACACTGCAGTCTGAGTAATCCTCTTAATGCTACTTTCAGTCCATTGCACCCCTTCCCAGCCACCAACTGTCAAGGGGATAAAGGACACAGTCCTTTGCTTAGTGCCGGGGACCTCTGCAGTGTGAATGCACATGGCTTTAGAAGAGGATAGAGCTTTTCTGATTTTCTAAAGTGCTACCGAGCAAGTCCTCTCAGTTCTCCTACCCTCCTGTAAGGACTGTGTGTGGTCTTTACACTGTGTGTAAGGGCTATGATTCATAAAGTGTAAATGTTATGTCAAATCAGCATAACCCCCCCCGGGGGGGGGGGGGACTGGTGGCTCAGACTGAAATCTGAGGATCAAGGCTCAGAGCTAGCTTGGGCAGTAATGTCTGTGAGAATCTTATCTCTAATAAACTATGCAGAAAAATGCAGAAGTAGAGCTATGGCTCAAGTGGTAGAGTGCTAGCCTTGAGCAAAAGAAGCTCAGGGAGGGGCTGGGAAGGTAGCTCAGTGGTAGAGTGCTTGCCTTGCATGCATGAGGCCCTGGGTTCGATTCCTCAGCACCACATAAGCAGAAAAAAAAGCCGGAAGTAGCACTGTGGCTCAAGTGGTAGAGTGCTAGCCTTGAGCTGAAGAGCTGAGGGACAGCGCCCAGGACCAGAGTTCAGGCCCCATGACTGGACCCCCCCCCAAAAAAAAAAAGAAGCTCAGGGACAATGCCCAGACCCTGAGTTCAAGCCCCTGGACCAGTGTACACACACACACACACACACACACACACACAAGCATGTCTATTGTTACCCTGAAATCTACTTTTCCTTAAAGAACACTATCTCCCCTTTGTCTAGATTTAGGAACTGTTCTATAATTTCAAATATTCACTGTTGCTGGGCGCCAGTGGCTCATGTCTGTAATCCTAGCTACAGGAGGCTGAGATCTGAGGATCGAGGTTCAAAGCCAGTCCAGGCAGGAAAGTCTGTGAAACTCTTATCTCCAATAAACCACTAGAAAACCGGAAGTGGCTGTGGCAGAATGCTCACCTTGAGAGGCCCTGAGTTCAAGCCCCATGACCAACAACAGAATTTATATTTACCCCAACCAGAATTTATATTTACTAAGGAACCTGAAAGATTTCTTCTCCTCAGGAAGTCTTATGGACAATAAGCATAGACCAAAAAATTTAATTGTCTTGCTCTAAGGGCATCTGGAGGCCGTGACCTTGAGCTTGTTGACCCAGTCCTCAAGGGCTCATGGATGAGTCACCAGTAGTGAGGATGGCCCATTCTCCATCCTGGGTCTCAAAGACACAATTAGACATCACTTGTTCCTTCGCGACTCGGAGACCTTTGTGGCTCTACCACAATTCTCCCTCACAGAACCCACAAGCGAGTAGAGACCATAGGCTTCCGGGATGCCAGGTCCAACCTCCACCCTGCGGTGTGACTCCCACGCAGCCTAAGCAGCGTCGTGCAGAGACGCCATTTTAAGTTCTTCAAAGGCCTTTTATATCAGCGAGCTCATTTCATCTGCACAATGTCCCTGTCAGGCAGGTGTCATTATTTCCCATTTGAAGCTAAGGGAAGTGAGGCCTGGGGAGTGAATGTCTTGTCCAGATTTTTCCTGAGGAAATCCTAGCTGTGTCAGAGCCGATCCGCAGCCATCACCTTGAACCTCACCGCCCGCCTGCTGTGTAGTCCTGTTTCTCATCTCATTAATTTTCCGGTCAAAACTGCAACACAGTCAACCAAGCACAGTCCTTCCCTTGCTCCCTGAGTGTGAAGGGGGAAATGTAACTTTAACCCCTTTAAGTTTTTTTAAAAATTTTTTTATCAGAAAGCCTCACTAATCCACCAGCAGTCTGTTAGATAACAGCTTAAATCTCCACTCTGCAAGGGATTATCTTCCCATCTGATCGGCCATAGCTCAGGAGAGGAGCGGTGGGGTGTTGGAAGCACGCAGAGACCATGGTGCTTTCTCTGCCAAAGGAAAAAAAAATGGAGATGCTGAGATTTCCAGACCCTGATGCCCTCCCTCACATGGGCAGATCTGCTGTCAAGTTGATCTCCAGTAGCTGCGCAGCCAAGGTTACTTAAATGACAGCACATTCCTGAAAAGCTCCTCATTCAATTCCGGTCATAAATATAAATTTTTTGGATCAAGTATCTACTATGTACCAAACGATGTTAGTTCATCATGACTTTGGGTAAAATGAATTCTAGGCTGGACACCAGTGGCTCATGCCTGTAATCTTAGCTTTTCAGGAGGCTGACATCTGAGGATCACAGTTCAAAGCCAGCCCAGGCAGGAAAGTTTACAAGATTCTTATTTCCAATGAATCACCAAAGAGCTAAAAGTGGAGCTGTGCCTCAAGTGGTAGAGCACCAGCCTGGAGCACAAAAACTTGGGACTGTGCCCAGACCCAGAGTTCAAGCCCCTATATCAGCAACAAAAAGAAACAAATTATTCTTCTCATCCATTTCTCTAATTAGAACAGAGTAGTATCAATACATGAAACCCAGTCAGGTACAAGCAATCAGCTACTCCCCCTAGTGCTATCAAGGCCTGGGATTCTGTCCCAGCACCTTGCCTTTGAACCTCTAAAATAGTGAGCTTAATAACTTTTCTTTATAAAGTGCTCAGTCTCTGGTCTTTTTTATAGTGAAGGAAAACAGGAATATTCCTATTTTTCCATTCAGAAGGACGGAAACCCTCCTGGACTCCAGTGAATAATCTCTGAGAACTAGAGCTACAGATACTGGCTTCTTCTTTGCTTTAGATATCTACTGGGGTACTGTTGCATACTTAATGCCATCAGCTTAAGGGATACTCCTATTGTCCGGGCTCCACCACACATCAGAGGCATCTAGATCAAAGAACCACAAAGATGTACACGCTGTTCTTCTTCTTCTCTGGACTATTGGAATCGTATGACAGTCAGGTCAAGAATTGAAGTAGGAACACTGTCTTTAAAACACAGACATTTCAAATAACCAGGCTGTTTTCTGCCACCACTAAAGTTATTAAGAAAAGTACTCTCGGCAGGACTGTCAGAAAGTTTTTCTGTATCAGGAGGCAGAAATGAAGTGGCCCGCTGTGGGTTATTTCAGAAGAAACTCGAATCAGTGCAAAATTAAGAGTCAAAGGCCACTGCAACCCATTAACTTGGGCCAGGGTCTTTGACTTCCTATTCCTTGAAGACTGGACAATGAGTATTTGCTTGTCTGGTCTACAAGAGAAGCCATCATCTTCCAGGAATGATGCAATGATATTCCTTGGATGCTTAGGCCTCCCTCATGCTTCAACCACACAGTGCAGGTGGATCAGGTTACCTTAGTTCAGGACCTGTTGCTGTAATGCAGTACCACCACAGGCTGTGTAATTTAAGAAGAATAGAAGTGCATTCGCCTCATGGTTGTGTCAGGTGAGGGCCTTCAGCATCATATCGTGGCAGCAAATGGTCACATGTAGAAGAGACAAAGCACAGATGACAGCCTTGGGTTACAATAGTAACTCATTCCTAGAGAGACCCAAGTTCTTGAGAATAATCACTCACTCCTGAATTTGCATTCATGATACTGTTCGTTATGCAAATGAAGGATTGTGTTTGCACCAATCACAAGTATTCTTTTGGGCCGAAGTCCCATAGAAGCTGTATGCTGCTGCAGTGCCTTCTGGAGGTGGAATCATGCTTTGGATGTTGGCATGAGGACAGTCTGGCAACCTTGATGGCAGTACTTTGCTCAAAGCAGCCAGGGACATAGCTAGCAAGATCAATAGAAAGCCCACGGATTGGGAGAAGATCTTCACTAGCCATACAACGGACAAGGGTCTCATATCTAAAATATACTTGGAACTCAAAAAATTAAATCCCCCAACAACAAATCCTCAAAGAAACAACTGCCCAATAAATAAGTGGGCGAAAGACTTAAAGAGAAACTTCTCTGAAGAAGAAAGAAGGATGGCCAATAGACACATGAAGAAATGTTCAACATCGCTAGCCATAAAAGAAATACAAATCAAAACAACATTGAGATATCACCTCACTCCAGTTAGAACGGCAAAAATCAAGAACTCTAACAACAACAGATGCTGGAGGGGATGTGGACAGAAAGGAACCTTACTTCATTGTTGGTGGGAATGTAAACTTGTTCAACCACTTTGGAAAGCAGTATGGAGGTTCCTCAAAAGACTTCACATAGAACTCCCCTATGACCCAGCAATCCCACTTTTGGGCATTTACCCAAATGTTTACAAACAAGACCACACTAAAGCTACCAGCACAACTATGTTTATTGCAGCATTATTTACCATAGCTAAGATATGGAACCAACCCAGATGCCCCTCAGTAGATGAATGGATCAAGAAAATGTGGTATATATACACAATGGAATTCTATGCCTCCATCAGAAAGAATGACATTGCCCCATTTGTTAGGAAATGGAAAAACTTGGAAAAAATTATATTAAGTGAAGTAAGCCAGGCCCAAAGAAACATAGGTCCCATGGTTTCCCTTATTTGTAATATCTAGTAGATGTATGAGTCAATTGGAAAAGGTCAGATAATGTGATGTCAGGAAAATGAACCCTTAGATATGTATTTTAATGTTTTTTCTTTTATGCATGTGTTTCTAATGCATTTATAAGATTATCTCTTTGTTGCTTTGTATGTCCCTCCCCCACAGTATAACCCCTGCTTTCACTATATTTGATGTCAGTATAACTTGTGGAGGAGAGGGGGAAAAACCAGTTGTTTAAGGATACAGGTGGACCTGTTGCAACAATGAGAAGTACAAGTTGTCATGTCCAAAACGAGCTTTACAATGTCGGTGCGGGGGTGGGGGGGGGGAAGGAGAAGGATTGGGATTGGGATTGGGGGGTAGGGGGGAGGCTGGGAAGGGATGTGAAGGGTAAACAAAGGAGGAGGGTGCAATGCTTGGTAAGAAATGTACACATTATCCTGCCCATGTAATTGTAACTCCTCTGTACAGTATGTTCACAAATAAAATTAAATTAAATTAAAAAAAAAAAAGCAGCCAGGGACTCAGAAAAGGGTCCAGCATCTGTCAGGGATGAAGTCTCTCTAGCCCCCAACATCTCTGCACATTTAAAGGGGAGAAAAAAACTCTCAAAAGAATGCTGATAACAATACTTTAACATTATTTCATCCCTCATTAACAGTCACCTAAAAGTGTTACAGTTTGTTCCACTTTAAGGGAACAAATCATATTCAAATCCTAACCGCCCATGTCTTTCCCACAAGGAAAAGCACGATCTTTTAAGCTATTTATCCCCAAAGCCTTAACTCACTCCAGACCCAAATTAGAAGTCCAAAGTCCGTCTATGAGGCTGTAAGATCATAACAAGCTATCTAATTTCAAAGTACAGTGTCAGAACCAGCATAGAGTAAACAGTCCTGATGCAAGAGGGGGAAACAGGCTAGAAGATACAGGGAAGAGTCTCCCACACAGCCCTTATCCAAGACAGCAAACAATGAGTCTTCCAGCTGAGTGAGGCTTTGCTGTGCATGCAGTGTCTTGTGGATCCACTGAGAGAGCGGGCTCCCCCACCTTACCCCCACCAATGTCAGACGGTCCTTCTCCTATGGTTCTGCTGAGTTCTCCAGATTTTATTTCTCTTAGGTTGAAGTCTCTGACTGCAGCTCTTCCAGACTGATTTGCGTGCTAGTTGCGCTCTATTTCTGAAGTCTCCTTTTGCAGCTTCACCAGGTAATTTCCTTGGTGGAGACAATTTGCATCAGCCTTGACCCCATATTTCTATTTAGCATTGTCCTGTGAGGATGATGCCCTGTTCCCTCCAGTTCCTCCTTCTCTCTTTCCCTCACCTCTTCCTCCTCCTCCTCCCCATCCTCGTCTTCCTCCTCCTCCTCCTCCTCTTCATTCTTATTCTTATTCTTCCTCTCTCTCTGTCTCTCTGTCTCTCTTGCTCTCGCTCCCTCGCTCCCCCCCCCCCCGCCGTGATAATGCATCCTTTTTGTTTTGTTTTCTTTTGTGTTCTGTGGGTTGTGGGGCTTGAATTCTGGGCCTGGGTGTTGTCCCTGAGCTCTTCAACTCAAATCGAATGCTCTACCACTTGAGCCACAACAGCATTTCCAGTTTTCTGGTGATTCATTGGAGATGAGAGTCTTGCGGACTTTCCTGCCCAAGCTGGCTTTGAACTGCGATCCTCAGATCTCAGCCTCTTGAGTAGCTAGGATTACAGGTGAGAGCCCCTGGCACACAGGCGAGAGCCCCTGGCACCCAGCCAAGGTATTCTTTTCCATCAAAATGGAAGAAGCTGTGCCTCCCTCCACTGCCCTGGCATTCCATGAACCTGCAGAATACCAACACATGCATCTCTCAGGTATCTCCTGGGACTACTTAAGCCAATGATGCTATACTAGATTGGGGGGAGCAGAGACCCAAGGTGACCTTTTCATCCCTGGAGGACCTAACATTCTGAGCCTATGATGGGAGGGGCAGCCTTGGAGATCTCTGGAATGGCTTTAGGACCCTTCCGCTAGTGCCTGATATTAGGATGATGATGATGTCCAGCTCCCTTCTGTTTACCAAATGGTAGGCTCTCTTGCATACTTTGTGCTTTGCATTTCCAGACTTTGGGTTTTCCAAATTTTTATGCTCTGCTCCCATTGTAATTATAAACTCTGCCTTTAGGGCATCCATTTGCTCTGACATATTGCTGTGTATGGCCATGAGTAGCCACAAATCAGCTTATTTTCTCTGCCGGATATCCTACTTACTCACTCCGAAGTTTGGCCATCCATGAAATCTTAGGGCATAGTCACGATGCAGCTGAATCCATTGCCAGATTATAAGAAGGATGGCATTTTTAACGTTCCAATGAAGTATTTCCCATTTCCCCTAGCCCTGCTGGCCATAGTGCTTTAGGCCAAAAAATGACAGTGAATAATGGTTTCTGTTGATTGACTTACCACTGTGTGCCAAGCACTGGGATAGGGTTTTGGATGTGCTGGATACACACAAATGAGTGGGAGTCTTCTCTATCAGAGTACTAGTTAAGAAGCCGGAGGTGAAAACACTAGCGAATCACATATATGTCTGCGATACAGAGACAGTGTGTCTAGCCCAACAAGGGACACTGGGTTAGGAGACTGTGTTCTATTACCTTTCTTGTCACCTGTGTCAGTGCAGAGTTGCGGGGGAGGGCTGTGGAGGGAGGGAGGGAAGGAGGAGGAGACTGCTTGCTTCATGGTGGATGTGGTGAGAATGGGGCCAGAGACCAAGTCTAACCTTCCAAGTCAGCTCTCCAGTGACCTCCTTCCTCAAACTAGCCACTACCTCTGGTTTCCTTGGCAACCCCCGCCCCTTCCCTCCAATAGCACCACCAGTAGATGGAAAGACATGAGTGAAACCCAGGCAGCAACAAACGTAGGGGCAGGAAAATGTGCTCTGATTCCCTTTATTTTTTTCTTGTTTGAGTTCAACAAAAATATCTCCATAAGCTCCCTGCCAACACCCTTTCCATTCTCTGCTCACAGAATGGGATGTCTTTCTCCAGGCTAAGTAGGTTCCTGGGATCTTTTGTTTTTGTTTTTATTTTGGTCAGTTGTGGGGCTTGAGCTCTGGGCCTGGGCACTGTCCCTCAGCTCTTCAGCTCAAGGCGAGCGCTCTACCACTTGAGCCACAGCACCACTTCTAGCTTTTTTTCTGCTTATGTGGTGCTGAGGAATCGAACCCAGGGCCTCATGCATGCAAGGCAAGCACTCTACCACTGAGCCACCTTCACAGCCCCTAGATTCCTGTTTTTATCTCTTGTGAGCTTCAAAGCACAACCCCTTACCATGAATCTGGTTATTTGTCCCTATATCATCCAGTGCCACCAATTAATAATGCCCAGAGGCTCTTGTCTAAACCACTCTTGGCTCCTATGGAAGGCACCTGTACCAAGCATGGAAGGAGATTGGAGGATCATAGTCCAGTCCTAGGAACAAGCCTATCTGAACAAGCAACTAAAAAGCAGAAGGGCTATGGGTGTGACTCAAGTGGTGGAATGCTTGCCTAGCAAGAATGTAGCCCTGAGTTCAATCCCTCATGCTGCCCAAAAGAAGAATGGGATATAAATGGAATGATGTAATATGTCGCCTTGTCACATAGGCTTCGTTCAATCGCCATCAATGCCTAGAAACCTGTCCAAGTGTCTGTGTGTGTGTGTGTGTGTACAGTTGCTGAGAAGCAATATGGGAGACCATAGTGTCCCAACGTGTTCAGCCTGTCATGGGTCCCAGGTCATCTGAGCTGTCCCCACATTGTAGCATTTACAAACAAAACTGCATTCATGAACATTCATGTACATAAGTTCCTTCATTTCTCTGCATAGATTCTCCAGACAGTAGGTGCTAAAATTGTGCCCCCAATTGTACGTTAGTCTTATCAGAAACTGCCAAACTGTTTTCTACTGCCTATAGCCATATCTACTCCCCCCTGGCAGTGTGAAAGTGACCTGTTTTCTCTCCGACCTCATCAGCATTTGGTGCAAGCTCTACTTTTACATTTTTTGTAGCTGTTCTGATACATACATGGGATGCCTCATTGTGGGTTTAATTTGCACTTGCTTAATGGCTAATGATAGGGAACATCTTTTCATGAGTTGATTTGCCATCTGCAGGTGCTCTCCCGTGAAACATCTGTTTGTGTCTTGTCTCCATTTTCTAATTGGGCACTTGATGGGGATGTTTATCATTGTTTGAAGGCTTCTTTTTGTGGAGAGGGGGAGATGGTGTGGTGCTTGAACTGGGCCTCATACTCTACTTGTTTGCTCACGGCTGGGGCTCTACTTCTTGAACCATACCTTCTTTCCATACTTGCTTTCTGGCTGATTATTTTGGAGATTAGAGCCTCTTGGACTTTTCTGCCTGAGCTAACCTTGAACTTTGATCATCCAGATCTCAGCTTCCTATGATCATAGGGATCAGCCACTGGCCGATTGTAGGGCTTGAACTCAGAGCCGAGGTGCTATCCCTGGGCTCTTTTTTCCCAAAGTTAGTGCTCCATCACTTCAAGCCACAGCTCCACTTCTGGGTTTTGAGTGGTTAGTTGGATTTAAGAGCATCTTGGGGCCTTTTCTGCCCAGGTTGGCTTCAAACCACAATCCTCAGACCTCAGTCTCCTGAGTAGCTAGGATTACAGGCATGAGCCAGCAGTGCCTGGCTGAAATTTCTTTACATACACTAGAAACTAACACTTCCTGAATATGTGGTTTGCAAATATTTTCTCCTTTCCCATCCATAGTTTATTCTTTATCATCACCGTAAGGCCTTCCACAGAGTGAAAGCCTTTAATTTTGAAGAAGTCCAACTCAATAACTCTTCATGTTATAGGTTGTACTTGCACTATTAAGTTGACGAGCTTCCAAGCTAATTAAAAATAGTTTCCCCTAAAAGTCTTATATAAGTCCATGATCCATTTGGAGTTTTATATAAGAGGTGGAACTTGAAGAGTGGGTTCGTTTTTTGGCCTATATTCATTTAGGTGCGTTTTGAAAGGTCGTAGTCCTGGCAGCAAACTTCTGAAAAATACATTACTGATATAATCCCATTTTGTGGATAGAAAAACCCCAAAGACATCTGGGAAAATGGCCCAGACCCCAAAACTTCTCAGTCAAGCACTGCCCAGGACTGAACACCAGGCTCCTGACTCACGCTCTTCCCTTGCATTTTACCACTGCTCATATTGCCCTGCTCCCTTCCTTTCTCTCTGCTTCCTGCTTCCTGGGCAGAGGCTCCAACTTCCTGTACACATGCCTTTGGGCTGCACAGCCTCTGCATAGAAGCTACCATAGGTTTGGAGCCTGCCAGAAACCTGTCCCAGGTGGAGAATGAGGACAGTTGGGGGGCGGGGGGGAGGGAATGTCCCTGTAAGCAAATAGCTTGTCGTTCTGGTTTGGAGAAAGGCTCCAATTGGATTTCAGCATCCTCCGAGAATTCTAGAAGTACTCAGCCAGCTAGATCCCAAGTCTGAAAAATCTCAAGTTCTCCAAAACAGACAGACACACAGACACCCAGGCATGTATCCATGCACACACACACACACACACACACACACACACACACACACACACACACACACACACACACATTCACTTAATCCAAATCCAGAAAATTTCTATCCTCACTCTGTCAAAAGAACATGCATTGGTAACGGTCGGCAAGATAGACTTCCAGGGCAAACCTTTGTTCTGGTGGACATGCGCACAGTGGACCAAACCCATCTCAGGCCCCTCCTCTCACTGACAAGTCAGCCTCACAGTGGGAGCCGCTCTGCCGGACCCCTCCAGCTCTCTCCTCCCTTCCCTCTTGCTGATGACTTCCCAAGGGGCCAGGAACCCAAACTTCAGGCTCTCAGACCCCTGGAAAGTCAGCGTTCTCCGGGTTGGCCTCACTCCCTCTCAAGTCGCCCAGCTTTCCCAGTTTCTTCCAGGGAGACTCGGAGTTCTTTATCTCTAGGACCTTCTACTCAGGACTTCCCCTCCCTTCTCCTAGACTGGATCCAAAGGCTCCTACATTCTTGTGCTGGCCCATGTTAGATAAAAAGGGAGCACAAGCCAAAGTCTGGATGTGTCTCAAGCCTCTGGTGGTTGCTCTAGGTAAATGCTTTCGTGTTTCTGTTTTACCTGAGACTTCAAAAGTCCCAGCAGTGCTTCAACCCATGATTTGCTTGTTCTAACAGGTAGACAGAATTCACACCCTGGCTCCAGCCTGTCCCTGAATCTCCACCCAGGGTCAAAACACAGAGGTATTTTGTTTGGGATCCATCCAGGCAGCCTGCCCTGAGCCCTGGCATCCCTTCTCCTGGGGTGGCACTTCCTTCCCTGTTCCTGTTACCACTGGCATACAGCTCCCACTTCCTGCTCTCCCTGGAGAAACATTGCAGGTGTACCTGGGCCAGGACACTGGATGGGCTGGCTCAGGTGGTCTACACTCGCTGCTCCCTCCCTGGTCTCAGCAGACCTTGATACAGGACAGAGACCTCAGACTCTCTGGGGCTGCCTAGAGCTTTCTCCATCTCTGTGATCACCCACACAGCAGGAAGTGACCCCTTGTTCTCCCAGACTTGTCAGGGAGGCTGGCGGGTTGAACTTACTGCTCCAGAGACAATACGTTCTATAGACAGAGCAAGCTGAGGCCCTCTCTCCGACATTGCTGTTGGAGTCAGTGTCCTGCTCCGCATGCAAGTCCCAATCCTCTACCCTCTCTGAAAGAGCCTGACTCTCTTTACCCTTTTGCCCATATTCTTTTATCGTTTTTATTTCATTTTTTTTGAAGCAGACTGAGCAAGTGTATTTGAAAGTTAAAGAAAAGCAGGGAAAGACTTGTCAAAGAAAGTGGCTCCAAAGAGGAGACCTAAAAATAAAAAGTAGGTTCTCACTATGTCGCTTAACTATGATGTCTCGAACTCCCTGAGAGCCGGGCTTACAGGCATGCACCACTTGACCTCACTGTCAGTATGTTGTTAAAAGGCTTTCCCTTGCCTCTCCCTATCCTTTACAGCCCATTTCCACTAGAGGGTTTGAACATCAGCTACCCCTAAACTAGTTATATGTCACTGATGGGTTAACTGTCTTAGCGCCCAGATCTTGTCTCTATAAATGGAGAGATAAAGACCTCATAATATTGGTGTGTGATTAAACAAGAAATTATCCATAAACCATGTGTAGTAGGTAAACAAGCTATTGATCCCAGAACAATAGTGGCCATGGTCAGTCCCCAGGGCCAACATCTCCGAGCCCATCTTCCGTCTTTAATCGATTTGCCAGGATTCACCCTAAGATGTTATGTGTACTAGCTCTTCCTACTATGAGTTCCTGTTGATGTGTTATGTCTGCACTGTCCCTTGGGAGACTGGTGACTTGGTGACACACTTTAGGGGTCCTCTAGGTTTGAACCCAAGGCCGGGTATTCGTTCCTCTGGTAGATGGGTTCTTCAAGTGGAACTCGGTGGCTGTGGAGATGTCTGTAGACTTCCCTGCTCAGCTGTAGGAGAGAGCTAGTTAAGCCTGTCCACCCCACCAGAGATTCCTCAGCAGCATGAATCCAATGTAAGAGTGAGGGAAGGGGTAGGGCGGAGAACAATGTGAGAATGTGGAAAGGGCTGACACCATCAAGACATATTGTGTCCATAAACTGCATTCATCATCACTTCCCAGGGTCCTGTTTAGTGACTGCTGGCAACTCCTTTGTACAACTACTTAAAGACAAATTTTAAGGCTCTACAAGGACATTCCTCCCTCACCTTCCCCCCTTCCCCCTCAACTCTCTGCTCTGAGCTCTCAGGCCAGATTCCTGGCCACCCACCACTGTTTTGAAGTCCTCTTAACACATGAAGCCATCCCTGGGGCCTCCTCTCTGGCATGAAGCCACCCCTGATAACAGGGCCAGGAAACCCCCCTCCCCCAGGTCCACACCTTGGCTTGGACCCCAGAGAGCAACACCAGGAAGGGGAGTTCTGTCTCCCCTCCCTACTCCCCTCCTGCTGACCCTCATGGCTAGCCTGGAGAGCAGCAAGTCTACTAGTAAACAAACAAGCAAACACATCCCTGTGACAGAAGTTTGAACCCCATACTTGCTGGGGGGATGAGCTTCTGATTGCCAGATGGGTCCTTGCTCTCCTCCCTCCCCTCAACGCAAGGACAGACACTGGCTCCTCAGTTCCTCCCCAGTTCAAGAGTTAATCATCAAAGGCGGAGCTTGAGGGGAAGGCACTGAGTAGTCAACTCCCCTAACCCTTCCCCAAGCCTCAGGCTCAGGGCTGGGCTTTGCCTGCCTGGGCTGGTCTGAATGGCACTCTTGAGTGGAGGAGGAGGGAAGACCAGTTCATTCACCATCCCCACCCTCCCAGAACCTGAGGAGCAGGAAGCCACGGCACCTCAGGAGTCCCAGGCTGCAGGCCTCGCAGGCCAGGCACAGGCCAAAGCGGCCTGGGGGACCCCATGGCCGCCAATGCCATGGAACAGCGGCTAGGCAGCCTTCTGGTCTTCACGCGAGATGATTTCGAGGATGACTGGCATCGAGTAGCCAGCGGTGGCTTCGGCCAGGTGTTCCAGGCAAGGCACAAGCGCTGGAGAACCCAGTATGCCATCAAATGCTCCCCGTGCGTCCAGCACGATGCCAGCAGGTACCCGCTACCCTCCCCCCTCCTGCTTCAGAGGAGAAACTGAGGCCAGATTGCGCTTTGGGCCCAGGGAGGGGTGGACTGGGTCTGAGAGGGAGGGCCGTCCCTGGCCAGTGTCCTGAGCTTCCCAGGCTTGGCCTTGTCTTCCTCTGTATATGAAATACACCAGACGTGCAATGCCTGTTTGTGAAACCAACCGAGGTCAAAGGTGAATGGGAACCACCCTCCCCCCCAAAGTCTTTGACCTCATAAACTTGTCCTGCCTCTTTCCCTGGGGTGTAGTGACACGGATGCTGGCTGTCCCCTTACCGCCTCTTTGTCCCCACCCCAGCCTCTCAGGCCAGGTGCTGAGCTTCCTGAGAGGTGTGGCAATTTGCTCAGTGACCTGTAAGGAGCTACCTTGTCTTTTCCCCAAGTGCACACTGGTTTGCTATTGGCTGAGAAGGTTTGGGGGGTGCAGTCTCCCCAGGGTGCTGGCCTCCTAGCTTGGCCAGGCCTTTACTGGCTCTCCAGTAGCTCCTATTAGAATGTCAAATCAGAAATACTCTGATGTCCCATCCTTTATTGTCTTAGGCTAGCATTATGGGTACTTGGATTAAGGGTACCACACACACACACACACACACACACACACACACACACACACACACACACACACACACACACACACACACGGGCATGCTTTTCTTTTTCTCTTCCGGCCTTCCCTGTTCTGTTCCCATTCATCACTGCTGTACTACTGAGATGGGTTCTGGTTTCTTTCCTGGTGGTTTTCATGCCCCAGCTGTATTGTAAGCTCCCTTAGAGCCAGGAAGGAGACACTTGGAATATTAAATCCAAGCAGGAAAGCCACATCTTCCTCCCCAGCCTCCTGAGATATCAAGGGTTGATTGGCACCTGACTTGGATATTCTTTGACATGTTCTCTGCTGGCACCATAAAAACTCTCCAAACACCACCTCAGCCAGTCCTTTTGTTCCTGGAGAGCCTCAACCACCCCTCCCCGCCATGGAGAATGGCAAACAGAGACAGACTAAGGTTAACCCCCAGCCACTCAACATCCACCTGCTGGCTTTAGAATAGGATTAGATCCTTCTAAGATTTGCAGAAACAAAAAGAGACTGATGGTGCTTGACACATGGGCACATTAGACAAGGGTGCTAGCTCCCGCTGTAATTCCTTCCTGAGGGCTGGAAATTAGCTGGTGGGAAAGGGTAAGGGAGTTCATGGTGAGTAAGGCCTTCTATGTACAAAGCACGAGGCTAGAATTCCTTTACTAGATCTTCCATCCCTTTACTCATGCAGTAGAACGCTTATTGTTTCCCTACTATGCTTCAGTCACTGAACGGAACCCTGGGAGGCAATGAATGATGAAGATAGGCCCTGCTTCCCCAGTGTTTGTATCCTGGGGGAAAAACACATTACCCAAGCAACTAACCCCAACTAAGTGTGTTACTACGAGATGGGTAAGAACGCCTAGAGGTTGATGTGGGGCCATAAACCCAGGAGAGCTCATTAATCCAGAGTCTTGCCTGGGTCACCAAAGGCTTCCCAGAAAAAAGGCTTCCCAGAGAAAAGTCACACGTTATAGCTGCAGTGGGAAGAGTTGTTTTTTTTTGTTTGTTTGTTTGTTTTGGGTCTGGTCGTGGGGCCTGAACTCTGGGCCTGGGCGCTATCCCTCAGCTCTTCAGCTCAAGGCTAGTGCTCTACCACTTGAGCCACAGCGCCACTTCCGGCTTTTTTCATTTTGCTTTATGTGGTGCTGAGGAATCAAACCCAGGGCCTCAGGCATGCAAGGCAAGCGCTCTACCACTGAGCCATCTTCCCAGCTCCGGGAAGAGTTGTTATGGGGAAGAGTCCACCACTCAGAGACAGCCTCATGTAAAAAGATTACTTTATTGGGGAAGTGGAGAGCTGACCGGCCAGGGTTGCAGCACAGACTCGGGAGCTGCAACTGCAACCCCAAGCAGCCCACAAGTTAGGGTTTTTAAAGGCAAAAATCCATGTGGTCAAGCCCGGCCACATGCAGGTGGCCAATGGGATTGTAACACACCCATAAAGATTGCATATTTATGTCAGTGGCCAATGGGGTTACAATCCATCTCGTAGTATCTGTTTGAACTAACCTATCATTCTGGTTTGAATTGGCCCACGAAAAACAGGAGGATAGTCTTACTCCTGGGGGTAGAGATAAGGCTGCTCCTTCGTGGAGGGGTGAGGGTGGCTGGGCCATTCTACTATTGTTAACCAAACAGGGCTGCAGATCTTATTTGGGCTAATGATAACCAAACCAGGCTGAGATCCTGTCTGGGCTATTCAGATCCTGTCTGGGCTATTGATAACCAAACAGGACTCAGATCTCACAACCTCATCACAACAATCAGCAGGGCTTTCCTCATTTCCTGGGGTCTCAACAAACAGCATATTTCCTGACCCTGGGATCTTGTGAGAAACCAGTATTTTGATTCTCAGGGGTAGGGGAGGAAACTCCTGATAAATTCAAAATGGAGTTAGTTTTGTCTCCCTCCCATCCCCAACAGAGTGAGTGTGAGTAATGGAGGCCAGAAGGAGAGCGTGTTCTAGGAGCAGGCCACAGAGGGTACACAGGAAGTGTAGCAGGAAGTCAGGGAAGCAGAAGGGTGGGGAAGAGCCTCTTTGGCTGGAGCTGAGAGTGATGGGGACAGTAAATTAGTCAGCTCTGCCGCCTGGGGAGTGGACAGAGGCACAGAGTGGACGCTGGCTCTGTTAGGAGAATCCCCTGCTCAGATGCAGGAGAGCTGGCTGGTGACTATTCCTGGAGACTGAGGAGGCCTTGGAAGAAAGTTCCAGTACTATCAGCCTGCAGAACCATCTCAGCTTTTTGTTTTGTTTTGTTTTGTGTTTGGTCAGTCTTGAACTCTCGGTCTGGGCGCTGTCCCTGAGCTATTCAGTTCAAGGCTAGTGCTCTACCACTTGAGCCACAGCGCCACTTCTGGTTTTCTGGTGGTTCATTGGAGAGAAGACTCTCACAGACTTTCCTGCCCAGTCTGGCTTTGAACTGCGATCCTCAGATCTCAGCCTCCTGAGTAACTAGGATTACAGGCGTGAGCCACCGGTGCCCAGTCCCATCCCAGTTTTTAACACCATCATTTCTTCCTAATCCCCATCTCCACCATCAGCAAACAGTCTATCGTGCAATGCATGGCAATGTGCTGGGGTGAGTACACAGATCACTAACTACCCCTTGTGCATAAAACAGAAGGCCCCGTAGCCATGAATAACAAAGTAGAGAACCTAGACTCTGGCCCCTTGTGCTGTGTGGCCCAAAGAAAGAGGAGGAAGGAGCCAGAAGAAGGAGAAAGTAAAAAGTGACAGCATGAAAATGTATCCTAAAAGAACATTCTAAAACTGTTAACAGAGGCCAACTCCACAAGGCTGGATTTGTGGTGATTTAACTTCTTTTTTAAACAGCTCTCGATATTCCTTAGGCATTCTACAAGGTATGTGTATTGCTTTCATAAGCAAAATGGCAATCAATGATATTTTAAAACAGAAGCGTAAGGCAGAATATTGGTCCTCTGGGGGCTTGAAATCTGCTGGGGGAGATAAACAAGTAAACAAGCACTCGGGATAAATGGCAGGCTGTGGCACAGTGCTTTGCATGACTTGCTCTGCAGAATGCACTTGCTCCTAAGTCTGCAAACGCCTCACTTCCTATCTTGTGGCTTCCTGACACTGAGCTTTCATGCAAGCTGTGCACATGTCTAGGTTTCTCTGGGTCTCCTCTGCTTGGCATCAGGCTGTGTTTGTGTGTTCTGCTGATTGCTCTAGTAATTGACGGCTTATCCTCTTCCATCTCTCACTCCTCACTCTCGGTAGCTCTGATGTGAATTGCCTCATTGAAGAAGCCGCCAAAATGGAGAAGGTCAAGTTTCAACACATCGTATCCATCTATGGGGTGTGCAGACAGCCCTTGGGCATTGTAATGGAGTTCATGGCCAACGGCTCCCTGGAGAAGATGCTGCCTGCCCACAGGCTTGGCTGGCAGCTCAAATTCCGCATCATCCATGAGACCAGCTTGGCCATGAACTTCCTCCACAGTATTAAACCACCGCTGCTCCACCTGGACCTCAAGCCGGGCAACATCCTGTTAGACAACAACATGCACGTCAAGGTGAGGACTCTAGCCAACCTCCTGCCTCTCCTCTTTGTTTTGTGTCAGTCCTGGGGCTTGAACTCAGGGCCCGGATGCTTTCCCTGAGCTTTAGTGCTGTAGCAATCTACCCCTTTTTGGGTGGTTACATGGAGATAAGAGGTTCATGGATTTGAGGCCTGGGCTGGCTTTGAACCATCAACTACAAGAACATGCATACTCATTTCTACCCTAGAACATTTGCATGTGCTCTTTGCCCCTTTCCCTCTCTTTATCTAAATAAAGTTCTAATCAGCTTTTAGTTCTCCAATTAACCATCATGACCCTGGAGAGGCCATTTCTGAACTATCCCAACAGGCTACCAACTGTGTACATTCTGCCTCTCTTCATTTTACTATCCCCAGTTGCAGGCATAATAACCCTTTGTGAAATATGTGTACACCCTATCTGAGGCCCTTATATAGGTACAGACTGTGGTGCTGGATCCCACCCCTCTGTACATCAATGAATGGCCAGTTGGTGAATGAGTGATCCAGTGGTTGGAAATGGAGAAGAACATAGGTGCTGTAATGTTTCAGGGCCTATGCAGGTAGGAAGAACAGAGCTCATGGAAGTTGAATCCAAGTGGCAGAGCCGGGAGACAGTGTAGAAGGAATCTATTACACTATTCTGCAATAACATCTACTGATAGCCAACAGTGTCTTCTGTGGCTAGGACTCTTCTACATGCCCATCCCTGCCTCTCTCCCAGATATCTGACTTTGGCCTATCCAAGTGGATGGAACAGTCGACCCGGATGCAGTACATCGAGAGGTCAGCTCTGCGGGGCACGCTCAGCTACATCCCGCCTGAGATGATCCTGGACAGTAACCAGGCCCCGGGGCCCAAATATGATGTGTACAGGTGAGAGGAATCCACTTCATGGCATACCCTGCCAATTAGTGGGTATGGCCAACAGAGGGGACATGACTGAGGTGAGACCCGACCTCTCCCTCCCGTGTGGAAGGGACTCCTACTGGAGAGAATTTGCCTGGGATTTGATAGACCCAGATTCTGTGTGTGTGTGTGTGTGTGTGTGTGTGTGTGTGTGGCAGGGGGAGGGGGCGTTGGCTGGGGATATCTGACAAGGCTCTCAGGGAGCGTTTTCCCCATTGCAGCTTTGGGATTGTCATCTGGGAGCTCCTCACACAGAAGAAACCATACGAAGGTAGCAGAGGGCTGTAGCTTTCCATGGGTGGGGCAGGGGCGGATGGGGACCCCTCCCACAGGGTCCTGGAAGGGGTTGTGGAGGCTGAGGTCGGTGAGGGATGGAGAAGCCACAGGTCTGTGCTGGGGAAGGGAAGCTCTTCAGGGATTCTTTGCCTCACCCTCCCTCCTCCTGTCCTGCCTGCCATTCATTCCCACAAGTCACCCTAGACGTTTTGCTATGGCTCTAATACCCTAGAGACCCAGATCAGAGCCTAAAATGGCTCCACAATCTAGCTCTCCTCGAGCACTCAGCCCCCACCCTCCTGCCCAACCCCTCTGCCCCTGCCTCCCAGCACCTACCCAGCCCAGACCCCCTCTCGCAGGGCTCAACATGATGGCCATCATCATCCGTGTGGGCACGGGCATGCGGCCCACCTTGCAGCCTGTCTCTGATGAGTGGCCAGGCGAGGCCCAGCAGATGGCAGACCTGATGAGGCGCTGCTGGGACCAGGACCCCAAGAAGAGGCCATGCTTCCAAGGTCTTCATCCCTGGGGGCCTGGGCAGGGGGGAGGGGACAGGAAGGAGAAGACCGGGCCTCAAGCCACTCCTGAGAGCTACGCAGTCTCCTGCAGCTCTAGAGATTGGCAAGCCATGGGTCTCTGCATGACAGGGACAGCAGGAGGGCACTGGAACCGGGCAGTGGGGGACAGGGCTGACCTGTGTGTGCCCAGGTGTGTGAGTCTACAGGAGGTGGTGTAGAAAGTGCTCACTCTCAGCCTGCCTTTGATGCTGAGCTCTGCAGCCAGCCCTGAACAAATCCCAGAACATGAGGTCACAGGCTTGAAGGGACAGTGACATTATCAGGTCCTTTAGGGACTATGAAGAAATACACATACAGAGCACATACGTAGACACATTCCATAGGGACACACATGCAATGCACACACATACCATGCACCTACACACACCACATGTGCATACTATATGCACACTGTGCACACACCACACACATATAACACACACTATCCTTTACATATACACAGACATGCCACACACACATACACCATACATATACACACCACACGTGCATACCATAGACACACCAGGCACACACCACACACAAATCCTAATACACACATTATACACCCCCCTCCACATATACAGCATACATGTATACACCCATGCACATCCACACACACACAGCACATACACGCACAAGATCTTAGAGCTACTGTGGCCCTGTCTCCTTGTTCTATGAAAAAGGACTATGACCCTCAGAGGGTCAGTAACTGTGGCCACTGTGCCCTGACAAGTCCAGGCTTGCTTGGGGGGGAGAGTGTATACCTGAGCCTGCAAACGGGCTGTAGAGGGACACGGGGAACACAAATATGAGGATAGAACCATGGGCAAATTTGCAACCTCCTCTCTCTCTCTCTCTCTCTCTCCTCTCTCTCTCTCTCTCTCTCTCTCTCTCTCTCTCTCTCTCTCTCTCTCTCTCTCTCTCTCTCTTCTCTCTGTCTCTCTCTGTCTCTCTCTGTCTCTCTCTTGTGGAGCAGATATCACCATTGAGACAGATATGCTTCTGTCCCTGCTCCCGAGCCCCGTGGCAGAACTGGAGAGTGAGGCCCTGGCTCGGAAGGTGTCCTGCAAACCATCACTGCAACGGGCCAGACAGGTGGGTGTGGCAGGCTGGGCTGACGTGTGTGTGTGTGTGTGTGTGTGTGTGTGTGTGTGTGTGTGTGTGTGTGTGTGTGTGTGTGTGTGTGTGTGCAGGCTGTGTTGTTCACGATGCTGCTGGAGTGGGGCGGCAGTCAGGGAGAGCCAGCCTCCATGTGCCAGGGAGGTCAGCGGGATCGTAAATTGGGGGGGGCAGTGTCTCCCCATCTGCCCAGAGTGTGCTGTAAGAACCTGGGGCGCCACCGCTTAGGGCCCCTGGGAAGAGCCAAGCATCTCTGGTGCGTGGGGTCCTGCCTCAGCTGCCCCCGTGTCCTCTGCAGTCCTGACCCTGTCTGGGGCCTCCTGGCTGAGCTCCTTTCTCTCTGTCTCTTGTGGGGCAGAGATCGCCATTGAGACAGGTAGCTTCCATCTCAACATGCGGGGGGGGGGGGACACGCGGCCCCCAAGCAAAGGCCGAGCCCCAGGGCCACCTCCCGCTTTGGGTCTCTCCCACTCAGCATTTCCCTCCAGGCATGGGAGCAATGACATATGAGGAGGGTCTCCCCAGGTCAGAGTTGGGGTGTGAGTCTGGAGTGGGGTGGCGGGGAGGACGGGGGTGGGAGGGACAGCACTGATCTGCCTTTAATCCACACCAGGTCAGTGGAGAAGTCAGCCCGGAGCTAACAGACAACGGTGAGTCCAAGGTGCTGCACTGGGAACTGAGAATTCACAGTGGAGAGGAGGAAGTGGAGTCCAACTGCAGGCCTTCCTCCACGCCTTCCCTGGCTCTCCCGCCTTGGGGCAGCGTGGATCTTTCTCAAACCTCAGCTGACTAGTTCGATAGGTCGATAGATAGATAGATGGATAGATGATAGATAGATAGATAGATAGATAGATAGATAGATAGATAGATAGATAGATAGATAGATAGATAGATAGATAGAGGCAAAGAGACAGATTGACTGACCCTTGGGGTCCTGCCTCCACTTCTCTTCCTATCCATGTCCTTGAAAGAACAGATTCCCTAGATCTTGACCTAAGAGGTCCAGCATGGATTCTCAATTACTTAGAAAATGATAAAAACCCCACAATGCCTGTGGCTCATCCTAGACAACTCTCATCAGAATCTGTGGGGGGCGGGTCAGGTGCTGTCTTTAATTCATTCTGGTACCTCATCACTGGGTGGAGCAGAAGAGAGGCCTGGAGGCCTTAGGGGAGAGTTCAGATCCTAGATTGACCATCCATGAATGTATTTCTGACTTGCATTGACTTCCCTCCTCTGTAAGGCCTCACACTGGGACAAAGAGCCTGCACTGTTCATTTTCCCTTTCCTGAGCCAGATGTGGCTGCACAAAGAGGCAGAGAACTGGCTGAGGTTATGGATAGCTCAAGGGTCAATGAAGATTCACACCCAAACCTCCTGCATCCCTCCCCACTGGGCAGCAGGCTCAGTGCTCCAAGAGAAGGGAGCCAGACCTCTAATAGTCCAATGTATTCCATCCATAATGCCCAGAGGGCCATTGCCCACGCCCCTCTCCTCTCTGATTCTGCCCAGCCCCTTCAGGAGGCAGGGGAATGGCCGAGGAGAAGATCAGGGGGAAGAGGAGGTTCTTTTTTTTTTGGTCCAGTCGTGGGGCCTGAACTGTGGGTCTGGGCGCTGTCCCTCAGCTCTTCAGCTCAAGTCTAGCACTCTACCACTTGAGCCACAGCGCCACTTCCCACTTTTTTTCTTTTTGCTTATGTGGTGCTGAGGAATGGAACCCAGGGCCTCAGGCATGCAAGGCAAGCGCTCTACCACTGAGCCACCTTCCCAGCCCCGAGAGGAGGTTCTTGTTTTCAACCCATCTTCCTTCCCCGCAGACTCGGGAGACTACTTGAGGCAGGTCCTGCAGTTCTCCGACAGCGAGAGCTTGGTCCCCAGTGATGAGGAACTGCACGTGTATGAGAACAAGGTGACTCCTCTCCACTTCCTGGTGGCCCAGGGCAGCATGGAGCAAGTGAAACTGCTGCTGGCCCACGAGGTGGACGTGGACTGCCAGACGGCCTCTGGCTATACCCCTCTCCTCATCGCCGCCCAGGACCAGCAGCCTGACCTGTGCGCTCTGCTCCTGGCGCACGGTGCAGACGCCAACCTGGCCGATGAGGACGGCTGGGCCCCGTTGCACTTTGCGGCCCAGAATGGGGACGACCGTACTGCCCGCTTGCTTCTGGATCACGGGGCCCTTGTGGATGCCCAGGAGCACGAGGGCTGGACTCCACTCCACCTGGCCGTGCAGAACAACTTTGAGAACGTGGCCCGGCTCCTCGTCTCCCGCCAAGCGGACCCCAATAAGCAGGAGGCTGAGGGCAAGACGCCCCTCCACGTGGCGGCCTACTTTGGCCACGTCAGCCTGGTCAAGTTGCTGACCGGCCAGGGGGCGGAGCTGGATGTTGGGCAGCGGAACCTGAGGACTCCGTTGCATCTGGCTGTGGAGCGGGGCAAAGTGAGGGCCATCCAATTCCTGTTGAAAAGTGGGGCGACCCTCGATGCCCTTGACCAGAGCGGCTACAGCCCACTGCACGTGGCTGCTGCCAGGGGCAAGTATCTGATCTGCAAGATGCTCCTCAGGTACGGGGCGAACCTCGAACTGCCCACGCAGCAGGGCTGGACGCCCCTTCACCTAGCCACGTACAAAGGCCACCTGGAGATCATCCACCTGCTGCTGGGGAGTCAGGCAGACGTGGATGCGCCTGGAAGCATGGCGTGGACCCCTTTGCACCTGGCAGCCCGCCACGGGGAGGAGGTGGTGGTCTTGGCACTGCTGCGGGGTGGGGCTGACCCCAATGCTGCCGAGCGGGCAGGCTGGACTCCCCTCCACCTGGCGGTGCAGCGGGGTGCCTTCCTGAGTGTCCTCCACCTCTTAGAGCACCATGCAGACATCCACGCTCGCAACAAGGTGGGCTGGACACCTGCGCACCTGGCTGCTCTAAAAGGCAACACAGCCATCCTCAAAGTACTGGTCAAGGCCGGCGCCCTGCTAGACGTCCAGGATGGAGTGGGCTGTACGCCCTGGCAGCTGGCTCTGAGGAGCCAGAACCAGGGGATCGTGGCCTTCCTGGAAGGCAAGGAGCCCTCGCTGGCCATTCTGGGTGGTGCAGAGCCGGAAGCGCACACCGAAGTGTAGATGCACGGGGGCTCCTTGCCTAGAAGGGACGGGCCCGGTGGAACGACACTTGACCTCTGAGAGGACCCTTTCCCACTGCCCATTAGCCTTGAGAGGAAGCGAGAACCTGGTATCCCGGGTGACGGGGAGGGAGAGAGGAAGCACTGGAGCTGTAACTGGGAATAGGGCCCCCAGTTTCCAGCATCTGTTCCACGGGACCTTGGGCCCCGTCACCCTCTGTCCATGGACTTGAGACTTCACCTTGACCACCTGCAGCCCAGTTCACAAGCCCTGGCATCCCAGGAAAGCCACTCCCACATGGAGAAAGGTCCGGGGGTGAGGGAAATGCTTTCTCCAGCTCAGGTCTGTACGTTTGGCACCTCATCCAGAGCTAGGACCGGAGAGCCAGACTCACCTGCTTTGATCAGGGAGCAGAGGCTCCAAGCTCAGAGGAAATGTCGACTCCCTGTGAAACCTCAGCCATGTCCTTGTCACCATTCCTAGAGTCTCCTACACAGTCTCCTGGGGGTAGAGGGAGGGTGTGCCCCAACTGTAGATGAGTGATGCGGAATACCAGGTCTCTGGTCCCCAACTCCATCCTTCTTGGTGTCCAGTTATGCAACCAGGTTCCCAACCCTGGATTCAATAAAGCTGTGGATTGGAACCTTTCCACAAGAAATGGGTTGTGGACCTCTAAGACATCTATAGGAGCCAGCAGGGTTAGGATGGTGGTGTGTGTGTGTGTGTGTGTGTGTGTGTGTGTGTGTGTGTGTGTGTGTGTGTGTGACACACAAGCATGAGGCCCTGAGGGGAGGAGGCCGGACTGGGGCGGGATGGTAATGAGAAGAGTGGGTTGAGGGTGTTTGGCGAGGAGCTGCCCAGCTGGAGACTTCCTTTCTTCACACACAGAGCATGGCTCCTCCCATGACCGCACATGGCCATCCGCTGCTGGCTGGGCACGGCCTGGTGGTGGTGGGCAGGTTGGGGGAGGCATGGGGCTGGTCACGCTCACTGGGTGTGTTGGGTGTCCTGGCTCAGCGACCATTGGGTTTTCAGAAAGTAGATGGTCATTCAGAAGCCATAGGGAGGCCCAGGGCCTGGAGGGGGGAGGGTGTCTCCTCCCACCCCCTTCCCCAGCTCTCCACACCGCACCAGCAGTCTCTCCAGATCAAGGCTGGTTTACAACTGTCAGACAGAGACCGCCTTGACTGCCAGCCAGCAGCTCTGGATCCATTGGAAGACTCTCCTTCATGGGATGCTCTCCATGCCCACGCTGGGCACCCCTCCCCGGCCCATCCTTCCCCTAACTGGTATCAGCATGGGGTGAGAAACGCCTACCCTTTACCTCAACCAACCTCAAAGCCAGAATCCCCAGCGTTGGATTTTGGTGGGATCACCAGGAGCGAGTCCCAAGTGATTCTGAAGAGCCAGCAGGGCTGGAAATGGCCACCAGGGGGCAGCCTGTAGCTCTTCCTTAGCAGAACCAGGAAGACAGACACTGGCCAGCAGCACAGGGTGGAGGGAGAGGGGGTATTTTTCTCTTCTGGGTGGCTAAGTGGGGGAGGGAGAGTCTCATGATGGTCTTCACCATTGCGTGACCTGCCTGCCATCTCTCTGGTTCTGTCCTTCCTCATCAGCATCACCCCCTCCATCCTTACCCCCTTCCACACAGAGCTTCCTTCCCCCAATCCAGCCCTCCTCAAGGACATCGCAGGATCCTGGGAAACAGCATCCTCTGGCTGCATGTTCCTAAGGATGCAAACTGCCCGGGTGTTGGGACAGGGAGTCTGTGAGTGGAACTGGCCCAGACAGGCAGGGCAGTTGTGCGAGGCTTGGCAAATAAGCAAATGCCTGTGACCCTCTTCTCAGAAGGGAGGCTAGCTCACCGTGGTCCACAGAGACCTAGGATTTATGGATAAATCCTAAGAGGACTGAATAGATTAGGAGACAACTGCTCCCTCCAAAGCTCCCGGGAGAGAATGACAAGGGCAGAGGATGGAGAGGGAGCACGCTGGCCCCCAGCTTGTGACAGTGGAAAGGGCCATCAGCAGGGCATGGGAGGGTCCGGGCATCGCTGAGCTCGTGGATGGAAGTGCTGATCATCTTCTAGCCAGCAACTTTCTTCTCTCCCTGCCCCGCTGCAGAACACACCAATCCAACTTGTGAGTGGTGTGCAGAAAGTCAGGGTTCCAGCCGCTCCGTCTCCATCGCTGGTCCTGCCATGGGCTCACCAGCTCATGCCACAGCCTCACTCATGCTAATGTCCAGAGCTCCCTTCTTCTGCCACCACCTGCTCGCATTCAATCCTTCCTTGCTTGCCCTGCTGGAAATCACCCCCCACTCAAGACACTGAATCAACACCCTCTGTGGTGCACCCCTCAATACCCTGCTATTTTCAGCATCCCATCAAGCCCCTTCTCAGTACCCACAATGCACAGCAAGTGCTCCACCCATGCTTACTGAGTGGAGTTCTAGGCAGCAGGGGACTGAAACTTCACAGAAGGGACGGAGAACAGGAATGAGGCTGGGCTGCAGCAGAGGAGGGCAGCTGCGGGAGGCTGAGGTCAGCAGGCCCAGCAAGGGGAACTCGGAACAAGTAGCAGCAGAGCTATGCATTTAGCGGCCTGACCTCAGCTTGCCGGGACTTCTCTAGCCTTGGTCTTGTTAACTAGCAGTGATCATGCTTAGCTCCCTGGGTGGTTAAGCCCAATGCTAAGCTGGTCAAAGGGCAAGGTCCATTAGTAAACATCCACTACTGTTCTCTCCCATCAGCATCCTGCTTCATTAAGACTCCGAGACCTGAGTGTAGCAAGAAGCCTAAGGAACACAAACACTTAGACTCTGGCCTACTTATGGCCCATCTACCATTAATAACTACACCTTCGATCTGGCCCAGCAGCTGTGTATTTACTGGTACAGTAGTCATCTGCTATTTGCATGGACTCCTGGGGTATTATCCTAAAGATCTTATCTCAAAATTATATATATATATATTTATCTTTTCCATATATAATACATATTTCTTCCATATATACATATACATATATGTATATATATTATATATTTACTGATACTGGGGTTTGAACTCAGGACCTTCCTTGTTTTTGCTAGGCAGGTACTCCACCATTTGAGACATACCCCCAACCCTTTATTTTCCAAATAGACTCCTGTGTTTCTGCCTGGACTGGTCTGGACAATAATTCTCTTATCTATGCTTCCCACATAACTGGGATGAGAGGAAGCCATCACTCCACCCAGCTTTTGTATTGATTGAGACAGGGTCTTAAGAACTTTTTACCCATGCTGGCTGCAGATCTCCATCCTCTCTGCCTCATCTCTGACTCCCTGGTAGCTATGATTAAGTTTGGAAGAACCTGACTTGAGCCTCTTCCAACTGCACCCAGAGACCAGTCAGGATCCTAAGCTGGAATGGATGGCAATAGATACAATCAAGAGAGCGAAGGATAACCCAGCCACTGGGGCAAGCTACCTTCCTGGTGAGAGGGAGAGTGGTGAGTGTAGGAAAGGTCCCCTGGGGTTAGGAGCCATCAGGGAGGACAAAATCCACAGGAGACCCTGCATGGATGGAAGGGAAAAGCGCTGAGTGGATCTGGGAAGGTGGCTCAGTGGTAGCGTGCTTGCCTTGCATGCATGAGGCCCTGGATTCAATTCCTCAATACCACATAAGCAGAAGAGGCTGGAAGTGGTGCTGTGGCTTAAGTGGTAGAGCTCTAGCCTAAAGCTGAAGAGCTCAGGGACAGTGTCCAGGCATAGGATTGATGGTCCATGGGGAGACAGAACCAGTAGTCTAGGGAGAGTTGGACAGCAGGACAGGATGCCATTGGTGTCTAGGTATGTTGTGGAAAAGGATTTTACGTAGGCAGGGTGCTGGAAATACCCCCCTAAGCAGGCCGGTCTTCAATGTTCCTCCTGCAGCTTCCTGCTCCTGTCCAAAGACCACGTGGCTAGAGGATCCAGGGGTCCCTGTCCCAACACACAGGATGAGTCCCAGCTGCCAGTTAGGAGCCTTTTCTAGCTCCTAACCTGCTCATTCAAGGCCCATGAACTCTAGAAAAATGGTGCCCTGCCGCTGTGCAGCCCATGCACCTCATCCCCTAGGTCCTGGAAGCAGGCTGCAGGACTGGCGGAGCTCTGCCAGGGGACACAGGAAGTGTTTCCATTATCGTGTGAGGATCAGGGGAACGTCTGTCCTCATATCAAGACGGGGAGCCTGCCAAGGCAGGGATCTCCATCACCCTCTTCCCTGTCTTCCTCCCCGCACCTGTCCTAGTACCTGGAACACAACTGCTCACTAAGTTAGCACTGAGTAAGACGACCGTGTGGGGGGGGGATGACGTCATTTCTCAGCTTACTGGACCACACCCCTTCTCAATTCCCAGGACATACCCCCAAACGCACCCCCCCACCCCCTGACCATTTGAGATTCATCCAAACGCACCTGGAGAAGAGCCTGAAGACCGGCAGGCACCACTGTGCCTGCTCCTTCATAGCTGTGTGATTGTGACTCCCATCTGAGGTGAGGTACGCAGGGGTACCCACCTGGGGTACCCTGGCTTTGAGGTGGGGGCCTCTCGTCATGCAAGGGAATGCCGCAGAATCCACTTCTTAGAAAGGTGAGCGAACGCTCCTTGGAGAGACACAAGCTCATACTGAGCAGCAAAGACAGTGAGAGGGAGAAATGCAGAAATTCAGGTGGCTTCCTTCTCACCCCCCCCCAAGAGAAAGGGGCCAGGGGCAGGGCCTTTCTGGAGAGCCAGTGTCTGGGTGACCCCCTTCTACCTCTGTGTTCCTGGGTCCCCGCTTTCCCCCATTCCTTTGCCCCTGAAGTGCTGCGAGGAAGGGGGAGGGAGAGCCCAGCCCTCCCCCTGCCCACTCTAGCTGTCAATCTGCTGTCTGGAAGAAAGACTTGAAGCTTCATGACAACTGTGGGCAACTTTCTCCTGCCCCGCCTCCCGCCCCTGCCCTGCCCTCTTCCCCTCTTCTCTCTGACAGGGCTCTTTCTCAGAAGCCTGGCAGGCTTGCTTCCCCTCCAGGGCAGCTCTGGGCCCTCCCTTCCTCTCTTCTTCTTCCCTCTGTCTTTTGTCATTTATCCCCGATCTCACAGCGGGCAAACTAGAATGCCCTCAGAAGCTTCCTAATGATGGGAAACACTCCCAGCCAGGCCAAGATCGCCCATAGATTGAGCGCCTGGTGTGATCCTATGGTATTGATGGAAAGGTGGGTGTCAGTAGCTAAGAGGTCCCTAGGGCTTCTGAATCCTATGGGGGTCTAAAGCCTTTCCCGGGAGTTGGTCACTGTGTGACTTGGCCGCACTGGGGACATGTTGTCCTCCATTTCTGGAGTCAGAGATGCCAGGAGCCTCTTCCCAGGGCGTGGTGCTACATTGGAGTTCGGGGAGAAGATCAAAGTCCATAATTAAACGTTCAGGGCAAGTTAAGTGCTCCAAACTTTGGTGCTAAAAATATTGTATTTAGCATGCAAATTATGCCCTGACAGCTCCCGGAGCCTGAGCCTGTGGGTGCCTCCACCTTGTTTGTCATCACCCTGTTATTCGCAAGGTGCGCAGAACATTCTTCTTTCACGGGGTTCATTTATATTTCATCTTTCACCAAAAGAAAAAAAATCACCAAATTTCTGTTGCTAGGGCAGTGCCAATTTGCAGCCCCCGCGGGTTTGGAGCTGTGTGTGTGGACTGGCCTGGAATGAGAGCAGGGACAACTTGATCAGGCGACAGAAACGGGACAAAGGACAGAGACAGACACAGGCCAAGAGATTAACCTCAAAGGTCACCTTGCTCATGAAGCTTCCTCAGCCCCGGTGGATTGGAGGGCAAACCAGGCAGGACCTTGAGAAGTGAGGATATCGAGTTCTTCTCATAGGACCCTGCCAGACACAGAATGTGAGGCTATCCTGAATGCACGCGAGGCTATCCTGAATGCTAGGGATGCTGGCTCTGCTCCGGGCCATCCAAGGGCCCTAGGAAGAGACTCTTGTGAAAGTTTTATTGGTTTGGTGCATGTATAGTGATGTTACAGAGTCTGGGGCTCAGGGCTCTTCCTCCAGCTGTGGCTTCCATTCTCCCGCAGGGCAGGGCCAGGCCGGGTCCCCTGGTACTCAGCAGCCTCTTAGCCAGGGACTCCTCTAAGGGCAGAGGCACTGGATGGGAAGGGAGATGGGAGAGAGAAGAGGCCAGAGGGTAGAGGCTCTGTGGCAGAGTGGAGCAGGAGGAAGCTCCCCTCTTACCCTCCACCCTCCCCACCCCCAAAGAACTTCAGGTCTCTCCAACTCAAGCCCACACATGGGTCCAAGGCTCGACTTCCCAGGCCAGCCGGCAGGAGCTATGGGAAGAGATGCATCGGAGGCCAGTCTGAAGGTGGAGGAGTAGGCTGGGGGCTGATGTTTCTCTGCCCGCCGATCTTCTTGGGGAGGGGGTCCTTGAAGATTAGGGTTCCTTCCCCAGAGGGGCATGGAAATTCGCCTGGGGAGCAGTAAAGGGCAGGGGTGGGCAGGAACCACTGTTAGAGAAAATAGAGGCTCACGCGAGGGCTGATGCGGGAGCTAAGATATTTGGCTTCGATTTCTCTGGGGTCTGATATTTACATGGGTTTCTCAGGAATGGAAGTTCCCCTGGAGGCGGGGCATAGTGAGAGATCCTGCTTTCCCCCACGGGGGTCGTGGCAGGGTGACCTGACACCCCTTCCCCTCTCTGCCCCAACACAGAGCAGAAAGGACCAGACAAGCCCAACCCACTAGGAGTGCTAGCCCGATGCCCAGCTTGATTCCCGACAGACCCCAGCACCCCAGAGGAGGATCAAGGAAGGCAGCTGCATCTTTGGTGCCAAGGAGATGAGGCTTGGTGGCAGAAGGGGGGGCTCTGTGAGCTGCCCTGAGCCGGGGTGGGTCCAGCCTCTGGGCTGGCACCAGGCCTGGCTCCCCAGCCCCACCCTGGCAGAACAAGGGTGTTTGGGTAGAGAGGGGCAGAGAGGAGCCAAGCTAACACTGCAGGGCCTGCAGGACAAACAAGGCCCAGTCCACCCAGGGCACTTGTGCCCATGGCTTGCAGGGATGAGGCTTGGCAGGCCCGGGCAGGGAGGCAAGGAGAAGCAGCTGCTGTGCAGGCGGGCGGCAGAGTCAGCAGTGTAGGATCTTCATGAAGGCCTTGCGGAACTCGATGTTGAAGGTGGTGTAAATGATGGGATTCACCGCACTGTTGACGTAGCCCAGCCACGTGAAGGCGCTGTAGAGGACCGGCGGGATGTCACACTCACAGTGTATGTTCAGGATGTGCGTGATGAAGAAGGGCAGCCAGCAGATGATGAACACGCCTGGGGAGAGGGCAGGGTCAGCCTGGCCCCGGCCACAGAGAGAGGCTGGGCTGGGCGGGCTCTCTGCTCAGTGGGGCCCAGGAGCACCCAACCCAGGCACTGAGAAGTTCAAGGAGCCCTAGCCTTGGATGCCAGACCCGCCTCTGACATCCCCCTGCAGGGAAGGGCTTCTTCACCTGCCTCTGTCGGATTTTTCTTCATCTGACAAATGAGTGAAGACTTCGAAAAACAGATCAGAAACGTTAGCATTCTGACCCAAGTCAGCGGGTAGGGATGGAAGCCCCAAGCTCGTGCTGAGGTTGGAGGAAATTTTCTCTTGGCGATGTGGGGCACAGTTTGGGGAGAGGGTGCACTAAAAACCTACCTCGCTTAGTTCTCAGCTCGTCATGGCTCTGCAATGGACCCAGAGCCAATCAGCTCTTAACTGACACAGCTGAGATCTGAATTCCAGTCTGTCTACATCCCAGAGCGTCCAGACTCTTGTCCCAGCCTTCTCCCAATCTCCCCAGGCTTGAACACATGGGGACACGTCTTCTCACACTGGCAAAAGCCCGTGTAGATGAGAGCACAGGGCCTGGCCCCAACCCTTCCAGCTACACCTCAACCAGGTCATCCAGCAATCACTGGCAGCTTCTTAACTGAGCGGGTCTCGGGTCCCACGCTCCCATTCATAAGTTGAGAACAGTCACATCCGATCACTCAAATCCTGGCACCATCTGTTCTAGCTCACATCTGTCCCTTCATTCCCCAACCACCATGCCAGTCCACCTTTATCACAGGGTTTTCTAGCGACTTTCATTCAAAAGCCTTACTCGACGGACGGGGCCACTCCCTTATTTAGGCCTGGAATCATCTTTCAAGGACCTCTTTGCTTTTTTTTTCATAGCTTTTGGACTACTGGGACTCGGTTGGGTATAAATATATATTCCTCAATCCCTACTAGTGACAGTAACTAAAACATAAAAATAGCATCATAATAATACTTATTGCTGTATTCTATTTTGCAAAGCCTTTGTAAGATGCTTTCTCTAGCCACAATAACGTTGACGCAACCCAGTCTACAAGTGGAGAGGCCAGAGAGAGAAAATCCACCTGTCCGGAGTTATAAGGTTCTGGGCCTCCCGGCAGATCCATGATGTTTACAGACTCTAAAGTTAGATGGCCTGAGGGCAAACCCTTGGAAACTTCCTTGGCCAAGTTATAGAACTGCACTAATCCTTGGTTTGTCCATCTGTCAAAGGGGCACAATTCTAGAATCTACCTAATAGTAGGTCTGTCTATATGCCGATTGGTGTGGCCTATGTGTGAGAAAGTGCTTGACCCGTGACTCTCCAGCCGTGGTCAAGAAGGTATGGCCGGGGTTTGGGGTTTACAATGGTGGACCCTTTCCCCCGGTCAGGACTGGGCAAGGCTGGGCTGTGGCCAACAGAAGAACCAACTCACCAAGGACAATGGCGAGCATCTGCGTGGCTTTCTTCTCCTTCTGCTGGGAGAGCTTTCTGCGGCTCATGGTTTTGAGCGAGGTCCGGGTTTTACCATTGGGCATGGACTGGATCTCAAAGATCTTGGCAATCTTGGGGTGGTCTTTGGCATGCCCGTTCTTCTCTGGTTTGGCAGGGCTGTCGGGATTGCCGTGGAGGCCATGGTGGGAGGGGTCGGGGAGGGTCAGCTGGTGGTGGCTGGGTGGGATGGGGCTGTACCGGGTCCTCTCGGGTGGGCTGGTACTGGACAGCATTTCCATCTCCAGCTCTTGGGCTCGGCGGGCAGCCTCCTGCACCAGAGGCAGACAGCTCTGGGTGAAGCTAGGCAGGTTCTCAAAATCCCCTGGCTCCCCCGTTCCCCACCCTGGCCTTCCCTTATCACCCGGAGGACTCCTCTAAACACCAGGGTCACCATGCCAAGAAAGCAAGAAGGACTGGCACTGGAAGGTTTCTCAGGACCCTGAGAAGCTGTCCCTGGCCCCCTTCCCAGAGCAATTCTTAGGCAGCGATAAGAGCCCCAAATCATTTGAAGACTTAGGACCCTCTATGTCTCTTTAATTACCTGAGTGATGCTAGCTAAGTACCAGGTACCAAGCAGCTGGCTGCTGGGGACTAATCTCTGCAGGACATCCAGTCCTGCCTCTGAGGACAGGCTTGACACCCACCTCTGTGGCCCTTGCTAGGCTGAAGCATGGGACCCACACCCCCCTTTCACAGGTACCTGTACCAGCATGTACAGACAGGATGACCAGTCTGATACAGGAGCCGAAAGGCTGAGCCCCCGACCTGGGGCTCAACATCCATGCTGGGCTGACCTGAAGAACCTGGCATGGACCCACTCACAGTCTCCCAATTCTGCCTTAGACTCCCCTATTTGGGCCGTGGTGGTCTCAGCCCCAGTTTCTGCAGCCTATGAGCCCAGACAGCACAAGTAGGCCACTACTCTGAACCTACCCTAAGCCTGGTTTGGCACTTTCCTCATCAGCAGTTCCCTCAGGTCCTGCCTTCCTAATGCCAGTGAATGAAGCCTTCTACAGGACAGCTCACTTGACTCTGCGTGCAACTCTGTGGCTCCCTGGCTTGTTCTCTGCCCTCTGAGGGATGAAATGCCTCCCACTTGGCCCAGTTCTGGATCCACACCTCTGGATGCTACGTTCAGGCTGTGCTTCTCTGCTGGCCCCTGTGGCTGCTCTGCTCCACCTCCCCCAGCCCTGGCCTCCAGCTCTAGAACCTGCCTGCCTACAAGGCAGCTCATGCCAGGGCTAATAACTCAGGAGTGGATGTAGAAGACACACAGGTATGGACTCAAATGTGTGCTCTGTCACTGTTTTAGATTTGGAAGAGTTGTCGAAACTCTCTGAGCCTCGGTTTCCTCTTGGAACTAAAGATGAAGAAGATCAATAGGACTTACCTCCCGGGGTCGTGGTGAGGATTTGATGAGCTAATAGGAACATGGCAGAGGTTTGAGAAGTGGAGATAGCCATCATCACCACTTTTGTTATATTGTTATAGCCAAGCCCCTTCTCCCAAGTTCTTACATGTATCAGGCATATACACTGGCTTGGAAGTGTTGTGGGGGGGGCGGGAATCTGCCCTCAGCTGAGGCAGAGCTGGGGTACTAGAATGTTCTTTCTCCTTTGACCAGCTGGTGAAGGCTGGTAGGCTTCCCTAAGGGTCGAGAGACTCGGTCCTGGATCCCTGGCCTGAACACTTACCACTCTCCGCCTGTTCACTGGGAAACTCCCGTTAGACTTCATGATAACGGTGCAGAGTTTCATGTCCTCGGGGTGAGTGCAGTTGCCCTGTAGAATGAGCCAGCACACGGGTCATAGGAGGCAGTGAGGGGCAGGGGTGGTGAGGGGTCAGAAACCCAAGGCAGTTGAGGTCCATGGAGAACTCAGACTTGGAACTGGGGCTCAGAGATCAGAAGGCACTCGGGGCAAGTGATACTATGATGAGAAGGTAGGCAGAAGCAGGGACCCAGGGGCCCTGTTGTTGTAGAGCACCTGCTTAGGGTTTGGCATCATGCTAAGCACATGCTCACATCCTATCTCACATCAAATCAAGACCACCCTGAGAAGTCCACATTAGAATTCCCATTTAAGAGATGAGGAAATCGAGGCTCACAGAAGTTAAGCAACACGTCCAAGGTCACTCAGGGGAAAACAATGAAACACAAAGTGGTAGTGCCAAGATTTGTACCTGTGTGTCCTATCTGAAATCCCTTGTTCCTCCCATGCCCACAGATTGTTTCATGGGGAAGGCTGAGTAGAGGGGGAAATTTATACAAAGTAAGAGTAGGAAGATGAGCAAGGAGAGAAACAGGGAGAAGAGGGAAGAAAGCAGGAGCGGTACAGGGAAGGAATTGGGGCGAGAGTGATAGAGACAGAATAGCATTGGAAGAGACAGAGGGAGGGGAAGAATGATGAAGGAGAAGCCAGCATGGAAAAGAAGAAGCTAAGCAAAGACAGAGGCACCAAGGAAGGTACCAAGCAAGAACTGCTGTGTCCAGTCACAAAGATCCCTAAGCAGATGTCTACTCTTAGTTGGTACCCACCACCATGTGCCCCCTGCCCTCTTTCTGGACATTCAAGTCTGTCCACTGAGGTCCATTCCCTCAACTCAGTTCCTAGACCTCAACCAGCTCCTGGCCTCCACCTGAGCATGGCATGATCTCCCTTGGGGATGGTTGGGTACGGACACTTGGAGGGAGGATCATGGGAGGATCATGGGACCTTGAGAGGGGTCTTCAGGTTGGCTCTGAAAGCTCGGCTACTGCGTTTGGTGTTGACCCGCTTTCTGCGCTTTCGGAGGACGATGTAGATCTTGATGTAGACCAGCAGGGTGACGATGAAGGGCACGTAGAAGGAGACGATGGAGGAGTAGACCACAAAGGCAGGGTTGGCGATGATGCACTCATTCTGATCTGGGGGAAAAGAGAACCGCGAGTGGTCAGGACATCAGTGGGCCCACTGGGCGACGATCCCATCCTCCTTGTTGAGATGAGGGGCTGGGATTCTCTGCTTCCCAGTTTCCTCCTCACTATTGCCAGGGGCACATGGAAGCCCAGTAGTCCCCTGCCACGTGCGTGAGCATGCACACGTGCAGTTGGCGAGGCCGTCTGGCTTGCTTCAGCTTAATAAACAAAGTTGAAAATGGCCAGACATCTTTCTGAACCATTTTCCTGACTCTTCATCCAGCTCTGTTGTGCCTTGGGCCATTGTTGCCTTTTTAGCCCAACCTGGAATAAGTCTGAGTTGGGCTGGGCCCTAAACATCCAGCCTGGCTTCTGTCCAAGTGGGTGAAATGAGCTCCCACTGGATCTCTGTCCATATCTGTGCCAGGCTCTCAGAGCCACCTGAAACTCAGATAGACAAAGGTAAGACTCACCTGTGTTGTTGAGTCCGAAGAGCAGTGGGCAGGAGATGGTGAAGGACAGGACCCAGACGATGGCGATCATGACAGTGACTCGGCGCTTGGAGCTGTAGCGTGTGTTGTAGAGCATGGGCATGGCCACAGCTGTGTACCTGCATGGGTAGAGGCCCTGAGTCTGAGATGCTGGCCTAGGGACCTCTTACTCTCCAGAATGCATATGGCGGATACACCCTTGTTCTCTGGGCTAGATGGTAACAGTCACTACAAAGCCTCACCAGATCCTTGTACTCAACCCTTCCAATTATCCCCACACTCAGCCCCCAAGGACAGCTGGTAGAATCCATTTACTTAGTTTGGAATGGCCAGCTACCTTGTACTCCTATAACAAAGCTACTATTTTAATTGCTGTAACTGGACTTCAGGCTTCTTAAGGGGTGATGGTCTGGGTCTTTACATACTGAAATGACACTATCTCCGTGCTGCATCCATAGGAACTAGAAGTGCTCGTTGACAGTGAGAACTTCATAGTCTTCCTTCACATTCTTCTGCTCCTACTTCTTATCCATTAACTTGTTTCATCTTTCAAGAATCCCATGCCAGGTGCTGGTGGCTCACACCTGAAATCTTAGCTACTCAGGAGGCTGAGATGTGAGGATTGCAGTTTGAAGCCAGCCCCGGGGAGGGAAGTCTGTGAGAGTCTTATCTCCAATAAACTACTCAAGTAAAAGCCAGAAGTGGCACTGTGGCTCAAGTGGTAGAGTACTAGCCTTGAGAAAAAGAGACTCAGGGTAGGGCCCAGGCCTTGAGTTTAAGCCTCAGGGCCAGAGTGCACATGTGTGCAAGCACACACACACACACACACACACAAATCTCATGAGGTATTTGGAGCACCTCCATGGTACAATCTGTGCAAATTAGTGAAAGGCTCTGAGGAACCGGCTGGGAGAAGATCCTCCGGGACCAGTTGATCTGTACTAGACACAAAATGCAAAAAGCAAACACTGCAGCCCAGGAAGCCAACATTCTCATCATCAGTGTCTAGAAAATGAAAGAGTGCTAAGAACTTCCACAATCTGTCCACAGGTGCATAAAAAGTAAAAGTGTTAGACTTCAATCAGAATGTACTCTTTTATACCAGTCATGGTCTGGGAATTCTTGGTGACTTCACTGTTTGTAAATAGCTTACCTTTAGGGGCTATTCTGTATTATCCTAACCTCTCCCCATCACACAATAGACACTTGTGCACACAGCCAGCCGTAAAGCATCACTGACTCAGAGATGAGATGGAGTAATCACAAGGAGGGAAGGCCAGCCTGGCTGAGCTCACCTGTCGATGCTGATGGCACACAGGTTCAGGATACTTGCTGTGCACATCATGACATCCAGGGTGACGAAGATGTCACAGTGAATCCTGCTGAATTTCCACTCACCCACCACCTGAGGACAGAGCAATGTGATGGGAAGACAGCAGGAGGGGACATTTGCCCAGCACTATGGCTCCATCTCCCTAAGACAGTTGGCTAGACTCAGAGCATGGCTTGTGGGAACCCTGTGGGCCTCCAGTTGGGGTGTGGGGAGCGATGGGGGAAGAGGGCTTCTCATGAAAGACTGGAGGCCTGGCCTCTCATCTCCCACCCACCTAAGACCGCTTGGTGCCAAGAACTTTACAAAAAGGAATGACAACCCACCTAAAAGGAGGGCCTCAATTTTGAACCTTCTAAAACATCACCTTGTCTATTTGGCATCTGTTTATCATAGGGACAACTATTATTAGCTGCATTTTCTTAACATTCTGTGTTCTTGATGCTCTATTATTTGGTAGCCTGCCCAGGGAGAGATAACCCTTCCCCGGGCCTAGCTAACTCCTTAAACCAGCACACCATCCATCTCTTGTACTCAAGTCGACCTCTCCCTTTATGCTATGCACACCAGGCCAATATTTCCCCCATCCCAAATCATCCCAAGGCCAATGCCAAGAAACTAAGGTTATCCAATAACCCAAAGCCATTGGAATTACTCAGATTAGATAATCCCTAAACTTCCCCTTCTGCCTTGCCTCTTATTTCCCACAGAAGCCATGTCCTGGGTTTCCCCTTACCCCTGCTTCTGCCTCCTGCCTCAAGCCTGGTACTTGGTCCTGCACACCTCTGGGATAGTAGTCTGTGCCTCTCCTTCCTAACAGAGCGGGAGTAGTCCTGTAGCATTTTCACTGGCGTAGACCTCTCTGTGTGGCCACTCAGGGATACTTCTGTGTCATCTCAGTATCATCTAGAATGATTCTCAGATATCACTTTGGAACTCCTACAGGAGGAAACTATGCTTGGAAGAATGCAGTGACTCAAGGTTCAAAGGCCATTGGCTCAGCTATTGTCCTGCATTCGTTTAGTTCTGTAGGCCACATAAGTCTTTCCATGCCTCCTAGCCATGTGTGTGTGTGTGTGTGTGTGTGTGTGTGTGTGTGTGTGTGTGTCGTACACACACACACGCCACAAAGTCATGACCCTAGAATGGTCTGGCTTGCCTGATCAGCATCTAACAACATCGCTGACACAGTGCTGGGCTCAGCGCTGCTCTCCATCTTGGGGTACAGAGCTGGGCTCCGTCCTGTGTATTACAGGTCATTGCTGCCTCTACCTGAGGTCCTGGATAAATCAGAGCAACAGCTCAGGTTCCTGACATGAGGAGAGAGGGATGAGTTTCAGGGTTGGGACTCTTGTCAGTTACTTATGTTTCCAGGACTAACTATAAAACCGATTCCAGGACCTGCTAGAGAAGTCACCTAGCTGGCCTGACCACCTGCTATGTCATCTGAAAAATGATGATCAGGCTAGTCTCCCAGAGCTGCTGAAAAAAAAAATGCTCATCGAGAGTACCTAACATAAGACCCAGCACTTAGAAAACACTCTACACATGGTGGGTGTGACTCTTAATGAGATAATCTGTCCACTTAATGAGCAAAGTTGAGCCCAGAGTAGAGAGAGAGACGACCTGGGGAACTGGCAGGCAAATGTATTGGTAGAAACCAGCAGAAAGCTGAAATCCAGGCTCCAGTACAGGAGCCTCCTGGAGCAGGCAGAGACCAAGGCAGGGTGCCCAGACCTACCTCCAGGTAGACGACCCAGGGCATGACTAACGTGGCCACCAAGAGGTCAGCCACAGCGAGGCTGACAATCAGGTAGTTGGTGGTGGTCTGCAGTGCCTTCTCTCGGGACACAGCCATGCACACCAGCACGTTGCCAAAGACGATGACGAAGATGAGCAGGGTAAGCAGCATAGCATAGTAGTTATAGTGGGGCCGGTCCGCCTTTCCTTCCGACTCATTGAAGGGCCGGCTCCAGTTCTGCCTCTCCAGGTCCTCATCGTACCAGGACAGATTCAGTGCATCCATCGGGGCAGCGGAGCCACTGGGTGGCAAGACTCTGCCAGGAAACATGGAGGTAAGCAGGGGGGCCTCCCAAGTACACTGACTCCCACAGAGGGCTCTGGGCTGATAAACCAATCATGGGTAGTCAACAGAGAGACTTCTTTGACCTCGGGATTTCAGCTTATGCATCCAATGACTTTTTATAAAAACAATGTTGGGGTTGCTGACACTCTCATGCTAGCAGGTTCTTGCAGAGGGCAGAATGATTGAGTATGCATTTTAAAAGCATAAATGATAATAATCATAAATGAGCTCAGAAAGAACTGATCATTCTTTCATTTCTTCAACACACGCATGAGCACAATTCTTGTATCATCCACTTTACGTCTGCCAGGAGTCCAGCTTCTAGTGGTAGACACACAAGCAGGTATTCATTCACTCTTGAGATATTATAAATATTTGCTAAGTGTTGCTCTATATTATGCCATCAACAGAGGCAGGAAAAAAACACAACATGGTTCTACCATTCATATTCTGGAAACTAAAACAATACCCAATTAATTTCGCTATTAAATCTGAGTGATACAGAAAGAGGTGAATCTGAGAGCTCTTCAAGCAACTAAGAGGAGAAATTGGCTGGGGTGATATTCCAGCCAAGGAGAAAACAGCATAGACCCAACAGTAAGTGGCTCTATCTGTCTGTGAGGTTGGAGGAAATTAAATAGAAGGGATATTCATAGGCCAGCACAGATATGGTCAGATTGGGAGACCCTAAAAGGCTCAGAGCAGAGAAGTGACCCCAGTGGACTGGGTTCTGGAAAGACCATTGACCATTACGGTATGGAGGAGAGTTCAGAGTGAAGAGAGGTGGCTAGAATTCAGGTGAAGAGATGGTGATCACAGAATGAAGACAGTGATAATGAGGACAGAATGAGGAGCTAACTTAGCAGTCAGTCTCATGGAACTTGGTTATTGGATGAATGTGGACAGGAGAGGGAGGGATGGAGTGAACAGGGAGAGGAGGAGTCTAGAGCCACTCCAGGATTCCCGCCTGCTTTGGGCTCTGGAAGGCTAGTAGTGGTGTGCTCACAGAGAAAAGGGAGCAGAAGGGCTCAGGAGAAGACACTGGGAGCATCAGGTATCATACTTAACAGCCTATTTGGGTTGTGCGTGTAATAGACCATCAGTGGACTTTCAATTCACTTTCTGGGCATTTCTAGGCCTTCCACAACAAAGCACCATGATTTCCACACACTTTGCTATCTAAATAGACTTGAAATCAGGAAGACCATAGAACTATGCCCAAATAAGGAGTGAGCCATGATCACTGCAAAAAATCAGGAGGGGGCTGGGAAGGTGGCTCAGTGGTAGAGCGCTTGCCTTGCCTGTGTGAGGCCCTGGGTTCGAATCCTCAGCACCACATAAGCAAAAAGAAAAAAGCCAGAAGTGGTGCTGTGGCTCAAGTGGTAGAGCGCTAGCCTTGAGCTGAAGAGCTGAGGGACAGCGCCCAGGCCCAGAGTTCAGGCTCCATGACCGGACCCCCCCCCCAAAAAAAAAAAAAAACCAGAGGGAGTATGAAGGCTCTGCCCAGCTCTATGCCCTCAGCCCCATCTTCCAGCCCTCAAAAGAGGGGTGTGGATGGACCATGTCCTACCCAACATCACTGGTGTGGGGGCTATGGGGAAAGCAAAATGCCTCATTCCCTGTGAGGTAAAAGAACGTTGCTGTGCAGCAGGTTTTCAGATGCAAAGGCTGTGGGGCATTGTGTCCTTATTAATACCGGATTCCACAGCAGTCAGCCTGGGTATGGCTATTGATCAGGCAACCAGGGCTGGCTTTTGAGCTTCATTTCTCCAGCCAGTGTCTATTGAACCTGTCATGCATAAAACATCCTGTGAAACCATGTCCGGAGCCTGAAGACTGTGGGAGGCACACTCACTCCAGAAAGCTCATTCCTCCCCTAACTTGCTCAGTCCCCCTGCTGGTCTAGCTAGTGGCATCTGCCAGGACTCTCAGCTCCCTGCCTCCCCTCAGTCCCATCCTCACACCCAGCCAGGCATCTGTTTCCTTCCGACAGTGCAATTCTGCCTTTAGACTTGCAAAGGGGTGGAGAGTTTGCCAAGTTATTTTGGATGTCGTGTTTCATTTATCCTCGAAGCCACTCTCTGAGATTTTTGGTTACCATCCCCACTCCACAAATAAGGAAAGTACCTGGAAATCTCCACGGAGTGCCCACGCATTGTTCAAAGAGACAGTGGCTCAAATCCTCCTGCTGTGATGCCTGCCGCTGTGTCCCTATCCCTGCCTGGACCATCTCTCTTTGTCCTTGGGTCTCTGCTAGTACAGTCAGTCTAGAGTAGAACCCATTTGTGGATCTGCTTTTTTTTTTCCACCGAGGTGTAGCCTCAAGGGTTTCACAGTGCTGTTCAGATCTCTAATGGAAAATTAAAGCAAATTAAACATGCACACACAATCTTGCCAATTTCTGGCCACCTATTCTGAAGTGTGCAGGCAATGTACAATAGCTGTTCGCTGAACTGAGTCAAAGCCTCTGTTAGAATCCCCACGAAAACCCCCAGTCTTGAAATACACCTGATAACATATACCACTATCTTCACAAGTGTCAAAAAATAACTCAGCCCCAGAACATCATGGGTCAGCGCTGGGTATAGGCTGAACTGTGATGCTTACAACAATTCTATGGTGAAGCCTTCACTCCAGTACCTCAGAATGTGATTGTATTTAGAAACAGGGCCTTTGAAGAGGAATTTCACTTAAAACGAGGGCATGAGAGTGGGTTCTAATTGAGTCTGACTTGTATTCATTTAAGAAAAGGAAACATAACGGACCCAAAAGACAGCAGGGATGTGCACACAGAGGAAAGACCACATGACGATACTGGGTGTAGGGGGAGGGCTCTGACTCAGCAAAGCCTGTCTCTGGGTCCTGGCTGCAGGACAGGCCTGAGCGAATCCTAGGGAGCAGCTAGGCTGGAGGACCCAGCTGTCCAGGTCCACCTGCTATATAGGCAGTGACTGTAGTTCTCATCACTGCATTGCAGAGGCTCAACCAACAAAAGAGGCTGTGCCATGCCCCAAAATCATTTCATACAACACTCAGAGGGGAAAAAAAACGCCATTGAACTCCAGCACAATTCTAAGATGTGGCCAGCTCTAAAATGCATCCTGATTTCATAGACGCTGCAATGAGAGGGAATGTGCATCTTAGAACGGATGAAACAGACTGCCTTCCTGGCATTTCTCTGCTGACATTTTCTCGGGAGGCCTGGAGGATACCGGCCAGCCCCGGGCTCAGTATGCTCCAGCCCTGTCTGTCCTTTTTGTCCTTCTGCTTCTGGGTTATACTGGTTATTGGGTTCCCAGTGGCATTCCAGGAGAAGGCAGAGAGGAGCAGCCAAGAGAACTGGAGTATTCCTTCAAAGCCCGGTCCTTGCTCTCCCCTGGCCAAGCTTGCTTATCTTGGCCAGAGTTTGTGCTCCTGAGGGGGATGGAGGGAAGGTGGTGCTCAGGAAGGCAGCATGGAGCTCCTCACTGGCCCTAACTCCAAAGAAGTCATCTAAGGCGTGGGATTACTGTGGGATCCAGTGTAAGGAAAAGACTAAACCACACAGCACCCATCCCTTTGGATTTTCTGGAATTTGTTGTTGTTGTTGTTGTTATTTGGGGGGGGCATAACTATATAACCCTAAGGTGAATTATCTTTGCAGTCATAGATTTTTCAGATGAATGATTACATTATTTTTTTTAAAAAATCTATTGCCCAACGAGTATGCCAATTTCAGATTATAAAATAAGATCAACTTCTTCGCTCAGATGCCACCTCCAGCTCCCTCCTCAGTGGTTCTGGCCTTGAGCAAAATCTTCAAATCACAGACCCCAGTCAAGGAGCATTTAGTAGCCACCAAATGCTATAGACACAGTCACGACAGTATCTCAGGCCTCACCAGTGTGGTCTCTTGGTGGTGTCTTCTGAGAGAAAGGTGGATGACTGAACCCTGCTGGTAAGCTCCACAAAAGTGTCTGTTCCCCAAAGTGGCAAAGAGTAGCAGTGACTGTTCCCCATCCCACCCGTCAGGCAGATGCTTCAGGACAAGCTTTCTCCCCATCCCAGGTGCTCTGGATTCCTTAGGCTGTGCGTTCTTAGCCACCCTGGTAGAAGGTGGGAATGAGGAGGGGAAACTTACTTGCAAGTTTCAGTTCACCCAACAGCCAGAAACCGTCATCTGTCCCTAGTATCTACTGTTGGGTACTAGCAGAGAACTCAACAAAAGAAAGCAAAAGAGGAAGAAAACAAAGGAAGAATGAAAGGAAGGGAGGGAAGGAGGGAAAGATCTCTCAAAATCAGAGCTAGGACTCTGGCTCAGAGGTAGACCATCTACCTAGCATGCACAGGATACCAAGTTCCGTCTCCAGCACTGAGGGTAGGGGGGTATGGGGCCATTCTAGTGCTTGATTCCTCTCTCCATCAGTTTTCTCTGAACATCTACCTCACTCTAACCTTCCTAAATAATGGCTTTCTAGAAGCTTCAGAGCAAAGCTTCCCCACAAGATGTCTGTAGTAAAACAAGGCATATGGAAATATCAGGCCAAGAGGACTGTAGAGTCAGGCATTTCCAACCCCAGCTGCCTCTGGCATTAGCCCTATGAGTCTTACAAATGTTCTGCTTCTTGTATGTGCCCCAATTTGGAAATTAGCTCCCTCTCCTGTTGCCAAGTGCTCAGAGACTGGGGCTGAGCAAGGCATGGCCTACGGGCATCCTGCTGAGTCCACTCTGGGGTTCTGAGACTGAGAACACAGCAAGGGGCCGTGGAGAGGCTGTGGCTGATCTGCCCAGCACACCCCAGGGGCCTACCAACAGAGACAGCGCCTCACAAGTAAGTCAAGTATGTCAGAAGAAGAGAGACTGCTTTAAGGCTACCCCATTCAAGGTTGACACCCAAACCTAACATTTTCTCTCAGAAAGAACCAGAGGGATGTGGCTGCCCTGTCTCAGACTTGTGGTGGAATGCTCAAAAAGGTCAATGTGTCTGGGCGTGCACGGGACTCTGGTGGAAAGTTGACTGGTCTAAGGTCAGGATTCTCACCGCTCTCTCCCACCTACCTGGCTGTCTTACCCTCTCTGTCCCTCTGTCTGTCTCTCCTTTCTATTCCGTGGGGGCACAGATCAGGGAGGTGGGAGGTAGGGTGGGAGGAGCTGGTGTGCAAGAAATCTAAGCACTCTGTTTCCTGAGCTGTGCTCGCAGCTTTGTCTCTGAAGTTTGGTTGGCACTTGAAGGAATCTAATTGTCTAATTAAAATTTAACAATCCCTTATCAGGCTGGAAGGCGGGTGCGACACTGATGTCTTAAACACATCAGGGTTTTTTTTTCCCCCCCTTTTCTGAGACTTGAAGCATTTCAATGAAAAAGTGGAGGGAGGGCAAAAAAAATCATTTCGCATTTGCATCTGAAAAGCAGCTTAGCGGGGTGACTAGAGCTGGATTGGGGGGGGGGGGTTGGGGGATCTGCTCCTCCTGGGCCCTCGGTATCTCAGGCCACCACCTCCAGCTCTACAGCTCCAGGTACAGGACCAGTCTGTGGCTCAGGAGAGGACCTTTCTTCAGAATCTATTGCAAATAAAAGAGGCAAGATGGGAGGTAACTCCCCATTTCTTCCTCCCACTAAGAGAGAAAAAGAGTCGTGGAATAATGTCCTCTGAGACACTTCTCCTTCCGCAAGATGTCCTTGAGAGGTGGTTGCAAAGTTTCAGGGAGGGGGGGAGGTCCTAGTGTGAGGTTGTAGGTCACTGAGGGTGTGTCCTGGAAGGGGATCTTGGGACTTGACCCCTCCTCTCCCAGTCTTTGCTAGGTACCATGAGGTGAGCAGTTTCCTTTTCTATGTACGCTCACCAAGATGCAATGCAGGCCCAAGCACATGTCAATCCATCATTCACGGAACCACTAAAACTGTGAGCCAAAATAATCCTTTTGTCTGTAGGTTGGTTATCTTCAAGGGGTTTGTTAACATGACAGCATTAACACTCTCTCTCTCTCTCTCTCTCTCTCTCTCTCTTTCTCTCTCTCTCTCTCTCTCTCTCTCTCTCTCTCTCTCTCTCTCTCTCTCTCTCTCTCTCTCTCTCTCTCTCTCTCTTTCTCTCTCTCTCTGTGCCCACCACTGATAGGTAACAGTAAACCATGAGCAAAGAGAGCCTAAAATGAGGTGAGAACACAAGCTGTCCAAGAGAAAAGTGCTGTAATGAAGATTTCCTGACGAACAGGGGACCCCAGCCCTGCAACCTGGACCTAGGGATTGGAATTTCTCACAGGCCATCTCAGCAAGTACTCAGACCCTCAAGGCTGTTATTATTACCCTAAAAGACAAGTCCCCTTCAGTCTACTGGGAAGATAATTATAACAGGTCCTCGAACTGGTTGTGCCTGACATCTTTGCCTCTGTTTTGTGTGTGTGTGCCGTTGCTTGAAACCTTGCTTGCCACCGTCACTTTGCAATCACCTCCGACTCCAGAAAAGACAGGGCTGATAAATAACATCTTTATGACAAGGGCTAAAACATCCCCCTCAGAAACTACAGTGCCTGGCGGGACAGATCATCACAAATGAGGACAAGTACCCATAATGATTAGACTGTAACTGAAGTTGGAGAAACCACATGGGGACCAGATTGCTCCCCTCCACTGGTGGCAGTGGTAATAATTTCTCCAGAAGCTGACATAATGACCAGCCAGGACACAACCATCACTGAAACACTTAAACTATGCATACCTTTATCCCCAGTCCCTAATTCTTCCTCTACTTAAACATAATGCTCATGTCTGTCCCTTGAAGACGGCTGAAGATGACTGAAGTGTCACCTTCCTGTAGCATCCTATCACAAGGTCTCCTCTCTCTGCCATATTTCTGTCCTAATAAACTTCGTTCTCACTTTCACTATGTTCACATCTTGCCTGAATTCTCTCAGTGGCTAGAGAATGCTTACCTGGGCTGACATTCTAACCACACTGTCTATCCCCAAGGCTCTTGAATGCCTTCCCTACCCCCAGACCCAACACTGCTGTAGGAGACTAGGTCTGTACCTTGAGAAATCTAGATCTAGGGGAAATCTGGCCTACCATTTGGAGGTGGGAGAGACTTCCATAAGGGAAGTGCAGAAGGTCATGTGCTGACCTCACCCTCTCCCATCCCCCACTCCCTGTATACTGAATCCAACCCGGCAGGGAACAGGACACACTCATTCACAGCAGCAGCAGAAGAAGTGCCTAGACATCCTGCTCCCTCTTGCTTTCTGACCGTATCTGGCTCTTCCCAGCTAGATCCACCAAATCATAGCCCAGCCTGAGGTTGGTTGGTTCCTTTGTCATTCCTCAGAATCTCTTCTTGCTCACTGCTCTCTGGGTCAGACCTTTCCTGGCAGCCTCCAGCCTTGAGTGCTACCTCGTGGCCTGAACAAAAGCTATCCGTGGACACTCATGAAATTTCTTGTCACCAGATCTACAATCCTTTCTGTACAGGTAGATAGACAGCTGTCCCCTCCCTTGGCCACCAGGGTCCCACTTCCTTACCAGGCTCAGTCCTGCTGCTGGAGCTCAGGGTCTCATGGTCCTGGTGGGTGTCTCTCTTCTCCCTTACCCTCTTCAGGACTGTCTTCCCAAGGGCTCCTTCCTGCTGCTTTCAAAACTCTCCTGCTACTGGGTAACACTTAGTATGGGTGTAATAAATCATTATTTGTCTAATTATTTGTTTAGTAGCAGTGGTTCTTACCAAACTGTGAGCTACCCCGTGTACACATCACAACACCTCATGTCTTCTGCCCTTTTTGCCTTCCACCCCCGGGCCTGGCAACAGCAGGTTGGAGAACCGTCCATGGAGCTGTGTCTCACGCAAGGGAGACACCAGTGTGAGCCGGTTCCTGGATCTTACCTACCCTGCTGACATCTCTCCTCCTAGATCCTTTTCACGGGGGGACCAGATGCCTCCTCTGAGGACTCGCCCTGGCCTGCTAGGTCCTAGGCACTGTGGAGGCTGAAATTGGAGGCCTGGATTGTCAGGGACAAAGTGGACCATCATGTCAGCCCCTAGAGTGAAGGGAGTGCAGGGAGGTGGGAGGTGGATCAGAGTAGCATGCACTCTGTGGGAAGGGAATAGGGAAAGGTGGAGATGGCTTCTGGGCTATTGGAGGTTTGTGGCCGGGGAGGGGGACGTGGGGTTCCACAGCAGCAATGATGGCCTGGGAGCCACAGGGTTGCATTAGCACCAAGCCAGGACCACGGTCTCACAATCAGAGCACGAATGTCATCAGAGCCCAGCTCATTTGCGGAGCACTGGTGATGGAGGGAGGTTCCCCAGGGAGAACTCCCGCAGATCCGCACCCAGCTACAGCTCTAGGACCTCTGCCTGAGAACTACCAGAGAGGGCAGCTGAGAGGAACTGGAGCTCTCAGCCCAGACACCTCCCTGTTCTTCTTCCCCAAGTGGCCGAGTGGCTCAGGTGCCCTCTGGGAACACAGAACACACCACAGAGGCCTGCGCCATGGTGGACTCGGCGTTCACAGTCTCAGCTGGTCTGCAGAGGCAGGTTGTCTGCCTGACAGCCCCTCAGCCCTGTGGATTTTGATGGCTCCGTAAGAAACGTCTCCTCACCAACTGTCAAAGTGTCACACATTAATTAACTGCTCGCTGGAGTGACTCAGTGCGGGGAGGGCCGGGGAGAATGGCTCAGTACCGCTAAGCGGGCTGCTCTTCTCGGGGTGCGCTCTGCCTTTTGATTAAAAATATTCAGCACGCAGGCACCGTGCAAGGGAAGGAAGGGCCAGGTTGCTGGGGCAGCAAGTGGATGGGGTGGGGCTCAGAGCCCCCTCTCTGAGGAAGAGAACAAGATGGGGAGGGAGAAGCTTCTAGAAATTGCTAGAAATTGCTTGGAAGATTCTAAATTCAGAACAGAGCCTACAGGCTGCTAACTGTTGTTTTTTTTTTCTTTTCTTTTTTTCTTTTTCTCCCCCCTCCTCTCCCCACCTTTCCCTTCTCAATTTTCCCCCACAAAGGAAAGCACTGGGAAGGTAAGCTTGGTTTGTACCCCCCTCCGGTGGGGGGTGCTGACTGAGAAGGTCACAGGAGTGCAAGGAGGCAGCGGCTTACTTAACTGTCAACCTCCCCTCCTTCTCCCCCCTCCCCAGTGCAGAAGCTGGGAGAGGAGGAGGGAGGGGGGGACCTGGGTCTCAGACCAGCCTCCTTGACCTTTACTTTAATTTCAGGAAAGAATTGAGAAAACACACTCTTGAAAGTCAAGAGGGAAACAAATCCTGAACCTTATTGCTCTAGAAGAAGGGAAAACAGTTCTGGCTATTTGGTACAAAATTGCTCTGCTTTATGAAAAGACTTTTCCTGTTCACAGGGACTAGTTCAAATAATAGCAAGCTTCAGGATCATGCTGTTGGGAAGATTCCAGAAGCCTTTCCATTCTTTGTCTCCAGAAGTTCCCATGGTCCAGGACACTTTGGGGGTGGGGAGAGAGCAGTTCTCTCCTAACCTGACTCCCACATAAATCCCTACTTGGTGTCACAAATAGGTATTAGTAATCACCACAGAAATGCAAAACCCAGATTGCAGTAAATGCTGTAGGACAAACCATTGCTTTCTTCCAAAAATAAATCACAAAGGAAAAAAAAAAAGAAGAAGAAGAAGATGGAGGAGGTGTGGTGGCTTCAGTGCTGGTTTAACCAATTGCTAAGAGTGAGCCTTATTTGGATCCTGATTCAAAGAAGCCAACTGTTAAAAATCCGTGACATTTCTGAGACAATTGAGAATCTGAACTGTAGGATTTTTTAAAAATGATATTGGGAATTACTGCTAGCAAGTTTTTAGTCATAGCAAGGGCATGCTGGTTTATTGTTTTAGAGTGCTCATCATTTAGATACGCTTTGAAATGTTTACAGGTGAAACGATGTGTTGTCTGAAATTTATTTGAAAATGGTACAAGGGGGTCTAGTATACAGATAGAACAGAACTGACCATAAATCGTCACTGAAGCTGGGTGGCAGATACATGGAGGTTTGTGATATCCTTGCTTCCTACTTTGGTATCAATTTGAAATTTCTTATACTAAAATGTTGTTCTTTTTTGATCAATTCTGCTCTTTAACAGATAAAAAAACTCCTCCTCATTGGATTCATCATAAAATGAACTTAGAAAACAGGAAAGAACCAGCGTGCTGTGGATTTCCAATAAGTGGCAGCTACGGCATCAAGGTGGATTCGGCAATCTCCACTTTGTCTGTGGCCCCTAATCCTCTGTCCATGCTGGAGATGCCAGCCGTGATGCCATGTGGTTCCCCAACAATTCCTAAGCTAAAAGCCCTGGGATGTTGGAGGGCACTTAGTAGGTGTCCTTATTTGAAGTCCTCTTGGTGTATGTCTGGCAGAGTTGCAGTAAGCTTGACCATTCCCACTACACCTTTAAGAAAAAGAAGTCCTACCTATAGGACTAATAAAGACAAAATGCCCTACCTGTGGCCTTCCTGGTAAATTCTAAAGACACACAGCTAGGAGATGCCTCTGTCTCTGAGGCAGGTGGGCAGAAAATGCAATCAGGCCTGGTAGGTGCTAGAAAGTCCCAGGCCATAGTCAGTGCCAGTTTCATTCATCTGATCATGCAGCGGTCGACAAGCAGGATGGTCCACTTCCCTTGCTAAGCTACATCCACTTCTCTATCTAGAGAGTTATTAGTCAATAGGTCAATAAGAAGAAGAGTGAGAGAAGGGGTGCATAGGGGAGGGATGGGTGAGAATGTGAAAGGGGTGACATTGATCAAGATCTATTGTATTCATAAACTGCTTTGTTAATTGGCAACTCTTATGTTCAACTACTTAAAGATGATAAAGAACACTAACAAACTAAAAGTAGATTATATTTTCAAAATTTTTATTAATGAGAGCTGTCATGCCTAAGAAACATGGTATAGCTGAACGTGTGTTGCCAACTCCAGTGACTTATAGAAAACGTGGGGTGCTATGGGCATCTTGTTCGGACTTTCCTTTGCTGAAGAATCACACAAGGAAGCTGTAGTGGCGCTTCCAATGGCCTGCTGCTCACACATGCTCCTTCTTTGTTCCAGTCTTGTCTTATGCCTCTGATGCATCCATGAACTCTGATGAGCAGAGGTGATCTTTGCTCTGTGCATACCCTGGCCTCTACCAAAAATGGCTGTCGGTGTGATCAGTGCTTTTTGAGCATCGTGGTTAAGGCAGAATCTGAGCGCTACAGTGCTGCTTCAGACAGCCATCCACCTTCCTAGAAGATTCTTTGAAAGCTGAGTAAAAAGCAGCAGCCTTTAGCATAGCCTCTAGGCAAGAAGAGGCTCTCCGTTTTTGTTCTCCTCCTGGCTAACCTTAAACCATATAGGAGTGGAACTTTCCAAATATCTAATTGCTTCATTTTACAGATGAAGGAAACCAAGACCAAAAATGTGGAAATGACTTCCCAACACTAAGAGACCGTAGTTTCTAGAACTTAGATCTCAATTAAGGTCTCTAGACAGATCCTCAGCTGTGTCCTACCCAGCTCTGTCTGGATCACAGCAAGGACTCTATGAATGCCAGGTGACAACTACCATCTTGGTCACTAGTGACATCATCATTATGTGAATCTTCAGAGAAATGAAGTCAGCAAAGGAGAATAATTTTGGAGCTTCTGAAAGTATCTCTCCTGAAACTAACCTAAACCATCTACTTCTGTAAGTGTTTATATTTCCAGGACCATCTTCCACAGAAATGGACAACAGCTGGACATCCTTCCCTTCCTTCCTTCTTACCTTCCTTCCTTCCCTCCTTCCCTCACAATCCATCCTTCCCTCCCTCCCTTCATTCTTCCCTCCCTCCCTTCCTTCCTTCCTTCATTCCTTTCTTTCCTTCCTTCCTTTCTTCTTTCCTTCCTTCCTTCCTTCCTTTCTTCTTTCCTTCCTTCCCTCCCAATCCCTCCTTCCCTCCTTCCTTTCTTCTTTCCTACATGGGGTTTGAACTCAGGGCTTCAGGCATGCTAGTCAGACACTGTACCACTTGAGCCACACCCCCAGGCCCGTTTTGCTTTTGTTATTTTTCAAATAAGGTCTTGTGTTTCTGCTCAAGCCAGCGAAGACCATGGCTTTCCTTTTCATGCCTCCCACATAGCTAGGATGACAGATGTGAACTACCCATACCTTTTTATTGGTTGAGATGGAGTCTCGCTCAACTTTTTGCCTGGGATAGCCTTAACTAATGATCCTCCCCTAGGATTACAAGTGTAAGCCATCACATCTGGTAGAATTCTTCTCTTTCTGGAAGCCATGTCTTTGAACGTTTCCTATCCCTTTCTTCTCTAGGACTCTGAGGAAAGGATTGAGTCACTGGATCTGTTGTTCAGCATTCTCAGTCCAAATAACCCACACCCTCACACTTCTTCACTAGATACAAACAAGAAAGGGAATGGCTGTAACCATGAGTTACGTGCTCTAAGGGGACAGGAGTGTCACTCATCTACAGACGATGGGTAGGACCAGGGCCCTGTTCATCGTTCTTTAAACAAATAAGTCCTCGTGGTGTACCCCAGAGACCCAGTTATGGAAGGGAGGGAAAAACAGAGCACTTCAGGCTGGGGCTACCACACAGATGCAGAACATTTTGGAGGCTGAACCTTTTTTTTAAACCCACTTTGCTCTTATCTTGGGCCCCTTGGGACACAGCTAAGCTAAGTTTTCTGAGCCTGTCATGGCAAACAACATAATGTTGCTAATCAAACTTCCTATGCGCCCACCCAGTTTTTATAAATCAGCCTAAGTGAAGATGAATTAGCAGTAATGAGGCTGTGACAGCTCCCAAGGCACAGGCTGACGAGAGCTTTGATGGTTATGCCAAGATGGGGGAAAACTCCTGCAGGCATCAGTTGGTGCTGCTACGTTTGGGCAAATAACTCTTTGATGGGTGCCAAGGTACCTTGGTGTCACTTGCAAATCACAGTCCGGCACGTGCATGTGAGCGCGCGCACACACACACTCACACACACACACACACACACACACACACACACACACACACACACTCACCCCTCTCCAAGAACTTCCAGCACTTTGCCTATCTGATAAACGGGGATTGCTGTAACCGTGAGTTGCGTGCTCTAAACCCTCAGCCACCTAAGATTCGTGAAGCTCACAGAGTATTTTGGAAAAATTAGAGTGTATTGCCAATATCTACACTTTGGAGATTTCACATGAAAATACAGATTGCTAGTTTCTTTTGTTTAAAAAAAAAAAGAATCCTAAGTTAGGGAACTTAGTTAGATCAGCCTTCTTACATGGCAATAGTTAAGCTGGGGTCGAGCCCAAGTAGCGCCCCCTGTCTGTAGACAAGACACCTGGACTGAAGAAGACATAAAAGGGTCCAATTCATAAGGGGCTGTGCTATACTTCAAGGCTGGAGGAAAGGGAGAGAGCTGTATCTTGACCCTAGGCCCCCTCCACCATGTTCTTCCCAATTGCTTCAGCTTGGAGGAGGCAGGACCCGTGGGTAGAAGTGCCTGCTTCTATCATCTCATCCAGTCCCAGTTAACTGAGGACATGCGTTCTAATTTACTCTGATCCCCTTTGTAGCACCAGTACAGACAGGTAGATGGACACACTTTCCGGCCTAGGGAGGGCTGAGCAGTTTGGGAGCCTTTGGGGCCCAACAGTGATTTTTCTATAGCTCCCCATCCCTTTCTAGAACCTTCTCAGGAGGCCCAGACCCAACTGTTTGTGAATCACCTACTCTTCCTGAGTCCCTTTCCCTCCCTATTCATCATGGAAGCCACAGAGTTTAAAAAAAAAAAAACTCTGCCCCTCCACCCCCTCTTCTAAAGGTTGTATTTATCTACTTCTGATTTTCTACCACTGATCATGGAATTACACCTGCAGTCCAGGAAGTGTCACTCTCTTCAGTGAATGGGGTGCCTGCTGCAGGTTGGGACAAAGGAAGGGCTGGTGTCCGCCAAAAGCACCAGCCCAATGGTCAGGGCTGCTGGGGACAGGGGTGGGGCCGTGCACACCTGCTTGTTCTCCTCACTGACATCTTCCCTCTGCACACCACCCGCCCCAAAGGAAGGCTCGCCTGTCTCCTCCACCCTCCTTGCATTGTCTGGATTGCTAACATAAATGCATAATATAAATCCTAACATAAATGCTAGGGCTGCCTGGGTGGAGCAGAGCCCCAAGCATTCTGTTTCCCTCCAAGAAGGATGCTGATGACAGCACCCAGGTGCATCCACAGGCAATGGCCCCCACATAGCTTTGAATAGATGCCTTTCTTTGAACACTTGGGCTGAAGGAAGCCACATTTCTTCCTCCCTGGGATCTATTGTCCACTGGAGGCCAACAACTCACAAGAAAAAGCTTCTTATCTTTCCCAGGGTGAATTACTTATGGATGTTTTCTTCAGTCTCTCAGCACATGATTTGTTCTTCTTGGGAATCCAACTCCACAAATGGGTCTACACTTACTCCATCTCCTGGGCCCATTGAGGGCAAGGCTGTGTCGCATCTGTCTTTAGCACGGAGAGGGAGCTCAGCGATACGATGGAAACTGCATCGAGCTGGAAGGTTAGACACGTGAGCTCTGAATTACTGCTGCCTCAGATTCGCCATCGCTCTCTGATTGTTTCGGGAAAGGATGCTCACTGGGGCCCCGGGCATATGGGTGCTTGCGGGAGGATGCAGGCAGGATGCGGGACTATACCTTTCTCCTCAGTACCTTCAGACAGCTGGTGGCTGACTAGCCAATTAGCGCTGCTTCCAAACCTACCCCCTGCTAGTTGTTCTTAAATTCCATTCTCTATTTCATAAACCATGGATATACATATGCCACATTGGACAAATGACTTCCTTGGTGCCCTTCCAAAGTCTCAAGATTGTAGAAGAACATGAAAACCTGAGGAGCTGTCCCAGATTGGGAAACAGGACAACTAAAGGCCATACAGAATCCTAAACTGGATCCTGGACCAGAGAAGGACATTAGGGAAAGCACTAGTATGAAATTTACAAATGCAAAGTGCCTATGATACTTATCCATAGCTGGGTGTGGCAGCTCAGGCCTGCCATCCTTGCTAAACTTGGGAGGCTAAAACTGGGAGGATCAAATTTGAAGGCCAGCCTAGGCGAAAAGATCTCAAGACGTCATCTCAAACAAGAAAAAGCTCAGTACCAAGATTCTTGCTGGTCATCCCAACTGTGACAGGAGACATAAATAGGAGGTCTGTGATCCAGGCCAACTAGGCAAAAGGCAAGCCCTATCTCAAAAATAACCAAAGTGGAAAAGGCTTAAAGTGTGAGCACCTGCCTAGTAAACACAATGCCCTGAGTTTAAGCCCCAGGACCACTAAACACATAAATAAATACCTGCATATACATACAGTCAGAAATACAAAATCATAAGAGCAAAAGAAGCCCGGGATGTTTTTCTTTTCACGAGACTTCAAGAATCAATCCACAATCCTAGCTGTGTGGTAGCAGAAGCAGGATTCTGATGTCAATTGTCACCCAGAGCAGGCTACAGAGACACTGGAAGCAGTCTGTCTGGCCTTGGAGGTACCACCCCCTCCCGCAACCTCAGACTCTTCTGGATCCTGTCCAGGAGCCTCAGTCTCTTAACCACTGTCTTTTTCTCTGTCTGACTTAGAATTTGGTGGCTCCTCACTGCAGACATGTGAAGCTTCTGAAAGTTCTTCAGGTCCAGGTGCCTACCAACTCCTTCCAGGTCCCCACTGATGGATGTGATAGATGAAGAAGAAGACAACATGCTGGTTTGAAAGAAAATAGCTGTAAATAATACATTAGCTTATATCCAGAACATGTAAGGGACTCAAAATGACTCAAAGACAAGAAAACAGATGACCTTAGTGACATTGGTCAAGACATATTGTATTCATAAACTGCTTTGTGAAAAGGCAAGCTTCTTTCTACAACTACTTAAAAATAATCTTTTGTAAAAAATGTGGAAAGGACCTTAGTGTATGTTTTACAAAGGAAGACATAATAGGCCAAGAGATAAATGAAAAAGAATGATAAGACACCAGAGCCCAACTGTTAAAGTGGCTATTATCAAAAAGATGAAAGATATTGATGTCATGATGGAGAAAAGGGAACTCTCAGACATTTTGGAAACAGTACGGAAGTGTCTTATTAAAAGGTTGAAAAGAGAATGGCCATATAATTCAGCAATCCCACTTCTGCCATTGGGGTGTGGGCGAGGTATCTGCACTGTCAAGTTCACTGCTGCACCTTCATAATAACCAAGATCTGAAGGCAATCAGGTGCATGGATTTCCAAACATATAGTACACAAACACAGCACAATACCACTCAGCCTTTAAAAAAATTAAAACTCTGTCCCTTGAAATAACCCTGGATGAATCTAGAAGACATTGTACTAAGGAAATGAGCCAGACAAGGGAGCTGAGCATTAGTGGTGCATGATCAGGTAGATGTTGAATGATCTCACTTATAGGCTCAATCTAAACAGCCAAACTCAGAGTAGAGTAGTTTACCAATGTCTGGGGAAGCAAGAATTGGAAAGAAAAAAAAAAGAAGATATACTCGTCAAGGGTGTTTCAGTTAACTAAGTTCTAGCTGTCTATCACATGTCCGGATGATTATAGCTAATAACAAACCTAAAAGGGTGGATTTCAGTTGCTCTCACCACCAAGAAATGATGTGTGTATGCGTATGCATTTTAAAAGAGAAGAAAATCCTGTCACATGCTACAACATAGATGAGCACTGGCAACATTATAGCAAGTAAAATATACCAGAAATAGATTGTATGATTCTACTTGTAAGAGGTGTCTATTGAGCCTTGGGGTTCTGCTCTTAAGAACATCCTCTTTTGATTGTACCCTGTGAATGTTTAGACTCCTGTTCAATTGATCATGTCTCAGTGTCATTTTTTGTCTTTTGCAATCCATTATGTTTATTTGTATTTGTTTATATGCACTTTCTAATGACTACAAATGAGGGGAAACATGCAACCTATGCTTCTTTGGGTCTGTCTTTTGGGCTTGTATGTTAGTTTATCTGTTTGGGGGAGGGAAAGGGGGAACACAGAAATGGTGGAACAAAGGGTGAACTAATGCAGCAGGGATACTCACTAGACACTATTGAAAATGATCTATACAACTTGGGAGAAAGTGAGGGAAGAGGTGACACTGTTCAAAAAGAAATGTACTCATTACCTGACTTATGTAACTGTAGCCCCTCTGTATATCACTTTTACACTAAAAATAATTTTTTTTAAAGAAAGAGGTATCTGAAGTGGTCAGCCTCATGGAGACAGGAAGTAGAATGGTAGTTTCAGGCAGGGGAGGAGGGGTAGGATAACTAGGAAACAAAGCTTAGATTCGCATTGCAAGATGAAAGCAATCTGGAGATCTACTGAACAACAGAATGAATGTATTTTGAGACTATACTGAATTGCACACTTAAAAATCCGTGATGGCAAATTTAATGGACTTTGTTTGCTTAACACAATATAAAAGAAAAGAAAAAAAAAGAAACTATGGTCTCAAGTGGAATTTATATCCTATCTTCACTTCCTAAAAAAAATGAATGAATGAATGAATGAATGACAGGCTCATTGTGGGCAGTGTGCCTCACCTGAGTGGAGTCACCGGGAGGGAAGATAGATCTCTGATGGAGCCTACCCAACCAGTCTGGTTGTTCTGGTGGTTAGTTCTGAAATAAATGCATGTGTTTTGTTTAGCAAAATAGGAATTGGCGCCTATTGTGTGCAGAGCATTTTGCTAGACCCTGTGGGGTGATATAAAGATAATGCAATGTTTCTCCTCAAAGCTAGCAACCCGGTGGGAGAAGCGGATGAGCACTTGGACCGCTGTCAGAAAGCCAGTGCTGAATTTGAATCTTGATTGTACCATTTCCTTGGATGAGTCACTCAGTCTCTGTGCTGTGCAGGGGTCTGGACCATTAAGGAACAAGTGTGGGGCAGAGATGTGGTTTTATTCAATGAGTGTGCAGTCATTCGGGGACAGGCAGTGACAAGTAAACAGAAGGAAGGGCAAGGCTGTGTAATTAAAAAAGCAGTGACCCCATTTTCTTCCCTCTCTTCCTCTTTCCCTCTCTCTAGCCTTCATTCCCTCTTCTCTCCAACCCTCCTTCTGTTCTTTCCTTTCTTTCAGCATGGGGAACTGAACCCAAGGCCTTTCAAGCACTTTACCACTTGGGTTGAACTCCCAGCCCATACATTTATAGCATATATATATATATATACATATATATATACACATATACATATACATATACATATATACACACACACACATAGTTGTAAAAAGGAGTTACTATTCAACAAATCAGTTTATAACACTGTGTCTTGGTTAATGTCACCCTTTCTATCATTCGCCCCAATGACTCCCAACCCCTCCCCTTAATTTTCTTACTTTCACAGGATATGCATTGCATATTAGGACCACATTCTCTCCCTGCCCTTCCTCTCTTCATCCCTCATTTAAAGTGAGATAGTTGTTGCTACTTTCGCCAGGGCTGGCCTCAAACTCTCTGACCTTCCTGCCTCGGCCTATTGAGTAACTGAGGTTGCAGGCATGCTCTACTCTGCTCAGGTCCGGGGTTCTTGTACAATGTTGTTTCTCATGGACTATACAGGGATGCTTCTGCTCTTCACCAGCAGTAGAATGGGCTGTGAGCCAGCTGGCTCTCACTGGCTCCCAAACCTCCCATCTACTTCTCCAGACTCCAGCAACTCAGTTTCCCAAGACTGGGGGTCTAGTATCCTGCCCTCCACCCCTTTCCTCGCGCCCCCCCCAAAAAAAACCCCACCAGAAACAAAGCATCCTGGACTTTCCTAGGACAAAATCTCCATTTGCATCTAAATGAGAAAGAGGGAAAAGGAAGCCTGAGGCTCTGTGGACTATGAATGAAATCATTTTTCTACATAAGATTTCCATTTGTCTGCCTGCGTTGGCCAGCTTCTGCCAGAGCTGCTTCTGAGTGGGTGTCAGCGCCACACAAACCAGGCTTCAGAAAAGAAGCGCCTAATTTGGGAATTAGGGGCTGTTGGAGTGACAGCTTTCCGGGCTGCTGGCTTGATTCTGATCTTAGTCCCTTTGCAGGCAGCAGTTCCCAGGGACTCTGTCACCTTGGCCCTGCTCATTAGAGCCATTGTCAATTACCCCTTGGAAGCTGGGCCTAACAGAGACTCTACTTCCTTAAGGTGGCTGGCAGTGGAGGAAAGGGGGTTTAAACAGGGCAGAGCAGGGCCTGCAGAGCTGGGAAAGGCTCCCAGGACCTATGCCATTCTAGGCAGAGGGGAGGCCAGACAGCCCCCCAAAAAGATTAAAAGGACAAAACAGATTTTCTTAGCTCCCTGAGGGCTCCCGGCTAGCTGGTGACACAGCCAAGACCTGCAATTTTTTTTTAAAAAGAAGAAGAAAGAAAAAGGAAAAAAACAACTGCCCCAGGCCACAGCTCAGCTGGTTAATGGTGTCTAACCTGGGCATTTTTCAGTTTTATACATGAATACCCACATCCTTGTAATACAAACAGAGCCCGTGGGTTGTGTTGTTGTTATTCATCATAAAAAAATCACTTTCCAGCCTAGGATGATGATCCATACTTATTGTCCCAGCTCTCAGGAGGCTGGGGATCATAAGTTGTAGGTGACAATGTTTCTTTTTTTGAGTCAGGTCTCAGCACAGCAGGCATGGTGGCTCAAGCTTGTAATTGTAGATGCTTAGGAAGCAGAGATTGGGGAAATCAAAGTTCAAAACACTCTGTCTCAACCAATGGCTGGCCACTTTACTACATGCCTGTCAACCCCGCTACACAAGGAAGCATCAGTAGGAGGACAGCTGAGGCGTAAAGTGGCAACCTATCTCAAAATAATCAAGGAGTAGCTCAAGTGGTAGAGCGCCTGCCTAGCAAACATGAGGCCCTGACTTCAAACACACAGAAAGAAAGAAAGAAAACAACAAAATCCCTTCCAGGCCTCATCTTTTCTTTGTGAGGTGTTGCTCTGGTTTGATTTTTTTTAAGTGAATTCATATGTATAGAGCTTTGGGAACAGTGACTGGCTCAGAGCTCTGGGCAGTGGAGAATCCAGGAAGTACTTTCCTGCATAATTTGCTCACTTAGGGTTTTGCATGCTTGCTGTATTTGCGGTCTCAGCACAGGGGTGACAGGAGATACCATATGTGGGGCTCCGGGAAGCACCAGGAAAACATGCGGAGCAAGACTGTGCTTACTGCTTGACGATGTTGGCTGCTGAGAATCACTGCCCCTTATACTGTTTGATGGAGAGGTCACGGGAGTTACTCCTGCAGACACAGCCTCCGACGCTTCAGCCAAGATGAAAGCAATAATATATTTGAAAGGATAGCCCACCAGTGTGTGTGTGTGTGTGTGTGTGTGTGTGTGTGTGTGTGTGTGTGTGTGTGTGTGTGAAACAGAGACAGAGACAGAGAGAGAGCAGATAGACACAGAGACAGACAGATAGACACAGAGACAGACAGAGACCATTCACTGGATTCCCTGTCTTATGCACATCAGGTACATTATATTTAGTTATTAAAAACAGAGTCTAGTTTATTCAAGTTCCACATTTTTACAACATGGATACTCCTTCTTTCATGGGATCACTTCCCAAATGGTCAGCGTCTACTGCAAACGAAACAAGGAAATGACGATACTCTCAGTGACCTTCCACACTGGGGGCAGCAACAGAGCAGGAGAGAGAAAGAGGAGAAAGAGGCGAGTCATCGCAACACACTGTAGAGTGTGTTGCAATAAAAGCGAAGACATAAATGGCAATGCCGGGTGGAACTTAATGAGACTCAGCGGCAGCGTGAGGGGCCCAGGACATACAGGCCTGGGCTCACACATCAGGCCCAGGACTTACCATTTGAATGGTCCTGAGTACAGCCCGTCATCTCTCTGAGTCACCATGTCCTTGTCGGTCAGTAATAATTCCCAGCCTTTATGGCTGTCTCAAGGATTAGAGATGATGTGAATAAAGCAGACTTGAAGTGGTAAACGGCATTCAAATGGGTAAAGTGAATACGACTGAAGGAAGACGAGCCTAAATGTAAAATAGCACTGTAGTCATGTATATGGCTTATCTGTTTTATAGCAAGCCTTGAGGCCCTCAAACGCAGCTTTGGAAGGAGGAAGGCAGCACCAGAGCTACTGATTGCCATAGTCTGTCGGTGCTAGAAGGGATGCTGCCTAATCCTGTCCCATCATTTTAATTTTAATTTTTTGTGCCGGTCCTGGAGCTTGAACTCAGAGCCTGGGTGCTGTTTGTGAGCTTCTTTTTACTCTACCACTTGATCCCAGAGTGCCGCTTCTAGCTTTTATGTGCTTACTTAGAGATAAGTGTCTCAAGGCCTTTCCTGCTCAGGATGGCTTCGAACTGGGATCCTCAAATCTCAGCCTCCTGAGAAGCTAGGATTATACCAGTGCCCAGCTGATCCCATCCTTTTATAAATAAGGAATCCTAAGGCAAGAATAGTTCAATGGACTTAGGCCATTGATTAGGGCTAGAGACTGGATGATAAGAGAGGCCTGTCCCCATCCCCCCCCCCCGCCGTGAGCCATGTATGTGCAGAGGGAAGGCACAGCATTACTGGACAGCCCGGAGCAATACTGTCCTTTCTTGTCTCCATTCTGTTGGGTTTTCCCTTGCTTGACTCTGAACTGGGGGCAGGAAGTTAGAGGTTATGATTAGAACCACTGCCACATCAACTGTCCACACAAGTGGCCCATTTCTACCATCATTACAGTCCACCTGGCCACTCCCTTACGTGGCTCCAGGGGTCAAAGCATCCAGAGACTATTTGCCAAGGATCGCGAAACCATTAGCACTGGTCTCCTGTCCTCCCAGCCACCCCACTCCTCCAGTTTCATCACCATGGGCTGGCAACACAGAGACAGAAAGAATAAGGAAAGAGAGGACCTGGGGATGGCTAGGTCAGAGGGCTTTCAGGGTTCAACCCATAAAAAGAATATGATTCCCACCTGGAGAGACACCCAAGCTGCCAGCCTCTAACGTCTGCTGAGGAAAGAAATGCCACCAGTTGCTCAAGTTCTACCTGGCTCCTTTGCTGGAGTGCAGCATGCATCAGGGCATTGCACTGGAGTCCTTGAGCTTTGACCCTTTCCTCGCTACCCCCTTCCCAGCCTTTTGGAGCTTCACTGCTCATAAAAGGGACACAGACACTGCAGGCCACATACCTGCCTGTCCTTGCCCTTTTCTCCTGTCTTATCTTCCAGGACCAGGGACTCAGTGGCTGTGACATTACCATGACGACAGGGGATGGGGAGACACCGCAGAGGGCAGATAGATGCTTGGAGGGAAAAGAAGGCAGAGGAGCAGGAAGGAGAGGCAGCACCCTGGGTACACAGAGCGCTGGTACACACTGCAAACCATCTAGGGCCTCAGCTCCCAAATCTGGGCCCATCACAAGCTTCTTCCCCATCCCTTCCCTCACCTGTCATGGTGAGCTGATTCACTGTTCTTCCCAGAGTCGCTCAAGTCATCCAACAAGTGATCACTAGGCACCTGTGAGGGACCAGCTCCCCACAGAGAAGCCCATAGACTCTGACGGCTCAGCCCTACTAAAAGCTGCTCCCGCACACTCCAGGCTGCTTCAGATGTGGCCACACAGGCACTAAGCAGGACCACGGGAAGAGAAAGCCTGTGCAGGCTTCTCAATGGCAAGGCACACAAACAGGAAATGTCCCTGCCATCCTCCTTAGCAATCCTATGTCCTTGCCCACTAGCCAGTTGGGCAAACTGGATGTGCAGCTCTATCTGTCTAGGGTTCCCTTGGAGGGGCAAGTCTTTTCTCTCTTCTTCTCCACAGGACGCACACCTCCCATGTCTTCTCCATCATCCCAGGAACAGCTGAACCCAGGGCCCACCATGGCCAGGCTCCTGCCGCTGTCCTCATCTCCACTGTGGGTATTCGTGGGTAGAAGCACAATCGCCTGCAGCTCCCTGGGCACAAGCGGGCCTGTCCAGATGCAGGGACTTCTTACTGTCAGGGATTCCCACGGCAGACTGGAGCATGCTCTGTGTGAGAGGATTTGAATTTCACACCTTGGTCATTCACACCTGAGGCTTACTGAAGCCTCAGTGTTCTCATCCATGAAATGAGAGAATTAAACTAAGAGCCTGGCTTAGTCAATGTCTGTAGGATGAATGTTGAACGAACAACTCCAGGTCTCTGAATTCTTTACTGCAGAAGGTATTTAACATTTGCTACCAGCCACTATACTCACTGGCACCCAACCGAAGTGGCCTAGGAGTTCGGTTCCCAATAGATCTTCCCTTTCTGGAAGGGACCCCTTCCTTCTCCTCATTTTCCCTATAACTAATGTCAGCAGGCCAGCGAATCCCTTTAATCCCTGAACTTCTAGCAGCACTAATTGATTTCTTTCTCGTCCTCATTTGCCTTCTAACTCAGGAGATGAAGCTTCAATTAGGCATGTGGGCAGATGTTCCCAAACAGGTGACTGAGGGGGAAGGCGTTTTCCCCTGGAGGAGGCAAAAGATTCCCACAGAGACCAGGTGCCAGCAAAGCAGAAAGATCCCTGTATGGGGCTAAAGAGTGTCACCCCAGAATTCTTGGCTCCCCAGAACTATCATTTGGAAACAGGGCCTTTGTAAATAGTTAAGGATTAAAATGGAATCATCGTCAGTTAGAATGGACTACTGTTCATTATAAAAGAGGAGATGCTGCGCAGCCATGGATTCCAGCTGTAAATCATGGCTACTCAGGAGGCTGGCTATCACTGTTGGAAGGAGGTCGCTGCCGGAAGCCAACCCAGGCAGGAAAGTCCATGAGACTTGAATCTTCGGTTAACCACCAAAAAGAAAAAGAAAAAAGACTAGAAACTGAGTTGTGACTCAAGTGGTTCAGTTCTGGCCTCGAGTAAAAAAACTTAAGAGACAGCACAGCACCCACGCCTTGAGTTCAGGCCCTAGAATGAATGCAAGAAAAAAAGGGAGAGAGAGAAAAGGCAGAGACAGTACTAGTACTAGCCTGGCCCTACTTGACATTGTACTTCCCTGTATTTACCAGGACATGGGGTGACCAAATCAGCAATAATCTTACCATCAATGAGAAGAAAAGACTAAGAGGGGATACTTGAGACTGTTGAAATTGAGGGATGAAGCTAAGTAGTATGAAGAACCTCATCTCAGGCTTTACGACCCATGCCAGAGCCATCTAGTCTAGATCACTTGCTGGAGGAACTTCCCAGAGGCCTTAATAATGGGAGTGCTTCAAGGATGAACGAAAGGAGGATGCACTGATGTCCTATAATTTACTGAGTGTATCTGTTCCATAGGCATGGCAGTGAGCTAGAGCATAGGCCCTGGCAGTTAAGAGTCCAGTTCTACCTTAAAAGGAGTTCACTATCGAATGAGGGAAACAGGCCAGCAAGTAGGCAATTAGGATACAACAGCTTATAATCCTATACAAATCCTATACATATATAATACACAGGAGGGGGTAGGACGGTGTAGAAAGAAAACTCTGGAAGGGCTCCCTGGAAGAGCTGATGCCTCTCTTCAGGTCTGAAGATTGAATAGGAGTCGGCCTTTAAGGTTAAGAGCTAGATCATCCGGGAAAAGAAAACAGAGCATTGACAGGTTAGCTATGGAAGCCCCTGAGTGCCTAAGAACAGAAAATGTCACCAGATCCACTTTCCCACTTCGCTCCAACTTCTGCCTGTTTCCTCTCTCTCATCCACATCTTTATACCCACTCACCACGTTCTTTTCTCCTCTATCCTCCTCTTTCTTCTTCCTCCTCTGGAGATAAGGGAAGGAATTTGATCGAGGGAGTACACGAGCCAGTAAGGAAACAGAAGAGAAACTTCATAGGACAAGATCTAGAAGGGAGGTAGAAGTGGCCCCTCCTGGGCTCATTGGAGGGCACCACGTCTCGGACGCTCCACCCCATGGCTCACCACCACCTCCTCTGCCTTCTTGTAAAGACCTTGTTCCTTGGAGGGGCCTGCCAGCCAGCTCTGGTCCCTCAATCTCTTTGTCACTGTTGTTCAGATACTCCTGGTCTCACTGAAGACTTGGCCACATATCTCATAGCCTTCTACTCCAGCACAGGTCTTGCCACTGACTTGGGTGAAATTAGCTTGCAAATCCTTGGCCTCTCAGGCCGTTGATCTCCTCCTCTCTCTGTACCTATGATTTATCATGATTTTGTCTTCTATGTTCTGCCCTCTACATGCCAGCCGGATGGCTCAATGACTCAAGCCCCACCCCACCCCGCACCCAGTTCTGTAACTGTCTTCCTCATAGCCACAGCCTAGTCTCACTTTCCTTCCTATCTAACTTAAATTCCTGCCCAATATCGAGACACTTTTGTCAAGGTCCTTAATTCCTGTGCTTCACTGTCTTTAAGTCATCCCTGACTTTTTGCTTTCCCTCGTGCTCCACAGGGCCCCCTTCCCCCCCTCCACGATACGATGAAGATTCAGCTCTCTCTCTGATCTTCCATGTCTTCCCAGATGCACTGTTCTATGTCTGTCTATGCTTCCTACATCTCGGTCCTGGGTAACCACAAGCCCTCCTCACTGCTCCTTTTCCAGAATTGCCTCCTCAATAATTAATTCTCCCACACAGCAGTTTCTGCATTTTTGTTGTTGGTGGTGGTGGTCATGGGGCTTGAACTCTGGGCCTGGGCGCTGACCCTCAGCTCTTCAGCTCAAGGTGAACGCTCTATCACTTGAGCCACAGTGCCACTTCCGGTTCTCTGAGTGGGCTATTGGAGATAAGAGTCTCATGGACTGCCCCCGCTGGCTTTGAACCGAGATCCTCAGATCTCAGTCTCCTGAGTAACTAGGATGACAGGCATGAGCCACCGGCACCCGGCTGCTTCTGCATTTTTAAAAAAATGCAAATCAAAGCAGTGTGGTTTTTCTCCTGCTTAAAATCCAATCTTTCAAAATGGCTTCCTGATGTCTTCAAGATGGAGTCCAGTCTCCCTCACAATGGCTCAAGCTTCAGAGTTTGCTCCTTGCTGATGCCTCTGACTTCACTTTGTACCATGTCCACCCTAAACTCCACTGACTCTCTTAAATATTCACATTCTGAGGCTGGGAGGAAGGTTAAAGGGGGAAGATAGGGAAAAAGCGAGCTCTGACCTAGCTCTCCTATTCTCTTGCTGGGTGACATTGAGTTCTTCCAAAGATAACTCTCTATGAAGCTAGTCCTACCTTATCTAATTACCTCATCTGCCTAGTCTGTCTTCCCTCTAGAAGAGCGAGAAGATAACATTTGAAGCACAGATTGGGAAGAGTCCTACAGACATTTCTATGCCTCCCAATAATCACAGGAATAATGGTAATGGCTGTTTATTGAGAGTTTGCCATATGTTAGGTACAGAGCCAAATACTTAATATGCATGATTCATTTATTTCACACAAAACCCTGCCAGGTATGTGTGTGGTCATTCCTATTTTATGGAGTAGGGGAAACTCTGCATCATAAAGAGGTCATACTGACTTGACACTGGCCATACCACTTGTTAGTATAAGAACATCAGAAGAGACCTAAGCTAGTCTCTGAGTTCACCCTCTGCGACACTTTGTTACACTAAATAACTAGATAGGCAGATGGTGCATATTCTATTCTTTAAAGGTACTTTGGGGAAAGATAGCTTCAAATGGCTTTGTGTTATCACTTTTGGAGAGTCTCAGATAGAATGAGGCTTATTATACTTTTTAAACAGAGAACCAATCCTTTTGGATTCTGTCCCAGGTTCAATACACATCAGCTACCCAGAATACTGAAGACAGCCCAACAACTGATTGTGTTTTCTGGTACCCAGACTGACCTGATCAGTACATCTGTTGGTGTGCTCCTTGATAGCTCACCCATCTCTCTGTATAGGTCTGGTCAAGATTGCCCTATGGCGCCGGGCGCTGGTGGCTCACGCCTGTAATCCTAGCTACTCAGGAGGCTGAGATCTGAGGATCGCGGTTCAAAGCCAGCCCGGGCAGGAGAGACCGTGAGACTCCTATCTCCAATAAACCACCAGAAAACCGGAAGTGGCGCTATAGCTCAAGTGGTAGAGCGCTCGCCTTGAGCTGAAGAGCTGAGGGACAGCGCCCAAGCCCAGAGTTCAAGCCCCACGACCGACAAAAAAAAAAAAAAAAAAAAAAAAAAAAAAAAAAAAAAGATTGCCCTATGGCAACTATGAAAGTTTTCCTATCAACTACAATGTGGACATGACCAATGGCAACTGGACAGTGCTGGCTGAGGATAGAGGAGAAAAGGCATGAAGCATCTCTCTGACTTGCTGGACGTGGGAGACCTCTCTCATACACTGTCAGACTCTCTTGTTGGATTTCAAATGAAGAGAGATGGGCGGGAGGCTGCAGGCTTTGGAGACGTCACAGATCTCCAACCTATCACTCACCCACTCTCTCAACAAGTGCTTAGCACCATGTTAGGTTATAACCCATCCTAGAGAAGGAGGAGACAGATTCTCTGCTTCAAGAGCCTCATTGTCTAGTAGGGAAAACAAGAAATGCACAATTGAGATATTAGCGAGAAGATGGCGGAGTAAGAAAAGAGCCCCAGAGGCACGGTAAGGCTGTAGCTCTCACGCTTCCTAGCTCTGTTTTGACTGTGGGCAAGTTTCATTAAACCTCTCTGAGCCTCTGAGGCCACATCGGCAAAACTGGAATCAGCACAGCCACCTGAATGGGGCGCTGTAAGGACCAATGGGGGCAGGGTATGTGAAAATGAGTTACAAAGGAAAGAGATTATTATTGCCTTGTAGGTTTTGAAAATTAAGAGAAAGCTCCAGATGCACAGTCATTATTCCTAGTGCTCTGTGGGGAACCAGACATTTTTTTTTGTAAATGCTTAAAAATGCAGACTGGATGGACCCACTGCCCTGAGTTCTTTTCCCTCTCTGTAAACAAAGCTCCTGCATTCTTTAACTCTTTCTTCGACTATCAGTTTCCTCGATGAGGTCTGCTCTGGTCACCCCATTTATTAGTGCAAAGTTCCCTCTGGTTACACTCTGCATTCTAGATCAGCCTAATGCCAGCCTGTTTTCTCTTTTCCTGATCACCGAGTGTGGCTAGCATAGTCAGTGATTTATTTTATTTTATTTATTTTGGGTGGGGTCCGGTTGTGGGACCTGAACTCTGGGCCTGGGCGCTGTCCCTCAGCTCTTCAGCTCAAGGCTAGCGCTCTACCACTTGAGCCACAGCGCCACTTCCGGCTTTTTTCTTTTTGCTTATGTGGTGCTGAGGAATCAAACCCAGGGCCTCGAGTATGCAAGGCAAGCGCTCTACCACTGAGCCACCTTCCCAGCCCCAGTGATTTATTTTTTATATTCATTTTTTAACATTTTTTTCTTCTCCCACTAGAATATAAGATCCCAGAAGAAAGAGATCTTTGCTTTGTTCACTGATATATCTGCAACCAAGATGAATGCCTTGTGCACAGGAGGTTCTCAATAACAATGCTTTTGTCAGTTGTGGGGCTTGAACTCTCTGAGCCTCTTTGTGCCCAAAGCTAATGCTGTACCACTTAAGCCACAGCGCCACTTCAGGTTTTTGAGTGATTAATTGGAGATAAGAGTCTCATGGAGACTTTTCTGCCCAGTCTGGCTTTGAACCACAATCCTCAGATCTCAGCCTCCTGCATAGCTAGGATTACGGGCATGAATCACTGGCGCCCGGCCTCAATAACATTTGCTCAATAAGTAAGACACAAGGTGTGCTGAGTAGAAGGCATTCAAAGGGGAACATGGGAAAATAGAACCCAGGAACCAGCAGCTGGTCAGATCCTCAGATGGCCAACGGGACTCATCGCCATGGTGTGCCACACGTGAGAACTTTCAAGTCTCAGAACAACACAAGCAGAGGCCACCCTGGGGGACCCAAGAGGCACTTTTAGTCCAGTGAGAGCCACTCATACGGTAGAGAGTGGACAGATGCCATGTCGTTTCAGAAGACGAATTAGAATAATTTCGGGGAGAATAATTGTTACAAGGTGTACCAGTTGTCAGTTGTCTTATAATAAAGTACCCCCAAACGTAGCAACTTTAGACAATAAAAAAGTATAGTAGCTCATCATTTCTGTGGGCAGCTTGGTTGGGAGGTTCAGTGTCTTTCAACAGGTTTTGGTGACGACTTTGGCGATTGCTACTTAGGCGATTGCTACTTAAAAGCTTTATGAGTAATGAAGTTCCTTTTCCCCTGTGACTGTTGACCGGAGATTCTAGTTCCTCACCATGCCGAGTTACCAAGAGTCACCCTGCAGCATGCAGCTGTTTATCCCCACAGAGTTGTCCCAAAGAGAAGCTAGACATCATGATATCATTAGGACCTATTCCTCAAGATCACATCATGTTATTTATATATTATGGCCTACTGGTACATAGGCATGCCCTGGTTAATAATATGAATAGCAGCAGGTGGAGAGTAAGAAGGCCAATTGAAGGCTAGAGACACCACAGAATGAAGGGCATATCCGGGATGTATGGAAGGAAATGCAGCTCTGTGGAGAAAAATCACCACCCGCCTCCAACTCTCCCTGTCAGGATAAGACTGGACACAGCTAATGGCTTTGTACTATCCAGTGTGATCTCAAGCCTTCAGCCATATCTGTTATTCAAGGAAAAAGCATGCACATGGGAACATGGAACTCCTGTCATCATATTGACTTGCATCTGATGGTCAGTAGTTCTAGTGTTGACCCTGCAATAGAATGAAGGAAAGAGCTGAAGAAGCTCTGAATCAAAAAAAAAAAAAAAAAAAGAATGATCTTAGGAAGATAAACCCAGCCCTCCTGACTTCCAATGACCTTGGTTTTGCTTTGTTGTTTTTTTTCATTTTGATTTGTCTTGCTTTGTTTCCTACTCTTAGCTTTCTCAAATGTGAGGAAACAAGGAATCCCTGTCTTTGTGTGACTGGCTTACTTCATTTTATTTATTTCCTTTAATCACAGTAATCAAATGAAGTTGGTACTGACATCCTCTTAGAGATGGAAACTGCCGGTGATAAGAAGTTAATCAACTCACTCACAATCACATAGCAGGTAAGTATTAGAGACAGGACTTAAATTCTGAGAGTCTAATTCCAGAGCCCACAGACTTAACTCCTACACGAAGTTGTTTTTAAAGGGCTTAAGCAAACAAAGATGCAAACACTGATGACTAATCACTCGCAAAAGTCAAGGTGAGGTTCAACAACAAATTCTAGAAACCTTTCAGCTTACAATAAGCATCCTTATCTGGTGCAATTCTACTAGAACCTTCCCTGATGCTAAATCTTAGGAACTCCACTTTACTAGGTGGTATCTAGACACTTTTCTTCCTTGTCCTTACCAAAGGTAAAGTGCCCTGACCAGAACCACCCAGGCCTCTCCTCTCTGCCCATCAGAAAAGTCATTCATGTACCAGGATTTCTCCAGAGGCTAACAAGTTTTCATCTAGGGTCAGAAGAACACAACACAAAACCTATAAAGATGGACAGACATCTAGTTTTCATCCTTGGAATAGTTCAGTGTACTCAAAGACGCACGGGACAGAAGGGAACATCTCATTCTCAGTCTACTCTGACAGATCATCTATTCTGATCTCTTCCCCTGCTCATCCTGTCAAGTTGGAAACTTTAAAAAAAAAAATGAGTACCAGTACTGAGGCTTGAACTTGGGGCCTCCTACTCTTGCTTGGCTTTGTTTTTCTTTTCTCAAAGCTTGCATTCTACCACGTGAGCCACATTTCCACTTCTGGTTTTCTGTGAGTTACTTGGAAATAAAAAGTCTCATGGCCTTTTTTTTTTTTTTTTGGCCTAGGCTATCCTCAAACAGCAGTCTTCAGATCTCAGCCTCCTAAGTAGCTAGGATTACAAGTGTGAGCCACCAGCATTTGGCCACAGAACCAACATTCATAAGTGATCCTCAAATGCAGGGGCCCCAAGGGGCTAGTTCATCTATCCTCTCCCTCTATCCATGTCCCTTTCTTGTTTTCCTTCTATCATCTGCAAAATTCCCTGTCACTTCAGTTGATGATAGAAGATACATCTCTATACCAAGCCTTGTCCTTTATGGTTTATGCCACGTACATGTCAGAAAAGTCTATTAGTTAAGCCTCAGGCAGTCTTGTTTTGAATCTCCACCCCACACATTAACCATGTGACCTTGCACAAGCCACTCACCTCTTTCTGCCCATGCTTTTTCCTTTGCAAAGAGTGCTAATAGGGGTGCCTATTTTGTAGCGTTGTAGGATGGAAAATTGAACTGAAAAACACATGTCAAGTGCTGAGCACAGTGCCCTGCACACAGCAAGCATGTGACAAATGGCTGCTCCGGTGATGAAGCCAGCAACGAAGGGATCGGTGAGCAGACCTACTTGTCAAGAAGCAGCTGTTCTAAAGAAGCTTGTGCAGTACAAGCCACTTGCCCAGACCAAGGGTTCCCGGGAAACTGCCACTCATCATGTTGCTGCCTGGGGAAACAGGAAGGGCCGGAGGCAATTATACAATGTGCAACAAAAATAATTTCATTTCTAATGCCTTTCCCCTGCTGGGCCACTTAGACACAAACAATAACAACAAGACCGGGACGGAAACGAGAAGGGCAGGCACATTCTGAAGGAGCTCAGTGACAAATGGACGGGCTGTCCCAGAACTCACTTTGTCTCCCAGACACCTGCAGGCGAGAGTCCCTGGGGCCTGCCGCTGCAGTTCTGGGCCCGGTAGCCGTGCCCTGGAAGGCAGGATTGCCCAAAGACCTACTGATGAGGCCACTGGAGGCTAAGTCAGCCTGACTTCATCTAGCAGTCTCCATCTGAGAGGAGCATGACATCACTCAGAGGGCTTCAGGGAAAATCAGGGGTCCTCCTCCCCTGCTTTCTGTCCCTGTAGGCAGCAAAGACTTCCCTCTGCTCCTTCTGGGAAAAGTGCAAATCCTTACAGGTGCCGACAGATGGTAACAAAATTGCCCAAATTGAACGAAGGTGATGCCAGTATTCAATGCATATTTTAACAGACGCCAATTCCCAGAGCTCTCTGCAAGCATTTCTCCTGTGCTTCTATCTATCTTCACACACACAAACACAAGCTCTCCCAAACATCCCCAGCGTGGAGACGTGCAGCAGAGCAGCCTCTTCCGCTGGGAGGAGGATGGAGTCCCCAGACCCCAGTGATTCACCTCTGGCTTCTCCTTGTAACTGGATCTAGCACGAGCTTTGGCTCTCCACAGAGAAATACTCTTAGGCCTCCCAGAGAGAGAGAGAAGAGTGCACTGTCCTCTCCTAGTGGCATCCTGGCTGTCAGCAGTGTTGATTTAACCTGTTTATCCAATAGAGCTGATGAGGACAAGAAGGGAAATGGGTGCTCCAGAAGGCAATGTCTTCTCTGGACTCAACTAGAAGCAAAGCAAGTCACTGAGTCTTTTACCAGTGTCCGTAGTGTACTGATATTACAATCAAGCTATTTTCCGAGGTTATACATCTCGAGAGGATGGCTTTTTTAAATCATTTTTTAAAAAAATAATGAGAAATCTTCAACTATGTAGGTGATAGGGACAAGATGACACCCTGGCTGTCAACATCAAAATGTATGGAAAAAAATATCAGCCTACTACCCAGAAGAGATGAATAAGTGCCTTGCACCCCTAGTGGCTCCACTTATATCTTGGAGAGCTGGAGAATATATAAGCCTCAGACCAAATCTTGGAGTCCTCTCAGGGCTATCCTCTTGGGAATGGGAGGAGGGGAAATGGTGCCAGGATTCAGCTAAGTAAAAGGTGCCATACAGAAGAGATTGCCTGCTGAGGAGATGAAGCAAGCCTGTCATTTCCAAGTGTTTCTTACATTCAGGCTGTTCCTCCGTAAGCAGAGCACCTGGGAGGATGGAGAAGCTTTGGTTCTTAGTCCAAACTCAGAGTCCAGGAACTAGGAACATTTATCACTATTCTTCTTTGACAAAAATTGAAAAACAAGAGAGCGATTAACTACTTCTGGGCAGCTTTCCTGTTTGGAGACCTCTGAGGAGCCCAAATAATCTAAGCATCTAAAGTCTTATAAACGATGCCCCAAGGAAAATAGGAATGGTTGGCCACCCTACTACATTCTTTTTAAGACCTTAAAACTTAGGTTATGATGACTGGCTGGTGCACAACACAATCCTGGAGGACTAAAACCATGGATTTGAGTTGTGACATTGGGGGAAAAAAAGCTCTACTTCAATTCTCTACTCCCTTCCTAGGGGCTGAAACACCTTCAACTGCTGCAGAATGATAACAAGTGCACAACACAGGAGGGAGAAATAGAGGGACATGGGTCAGAAAGTATGAGTCATGAAGAAGGCAAGTCAGCTCAAGGAGCTTTTATCCTACATCATACCTACCTCATGTACCTACACATACAGGAACACACACACACACAGTTTTGATTTTCACAGCCACATGTCAAATACAACTTTTGCTTGTAAGGAAGATTCAGACACATCTCTCTGGGCAGTGTCCATGTCTTTTCCTCTAACATTTGTTTCAAGAGAGCAGCAGTGACATCAAACCTGTCTGCTCTCCAATCCAAGGAGTATTTGCAGCCCCATTTTTTAGGAGACCCTCATCTAAGCAGGAACACAAGATTTTTTTCTCTCACTTTCAGACTCTCCTACATCATTCTCAAGATATATTGCCTGTTCTAGCCAGAAATAATCAAATTCTGTAGGTGAAGATATATGAATGACTGGCCTTACCAACAGCATTGTGGGCTGACTTTCCCCAATACGCTTCCTAGTTTGTAGAGCAAAAGAGTCAAATCAATATAGTCAATGTGTCATTGTTATGAGGTCACTAGTAGCTGCCAGACTTGGGGAGCATGACATGCTGCTGGGCTGAGCTTATCACTCCTTGGCATTTCAAGAGCAGTTGTGTTAGCAAGTCACAGCATATGCATAGTGAAAGACCATAACCCACAAAGCAGGAGAAGGAATGGAGAACATCCTGGGTTGGTCCCCGGAGAGGGGCAGTTAATGTTCGTACAAGACTACCTATAGTCATTCTGGTGATTCCCAGACAGGCCCCCATTCTGTTTTAAGGAGAAGAGACTAGAAGGTCCTGGGGAGATGGGACTGAGTTATATCTTTCACCACAGCAAAGGGATAGCATTAGGTTGATGATCCTTCCACCCAATAGTCCACATGTAAAGAATTTAATGTGTATGACATTAGGAGACCACAGGATGAATCAAAGGCCATCATCTGATCAATTTAAAATGCAAAGGCTCCTTTGGGATTCTGTGTTTATGAGAGGTGACTCTTCAACCTGGTGTCCATACAAATTCACCCAGAAATACTGGTAAAAACATAAGCCTATGTGCCATAACATGAGGTTCCCATTCAGCATTTCTGCAGGGAAGAAGTAAAAATATGCCTTCCAGATGACTCAGATGCAGAGTTCATTTTAGAAAACTCCCTTAGAGAGATGCTGCTTCAGACCTCTACCACAGATTAGACTCTCTCCACATCCCAGGTGCTTTCCACCCTCAGGCTGTATGAGAATGGTGGATGGGATTCATTCTTTAAGAAAGGAAGACTGGGACTTCCAGGGTTGGCCTAGGTCTAATCCTCCTGTGCCTCTTCCCTGTCAGATGTCTGAGTTCCTGAGATAACATCAAAACCCCCAAGAAACAATTTGCCATACATTTTGAACTCTAAGCAGAAAAGTCAAAGGGAGGGAGGGAGCTGAGATGGAGCAAGCCAGCTTGCTGAGTCTCTTCTAAATGGTCATGTTTACCAGGGCTTCACTCTGCCTACTCTCATCAAACAGCAGCATACGGGAAAGATGAAAAGGATGCTTTTTCAAGTGGCCCTAATATTACAAGATGAGTCAGGGAGAAACAGGAGAAACACAAGTATTTGCCTCTGAAGTGGATGGGTGGGGGAGGTGTCATTGAACATTTAGACCCTTGTAAAGGAGCCTAAAAGATTAACCTGGTCAAAATCCAGTAAGGAGGATGGGAATATTGCTCAAGTAGTGGTGTACTTGCCTAATAAGCACAGGCCCTGGGTTCAACCTCCAGTACCAAGTTCAACAACAACAAAAAGCTCCAACCCAGGTGAGCTGATGGTTCATGGGTACATTCCCAGCTGCTCAGGAGGCTGAGATCTGAAGTTCTAAGTCTGAAGCCAGCCCAGACAGAAAAGTCCATGAGACCTTTATCACTGATTAACCAGCCAAAAAAAAGCCAACCAACCAAACATCAACCATGACAACAAACCCAGAGGTGGAGCTGTGGCTCAAGTGGTAGAGTGCCAGCCTTGAGCAAAACAAAACAAAAAACCTAAAAAGCTAACTGAGAGCATGAGGCTCTGAGTTCAAGCCCCAGCAATGGCAAAATGCATACATACATACATACATACATACATACATACATACATACATACATACATACATACATACAAAATGTTAAAAGTCCCCAAACGATGGAGGGGGCTGAAGGATCAAGAGAGGAAATCAACAAAAAGCCTTACACCTCACCTCACCGGCCCCCGAACCCCCAGGAATCCCAGCACAGAAAGTAGTGGGGCACCAAGAAGCTGCTCGGACAGCTTTGCTGGGGCTGGGACTCGGCGCCTGTCCCTGCGGAGCTGAGACCCGAGTGCACGCGAAGCCTGTGGGGTAGACGCACCCGCGCGCTCTTACCTCCGGGTGCCCCGCTGCGGACCGGGATGCGACCTGCCTGGCTCTCTGAGCTGCCGCCTCGGGTCTCCGCACACCGGCCTAGGGGGGCTCCTGCTCCGCGGCGGGGCACGCTCCGCCACGGCCGGGACCCGCGCTTCCGCGGCGAGATGGGCCTAGAATCCCCCGGGTGGGGCGGCGGGGGGGAGGGGGTTCTTCCCCAACTGGGTCTCAAACGCAGAGAAGACCGAGAACGAGATTTCAGGACCAAGGACAGCGGCAGCGCCGGCCGTGGGGAGAGTCCCAGCCTTTTGCCTTCTGCAAGTGAGAAGTCTCGGCGCTAGCCTACAGAGTTGTCAGGATAACTTTAACCATCATCATCACCACCATCACCACCATCATCATCCGTCTTTCTCTGGGGCAATGAGGAGAAACAACTCTGACTGGGCGCCCTGGGGTCCGGGACTCGGGTGCCCCCCCCCGGGATGGCCCGCAGCCGGCCGCGGCTTGCCGGGCGCCCTCTGCGCTCGGCCGGGCGGGGGCGGCCCGGCTCGTCCCCGGCTCGCGCCGGCCGTGGATGAGGCTCCCGTCCGGGCGGGCGCAGCCCGAGCTGCCCGCGGGCGCTCGCGGCGGGCTCCCGGGGTGGCGGGACAAACTTCTGCGGTGGGACGCGCGCCGCGCTCCGAGCTCCGTCTCCCGCGCTCCCCCACCCCCGGCTCGGCCTCGGGTCGCAGTTCGCCCCCTCGGGCCGGCGCTTACCTTCAAGCCATAGGGCGCCCGGGGGCAGAGACGGCGCCAGCTGCTCCGGGCTTCCGGCTCCGGCCGCATCCACGCGCGGCCGCCCCTCCGGCAGCCGTCCCTCGCGGGGGCCGCCGCTCTCCTCGGCGGGTCCCGGTTCCCGGCCCCGCCGCGCCGATCAGAGGCCCCCCCACCCCCGCCCCCGGCGGGCAGCGGCTCCGCCCGCCCTGGCCGCTCGGGGAGCAGTGGACCCCGCCAAGGCGGGGCGGGGCGGGGCGGGGCGCGGAGCCCGCGGGCCGGAGCGCAGCGCGGGGACCCGGCGCGCAGGCGGCGCGGTGGGGGGCGCGCGCGCGCGGGAGGCGGCCGGCTCCGGCACTGAAGCTGGACAGCTCCGCCGCGCGCGAGCGCCGCCGCGAGCGCAGGGGGAGGGGGCGGGGCCGCCCCGGCCACGAGGCGCCCGGGGCCCCGCCCCCCGGGACAGGCCCCGCCCCACTGCGCGCGGGGGTGCCAGCGCTGCACACCCCACCCGCCTGGACAGAAGGGCACCTCTGGTCTAGTAGGGGGGACACCCGGGCTGTTTGGCGTTGACACTGGAACTGAGCCTCCCCCCCCCCCATTGCCCACCAAGACCCCCCCCTCTGCTGGTCAGGTAACACTAGATCCAAGCCTGCCTTGGTCTCCCCTCTCTGCCGGTGCTCCTCTGGCCCCTTTCTGGGGCTACCCTCGATGTTCCCACTGGGAGTCTGCAAATCCCTGGGGCCCATTCCCTTGCCTTGATTTAGCACACGCGTGACGGAATTGATCAGAGGTGGAGATTCAAACCAAGCCTTAGGGTTCCAGCTGTCCTTTGACTCCAAACAGCCTTGCGGGGTGGGAGCCCGGGTGGGGGCTGGGGGCGGGGACGGAGAGGGGATGCTCTCCTGTAACCCCTGCCTAGGGTCAGTGCCCTGGGCTGCACAGGAACCTTCCCCACCCCACCCCCCACCCCCGCCACACACCCCTTTCCTTCCTCTCTCCTTTTTTTCCTTTAGATCCAGGTGAGGAAAAGAGAAATGAGGCCAGACTCCTGTTCCTCACAGCCTCCTGCCAATCCAAAATGGAGCCTGGGCGCGGGGGGGGGGGGGTATCTGTAGTTTCCACAGGTGCTGTGGAGCAACAAAACGTGAGGATAGAGCTGGACAATGTGGGTCCCCGCGGGGAAGGTGGCGCTGCGTTCCCGGCGAGCAGGGACACACTGTGAACGCACAGGTCTGACTGTGGGTGGCAGGGACTCAGCTCTGACAGCCACCCCACGCTGGGCCACAAAAGACTAAAATTCCTTCAGAGACCCACACAATCCGACCAAATCAGGGTGGGAAACGACATCTGACCTTTGTTCAGCAGGGGAAACTGAGGCCCCAGAGAGAAGAGCCCTTACCAATTCCACAGGGATGGCGCCAGGCCATCCCTGTCTCAGTGGGCAGAGGCCTGTGCTTTCCTCTGATAATAGCCATGATAGAGGCATCTCGGGGAGGGAGGGGAGCTGCGGTGGTCCAGCCAGCCATCTCTCCCCCTGACCATGCCCTGGAGATTTGCATAGACCTGACAGAGAAGTGTTACAACAATCACAAATCCTCATGTATTACCATAGTAGCTCTGAAATCAATCCAACATCACAGAACGCGTTGAAATCCCACCCTGTCCCTTGTGGATCCTTGGCTCATTCTTTCCAAGAGTTAACCCGCAAGGAAGAACGCCGTGCGCCGTGTCTCTCAACCCAGCTCCTCTACATGAGTTCAGGGGATGGATCAGAGCAGGCCTGCAGCCCCTAACTTGGTATCCTGCCTCTGTCGACTATTAGTTGCTTAAACTGCTTCATCTCTCTGAATCTCCACCTCCTTATCATTAAACCAGTGCCAACAATACTTTTCTCTTTGGGTTGCCTTGAGGATAACAGATAACACTGAGGTAGACTCACCATAATGTATGCATCCTGGGCTACTGGGTGTAGGAAGTTTGGTTTTTGCTCAGTCAGGTGGCAGAAGGAAGAGCCAGGTGAGCTCCTTGGGGATGCACCAACCCAAGGACACTGTACCTCCGAACTGCCTTCTTCACCCAGCGCTTGCACGGCTGAATGATTTCATGCTAGCTGTGAGTGAGACGGATGGATCTTTTAGTTTTCAATTAGCAAGCGCCTCGCTCTTTAAACAAGCGGCATGGCAAACAGATGCACCGGGTGATTGATGACAGAGAACATCTGGGGCTCCTGCTTCCCGGGCTGTCAGGGACTTCTGGAGGTCATTTGGGGCCTCCCCTGCCTCCAGGCAGAACTGTACCCAGTCCAAGTAGGCCAGGTGGGGGCAGGGCATCCCTCTCTCTGGTAGCCTTCCTGGAAAACGGGGAGGGGGTGCAAAACTGTTTGAACTCCTCTGTATATCCCAGAGACTACCTAAATCTTTGTTTCTACTCATAAACATAGTAAATAAACATTCTTAAACATAGTAAATTCAGATTGCTGTAACAAGATACAATGAACTGGGTGGTTTATAAACCACAGAAGTTAGATCTCACAGTCTAAGATCAAGTGTAAGATGAGTGCTAGGTATGGACCTGCTTCCCTGTTAATAGATAGTGCTGACCAGTTGTGTCCTTACTTGACAGAAAAGGCAAGTGAGTTCCCTTGGGACCTCTTCCCTAAGGGGATTAAACCCATTATAAGAGCTTAATCCACTCTCCTGACCTCAACACTCTCCGAAGGTTCTAAGCCTCATCATCATTGAAGGTTGGGATTTTAGTGTATGAATGTGGGGGTGCTGGGGACAAGGAAGGGTGGAAGAGGGGTTTGAGCGGGTGAAGTTTACTGGCCTTTTTCTTTTCTTTTTTTTTTTTTTTTTCCAGTCCTAGGGCTTGAACTCAGGGCTGAGCCAATGTCCCTGAGCTTCTTTGGGCTCAAGGCTAGCATTCTACCACTTGAGCCACAGCACCACATCCAGGTTTATTTGAGCAGTGTATTGGAGATAAGAGTCTCATGGACTTTTCTGCCCTGGGCTGGCTTCGAAGAGCCGTCCTCAGATCTCAGCCTCAGGAGTAGCTAGGATGACAGGTGTGAGCCACAGGCACCCGGCTTTGGCCCTTGTAATGGAGACAGAGCGGGCTAAACCAACACATCTTCTTCCTGTGCGCTTAATGGTAGAGAGCAAGTGCCGGCTGGAGCTTGGCAAAGTAACCCCTTGCTGGTCTCTGAGACAGAGATACCACAGCCTTGCTTCTGAGAAAGATTCCACAAAAGATAAGGAAATGCCCTCATCTGAGAGGGCAAGAAAGGCAACAACATCCCTGGAGTCCCACAAGACTTGCTTCGTACCACCACCTTGGAGTGTTCAGGATGTTTCTGAGGCTCAGTTTCACCACATCCACATCCAGGTGCTGCTGGGAAGCTCCTGTGACAATGAGCATCTGGTGCCGCTCCATCATGCAGAAGCTGCACCCAGAACAGCACCTTTGATGTCTCCATCTGCTTCATCTACCCAGTAGCCACAGGCCGAGGCAGCCCCGACATCCTCAAGGATAGACAAAAATGTGGCACACAATGGAATACTATTCAGCCAATACAAAGTGAGGCCTGATTTCCCAACTCTGATGATATTTCTTCTTTCTCTTATCCTACTTGCAAATGACACTGAGTGACAATTCATCTGGCTGAGAGAAGTGTGGAGTAGAAAAGAAAATGGATTTTTGGTACTTGATTATGTCTCTCCAAGGGCAGAGGGCCAGAGATCTTGATGATGATAAGAGACCCAGAGTCCCAGGGCAGAAGATCTAGTGAGGTAGGTTTAGGCTGGGAAAGTGGGGGTAGGATGGTGGAGAAGGTTCTAGAAGGATAGAGATTCAGGACACTGTCTGATCAACATAGGAGAACAGAGTCACCTAAGACCTTCGATAGTTACTGCTGTAATTTGGCCTTTAAAGAACATCTGACTCATAGACTCTAATGGTCTTTCCCAACTTGGTGTGAAATGAGTATTTGTGGGTTGTTCTTTGCATCGTTTCCATATGAAACAATTAAAAAACAAACAAACAGGTGTGACCTACTTAAGATATTCAATCACAGAATTCTTCCGAGAAACAAAAATGATCAATTAGACTACAACTATCCATATTATAGATTTGTCTACTTGCGTAATGTCAACAAGGCATATGCCCATGTTCAAAGCATCATTCTACAGTAGCTCAAAGGTGGAGATACTCCAGCTGTCTATCAAGACGCAAAAATCAAAATGAGGTCTACGGTGGAATAAGATCCAAGCTTTAATAGGAAGGAGATGCTTCTTACATACACTACCACATGGCTGAACCTTGAAGATGTTATGCGAAGTAAAACAAGCTAGTCACAAAAATAACCAATACCAGAAGAGTTGGAGGGCATGGGACAAGTCGTACAGTACCTGCTTAACAAATGTGGAGCCCTAAGTTCAAACCCCAGTACTTCCAAAAAATAAGATTAAAAAGACAACAACAATGTGAATGGACTTAATGATACTGAACATTAAAAAGTGATTGCCATGGCAAGTGAAACATCTTTTAGGAATCATTTTTACCATAATAAAAATGCAAACATTCGCTGGGAATGTGGCTTAGAGGTAGAGTGCTTGCCTAGCATGCATGAAGCCCTGGATTCGATTCCTCTGTACCACATAAGCAGAAAAGGCCAGAAGTGGCCTTGTGGCTTAAGTGGTAGAGTTCTAACCTTGAGCTAAAAAGAAGCTCAGGGACAGTGCACAGGCCCTGAGTTCAAGTCCCAGGACTGGAAAAAAAATGCAAACATTGTGTTTCAGTGGTCACTAGAGCCACCCAATATATGAAAACAAAATAAAACATCTTGAGAATTGCTGGGTGAATAAATAGATGGAAAAGTAAGTGCTCTCCTTGGTAAACAATCTGTTTATATGTAACTTCCGCAATGCTGGTTTACTGACTTGGATAATTTAAGGCCCCTCCCACAGGGAATGAACCACTTTCCTATTTCTGATACAACTTTCCCTCCAACCACCCTGCAATGCCACGAGCCTCCTTAATTTGGGAACCCAGTGAAGGGAGATGAGGGAAGCAGGCAGCGACTCCAGAACCAGAGCTTTCACTGCGGCCCACAGACATAAGTGAACCTGCAGTGTTAGGCTAGAGATCCAAACTCTTGGAATTCTGTATGTCAGGTCCGGCCACGGACCTTCCCTCCAGGTCAGAAAAGGAGATGGCGATTGTGAAGGACAGAGAAAAGAGGTTTCCCCTAAGGCACAGGCATACCATTTGCAGGTGGCATTTTTTTGTTCATCCTCAGCTACCTTCCAGGTGTTTCATTTTCAATAGAGGAAGAATTCAGAGCCGGGGGACGAAAGGTCTCCATTAGTGAAACAGCAGATATGGACCAGTTGATCATTGCCTCCGTTCTGGTTCTCTGGGGTTCTGGAGAAATTATCGCTGTTACCACATAAGGGGAGCAATCTGACACTCCCGAGAGGATTAGTTCTGCTGCAAGGTGCAACCTCATCATTAGAGGTAATTGCCCTCATTTTTAAGGGACTCTATGGTTCCTTAGGGGCAATTTCAGCCCTGTGTCATAAAGATTTCAATCAACGAGTCCTATCCTTCTTTGAACCCAAAGTGATTGCAAATTGACTGCCGAGAGAATGACTTAGACAAAGAGAGATGAAAAAGGCAGGCAGGGGTGCCAAGTTTTTCTCTTGCTTTTCATCAGTGCATGAGCCCGAGTAAGCAACCAGTGCTTTTCATCGAAAGCAGCTCTTAAGCACCTGTTACCCAAGGACCATTCAGCCACTCAGGTTTTGAATGGAGTTGCGCAGTTCAGGGAAAACTCTGGATGGTAAGGAAATGCTCTGTCCCTACGTCTTCATTGAGCACGAGCAAATAAGCAACAGAGGTATTTTTGGTCTCCGTACTAGCCAGCAGAAATGGGGTTCCATTGCTCATTACCTGCTCCCCTGTGTACATCTCCCATCTCTGAGGACCACACATCCAGCTGTTCCTGCTTTCCACTTCCTCTGTCGCTGTTGAGTAGAGATGGGGAGCAACAATGTGGGAAACAAACAATTCTGGCAGTTTAAGGAGAAAAGGAATTCACCCAAAAAAAAGTATCTCACTGAGTCACAAAGGAGATTAGAGAACCAGGTTTGTAAAAAACAGGCAGGAACAAAAGAATGCACTAGATACTTAGGTTTTCCACTAAAAACAAGCCTGGGCAAATAGTCCAGTGAGACCTCTTCTACTTGTCTAAATGTGGGGTACCAGATGGCATCTCTTCCACACTGGCACCAGACACCAGCCTCCTCCTGGCACCCTGTGATGCCATTCTTAGGCACGAGTGAAAGCTGTGGCTATTTGTGCCATCTTCCAAATAGATTCTCCACGGTCCCAGCTTCTCAGGTTCACCAGCTCCCAGGGCAGCTGTGTCCTAAACTGAATCCCTAGTGAGGCAAGCGCTCCCCCACCCCAAGAACTTCACAGTGGGGTGTTTTCCGTGTAGGAATGAAACAAAGAACGCTCCAGAGCCAAACAACAACAATACAACCCAAACCCAGCCTCTCTCCTGCGGGTCATTCCAAAGCCATCTGTCAGAATGCCCTCCCCTCCAGTCTGTCTTCTATGCTACAGAAGAGGGCTGTTTCTCAAACATAAATCCCATCGCATCGCCTTGCTTAAAACCCTTCCGCCTTTCCTGCTGTCATTGAGATAAATTCTCATCTTGCCAAAATGAATTAAAACTCTGTCCTTGGCTCTCTTCAACCTCTCGATGGGTGTCCCCTCTCCCCATCCCTAAGGGAAAGAATCCATGAATGAGATTTGGAAAAGATGGTACTAAGGACAGACTCCACTTTCCCCAATGTCAGTCCCTGACAAGAAAACGAAGAGAAGAATACAAATGTGAGGACCCAAGGCCAAGTCGACTAGATCAGAATTTAGCTAGTAAGTCCAAGAAGCTATCCGGGATGGGAAGAAACACTAATCTACTCTGTACCCCTCATTTCACATATGTGGGAACCAAGGCCCACAGAGATCAAATACAGAAAAATACCCCAGTCTGGCTTGGTGTTGTAACAAGCAAAACTTAGAGCAAAGTTAATCTGACACGTTTAGTGCTAGCCATAACCATTATTGTGCCACATGGTAATTAGGCATACATAGCTGTACAGAGGAAGAACTATTATTACAATGATAGTAACCAAGTATTTGAGGAGGGTCAATCAAAGGAAAAGGAGCCATCAGGAAAGACTGAGGTGTTGCTCCGAGATCCCACTGAGACACCCCTTCCCCCTTTCCAGGTCTGCCACCTGCCTCTGATAGATTGGGTAGCAGGAGATTGAAGAGTCAGGTGGGAGCTGGGCCCTCAGACAAGAGTAAGGATGGACAGTGAACATCTGTACTCCTTCTTCTGGTTAAAGCACACTGTGAGAGGAGAGAGAAAAACATTCATTGTAGACTTCAGGTTATTCCCTGGCAGAAATGATCTGAGAAAAACTTCTGCCTGCACCCAGTAAAAGCACTGAGTTGGTCATTGTTGTCCAGATGTATGTTCTAGGTTCACCTCTAGGCCTTGGCTTTTCATGGAAAAACTCAGTTACATGCCATAAGACATTTCCTTATCTCTCCCACCCCAAACCATTTTTGGTTTTTGTTTGTTTTTCCATACTGGTGATTGAACTCAGAGATCCATGTCTTCAGTCCTTTTTTCAATTTGCTCCTTTCAAAGTAGGATCTTGCACTCTGCTTGGTCTGGGCTGGGTTCCAGTCATCATACTCTGTTTCCTCCTGTCGCTGGGGGGGAGCAGATGTATGCCCTGGCACCCAACCATTGTGTTTCTCCTGTAGCTGGGAAAATCCACTCAACTAATGAACTGAGAAGACGTTGAAACAAAGTCTTATGAGCTTCTTTTGAGCCCAAACTGGCTCAAACCTTAATTCTGCTCCAATCTCTGCCTCCTGCTCAATAAGGATTATAAGCTTGAGCCACTGGACCTTATCTCTAGTCCATATCTTAATAAAAAAGGACAGGTTCCACTTCATGATATCAAATGCATTATCTTCATGTTTGTCTCTTCCTCCTTGACTATAGAATGGAGTGCCTGTGGCTCACCTGTGTCCCCTTCCCCTCACCACCCCCAAAAACAGAACCCATCACTGCACAGACTCTCCACAAACATTTGTTAAAAAGAGAACATCTCCATTGGTCATCCATTTGGCTTAATGAGCACACATCCCTGGAGGTTTAAGGATGAGATGTCTGCTGCCTACGTCTGAGTTGGTTTATTGGAATTGCTCTCTGACTTCTTATCTGAAAGGCTCCGAAGGGTACAATGGTAAGAGTCAGAGGGATGAGAAGGAAAGATCCTGATATTCAGCCTCTGGACAGGACAGGGCTGAACAGCTGGGTGGGCTCAACTGTGAGGACATCCAAAGCAGGCTTCTCCATCATGACTCAAGCCCCAGCTTTGCTTCTTCTAACCAGAGGACCTTAGGCAAACTGAGACCCTCTTTGGGTCTCAGTTACCTTGTCAGGTCAAATATTATGCCTACCTCACAAGAGTTCAGTAAGTAACCATGCTTGTAATGCACTTGGGACTCTGTCTTACACAAAGTAAGCGTATGACAAACATGAGCTGTTGTTGTCAGCCATCATTCTATCAGACCCTACAGCCTACGCTGCTGGGCCTACCAGCTTCCTGTTCCTGTGACCCACCACGTTCAAAACTATCCTATCTTCCCAGCTAGCCCATGACGACCTTCAGAAGCCACTGGATCTGTGACGGCCAGTTTGGTACTGTGTTTACCTTGAAGTCCCACTGCTTTCCACTCTACTGTTAAGACATTTCAAATGCTCCCCAAGGGCTCCTCCCTTGTTAATGTGATTACATTTTCTTGATTGTTTCATTAAGCTGTTTTTCATAGAGAGGTTTATAAATACCTGGTAGGTTGTGGGAACTAATTATCATCTTAATTGGAGAAGATGAACTGGTACATAATATGTGTGATTTAATTCTCAGGGCAAACCCTGTAAAGGTTAATGAAAAAAAAAATCAAAACTCGTTAACTAAAGGTCTTGAAGTTCCTGGGCAGGATCCTCAACTCTGTCAGTCATTGAGCTGTTCCCTACAATCTAGTCATAGCAAACTGCTGGTCTTTTCCTTTGCCTAAACCAGAAGACCATACCACAATTCTTGTAATAAAGGAATGGATCCAGCTTTTTCTTTGCACATTTATTCACTCTAATAAGCACTCTCCTTTTTTCCTGCAGCTTTGTCCCAGATTTACTGAGCTATAGATTGATTGATTGACTGATGATTTATTGAGAAAAGCAATCCTTAAAGACTTTCTACTTTTCTAGCTGCTTCAACCTCTGAACTGAGTAATCCCTATTACTAAATCCATTGCTGGTGTACTCTCCTGACTTTCGATTCTCTGTTTCTAGCTAGACCTGGAAGTGGCCGTGCCATGTTCTCTCCCCACACTGTCTTGCCTCTTGGCTGATCTCTCCTGCTGCTATTGACTCCATCAAGGCAAGATCCCACCAATTCCTTTAGGAGCAACTCTGCAGTCAACGGAGTTTACTTTCCTGCTCCTGCAGACTCTCCAACCAAAGTGTTCTCTCTTCCCAGCTCAACTGAGATGTGGTTCTTTCCTGGAGATATTGCTTCCCCCAAAGCTCCTTGATTAGGAACTGCTCTTCCTTCCTCAATACAGAACTGTCTCCATTGGCTGCTGTCTCCATTGCTGCCTTCACCTCCGCTCCCAGGAAAAATCAATTACCCACCCCACACATGCCACACCCCCATCCCTGTCTTTCCCAGATCCTCTGCTGATATCCTCCCTTTACTGGGGACACGAATCCTGCTCTCGGTTCCCTACTTTATCTCCAGTCCTGCTGTTGCTCTAGGTAATCTAACTGCCTGCAGGGACCTCCCATCCAAGCCAAAGACCTCTCTCTACAATTGCTCTCCTTAGCTCTCCTACCTTCACCTCCCTCTCTATCAAGGCCACCAGCTGGAACTGGTCAGCACCATGAACAGCTCCCTAGCTGTGAATTCTTACATTCCAATGCCCCAATCTGACTTTAACTTGCTGTCTCAAACATCCCTAGTCCTTACTTGTATCTCCACTAACCATCTGCTTTATCAACACTTCCTTTGTCTGCATTCATCTTCCCAATAGCCCTCATATTCTTTCCATCCTTCTCCATCTAGCTGGGGCCTCATGGTTGATCATTTGAATGATTTTCTTGCCAGTATTTTCTTCTCTTAACATTTCAACCCCAGTATTATTAGCCCATAAGTCTTTCTTCCTCCCTGTCTTTGCTATGGTTCGCTGCAGGCAAAATATTTTTCCTTGCTTTATGGCTGTTGAGATTGGAATTTCCGTGTGACTTGTTTTGGATAGTGGGATCTAGACAGCCGTGAGAATGTGCCAGTTCTGAGTTAAGGCCTTCAGAAACTTTGCATATTTTAAATCCTCCTTCTTCAGCCTTTATCAATGCCATGAGGAGAAATGGTCCAGCTAGTTTTCTAGCCTAAGGAGGATGAAAAGCACATGGAACAGACCCAAAAGCACCAATCTGCCTGGGGATGCAGACTTTCAGCAAATCTGCAGACACGTGAGTTGAAGAAATGTTTCTTTGTTACTATAAGCCGATGAGGTTAGAGGTGCTTTGTTATGCAAAGTAGCTGCAGCAAGATCTAACTAACATAATCTCCCATATCTTAATCATCTTCCTTCCTCCTAAATGCCTTTGCATTGATACTTAAACATGTGTAAGACTCTCCCTCTTACAAAACAAATCTTCAGTCTCTCCCTGGGTCTTTTTGTAGATTCTTCCCTCTCACCTCTACTCTTCTCAGGACCAATTTTTGAGAGAAGTGTCTACTGTTGCCAGGGCTCGGCTTCATGACTGCAAGATAGCTGTGTTCCACCATTTCCCTAAAGTTGCTCTTATCAGGGTTTCCGTTACTCAACAAGTATTTACTGAGCATCTATTCTGCTCTGGTGAGGTATTGGGACACAATTATAAAAAATGGTAGACTTGAGCCTGAGCAATCTTATGGGATATGTGGACTTGTACTCAGACTATTATAACTAGTGTAGTGAGAACTATCGAGGGATTTTAAAAACAAAAGGTACAGAGAGGATGGCACAAGCCCAATGTGGCGGTCATGGAAACATTCTCATAGGAAATGACATCAATTTGATTTTTTCAAAAATGGAAAGAACTTAGCCAACTGAAAAGGAGAGAAACTTCCAACTAGTTGGGGAAAGCATGTGCTGTTTGAAGACTGAAACACTGCCAAATCAATGCCTTGCAAAGCCCTCTGAAGTTATCTGTGTTTTATATTCCTGGCTCTGAAAGACAGAAGGTTCTCGTCCACTATTTTATTCCTGACAGGCTTACATTTGATAAAGATCTGAATTTGGTAATACAAAAGAAATTGCCAAACAAAATATTTAACAAGATATGGTGAAACATGAGAAACACAAAACAATGTATTTGCTGAATTCCATGGGAGGCTATTATTGATTATTGAAATAAACGTATTTGTTAAAGTCCTTGGGGAACTATTATAGATTATTGGCTATCATAACAAACCAATAGTTGTACAATGTCTGGGGTGCTGTCAGTTGCATAGTTTGTGCTTAACAAAGACTTGTTAAACACACATAATGCATTCACACAGATAAAACATGAACAGGACCTGACAGATAGTGGTATTTGCATACTGCAAATTCTATACCAAAAATGGTGCAGAAAAGGAATGGATGGTGGTAGGACTAACAGGAGCCCAAGAATGGAAACAGGTACAGACAGGAGATGGACATGCTCTAGGCAAAGGCTCCACAGTACTACAGAAGCTCTATATGCAAGTGCTGAAGCCAAGTAGCAACCATTTACCCTAATAACTGAGTGTCAAATTAACTTTGATTAAAGACATTTGGGGTTAAAAAGAGAACTATGTGGAGACACATGGATTGCTATCAGAGAGGAGAAACTACATTGATAGCCTCTCTCTTCCTCTTCCTCTTTCTCTTTCTTTTCCTCTTCCTCTTTCTCTTTTTTTCTCTCTCTCCTTTTCCTTTTCCTCTCTCCCTCTCTCTCCCTCACTCTCTCTCCCTCATTCTTATACAAGCCTCTGTAAGAGAGTGGTGTGCATTCACAATGCTACCCATGTTCCAAAGTGGATCAAACTGGTAGAACCAGCAGAGGGTGTTCATTGCCTGGACAGCTGTGTGGACCTACTGGAAATCATAGGTTCGGAACTGACCTTGGTATAATGAATGTCATATATAAGTTTATCTGTTTGCAAATCCTATTGGGACATGATGCACCCGACATGAAACTAGAGGGCCCAGAAGGAGCCCGAACCAGGATGGGCGAGTTCCCTGAGAAGCTGGGTTTACCCAGGTCTGGAAATAACAGCATGTACAGTGGGATGGATGCAGTCAGAATCAACATGAAGAGTTTACTCAAGCCCATAAATGTTACCATTGATATTCTGTGCCAGTTGCATTTATACCAACTTCCCCTTCTCAATTTTGCATAATTTCTTCATGCTTAACAGAGACATGATAATTTTCTTGGCACTAAAATTTGGAGCTTACATTTCAGTGGTTTTATGTCCTGGAACACTCACTTCTTCTTTATTACCCAAGAAGTACTAGCATATGGATAAACCATAGAAGAAAATGCAGTTGAGAAAAAAAAAGTGAAGAGAGAAATTCACCTGTAGTCCAAATAAACAAAAAATAAGGATGGAAAAAAATTAAGGATGGTTAAATGGTTGGCATATATTTTCCCAGAATCTTTGCATAACTTTTTAAAACAAAAATAATGAGAGTATACTCTACATTAACTTTTTATATTCTGTTTTTTTTTATTTGACAATAGAACACTTAACATCTTTCAATGTCAATACATCATCTTGCACATTTTTATAACCATGCAGCGTTATAATGATCTGCTGGGGATGATTTATTGTTTGACATCTAAGTTGTCACCAAGCTTCAGGTGTTGTAGCTGTAAATGATGCTTCGCAAGTCCCTGCATGCATCCAGAATTATCACCTCAAGTCTTCTGCCTGCCTTTCTAGCCTCTCCTTCTTCTCAACCCTTATACTTGCTCTTCTTTCCCAACCAGCTCCCTTAAACACGCTGTAAACTGCTCTCTGCTCATTAAACATGCCGTAAGCTGCTCTCTGTCCCTTGTGCTTTGATGCATCCTCTGCTCGCCGCTTAGAATGACACTGTCCTTCCACTATCAATGCCAGCCTTGTTAGTTCCCATTCACTTTCCTGATCTCAGCTACAACATGGCTTTCATCTGGGAGATGAATATCCCCTAGCAGCCATCATTTCCAGAGTGGCTTAGTGCCCCTCCCATGTCAGGCCCTTTCCCGCATTCTCTTAGAGCAGGAGTCAAGGGGGACTACAACATCCTCTTGACCTATCTCTCTCCTTCATTCAATTATAACATCCAGAATGGGAAGAGACTTGGTCAATACACTTGAAATAATGCCAGCATGCAACCAGTACTGTAGAACACTGGAGATGAGGAAATCCTTATGAATAAATCTTCTGGGTCAAAGATAAGCACTTGTCAATCTCACATTACATCACCTCCCCTTTCAAATTTACCTTGTCTTTATCCGTGTGGGAGGTTACACATGTCTCATATCTTTGGTAGTCTTGCAAACAATTCCGAGAGTCATTTCTCTCTGTGGGGTTTGGCTTAGGGGCTTGACTGGAATAATGTGTAGTGTTATGGAGAAATCTCAACTCAGTAGGATATAAACATGTAAGTTAATATTTCCCAGTCATGAGTTCTGCTGTTTCTGTTTGAATCACTTTTCCCCCACCACTTAATGGTATTTTGGGTCATAAAGTAAATGTTCCTGTCATTTTCCATTATTAAAAACTCAGTCTAGTTAAAGACTCCAAGTGTGTATTTGATTCAAAGCTCTTCTTCCCCCTTACTGTCCCCAAGCTCGGGAAGCCTGTGGCTTTAGGGCCTCAGAGGAAGGAGGAGCTACATGGCTGGTGCCTATTTTCTCGTCTCTGCCTCACCCTTCTAGCTCTCAGTACAGAGAAATGAAAGTAGAAATGTCCATAGAAAGAAAGAGATACAGAGCCAAGGGCCCTGCAGGGTGGGAACAGGGGAGGTAAAGAGTAGAGAGGCCAGTACAGAGATGGACAGGTGGGAGGCACTTCAGCTTGGGGTTATGTGGAATTTCTTCCCATCTTGGTCTGGCTGATATCAGGGAAGATTAGTGAACCCTGCTGAAGTAGCTCTCTCCAGATGAACCGTAGCAACCTTTTCATGTTTGTAGCAATGTGCAACTTAGCCCTGGTCTCCATTCACACAAGGATCCTAGGTGTCTCTTCCAACCTGAGCTACCACCCCTCATGGGAGCTTGGGAGCTCTACTAGTTGCTCTGACAGCCTAGAGGACAGCACTCAGCCCTTGCTGTCCCATCCCATGACCCTCTAGGTGATTCCACAGGAAAGGTTGTGGACTCTCTTTCTGTGCTCCAAGGAGCAAGAGAAGCACCTTCCTTACCAAGCTCTCTACAATGTCTTCTGCCGGCATGGACCATATCCACAGTCCTCTTGCAAAGATCTCTAGACTACAAGGGCCTACTGGTCTCTCTGATCCTGTGCCTTCCCCTTCGCAGATAGAGGAGGGTCACCCTGACCACAAACCCTGCAAAGGCAACCACTGCCGCTCCTCATACCATTCCCCATGCTCACCCGCTAGGAATGAGAGTGGAGAGACAGAGGTCGGAACTGAGCGGAGGCTGAAGGAGGCAGGTTGTTCAGCAACCTGTAGATTTCAAAGCCCATTGCAAGCCTATGGTGGCTCTGCTCCTGAGCAACTCTCTTCAGAATACAGGCTCTATCCTGTTCTTTGATTTGGGCCCTGGACATCTGAGAGGGAAAATAAAAGAAATCTCATCGTTCTGTTACAGATGTACTAGTCATGGCCCTCAACAGTATTTTTAGAATAATAGCCAAAATCGATTATATATGGCAATTTCTTGCAGCAGCACTAGGTAAAAGCCAAAAGCAAGGCAAATGGAAATTAAAGTAGAAATGTCCATAGAAAGAAAGAGAGACGGAGCTGAGGGCCCTGCAGGGTGGGAATAGGGGAGGTAAAGAGTAGACAATGGAGAGAGTCGGCATTCTTGTATCTCTCAGAACCCAGAGGGGCAGGAGACCTCTTTGTCTAGGCATAACTGATATCAGGGGCAGTCTGACACCACTTGCTAAGCACAGAAGGAGAAAGAACCCCCAGAGAAACCTTCTCACCCGGCCTTGGTCCTCCAAGTGGCAAAAGTCACATCTGATGGAGCAGAAGCTCAGGCCGAGGCTCCTCTCTCCCACTGACACTGACCGTAACAATGCATCTGGTCACTTCCAAGAGCCTAAGCTAGTAAAAATGATTGGATAAATGCAGAAGCGCCCATGAGTCCTGGGAAGCATGGCCAAGGATCGGTTCCAAGCCCCAGAACCCATGAGGAACGAAGGTTTGGATAAGGTCTCAATGACTCTCAGGCCACAGGGCCCTCCTTTTTCTCCCGGGTCTTTGGAATGGTCTGTGGAAATACGATCCTCACTATTGCAATTATGGTCAAAGGGTTAGGAGCCTTAGGATTCATTACTCTTGACTTGAGCAACATTGATTTCTTGTTGAGTAATTAGCTTCGCAGAGCTCTTGATAGCATAATCTCTCCACTTACATAATTAAGACATAAATCTTGGGCTTGGATAGTAGCCAGGACACTAGGGACCAGACACCGAGGGCAGCAGGTGCTTGACAGCTTGGAGGCCCGATATCACATTCTCACCAGCTGATCCCACAGCCTCTCTGGCTTCTCCTGCCTAGAAGCTTAATCTACTTAAATGAGGCTGACAGAGACACAGCGATGGTGTTAAAACACACTCACATTTTTTTACTTGTTTCTTCAAGTGAATCAACAATTGTGTCTAATAAATAGAATATAGAATGTGGACTTGTTCTAAGAAACTGTTATGTGTTGAGGCAAATAACTAATATGGAGGACATTGCTCTTTTCAGTATTGTTTCTTCAAGAAAGAAAAAGACCGATATGGAAAAAAAGGAATGTGTTTGTATTCTCGGCCCAGAAATTTCTCCTTGTAAGAATCTGTCTTAGGAAACATACATTTCAAGTGCAAATGCACTCGCAAATTTGCAAAATGCTTGTGTAAATGCGTTCATTGTCTCACCTTCTGTAATATTAAAGGCAGAAAACAATGGACACTTTCAATACAGTTCAGTTAAATGAATGATGGAAGAAAGCTGAACACTTCCATTAAAGAACTGGAATTAGGAGTAAAAAACAAAATTCCAGGACAGGTGCCAGTGGCTCCCCCTATAATACTATCTACTTAAGGAGGTTGAGATTTGAGGATCACAGTTAGAAGCCAGTGCTGGCAGAAGAGTCCCTGTGAGACTCCTATCTCCAATTAACCACTCAAAATCTTGAAGCAGAGCTGTGGCTCAAAGTGGTAGAGCATTGACTTTGAGCAAAAGAGCTCAGGGACAGCACCCAGGACCTGAGTTCAAACCCCATAGTCAAAAAAAAAAAAATCCAACATAGAAAACCCTAAACCCAGATGGTTTGCTCATAAGTTTACTAATAACTTATGGGAGAAATATTCAAGTCTTCACAGAAGCAACCTTGAGTAGTGAAAACAAAAGAGAATACTCTCAACTCAACCATAACTTCAATTTGAAATCTGGATGGAATAACTTCAAAAAGGAAAATTATACACAAATCAGATTCGCTAAAATAGATGCAAAACTTTTCCAAAGAAATAGAAACCAATTCCAATAATTTACAGGAAGAAACAGACCATGAATAAATAGACCTTAATACAAAAATGCAAAGCTAACTCAACATTAGAAAAACAAGAGCAATTTATTTCATTAACAAGATAGGAAGGAAGTCATATTATTATCAAACTAGATATGAAAAAAGACACTTGATAAAATGCAACATTCATTGATAATTTTAAGGATCATCTGGCTGTCTAGAAATAGAGGATGCTTTCTTAATATAATAGAAAATGATATAAATGAGATATAAAACAAAGATTTCTGATATTAATAACCACAATCCATCATTGTACTGGAGATCTTCTCCCAGTGCATGAAAGCAAAAAATAAAAATAAAATAACAAAGTTGAAAATCACATTTGAGGCATAGAAAATCAAGGGAAATGTCTATAAAAAAAGCCAAAACAAAAAAACAAACAAGAAAGAAGATAATTAACTTGGAGAAAGATCTAAGTGCATAGCAAGCAAAGAATAGATGAAATAGAAGAAGAAAAGTGAACCAAACAGAAAAGACAATTTTTCCTGGGCTCCAGATAACACTTGAATTTGGAGATTGAGTACGCATCAAAAATCCAAGTCAGAATTACAGAAAATAGACCTCTGCCTATAAATATCTTAGCAAAATTCCTAAGTTACAAGGCTGGATCTTATTATAGCATAAAGGAAAAACATTTTGGAAATAATAGCTAATGTCACAATTTAAATTATAAGTATTATATATTAACATCTTTAATATAATAAAACATTGATATTATTAATATAATTGATATTACTAATCATATACAGTATTGTATAATTATATATTATATAGTATATATATATATATATATATATATATATATATATATAAATTCTCCTTATTTGACATTACTATGTCAAGGGCTCCAGGGGACCCCAAAGGATGTGTGATCACATTCCTACACAGTTGCCTACCAATCATGCTTACACAATGAAGCCCCTTAATCCTCTCACCCTCAAAATGAGCTTGGAGAGAGCTAAGCGCCTTGATGTTCCTGAGAGGTAATACCCTGGAAAGAGGAGTGAAAGTTCTGCATCCCTTCCCACATTCCCTCTCGACACATCACTTCATCTATCTTATGATCCTTTATCATAAACCATGGAAACAATTACGTATTTCCCAGACAGTGAGCTGCTGGAGCAGATTAACCAAACTCAACTCAAAGAAGGGAGTCACAGGATGTGTAAGTCAGCTTTGCATCACCATAACAAGAACTGCAACAAAGCCTTGAAAACTCCAACGTAGAAAAGGCTTGTTTGGGCTTACCTTTTCTGAGATTTCAGGGCATGCTCGGTTGTTCTGGTTAGTTTGGAGCCTGTGCCGAGTCTGCATCTCATGGTGAGAGCATGTGGGAGGGGAAAATACATTAACTCAAGAAGACTGAGCGGTAAAAGAGAGAAGTGGGAGCAGAGTCTTAGTACGCCCTTTCTGCTACCCCCCACTTCTTAAAAATTACACTGTTGTTGAAATGTGCCAAGCTTTTTGAGGATCAAACCAGCTGCTAAAACATGTCCCTGCAGGGGAAATTCCAGATGCAGTGAGATGGCTTAGAGGGGGTCAGTCAGAAGCCCCAGGGAAACCTCCAGGTGTTCATAATTGTGATCTAACATGTGGACCAGTGCTAGGGACTGAGCACCCAACTATGGGATCTGACACTCTCTCCAGGTTGATCATGTCAGAGCAGATTTGAATTAGGAAACACCCAGCAAGTGTCCAATGCTGCAGAATTAATTGCCATCATTTTGACATAATTCACCATAATCAAGAAATAGAAACAACCTAAAGGTCCCTTAGTTGTCATAGCAATAGTCTCCATCACTAGGGAAATGGGGGACCAAATGGTGGTCTATCGATACACTGCTATGCTGTGCTTATTTCATGCACTTAAATCTCCACTGTTGGGCCCGTACTTTTAGCCACTGCCCTAGTGCTGTTGCAATAAAGCCTGTATGACAGAGTGTTTTTTGTTTTCATAATCATATAACATGATAATACCATAAAGGACTAATAAAGATGTCGTTTTATAGGTTGATTAGAAAAAAAAGCAGTCATATCTCTGTGAAGATTCTAACCATAGTCAGATGGCCTCACTCTCCAGACACAATCCTGAACCTAAACCACTTAAGAGGGAGAGGGTGGTGCTCATAACTAGTTAAAACTGCTTGTCCTTAGATTTGATCACAAGAACAAGGAGTCTAGAGTCGCATCAGAAGGCAAGCTGAGAAGACAGAAGCTCATCAGATCTTCCCAACAGTAGAACAAAGTTGGAAATGATATCAGAGCCTGGGATTCGCTCTGAGGATGGGATTCGTTCATCAAGAACTCCGGTCAGAGAGGACAAGCAACACAAGGAATGGCTGCTAGTTAAGGGAATAGGAAGACTCTAGAGCTAAAACCAAGCTGGATTTGGAAATTTTGGCTGTTCTTCTATCTGTGTGGTAGGCAGATGCCCTGCTGATTTTGTCTTTTGTAAAGTGTTAAATGCAGTGATGTAAATAAAACATATCCTGTAGATACTTCTCATCATTAGCATCTCTGTGTACATATTCATTCAGAACAGATGCTCTCCAATGGTGACCACTGCCGTTAGTGTCAGGATGATTTCTTAGTCTCCCTAGGTAATGGACAGAGGGAGAAATTTTCCTCTGTTCTCCTTGTTCCCTGCTCCACAAGCCCAGAACCACCTCTGTTTCCTCTTCTTTTATTATCTCTACATGCAGCTGAGGAATGAAGGCAGCCTTTAAACAGTTCAGATGGCAGGAGGCCAAGGGAAGAACCCATCACAACACTGCCCTGGTAATAACTGGCCTTGATTCACTTATGCAAATAGCCTACTTGTGCGCTGGGCCGGTGAAGATGTCAGAATCTGAGGACCAAGTTTAGATGTCTGGCTCGGGTTTGAGTGTGTGTGAGTGTATGAGTGTGAAGGAGAAGGACACAGAGAGAGACAGAGAGACAGAGACAGACAGAGAACGATAAAATAAAATACAGACAGACAGAAAGGGGCAGAAGAGAGACGGAAGGGAGAGAAGGCTAGCTTGTCTTCCAGGAGCAGAGTGGAGAGGGAGATGGTATCATGAAGTCCAACTATTGCACATGCAAAATAGAAAGGGATCACCTTCCTAGGTCCTCCAGATGGGCTCTGGAAGCAGTTAGAAAGGATCGTGTGCTCCTGTGAGTGGCCATGTCATCCTGCCCCATTGTGCTGTTTGAATCTGGTTGGACACGTGTTGTGGCAGAGGATTCACAGGCAGATCAAGAGATCGCAGAGCCTGTGAACCAAAAAGCTCCTTTGACTATCCTCTCGCCTACAGAGTGAGCCACACCTAGACAGAAGGAAAGCCTCCTCTGTAAAAAGACCTGTCCCCTAAACCCTGCCTGTTCTGCATGGTGCTCTGTCTCCTTGCAGACAATAGGCATCTGCCAACTTTTCTGGCTTATTTCTTTGCAGCCCTCATGGTCAGAAAACCCTTTCCCCAAATTTCCCTGGAAATTTGATGACAGGGTTAAAACTCTTGACAGAAGCAAGAAATAGTAAGTTCCCCTTTTTGGAGTGACTTGCTCCTGACAGAACTGCACATCTTTCGGTCTTCCATGCACAATGATTAGGAGCTCCCTAATCATGAACACATGAGTGCATCCTATCCCCTGCCCACCAACAACTTCCTTCAGCCTCATCAACACAGAGATGATAGAGAAGCAGATGAACCCTGCTTAGCAGGGTTAGGACTGGACTCAGATTGCCCTGCCAACCGGCAATCTGAGTGCTACTCTCCCTAGAATCCACGTCAGCCTCCATCCTTGAAGCTAACCTGGTTTGTTTGTTTTTAATCTTAGCTGGTATCCTGAACACCATGTTGCTGGCCTGTCATGTGACTTTTCTTTATAGCTCTGTCATCTTTTTTAAAAAAATATTTGTATCATCATTAAGTAGTTGTACAAAGGAGTTTCCATTCAATAACACAGTTTACGCATACAGTATGTCCTGATCAATGTCACCTCTTTTTTTTTCTTTCACCAAAGCCTTTGTTGTTTTTGATTGCTTTTAAATGTAGAAGAAAAATTTGGAGATGATACGGAATTTCCATATACTCTTACTTTAGAATGCTACATTCATTGCAGTTAATGACCCAATATTGATATGTGCGGTTTTTTGGCAGTACTGGGGGCTGAACTCAGGGCTTTGTATGTGACGGGCAGACACTCTACTACGTGAGCTTCTCTGCCAGCTCTTTGTGTGCCTGTGTGTTTGTGTGTGTGTAATGTCACCCCTTCCAACATGCTTACCCACTCCTCTCAACCCACCCCCTCCTCCCTTTTCTTAATTTTTAGGCTATGTATTGATTTTTTTTGCCATTTAACAAAGCACGTTATGTATGAACACATCTTGATCTGTGCCATCCCTTTGACATCCTCACCCCCTTGACCCACCCTTCCCTTACTTTCCTCAATTCTTCGGTACAATGAATTCTTAACTGCATTCTCCCTGCTTCACCTTCATTCATCTACCGCCCCCACCCCACACACACACCTTGCAAATACCCATTTCCTGGTACTTATTTTGTTGGGCTTTGACTTAGTCTTTCTAAAGAATTATACTATTTGAGCTCTCTACAGAGTCTATTATACTTTAGTTAATTCACTTGTAAACACTTTATCTAATCAAAACAACACTGAGGTTCCACCTCAGTCCAGTTAGAATGATAATGGCCATTATCAAGAAAATCAATAATAGCAAATTCTGGCGAGGATAAGGCCCAAAGGGAACACTATTACACTGTTGGTGAGAATGCAAACTGATTCAATCACCCTGAAAAAACAAACAAACAAACAAACAAAACCAGAATGACTCTATGACCCAGCAATTCCACTCCTGGGCATTTAGATAATAGAGCACAAATTAGACTACAGTAAATCCACCAACACAACCATGTTCATTGCAGCACTATTTACCACAGCGAGGATATGGAATCAGCCCAGATGCACCTCCATGAGTGAATGGATCAAAAACATGTGGTATATATACACATTAGAATTCTATTCATCCATCAGAAAGATGGATGATATTGTACCATTCTTTGGAAATGGAAATATTTGGGAAAAAAATTATCTTCTTAAGTGAAGTAAGCCAGATCTAGAGAAACACAGGTAGCTAGAATGTGCTTATAAATCTTTAGCTCCATAATCTTATCACCAATATGTCTTAGAGTCACAGTCGTCCTGGTGGAAGGTGAGAAGCTGTTGTAAACATCCCTCTCCTAGATGGATCCAAGCTTCTTTCAGCCTAGTCATTTCCTAGTCACCTAAGATGGCAAAGTGGAGGTAATTTGGTTTTTATCTCTTGGCAAAAATTATAGCTCCACAGTTCCCGAATGCAAGGCTGCTGCCCTAGATTGGCCTTTCCATGATGTCTATTGCATAACAAGTGTCTTTGTTCCCGGCTGAGTGTAGACAGTTCTCAGATGTGACAATGCTCCCTTTGTTCTCCTTCTCCTGGCACATCAGCCCCAGCCATTCCACACCACACCACTGTGAAAACCAAACTGGCAGGAGCCTGCTGGAAATTAATATGGGATGGCTGAGAAACTGCTCCATCTCCGGAGGAGATGACCATGATTGCCACCTTCTCTTGACTGTTTCAAAATTGCTTGAAGACCTCCGTTGCTTTGTCAGCCACACAAGTAACGAGCTAGGAGGCATCATCTACCACATCTGACTGCGTCATCATTTCACTAGTTAGGTTCTCAAGCAAGACAGTAACCCAAAGCCACAGGGACCATCCTCCAGATTCTAGGCTAACCAAACGATGTAGTCCACTGTCTAAGACAAAGGAGAATATATTGTTCCCTTCCATCTTCAGAAAAGCCCTCGTGAAGGAGATCTATTTCCATTTTACAGATGGAAATATGAGGTTAAATGAAGACTCCGGGCTAATAATAAGTAGTGGCGCTGGCCAGTAACCCAGACATAGGGCTCCTTTTATCACTCTCCCTGTAGACTTAGAGAAATCAAAATCATCTTCCACTCCCCTGCTTCTTGGTGATGGCCGAATGGGGGCATCGGGGATGGCACTGCAAGTAAGCAAGACTGTTGGGTCAGAGAAAATCACCAAGACATCACGAAAGAGCACCGTGCCTATGAGTTAAAGTTTCCTCTTCATCTCCCAGGAGGCTGCAGGAGAACAGAGGAATTTGTGGAGTACGAATGCCCAAGTCCTTAGCCTGAGCTGCCCCCAGCCAGGTCTTCTAGAAGCAGCAAGGCTAAGAAGGGAATTGCAGGGAGAAGAAGTTGTTGGCTGTCCCACAGATTCATATCCCATCTTAGTTCTCTGTCTCTCTCTCTGTCTCTCGCTGTCTCTCTCTGTCTCTGTCTCTCTGTCTCTGTCTGTCTGTCTGTCTGTCTGTCTGTCTGTCTGTCTGTCTGTCTGTCTGTCTGTCTCTCTCTCTCTCTCTCTCTCTCTCTCTCTCTCTCTCTCTCTCTCTCTCTCTCTCTCTCTGTGAGATAAAGCTCTTGAGGCTGGCTGGGAACAGGTATCTTCCTCTAAGCTGAAGTTCAAGGTTATCACCCTCACACATACCATTTTGATGGCCCAACTCCTAAACATCATGGTGAAGGCCTTTGTAGGATATCTGAGCTGGGGAACTGGTTGGATTGCCTTCTTTTGTACTTTCTGTAGACTTTGCGTTTGCCCCTCCCACTCACCCAAGGGCTGGCCCTCTCTGTGGTTTAAACATTGCATAAAACCAGGTTATCAGAACTCCCAGGATTTGAGTAAGAGAAGACAAAATGGAAAAGGAAGTGGAGACCAGGCAGGGAGTTGGAGTAAGAGGAAAGAGGAAAGTTGAATGACTGAGTGGGAGAAGGAAGTAGGGAATGGAGAAGGTGGGAAAATGAAGTAAGGAAGGGATGGCGGGGGGGGGGGGGGGGGAGAGAAGGCCGTGGAGACAAATGGCAGGTGCACTCTGTGAACTGTTTGCTCCATGCTTGCTCAGGACTGGCTGAGGCTGACAGTGGTTTTGCTGGGGGTGACCGGAGCTGAGCGGCAGAAATAGAAGCTACTAGGAACGATAATATTAATAAATAAAACAGACCCGCGGCGAGGGTAATTAGGTTGAAAGAAAAGCTTGCTGCAGCGAGAGAGCAGCTCTTCCACTGCCTATCTGACTTCATTTGGTGTCTAGTGGAGGAATTTTAAATGCCATCAAAATGTCCTATTTTAAAGCTAAGAGGAGCCTTTGCGGTCTCTGGGGCAATTCAACCCCATTCATTTAACAAAGAAGGCACAGAGAAATTAAATTATTTTCTCACCACCACTCAAGTCACTAATATAATAATAGATTCAGACCTGGGTGGAGGGCGGGGGGGAGACTGTAACTCTCAGTCTGAGAGACAACTTTATAGAGATGAGGGTTCATTGGCTTCAAAGCTAAGCAGCTCCAAGTTCCAATCCCAGCTCTGCTCTCATCCACCGTACAGAGCTGCACCACCCAACAAGGCAGCCGCTAGCTGCTATTCACTGAAGCAAAGTGAAAGTTAGACTTCCACTGCTTATACAAGTCACACTTCAAGTGTGACGCCCGGAGTCAGTGGCTGTCATCCTGGACAGCACAGTATAGAGTTCATCACTGCAGAAAGCAATGTAGCAGTCCCCCTTATTCACACTTTTGCTTTCTGCCTTTTCAGTTACCAGTGGTCACAGCTTCCTGTGAATCTCAATTGTCAACTTGATTGGCTTGGTCAGTACCTAGGAGAATAGAAAAGCCCGCCTCTGGTATGTCAGTGAGGGTGTTTCTAGAGGATTAACCAAGGGAGGAAGACAGACCCTCAATATGGAACCTTCCCAGAACCTGGGGACCCAGACAGACTACATGAGGAAAAGGAGAAAGTCTACTAGTACAGGTATATTCTCTCTCTCCCTCCCTCTCTACCTCCTTCCCTCCCTCTCTCTCTCTCACTCCTTTCTCTTTCTTTTTGTCCTTCTTTCTTTCTTTCTTTTTCTTTCTCTGTCTCTCCCTTTTCTCCCTCTTTTTGTTTGTTTCTGTTGCTGTCTTTCTGTCTGTCTTTCTCTCTTCTTTTTCCACTTGTTTCTGTCTCTCCTCTTTCTGTATTTGTGGTTCTCCTCTATCTCTCCTTTCTCTGTCTCTCTGCATCTCTCTCTGCCTCTCCCTCTGTCTCTCCGTGTCAGTGTCTCTGTCTTTCTCTGTCTCTCTGTCTGTCTCTCCCCCCACCCTTTCCTGGCCACCATGATATAAGCTGTTCTTCCACCACACCCTTCCTGTCACCAAAGGCTGAAACATCGGAAGCCATAAGCTAAGTCATTTTAGTTTTATTTTTTACAGGTGTGTTATCACATCACCAAGAAATCTGCCTAAAATAGGCAACAATAGCCCAAAGATATGACATGGAAAATTCCAAAAATAAAAATTCATCATTTGAAATTGCAATCTAGTCTGCCTAGTGTGTGGAAATCTCCTGCCATCCTCCGCTGCGGGAATGAGAACCACCTTTTTATCCAACCTGTCTGTCTGTGTTCCCCCTGCCCCCAAATCATTCAGTAGCCAACTTGGCCACACGATTCATGGTTGCAGCATCCCTGTGTTTATTGTCAAGAATGCTCTATTTTGTGTAATGGTAATAGGTCCAATTCCCAAGAATAGTAACACTGGCAGTTCTGGTATGCCAAAGAGAGGCCATAACCTACTTTCTTCAGGTAAGAAGGAAGTTGATCATAGGCATGGTACATTTACAGGGGGAAACCCAACACATAGAGGGTATGCTGCTTTCTGCAGACATACAGTCCAGACATCCACTGGGAGTTTTAGAATGCATCTGATGTGGCTAAAGATGCATGGACTTCTACGTGGACATGGATAGTTTAAGTGTATAGTTTCCATAGTTTCATTATTTTGTTATAGCTGTCTTTCTCCCCCCCCCAAAAAAACAAAAATGTTGCCAGTGTAACTGTTGGCTGGGTTGCAGACTCCTGGGCCTGGAGATAGAAAGCTATGTTTCACATCCCTGTCTTGCTGCCCCTGACTGACTGTGAAGGGCACCGCAGGTATGTGTTCCTGCTGAGCCTGCCTTATATCCCCTTGTAGAGTAGCAGAGACATTACAAAAAGGTAACTCCATGTTCCCTGCAGTGTGCTGACTTGCTGCTTTCTGTGTCTTCATCTCCACCCTGGACTTCTCTACTACTCCCCAGAGTCCCTGGTTAAATGACTTCCACAGTTCCTCGGGTGCCAGGGTCCTGGTGGGTTGAGCGGAGTGTGTGGAGGGTGGAAGGTGGGAAGATCCGCGTTAGCTCTGCTTCCCCTCTCCTCTTGGCTAGTTTTTCCCTCCTTGATATGGCCTTGATTTCCAGTCCAATATATGTGTTCACAGTGAGACAGAAAACACAGCTACCTGCGAACTGGATTCCAAAGAGAAAAACCCGACTCCTGCTTCTAGGCACTTACTAGCTCCTCCTAGAAAGTAGGAGAAGGAGGAATCAGGAGGAGGAAAGAGCTTCACTTTGCTTCCCCAGAAAGTACTGTTTATGTTGCCAGTTAAGGGAACGGAAACAAGACTAGCGGAAGATCATACCCACCAATTTCCTCAACGACACAGAATGCTCATCTGTCTTAGCTTCTTGAGTTTCTTGTTCCCAACTGAAACTCTTATTCACTCAGATCGAGTATTCATTTACTTACTCATTCATTTTATTTCTCCAGACCTGCCTCTCAGAATCATCTGGCGAGATTCTTTCAAAGCACACAAACCCCAACTACAGCCCAGAGATGCTGAATCTGAAACCACGAGTGGCAGAGGAGGAAAGTAGGGATGAAAGCAAGAGGTTTTATAAAACCTTTGCTCAAAGTTTTTGTAAAGCATTGCCAGGTTATTATGCTGTGGGTTCCTGGGTAGAGATCTCATCATTCATTCATTCATTCATTCATTCCCCACCTATTCATTCAACAAATATCCCTTGGATACAGACATCTGTGTCGGGTGATGGACAGACAATAGAGCTGATGTTTGAATGCAGAAGTTCTCAGGCATGGCTTCCTATTTGAAATACCTAGGGAACTTTTGACAATCCTGATGCCCGGACTATAATACAAAGCAACTAAATTGGAATGTCTTGGGGTGGGGGGGCACAGGGGGAAAGGATCAACCTTTCAGGTGATTCCAATATTACCACTTTGGGATGGTTAAATTCTACAAAAGCACAGAGGGACAGAGAAGTTCCCATTTATCCCTGTTGGAGAGATCAACACAGCTTCCCCAACACGTGAACATCATCACAGCAAGCATTCTAGCCACAAAATATCTTCACAGTTCTCCTTCACGAAGTGGTGAAGGCAGACACATTGGAGAGAACTGGTCTCTCTGTCATGTAGAGACCAAACAACAGGGGTCTGAGGGCTGTCCAGAGAGGGAAGCTGTTCAGACCACACACATGAACTTGCAATAGCCTTGACTCATTGACGTCTATTTTGAAGGTGGCCATGGGAATGCTGTCATTGCTAGAGGGACTGCCCGTGGAATGGGGGCATGGGCAGCTACCTCTAGTCTAACTCCACAATTTGAACTCTTATCGACGTTTTTGTCCATGTTCTTGAGTACAGCCATGAGCCAGGCACTCTGCTGGACTCTAGACTGGAAGGACAAGAAAACGATCTGGTATCAACCCCCAGATTGGGTGCAGACTCTTGACTTGGTTTCTTTAGCCACATGAAACCAGAGCATAATGAAGGAGGGACCAAAAGGCTCCCAGGTCACATAGAGGTTAAAATGGAAGAACATTCTTTGCATCTGAGGCTGACTTCTCTCTCTACATCAGCTGCTGGAGAATGAATACACCTTTTTGGTGTTGTAAGTCTAGACAAGCTCACCTGCTTGTTGAAATCAAAGCAAATCCAAATCATGCACCCCAAATCAGGAGTCTGGCTCTGCTGAGAGATGTGTGCCTCTGAACCTAGAAAAAGCACGTGGTAAGACCCCAGCCTGCTTCTTTCACCCCTCAGGGGCCTCTGCCTCCTTTCTGGATCATCTCAAAGACAAAACTCTATGACAGCCCCTACCTATTCCAGACATTGCATCCTTCTGCTTTGGATCTGCCTATTTGACTATGGTGTTGTGTTTATTATAAGCCTAGCATCTGGGCTGTTAGTTTCTTCCCTATGGCCCTCAGGAAAGCCTCACTAGATAATACTTCCTCAAGCAGAAAAGAACAATTCCCATATTTGAGGAAGAAGGTTCATGGGGCTTGTATTTCAGTCTGCATGGCACCAATCCCTTTTTCTTTTCTTTTTTTTTGTGCTGGTACTGGGGCTTGAACTCAAGGCCTCATGCTCTTCCTGAGCCTTTTTGCCCAAGGGTTAATTGGAGATAAGAGTATCATAGGCTTTCCTGTCTCAACTGGCTTTGAATATCAATCCTCAGATCTCAGCATCCTGAGTAGCTAGGATTACAGGCGTGGAGCCACCAGCACCTGAAAATCCTATTTAAAAAAAAAATCATTTAACTTCCAAAAATCTTCCAAAAACAGCAAGGCTTTATTTTAGTGTCAGGGGAGAGGGGCAGGAATTTTGGAATTCTGGCTACCTAATAATTAGACTGAGCCATGGAAAGTGGAGACTTCTTTATTTTCTTCATACAAAAGCAGCAATTTCACCCAATATAATTGTGGATAGACTTGTCCATTCAATGCCATAGGGATAATGTCCTATATGGGGCAGGATTGTTGTGAAGATCAAATGAGATGACTATTGCCAGACAGTATCTGAACTTATTCCTTTTATATAAAAGAGAATGTTCTGCATGTAATAAGTGCTGGTTAGAGCTGGCTCAGTGGTAGAGTGCTTGCCTTGCATGTGTGAGGCCATGGGTTCGATTCCTCAGCACCACATAAATAGAAAAGGCCAGAAGTGATGCTGTGGCTCAAGTGGTAGAGTGCTAGCCTTGAGCTGAAGAGCTGAGGGACAGCGCCCAGGCCCAGAGTTCAGGCTCCATGACCGACAAAAAAAAGAAGAGTGTGGGTTGTTGGCTTCATTCCAGACACTGGACTGGAGGTGTGGCTTAAATGGTAGAACACCAGCCACCATTATTGTAATAGCGATTATAGTCATGTTTCACAGCAGCCCAGTCATCTCCGCTGGTCCTCAGCTCAGGCCCCTGGGAATTCCTGTCACATCAGCAGAGAGGTGGGAAAGGACATGCAAAGGACCTGGGTGACCGGAGCTCTCTCCTCCCTATGTGCGGGACAGGACCCAGTCATGCCCTGATACACTGTCCGCTCGCTCGCTCCCTCACTCCCTCTCACCTGGTTCTGTGTGCAGAGAGTAGGCTCTTTATCGATAGTCTCGGGGTGGGGACTCAGGAAGGCACTGGGGAGGAAACCCAAGGACTGCGGAAGCCCCCAGAGGTTCCCCATACGCATCCATGCCGGCGTTGAGATGTCATCTTGAGGGAAAGATTCCCTCCCCCTGGAAATTGTACAGTGTGAGAGAAAGAAGGTTAGCAACACAATCCCGTAGCCATCGGCAACCAGATGCCGGATGCAGCTAAGGCCCAGAGCCTTAATTGGGGATTAGAGGGTGAACTTTACCGACATGCTGCCTTGGCAGCCTCATTAAAAGCTGGAAAATTCTCCATACAGGTGCAATAACCTTTTGTACAGTGACCCTGGAGACTGGCAGAGCACCAGGGAGCTTCCTGCCCTGACCGGACACCAGTAACATGCCCAGCATGACACGAGACTGCCATTTCTCCTCTGCCCTCCTCCGTGCTGACCCTGAGTGCTAGGCCTTGTAGGCAGACTGAGAAAATACTCACGCACACTTGTAGATATCTTTGGGCGATCTTAGCGCAGCGCTCCCTCTTTTTGTGCCCATCAGCCTCTTATACCGAAATTCTATCATGAGGCTTAGTAAAAGTTCTTTAAATTGGGACAGTGGCTCATGCCTGTAATCCTAACTACTTAGGAGGCTGAAATCTAAGGGTCACAGTTCAAAGCCAGCCCAGGCAGGAAAATCAATGAGATTCTTAGCTCCAATAAACTGCTCAGAAAAGACAGACGTGGTGCTGTGGCTCAAGTGGTAGAATGTTAGCCTTGAGAAAAAGAAAAAAACAACAACGCTAAGCCAGGTACACATACCTGTCATACCTGTCATACTAGTTGTTTAGGAGGCTAAGAACAAGAGGTTCATGGTTCTAGCTCAGCCCAGGCAGGAAAGTCCATGAGACTCCATCTCAGTAAAGAGAAGCTGGATGTGGTGGTGCCTGCCTATTATCCCAGCCTAAAGTAGATGTGACTCAGACGCACACCCAGAGGGGAAGTAAGATCCTATCTCAAGAGTAATCAGAAGACACAGCAACATTGATACTCCTTTGCCACTATGTTGGATATGAACATTACAACTTGGGGGGGAATAGGAAGGGGCAGGTGGGAGATATAGAAGGATGGGGTAACAATGATTAAAAACAAATGTATTTATTGCCTTACTTAAGTAACTGTAACCCCCCATGCCCATCACCTTTTCAAGTACTTTTTAAGTAATCAGAGGAAAATCAAGGTTAGGGGCATGACTTAAGCAGTAGAACATCTGCCTCGCAAGCTTGCTCGAGGCCCTGAGTTCCAACCCCAGTACCACCAAAAAAATTATTAATAATACTAGTAAATAAATAAGGAAATAAAAAGCAAAACCTAAAAATAACTGTGGAGTTCTCTTTTAAAATGCAAGTGATAAGAACCTCATGGCTTGGTTTTCTCCAGCATAGGTGATAAATTCATTAAAATCATTCAAGCTCATTCAGATAAATAAATTCACTGTAAATAACTAAATAAATTCAAATCTTCTTTGATGAGCTGGTAGCTACGTCAGGACAGGAGGCACTCTTCAGAGTTAACTTTGGCTGGATAGGAGGAAGTCCCGTACCTGGATTGAGACTGGAATCCAGGTGTTCGAGGCTTCCTCCCTTTGAGGAAGAACAATTGGTCCTCACCTGCCTGGCCTGACCAATGGTGGGAACTGGATGGCATCACTTCCCTAAGGCCCTGTGGACCAGGCTTTCAATGGTCTTTACCTTTGACCAGAGAGCATGCCCTCTGACTCTCCTAGTTATAGGAGGAGATCAGCAACCAATCACAAATTGAGATATACTTTGTGGAAGGTATCGTGATGGCCATAAAGCAGCAATTCCTCTTCTGCTTTATGAAGCTTGCTGTCTAAATACAGAGTGGTGAAAACAACACCAAGATATTTTGGTGTTTTAATCTCTTCTATATTGGTCTGTATAGAAAGCATTTGGCCCAACCTGCCCTGGAAAGCACAAATGTAAAACCGCTGTAAATGCTTAAAACTGATTCCAGCTTTCAGGAAAAGCCAATGGAGGGGCTTTCTTGTCTCTAGAGAGAAAGGATCAAAAACTGTAACAGGAGAGTAGCACACCGTGAATGGAGTCAGGGCTAGAAGACATCTCAGGCCAAGCATAAAGATGTCAGAATTCTGTACTGCACAAAGGTAGTCTGGGAAGGCTTCACTGAAGAGGTTTTACTTTGAGAGGTTCAAGGAGAAACTCTGGGAGCCACAAAAGAAGGAGTAATCACTGAAAGGGACTATAGGAATGGACACAGGGGGAACATACCACGGGGTGAAAGTTGAGGGACAAAGGGCCTGGCCCTATAGAAATCAGAACCTGGAGAACCTTGACATCAGAATGACTTGATCCTGAAGTTCCTTGGTAAAGCACGACTCCCTGAATGACTTTCCACCTGGGCCTATGGAGGATCCTGAAGGATAGGGCGCTTTAACCCAGGTCTGCACACAGCCATATGCTGGGCAGCATGATTCATTCATTGGCATCTCTGCTGGTCCCTAATGAGAAAGATTGGAGCCCAGAGGTGCATGTTTATTCCTGAAGGTGCTGCTTTAATTACAGACTGTGTGATAGAAAGGGAGAAGCTGTGTGCACAGGCTGGGAAGCAGGGGACTGCCACCCATTGGAAGGACACCAGAAGCCAGGCTTCCACGGCCTACACGCAGCCCCTTGGGGAATGCCACAGCAGCTCCACACTGGGCACTGTGCTGAGTCCTGAGTGTCAGTGTGCACCCCTGTCTGTGTGGAATGACTAAGATCTTCTAGTGAGAATCCTGCTTCGTGGAAGTCTTGTTACTCTGTGCCCTGGGCGTCAGCTGGCCAGATATTGGACACAAAGAGCCTTGCTTCTCAGTGCTTCTCCGTGAATTGGGAACTTGCCCTTCACATCCTCACTGGCTGTTATTTTTCTAGATACATCCCTGTCCAGAAGGAACTCCTGCTGTCCAGGGTTCTCTGTGAAGTCACACAAGTGCTAAGTGCCTTGTCACTTAGTATTCAGCACCCTGGCTGAAATATTGATTAAGAAACTAACTCCAATGCCTCTGCCAAGAAGCAAGTGGCACCTGTTTTTCAAAGAGCATCCCGCAGAGCTGAGAGCTGGGCACACCTTGGCATTCTAGTCAGCTGGCTTTATCTGATGCTTTTTCCTCCTGAAATCCAACCCTATTCCTTCTGCCTGGTGACTGTAGAAATGGAGATGAATCCGCGTTCTTCCACCCACCCTGGTCTCTCCCTTGCCATTGGCTTACGCGGCTGCCCCCACCACACATGTATTCCTGTCCCTGGGCTGTCTCATCTTCCTTCTTCTGTCTTTGTCCAGTCATGCCTGTGCCTGGTGGCTTAGCTTTGAGAACTCAGAAGTCATTTTCCCACATGGCCAAACAAGTCTCCCTTTTAAGTTCTTCTTTCCCAAAATCGTTTTTAACTGCTTCTGCCCCTTAGTCTGACTTCCCAGAATCATTTTGTCAAATTTTGGAAATAGCCTACTGGGATCCTGATTAAAATTGCACTGAACATAAAGATTAATGGAGAACAAATGGACGCTTTACAGGGCTGAGTCTTCACATTAATAAATCTTCCATCTCCCTGTTTGTTTTAATGGTCTTTCACTTTGGCAGTTAGGCTGATTGCTTTGGGTTCCTCCAGTAGCATCTTCTGAGCCAAGGGTTCACAGCCAAGGATTTCTGAGTAATACAGAGCCAGGCAGGCAATAAAGTGGGCATTCACACCCAGCTTCCCTGTGGGGCGACTAGATCTTAACGTTCCTGGACGATTCCAGAAAATGGTACAACATACATGTCTCAGAATTATCCCAGCCATGGGATAATTCACTCAGAAAGTGAAGGCTAACTTTTGAAAAGAGATTCATCTCGAGACTCTTCGGTTCCTTGCAGTCCCAACACACGTGTGCATGGACACACACACACACACACACACACACACACACACACACACACACACACACACACACACAAGAGTTGCATGTCACAGAGAAACAGTGAGGGAAGCTGAAATGATATCAACACAGGGCAGGTGTAAGAGAGATCCTGTCTCTCCAGAAGGGATACCAAGGCAATGAGTGGGACCATGAGCAGCTCAACATGGGCTAGGGCTTTCCATGCCATCTGAGGCTGAGAAGGCCACTACACAGTCTGCTCTCCAGCAGAAGCTGGGTGGGTATGTCCAGGATGTATAGAAACTCCATCTTTACTAGGAGTTTGGACTGGAGCAGCTATTCCCAGAAGCTTCTGCAGGGTTCCCCAGGACAGATGCTACTAACCCAAGACCTTCGTACCAGTGCAATCTCCAGCTCTTTCTCTTTCACTCGAGGAGGCTATTAGAAGACAGTTAAACTATAAGGTGTAACTTTATATATATATATGTATTATGTATAATGCATATCCGCTGTAATTTTAATGTAATAAATCATTTTTAGCTCTTATTAATAGGTTATTTGTTCCCAGCTGTGTGTGTAGCCCACACTCTGACTCCTGGCAACATACCAGCTGCTCCACCCACCCCCACCTGGGAACTTCAGACCGAGGTGTCTGCCAAGGACTCCCATCTGACTTTAACAGGTGGACGGGCCAAAGTGCTGTGTGTGAGACCCAGCTCCCTGTCCCCGCGGGTTCCTCTCCCTTTCCTGGCAAGTCGCAGGGCATGTTGAACAATTTCATATTCATCCGTTTGAAGTAAACATCACAATTAATTATTTGAGCCTGAACAATCAGCGTTTTGAGCACAGCAGGCTTCTAGAGGGGGCCGTGGCTGGATTAGCACCAGATGGATCCTCTGTAGAGACACACTTTGAGATCACGGCTTCAAAGTGGTGATTTCTCTTTGGGGAAGCTGAGCCTGAACAAAGGTGTCAGCATCGGAATCAAACAACTCCCTGGGAGGAGGAGAAAAAATCAAGGCATTCTTGACCTCAAGGAGCCTTTTCTGTCAGTCCACTCCATTCTGTCAATGAACTCTCAGAGTGTCATCATCACCAGCTGCTCCTCTTTCAACTCCTGTAAAATGCCCTGTGTTCAGGTCCAGGGAGTAATCAGACAGGTCACAGCCTGACAGGTAGATCCGTCCCCACCCACCCTTGCACATTTACCAGCAGAGGGAGGAGACAGACCTATGGCTAAGGAGAGGATTTCCACATCAGAACTGATGCTTTGGCAAATAAAGAATTCCTGGGGGAGCCGGAGGGTCGATACTAGGGTGCCACAATCAACCTAAGTAGGGGTCCCCCACAAGAAAACACAGGAGAAGAGAATTGTAAGACTAGGAAGAGGAGACGCTAAGGAAGAAGCATACTGGTTTTTAAATTGCAGGGATACACAGGGGCTGTAAAGGAAGTCCAAGGTAAAGTTACTGGATTAGACAAGTGAAGGAGGGAATGGGGAAGGGTGCAGAGGACTGGCTTCTGGGACGGAAGAAGGGGAAGAAGAGGGGGAGGGTGGGAGAGGAGGGTGCTTGGCTGGGGCTGGGAATGGAGCTGGCAGAAGATGCCCACATGCAGGGAGCAGCAGTGCACAGCCCAGGGCTGAGAGTGCGGAGCACCACAATTAGTCTCTACCAGAGAGGCTGAGCAAGAGATCAAAGGCTTCTAGGCAAGTTTGTGAGGAAGGGGAAAGAGAGGAACCTGGCTGGAAATCAGGAGGTTTGCCCTCTCTAGAACCCCTGGATTCTCCATTCATGAACACAATTGAGCTCCCTTACCCACCCTGGGTACTGACCATCGTGGAAGTCACGGGGTCCCTGCCAGGTACAGATGCAATTCTCAGTCCTCTGAGTCCGAATCAAAGCTGCTTTCTCAGCCCCCACCCCTGCAGCTCGGTATCAGGAGCTGAGATCCACGATCATTTCATCCTTACCGAGTCTCCGCCCATCTCTACAAACCCTGACACTCAGATCCTCCTGGCTGCCATTGCTCTGCCTCCAAACAGAACCATCCTTTGTTGTGATCACTGCCTATCAACAAAATGTTACCAGCCATGACACCATCACAGCCATCACCTGTCAGCTAGGCTAGACTAGAACATGAAGCCAGTGTTTCTCCCTTAAAAAAAATCACCTCCAAACAATGAAGTAAAAGGAAAGGCAGGAACACAAATCGAGCTTCAGAAGAAAGACCTGAAACTTCCAGCTTCCAGATAAACACAGAAAGTCCAATCGTGAAGGTCCCGTTGAAGCACAGAGAAGCAGCCCTGAAGGCAGAATTCAGAACACATTTTCAAAATACATTTCCAGAAGACAAGAAGCCTTCCTTGAGGTGTAAACTATTTTAAAGTTAAACCTTGTGACTTTGGAAATAGGAACACAGTCCGTGGGTTGGTGGCAGGAAGTTTGCTTGCACTGAATACCATGAACAGAGAGGCTGAATCAAGAGAAAAAAAAATACACGTGTGTGTGTGTGTGTGTGTGTGTGTGTGTGTGTGTGTGTGTGTGTGTCACACAGTCGAGCCATATTTTTCAAGACACAGCATCTTTGTAATCATAGGAAGGAGAGATGCTTTACCTTGCGCAAAGTCACACATCTGCCTCTCCACTCACCTGCTGGAGAGATCTGGAACCTAATGTACTGCCCTGCGAGCCACTGTGCCCTATTGGGAATTCCAGGAGCGTGGAAAGCAGCCCTTGGCCTCCATGTACAACTTGGCTGCAAAGAGCTGCTCCGGGAAAATGCTTCTTCCTCCTAAAGTCAGTATTGGAAAAGGAAGCAGCAGAATGTGTGCACCAAGAGAGAAAAAGAAAAAGGAGAGAAGAAATGGGGGGAGGAGCAAAATCAATAGTAGAATAAGAGTTCAGAGCTGAATGTTTTCACAGAGCAGAATAAATTGTGACAAAATATTTCACCAGGATTTTTTTAAAAGACAGTAATGAGGTAATTATCTCAGAAAGAAAAAGCATTGAACCAAGATATGAAAGAAATTACTACCTATTATCTAAAGAAATAGAGGACGGGATGTATTGTATAGAAAATTAGCTGATACTGTCCAAAGAAATGGGGATTTAAGCGTATTACGTAAAGTTATAGTTATTAAGATAACTGTCAGAAAAATACAAACCATCCAAATTACATAGCCAAGGGAAGGAAAGAAAATTTTCTTAAAATACTGAAACAAAGGGAATAACATTAATCAAGGACAGAATAAAGACCGCATGCAATTGCCACGTAAATGCACAGTAACGAGTTAAACTCACTTTTTAAAAGACTTTAGATGATATCACAAAGATAAATCAACTGTGCTGCATATAAAAGCCCCCCCCCACACACACACACCACTAAAAGAAGGGGATTTGGAAGGGCTGAAAACACAAGGGCAGAACAGTACCATCTACCAAACACATGCACCAAAATATAAAATGTCAGTCTCAGAATCTCAGATGGGCTGGATACAGACTCAAAGCATCAAGGAAGACAGGCTAACAGGTACAATTCAGAGTGAAATTTTATAAGCTATAATTACCTATGCACAAAATAGCACAATGTCAATACTGATAAAGGAAAAAAATAAGAAGTCAAAAGGGGAAATAAGCAAAAACAAATCTGTAGTAAAAAGATTTTCATTCATCTCTAATATCAAATACTAAATGGATAAAGTTTTGCTTACAGAAGACCAAATGTCCATGACTTAGTAAGAACATACAGTTTATATATTTTAAACTCTGAACTCTCAAAACAAAAAAAATGGTCATTAGTTGAAGTTCAAAGCAAAACAGTACAAAATTCCCTTTTTCTAGTCATATTGCACCTCAACTGGAAATGAATAATTAAGCACAAATGTTAAAATCTCACCATTAGGAAAAAAATAATGTTTTTAAATGACTCTTAGATTAAGAAAATGCAAATAAATACAGAGCACTAGCTAGAACATAATGAAGAAGACATATATAAATACTGTAAGATACAGCTATAGGAAGATCAAGAGGGAAGTTGAGGGCATTTACAAGTATAGAGAATATCAAAATGTTCATACACTGAAGTAGAGGGGGTGGCTCAAGTGGTAGAGCACCAGCCTTGAGGTAAAAAAAAAAAAAAAAAAAGAAAAGGCCAAGTAAGAGCAACAACACTGTGAGTTCAAGCCCCAGCACCAGTACAAAATACTCTTTTACTCAATGTAAATCAGTAAAGGAGTATACGCAATATTTACTCAGAAGTCAATATTGATATATTTTCTTATGTAAATGCATTTGAAAATTGAGAGGGAATGCGTATCTGCAGTAGATAATATAAATTATTAAGCTCACTCTACACCAGATAAACATTTACAAAGATCAATTACACCAGAAAAAAAGTTGGCCAATTTCCTTTTCATAAAGCTACTAAGCTAAACATTTTTTTTTTTTTTTTTTTTTTTTTTGTCGGTCGTGGGGCTTGAACTCTGGGCCTGGACGCTGTCCCTTAGCTCTTCAGCTCAAGGCGAGCGCTCTACCACTTGAGCTACAGCGCCACTTCCGGTTTTCTGGTGGTTTATTGGAGATAGGAGTCTCACGGTCTCTCCTGCCCGGGCTGGCTTTGAACCGCGATCCTCAGATCTCAGCCTCCTGAGTAGCTAGGATTACAGGCGAGAGCCACCAGCGCCCGGCTAAGCTAAACATTTTTACAAATGTAATTATCTGTGCCTAGTATGTTTAAGCAGATAAAGAAAAATGATGAATTCTAAAAGTCAGTAAGCTTTCCTACAACATAGAATAATTCCTATTTTAGAAATCAAAAGAAGGAATTCTTCTAAATTGTTTAAGAACTTACTGTAGTCAGGGTGACCTGCCTGTACCCCTAGAGGGCCTGAATGGGAAGATGGCCGCTCACTCTTACATCTTTGAGTGTTCCTCGTTTGTCTCCTCTTCCTCATCCCAATTGCCTTTAACTCAGCTCCAGCTGCCATCCAATCATGACCACATTTTGGCAACAGCTTTCTCACTCAGTAGGTAGCAGCCACGGTAATGTTCCCTTGTTTATACTGTATTTTATGTGGGTTGATGTATTTATTCTAGGAAACCATTTAAATGCCATTATGCATAGAGAAGATGCCTTTCCATTGTGCTTTCTTGGCATCCAAAGGATTGGGGGCATGCTAAAGTATAAGTAGACCATTTAGCCAGATGCAGTGACATGTGCCTGTGATGTTAACACTTGAGACGAAGAAGCAGGAGAATTGGGAGTTTAAGATCCCACTGGGCCTCAAAGCAAGACCCTCCCTCAACATGCCTAGCCATTCGATGAACTTTTATACTCTAGGCCACCTGACTCCTCTTTCATATCCTTTCTTCCTCTCTCATTCTCTCCTTCCTTTCTTCCTTTCTTTCCTCTTTTCTTCCTTCCATCTCTCCTTTATTCTTTTCTTCTTTCCCTCTTTCCTTCCTTCTTCCTTCCTTCCTTCCTTCCTTCCTTCCTTCTTCCTTCCTTCCTTCCTTCCTTCCTTCCTTCCTTCCAATGTGTGGAACAAGAAATTACATACAATTTTCCGGCTACTTCAAATCATTTCTTTTCCCTAGATTTTCACACCTTCTCTCTGCTCTGTATGCCCAACTGTCAATCCACCAGTCCAACTGATGGTGTTTCTAGTTCTCTGGTCAACTATTCCTTCCTCATTGGAGTCTCCCCTGACCCTCGGCCTGCTTTTTGACTCCATAGAACTCATGGCAAAACTCAGTCCCAGTACAGATCACACATACTGTGGTCCACCTGTAGCTGAGGGTCTGTGAGCTCCCTGAGAGGAATGATGGTGTGCCAGACACCTTAGTACCCTCAGCAACTGCCTGGTACTAGTTTGAATGATTACTTAGTACTTGATAAACATCTAACAGGATGAACTCTGTCAAAATGGTAGGGGGAGGGGAGCTTTGCTGAATCTGTATTTAATTTATTATAAGGGGACTTAACATACATATGAAAAGGGCTGTTGGCACATGCACCGTTGCTTCCGTGTATAGACAATCCACTTAATTTCTATGTATTATCACTGAAGTGACGTTCTTGGCTTCTCTTCCCATGTTGGTCTTGGTTCTCGTAGTTAATCCTAAATCTGCCATCTCATTCAGCCTTCCTAAGAACCCTCCACAGCTAGAGAATGTGTGCCCACACCCACCAGTCCTGGAAGAAGCAGAATCAGGTTTTTAGCCAAGTCTGTGGCATAAACCACCCCCCTTCCCAAACACACACACACACACACACACACACACACACACACACACACACACACACACACACACACACACACACACACACACACACACACACACACACACACACACACACACCCCTCTCTTCCTTCTAACTCTCCTGCAGCAACCTTGTTGCATGCAGTCCCTCTGGCGCCCTCTTGGGGTCACACCCCTCCATCCTGCCCACCAGGGTTTCAGACCAATCAATAAAGACCAGTTCATTTTAAATGAATACCTGTGGATTGCTTTCCTCTTTGTTCTGTTTTGCCAGATCTCACACCCTGATGAGATTCTCAACAGAAGTCTGGCTGGATACTAGAAAATTCTGTCCATGGATGGGAATACTTTCAAGACCTCTCAGCCCACTGCCTCAATCTAAACAGAAAAGGAGAGGAGAACAAGAGGAGGTGACAGCCCCAGCCCCCCCACCCCCCCCCCGTCCCTGCCACCCCCACCACCCCCATCCCAACCCCACACCAGTCCCACAGCTGTCTGTCTGTGTCAAATGTTCTGAGCAGAGGTGGGGGGGCTTCAGCTCCCCCACACAAAGCTCAGAGCTGTCAGCATCTTCTCCACACTCTTCTAGGTGCTAAGGAATAGGTGATAATTACAGCCCTGTCACCCGCATCACCTCTGAGCTGGTTGGATTTTTTTTTCCCTAAAAACAACTGTTGTGCTGCCTGAAATTCAAGTCAGAGTTTCAGGTTAGGGAAGACATGCAGGCTGCCACTCTTTTCCTGTTAAACATGGGTAGGAGATCGAGGCCAGGGGAAGTCCTGACTGGAAAGCTCTCCTCGGCCCTCCTGTCAAGGCTAAGATGTGTGTTTACAGAGAAGGATGGCCGGTCAGGCTCCCAGCATGCACCTCGCCACTCCCAGGGGAGGGGAGCCTCCTTCATCCTTTGGAGAAAAGGAACCTGCTGTATTCTTTATGTCTTAGAAGAAATTCTTCATGCTTTGTCATCCTCCACCTCTGAGATCAACTCCTCTCCGATTTCAGTGCTCCCCCACCAGCTCTTTGGACTTTTAAAGTAAAAGGAGGAGTCTCTCCTTGCTCAGTTTTTTGGGGGCATACGCAGTACCGGGGTTTGAACTTGGGGCTATATTTTTGCTAGGCAGGCATTTGACCACTTGTTTTTGAGATGCAAACTTTGCCTGGTCTCAAATTGTTAATCCTCCTACTTCCAACTCCGAAGTAGTTGAGATTACAGGCCTACACCACAAAGTAATTCTTGCTTAAGAGTTGAACACATTTGTAATTACACGAGCATGCTCAGAGAAAGATCCAAGCAAGTCTCTGTGTAAACTGTCGTACAATTGAAATTCTTATTTAAAACAACGACAACAAAAATAATAATTCCTAAAGAAATCTGGTCCTGACTCTGTCTAATTTCCCTCACCAATTTTACTTACGACTTTTCGTTGCGTGAGCCATCATTCAGGTAAAAGTAATGAACACATTGGAATCCATTCATGGCTCTCTTCAGCAATGCAATTTCTCAGAAAGTAGGGAGGCAGGTTAGGGTAGGGCGTCATGTATTTAGAAGCTAATTCTGCTTCAACTAAGATGGCTGACTCAGAGAAGGAAGGGGAGGAGGAAGCTTGAGAAATCATAGCCAGATCGCCGCAAAATTCACACAGATCATGGACAAAAGGGGCAGACATGGACTGACACGTACCTAACTCTTTACAAAGACAGACTGCAAAGCCTTCAGAGAAGCAGAGAGAGAAAGAGAAAGAGAGAGAGAAAGAGAGAGAGGAGAGAGAGAGAGTGCTGATCCTATGAACTGATTGGTTCAGGGAAGAGAGCTTGGAAGGCTGATTTTCAAAATGAAATTCTAACAATTGCAAAGGACTCTGATGTGAAGGAAGTTGCTCACACAGGATGCATACAAAGGAGAGATGCAGACCTTTAAGCATAATATCTGGAAGGCTGGGTTTAGAATGAGCTAAAGACACCACCACAAAAGGCCTTGTGGGGGAAGGGGTGGGCAGGCACAATCTGAGTAATGAGAACAGAGAAAGACTTAAGGAGGGACCTCTGTAAGTGCC